>NW_028318059.1:0-615500 GCF_062004578.1 Staurois parvus
AGAAAGGAAGGAAAGAAAGGAAGGAAAGAAAGGAAAGAAAGAAAGGAAAGAAAGAAAGGAAGGAAAGAAAGAAAGAAAGGAAAGAAAGAGAGAAAGGAAATAAAGAGAGAAAGGAAAGAAAGGAAAGAAAGAAAGGAAAGAAAGAAAGGAAAGAAAGGAAAGAAAGGAAAGAAAGGAAAGAAAGGAAAGAAAGAAAGGAAAGAAAGAAAGGAAAGAAAGAAAGGAAAGAAAGAAAGGAAGGAAAGAAAGAAAGGAAAGAAAGAGAGAAAGGAAAGAAAGAGAGAAAGGAAAGAAAGAGAGAAAGGAAAGAAAGAAAGAAAGAAAGAAAGAAAGAGAGAAAGGAAAGAAAGAGAAAAGAAAGAAATAAAGAGAGAAAAGAAAGAAAGAAAGAAAAAAAGAGAGAAAAGAAAGAAGAAATAAAGAAAGAAAGAGAGAAAAGAAAGAAAGAAAGAAAGAAAGAGAGAAAAGAAAGAAAGAGAGAAAA
Organism: Staurois parvus; assembly: GCF_062004578.1. NCBI lineage: Eukaryota > Metazoa > Chordata > Amphibia > Anura > Ranidae > Staurois > Staurois parvus. The sequence continues at coordinate 485 of NW_028318059.1, forward strand.
GAAAGAAAGAAAGAAAGAAAGATAGAAAAGAAAGAAAGAAAGAGAGAAAAGAAAGAGAGAAAAGAAAGAAAGAAAAAAGAAAGAGAGAGAGAGAGAGAGAGAGAACTGCTGGGGAGTGTGGGCGGGGCAGACACATAAGGAGAGGGTGGGAGGAGGAGAGAGGCAAAACCAACTTTCTCTCTCCTCTCCTGTTTGTGGTGGAACTGTCAGCACTGGGGATAGTCTTTCCTAACAAATCCCCCACAGCAGCTGCAGGGAGGGAGGAACTTGGTAGCAGCCACTGCAGGAGATAAGGAGGGGGTGGGGGGCAGTCGCGGGGGCAGCATACAGGAGCTGGATAGGCACTGGATAGGAGGAGCGACAGGAGAGCACATGGAGGAACTGGACCGTGCATTTCTCACCTGCCACCACTGAATGCCTGCAGGGGGGAGAGGAGAAGTGAGCATTCAATAGCGCAGGTGAGAAATGCATGGTCCAGTTCCTCTATATGCCTCTTTGCCGCCCCTCCTATCCAGGCGGCCCTGGCCCACTGGGCAAATGCCCGGTGTGCCCTTTGGCCAGTCCGGGCCTTGGCTTAACAATGGGGACTGTGTCATCAACCAGCTGCACACAATAACTTACCAGTGGAATTTCCAATGCGGTGCAGCCTTGTTTTTGATTTTGCTATACCTCTGGTTCTGTGTCGCTGAGCATAGTCTCCAAGTTCAGAGCATAGACATGACCACTTTTGTGGATCTTCTCTGTCCACTATCATTGTAAAAGCCTCCCAGGCTGACTAGTTTGGTCTCCTCCTCTGTGTAAATCTGGAATCCCTTCCCACACCTTAGTGAACTGGGGTTTTGAGGGTGATTATGAACTGTGACCCCCCCTCCTTTGGTTTTCTATCATTATGCTATCCACACTGTGGTGTACTGTGTTAGTCAGCTACAGAACACTCCCTTACGCTAAAGCAATGGCACAACTCACCTCGTAAACCAGTCTCTCCACACATCTAGTTATATTTACATTTTATTTATATAAACCATCTGGCTGGGACCATGTTGGTTTTTCTGTAGCCATTTGCATACACACTCGGTGCTTCTGTCATTGGGATTTTGTCTGTAATGTGTCTTTTGGGCACTTTGCTAATCTATGACAGATATTTTTCTAGATGTAGACAGCAAGCCTAGTATGGTATGCATAGTCTCTTGATTTTCAATCTGCACATCATCCAATATTTTGTATTCATTTGCATAATTCATAATATCAGAAATACCATTATTGTTATTCATGTATTATCATTTATTATCATCTCTTTGTTTACCATGATTTATTTTCATTGTTTTCATACATATCAGTCGGTTTGTGAGTTTAAACCTTCTCATGAGTAGCTCTTGATCAAGGTCAAGTTACATCCATACAACTCTATAATTCTGCTGCTGTTTACTATGCATTTCTTCTATTGTATTGATATGATACTTTCCAGTTTTAGTAAATCAAACCCAATGTATCAAAACAGCAGAGTGCAAAATCTGGTTCAGCTCTGCATAGTAACCAATCAGCTTCCAGCTTTATTTTTGTCAAAGCGTAAGTGAACAAGCTGAAGTTAGAAGCTGGCTACTATGAACAGATGCACCAGATTTTGCAATCTCCAGTTTTCATGCTTTCATCCCATGGAGAGATTTTTGTCCATTGTTTATCTAATGGATTGGTATATGGTCAATCAAAACCATTTGATTTTATGTACTCAACAATTACACATAAATATCCGCTTCCATACAGGGCACTTTTACCCCCTTCCTGCCCAGGCCATTTTTTAGGTTTCAGCGCTCTCACATTTTGAATGACAATTGCACGGTCATACAACACTGTACCCAAACTAAAATGTTATCATTTTCTTCACACAATTAGAGCTTTCTTTTGGTGGTATTTAATCAACACTGGGGTTTTTATTTTTTGCTAAATTAACAAAAAAAGACCGAAAATTTTGAAAAAAAAAACACGTTTTTCTTTGTTTCTGTTATAAAAGTTTGCAAATAAATAATTGTTCTTCATAAATTTAGGCCAAGATGTATTCTGCTACATGTCTTTGGTGAAAATAACCTAAATTAGGATGTATTATTTAGTTTGTAGGAAAGTTATAGAGTTCACAAACTATGGTATATATCTGAATATTGATCAATCCTGAAGTACTGACAGCCAATCTAATTTATTGAGGTCCAAGAATGTCAGAACAGTACAGATATCCCCCAAATGACCCCTTTTTGCAAAGTAGACAGTCCGACGTACTTCATAAGAGGCATGAAGTTGTAATGTTTTTGTCATAATTTTTCAGAAAATGAAAAAATGAAAAAAAATATTTTCACTATTTTTTTTTTTACATACTGTCACCAGTGCAGTACAGCGTCATCATATAACTGGCATGGCGGTGATCAGGGACACTGACTGGTGAGAGTATGAAAAAAAAATATAATTTTTAAAAAACATTTTTTTATTAGTTTTAATTTTTTATTACTTTTTTCTTTTTTTTTAAGATTTTTTTTCATATTTCACTATGACCAAAGTAGTACAATGTTACCATAGTAACATTGAACTACTTTGGGGAAGTGATCAGTGTTTTTTTTTTTTTTACACAAATTTGCTTATAGCAAAGAATTACTTTGCTATAAACAAGCATTTACCTGAATGACATGGATTCATTCAGGGTTTTTTTTTGTGCTTAGCTGTGATTTGGCCACGGCTAATCACATGACACAGCTTAGCTGTTATTGGCCCAGCTTGTGCATATGATTGCTGTGACCATTCACAGCTAAACACACTAGTATACAATGGATGGCATGAAAGGAAGCCATCCATTGTATACAACTGTCATGTGACCTGCTGTGATTGGTCACAGCAGGTCATATGGTACCGACCATGGGGCCGGTACTCAGACCTGTCATCGGCCGTGTCCGAGGTACGCGGCCAGTGACAGACCGTGCCGCTGCGCGGCTCTGCGGGCATGCAAACTGCCTGAAAGGACGCAATATGGCGTCCACCTGGAGGGACGAGGGGTTTTGCAGGCTATAGGCCAGACGGGAACCTGATATTCTACATATTTACATAGTTACATAGTTAGTCTGGCTGAAAAAAGACAAAAGTCCATCCAGTTCAAATATTAAAAAAAAAAGAAAGTTAAAATCCTATACCCACAGTTGATCCAGAGGAAGGCAAAACAAAAAAAACAGCAAAGTATGATCCAATTTGCTCCTGCAGGGGAAAAAAATTCCTTCCTGATCCCACAAGAGGCAATTGGATATTCCCTGGATCAACTTTACCTATAAATGTTAGTATCCAGTTATACTCTGTGTATCCAAGAAAGAATCCAGGCCTTTTTTAAAGCAATCCACTGAGCTGGCCAGAACCAACTCTTGAGGGAGTCTATTCCACATTTTCACAGCTCTCACTGTGAAGAAACCTTTCCGTGTTTGGAGATTAAATTTCTTTTCCTCCAGACGTAAAGAGTGCCCCCTTGTCCTCTGTGATGACCTCAGGGTGAATAGCTCTACACCGAGTTCACTATATGAACCACTGATGTATTTATACATGTTGATCATATCCCCCCTTAATCTCCTCTTCTCAAGAGAGAATAAATTCAGTTCCTCTAATCTTTCCTCATAGCTGAGATCCTCCATGCCTCTTATCAGTTTGGTTGCCCTTCTCTGTACTTTATCCAGTTCCCCAATGTTCTTTGTGTGAATCGGTGCCCAAAACTGAACTGCATATTCCAGATGAGGTTTTATTAATCATTTGTACAGGGGTAAAATAATATCTCTCTCTCTGGAGTCTATACCTCTTTTAATACAAGAGAGGAATTTTGCTAGCTATAGAAACTGCAGCTTGGCATTGCATGCCATTATTAAGCTTGTGATCTACCAGAACTCCTATATTTACAATATAGGATATAGATCATTTTTTAATTATGTAGGTTCACACAAAAAGTAGATTTTTTGAAGTGAATGTCTACACATAAAAAATACTTTTTTGAATGTCAGGTTTGTTTTAGGTATGTTATTAATTAATTAACCTAATTATTTTAATACATAATACAAATTATAACAATTTTATATTTAAAAAAAAATATTATGTTGATTTCCATTTTGGATGAAGTTTTGTATATTATTGTTGCATTGTGGATTACACAATCCTTTGTCAGGGTCAGCAGCTCCTGACAGCTCTGCACTTCCTTCAGATGTTTGTATCTGTCTCTGTTCCATCACGGGAGAGCTCTCTGGATCAGCCCCCTGAGTCAGCCTGAGTCAGTTATACTCAGCAGGTAGACCAGTTTCGTACAGATTGATAAAGAAGCTGGAGGACTTTGAAACATGTCCCTGTATATTGGGGTACACAACAGTGACAGCAGGAGGCTTTTGGCTCTTGGACTCTAGACCTTGCAGAGGCTTCATCCACCTCTGCCGGCAGTGTCATTTCAACTTCAGCCCATACTTTCCCCAGCCAGTGGCCAAGGCTGGGATCTAGGAAAACTCATACCCTGATTCTAGACTTATCTACCAAGCCACTGGAGAAGCCTCTATACCCCACAGTTGTTTGTGAATGCAACCATTGATTGGATTTTGTCCATTAAACACAGGTTTGCAGCGTCAGCCCATGCAGCTCAGCAGCAGCACCCTTTTAGTTATAGCAGTTTTTTGCCTGTTTTTTAAATCTGGGCTACCCATCTGTATATATTATATCAATATTGCTTTTTCACTGTCTGCATGTTTTTAATTATTGATTAAATGTATATTGTCCTCTTGGATTGATTGATTTATCTTCAGCCTCATTTTTGGGATATAATTTTTTTTTTCATAAATTTTTTTTTTCATCACACAATCCTTATCAGGCTCTGACAATCAATCAGACAGCCTTACTGGGCTCATCACAGCTATTTAAATTACAGGTGACATTTTCCTGGAGGTGAGCGCAGTATGTTACACAGGTTTTCCTTTGACACTATTCACTTTGGCTTACCTGCAGCAAAGATCTTGGGACCCCTATTACTATAGGGTTATCCTCTCCAGAGTCCTATACAGCTCTGTGAAGTTAGTCTTAGCCCTAACATCAAGCCACAAGATCCGTCTACACTTTGGAGTTTTTGTAGAACTGTACACAGTTAATGAAAAAATCTGCTCATTCATCAAGGGTTCTAAGAGCACTTTGTTATGCACTACATCCAAACCCACTATTGTACCTCTACCCCTTAGTGTCTAAGTGGATCTCCAAGTCAGATGAGTATGGGAAGGAGCTTTCAAAAAAACTACCAAACTTGCCCCTCTCTTGGGCCTAATGTCCATTCATATGCATAAAACACTTAAGTTGTGTATCTGAGAATCGTTGCATTTAGTTTACTCTCTCTTCAAGATAAGTAAAATTTTTGGCTTTGTATTTACCATGTATTTCCACTGTGGAGTATCTGTTGATGAGGTAGATCAACCTTATCTTTCCTCTGCTTTTAAGGAATTCCTCATAAATGTATGTAGCACCCCCCTGTCCTCCGGAGGCATGGTGGCGAACCCCAGGGACAAGGTAGGCTGACATTTCACTTCAAAAAAAGGAACACAAGGGGATGTAAGTGTAGCAGTAAAAATACAGGAATTTATTAAAAAGCAAAAAGGCTACTCCCATTTTAAAAAGAGAAAATAGGCATATCTTTATCTAAATGGTTTAGTAGCATGCAATCCCAGAGTTATCTGCTTGGTCCAAGGTGAATGCAGCTCCTATGGCTAATGTATCCAGGAAAAGATGGTAGTGGCAGCTGTGACCAGCATGGAATGTGGAAGCCGCCAGACCAGAACAGATGTCAAGAAAAGGTTCGTGAAAGCCTGATTGGCCAGCAGCTTACCCAATCCCCTGCTGACATCACTTCCGGTTCGGTGGCGTCCGTGTTCCATGCTGGTCACAACTGTCCTTCCAATAGCACTCCTCCATCCATTAAAATGTGAGTAGCCATTTGGCTTCTTAATAATTTCCTTTACTTCTATTGCTACACTTAGTCTGATGCCCCCCTGTGTTTCTTTTTATGTCCTTCAGAGTCTACTTTACTCTATGGGGAGCTGCTCATAATGTTGCTCATATTTCATGATGAACTTTTAATTTATGGACTATATGGACTAAATGGATATGGACTTGTCTCCCAATAGCCTTTTTATTATTTTATTAAGACCTATCTGGCCCTCCAGCACCATTTATTTTCTTTGTACATTTGATATTTCACTTTTTGGAGCAGGTTGCTAGGCATCGTGGATTGTGGACAATGTAAAAAAATGGGTCATTTTTAATGCTGAACAAAGTGAGTTTATTGCTCACCCAACGAAAATTCAGGAAGAGAAATGTAAGGGCACAGGATACCCTAGAACAAGCAGAAATGAAGGCTAGCAGACTCCACAAAACAAGTAGAAAAGGTAGACCACAGTACAGAAAAGAGCTTTTAAGCTGTACCTAGTGTTCTGTACTTTCTTAGCAACAGTTGTCTCCAATAGCAAGTATAACTCACAGTAAAGTGCAGTAATTATGTCAGGGTCCTGTCCACAGCAGAAGTTCTTGAAGATCTGGCATTTCTGCCAGTACTCTGCATGGCCGCAGAAGTACACATCAGCCTCAGTTTGATGCCAGACGGTCTTTATAAGGTGGCTCATGACTTCCTCAAGTTGCTGGATGATCTCTAGCTCCCCGTGCCCTGTTCCTGTGATTCTGACCTGTGATTTCCTGTTACCGACTCAGCTTGCTACTCTGCTTTACCCCTGATCTGACCTCGGCTTGGCTTACGGATACTCTCTCGCTCCTCTGTGTATGACCTTGGCTATCCCATCTGACTACGTCTGCTCTGATTCCCACCTGGTACCTGACCTTGGCTTGAACCGACTACCCAGTAAACATCTAAATCCCGGAAGGGCTTACATACCACGCACAGGCGCCACTTGTCTGCCGACCTATCTCCGTGTACCAGCTGTGCTTCTGAGTCGACCACCAACCAGCACTCCTACAGGTGACCTGTGCAACTTTGGGCCAGACTCCCGCTGTCCCACTCTCAGGGGAGTCCGGAACTTAGCCGCAAGGGAAGCCCTCTGGAAGATCTGGCACTTCTGCCAATACTCTACATGGCCGCAGAAGTACACATCAGCCTCAGACTGGTGCCAGACGGCCTTTATAAGGAGGCTCATCACTTCCTCTGGTTGCGTTGCTGGATGATCTCTAGCTCCTCGTGGCCTGTTCCTGGTTCCTGTTTCCTGTGTTCTGACTTGTGATTTCCTGTTACCGACTCGGATTGCTCCTGGACCTGTCTACTTTGATTTACCCCTGATTTGACCTCGGCTTGGCTTACGGACACTCTCTCTCTCTCGCTCCTCTGTGAATGACTTCGGCTATCCCATCTGACTACGTCTGCTCTGATTCCCACCTGGTACCTGACCTTGACTTAAACTGACTACCCAGTAAACATCCAAATCCCGGAAGGGCTTGCATACCATGCACAGGCGCCTCCTGTCTGCAGACCTATCTCCGTGCACCAGCTGTGCCTCTGAGTGGACCACCAACCAGCACTCCTACAGACGACCTGTGCAACTTTGGGCCTGACTCCCGCTATCCCACTCTCAGGGGAGTCCGGAACTTAGCCGCAAGGGAAGCCCTCTCTCCATTGGACTCCATCGCCAGGTACGTGATACAGGCGCTGTGGAGTGTGTAATGATATAAAACACCTTGCTAGGAGGTGTACCTTTATTGAAAAGGATGGTGCATAACAACTGAAAGATAAAAGCACAAGCCTGTAGCTTTAAAAAGCCTGGTTCCAGATGGACGGCCCGTCCACTCAGAAGGGAGCTATGGAGGAGAGGAGCGCCTGTCAAGCAGGGACCATGTGATCATGGCATCCTGGGTGACGTCACCGCGATGTCCGGGAGATGGAGGGGAGGAACCCATGCTATGGCCACAGGCTGGGAGTGAAAGCCGGTTACCAGGACAACATGTTTCACACACATGTGCTTTCTCAAGTCCGTGGTAGGTACGGTAAGCGGCCATTTAATAGAAGACCAGCACGGCAAGGGGGCCGGCTTAACATCATTACAAGGGGAGGGATATGGTTAGAGCGGACATCTCGTCCCACCTTAAAGTATACCCATAAAATTTCAACAGAACAGGAACAATTGATTAAACTTTACAAAGAGAAAAGCAGCTTGTTTAAAAACGATGAAAAGAATATACCAGGTAAGGAGAATATATAATGGTATTTGATATCTAATCAGGGACCCACTGCATTAGGAGGATACTGTACTGGAAACACCATAATAAGGAGTATAAGATCAGAAAAAAAACAGCAATAAATATATCAATCAGTAATAAATTTTAAATTCGATTAAAAGAAATGTTAAAAAAGATAAAAAATGGAAGGCTTCAGATATAGTATAAACAATATAATTTATTTAAGACTAAACAATACATAAACGCAGTGCAAGACTAAACATAAACACAGTGCAAACAAACCAAACCAAAACCCCCAACAGATAACAAAAGAACAATACTAAGCGTAGTCGGGCAGGCCGTGTCGGTAGCAAATGGGCAGGCAAGGTACAAAGGAGCAGGCAGAGCGTAGTTCCATATTGTTGCTATATTCATAACAATATTGTTACCCTTGGTTACAATGATCTTATCTTTTCATACTTTTTTGTCTTTAAGATTTTTCCCAGTTTTATCCCACGTGGTTTTTTCTCTGCCTGCTTCCTGTACTGACTATGGACAATAATCCTGTCTGCTGCCTGGACAATTGTTTTTGATGTCGCTGACTACGTCCCTGCCTGCTGCCTGGACCAATGCTCTCCTCTGCGGACAACTGCACTACTAAAACTACAGGTACACTTTTGCTTACCATTTTCTCAGCAGAATGTATTTTGCGGTGTAATTCTTGGTATGTACATGATATGTGTTAGAAATATGAAGGGCCTTCAAAAATTATAGGTTGTCTGGAAATTAGAGATGTAATTTATGTCCCTAGAACACCTGACAATGCTATTTGGATGTTGGGCCTCTGTATGTGGCCAGGCTGCTAAAAAGTCTCACACATGTACTATTGCCACACTCAGGATGAGTATAAGAATGTATTTTTGGGTGTATTTTTTGTTATTTATATGCTATGTGTTAGAGATATCTTATAAATAAACAACTTTGTGTAAAAAAAAAAAATACGTTTTAATTTTCTTTCCACATATTCTGAAAACTTTGAGAAATAATTGACATGTTCAAAAGACTCATTATGCCTCACGGAATATATGTTGGGGTGTTTGCTTCTCAAAATGGGGTCATTTTGTAGGTATTTTCTCTGTCCTGGTGTTTCAGGGCCTTCAAAAGTGTAATAGGTAGTCAATATATGAGATGTCTAATTTATGTCCCTAGAACACCTGATAGTGCTCCTTGCATGTTGGGCCTTTCTATGTGGTCAGGCTGTAGAAAAATTTCACACATGTGGTATTACCATACTCAAGAGGAGTAACAGAATGTATTTTGGGGTGTATTTTGTGGTATTTACATGCTATGTGTTAGAAATATCCTATAAACGGACAACTTTGTGTAACAAAAATTACTTTTTGCACATTTTCTGAAAACTTGTGGAAAAAAATGACATGTTCAAAAGACTCATTAGGCCTCATAAAAAATAAGTTGGAGTGTTTTCTTTCCAAAACTGGGTCATTTTGTGGGTGTTTCCTCTGTCCTGGTGCTCCAGGGCCTTCAAAAGTGTGATAGATTGTCAAGAAATTAGAGATGTAATTTATGTCCCTAGAACACCTGACGATGCTACTTGAATGTCGGGCCTCTGTATGTGGCCAGGCTGTTAAAAAGTCTCACACATTTAGTATTGACATACTCAGGAGAGATGGCAGAATGTATTTTGGGGTGTTGTTTTTTGGTATTTACATGCTATGTGTTAGAAATATCTTTGAAATGGACAACTTTGTGTAAAAAAAAAATGTTTTCATATTCTTCCCGCAAAACCTTTGGGAAATAATACACATGTTCAAAAGACTCCTTATGCCTCCCCGAATATATGTTGGGTGTTTGCTTCTCAAAATGGGGTCATATTGTGGGTAATTCCATTGTTCTGATGCATCAGGGCCTTCAAAAGTGTAAGTAGTCAAGATATTAGATGTGTAATTTATGTCCCTAGAACACCTGATGGTGCTCCTTGCATGTTGGGACTCTCTATGTGGTCAGGCTGTAGAAAACTCTCACATATTTGGTATCGTTATATTCAGGAGCAGCAGCAGAATGTATTTTGGAGTGTAGTTGCAAGTATGCATGTGCTGTGTGTGAGAAATAACTTGCTAATATGCCAATTTTGTGGGGAAAAAAAAATAAATACAATCGTAATTTTCCAAAAAATTGTGGGAAGAAATTACAACTTCAAAAAACTCACCATGCCTCTTACTAAATACTTTGAAATGTCTACTTTCCAAAAAGGGGTCATTTGGGGGATATTTGTACAGTCCTGGCTTGTTAGGGCCTCAAGAAATTAGATCATCAGGAGTGATCAGGTGTGAAGCAATGAGATACATCAGGAATGATCAGGTGTTATCAATTTTCAATGAATGGTACCATAGCTTGTAGACTCTATAGCTTTCACACAGACCAAATAATATGCACTGATTTGTGTTATTTTTACTAAAGAAATGTAGCAGTATACATTTTGGTGAAAATGTATGAGGAAAAATTACTTATTTGCAAAATTTTATAACAGAAACAGAAAATACATTTTTTTCAAAATTTTCAGGTTTTTTTTGTTTATAGTTCAAAAAAATAAAAAACTAAGTGGTGATTAAATACCACCAAAAGAAAACTCTTTTTGTGTGATTTTTATATGGGTACAGTGTTGCATGAGTGAGTAATTGTCATTCAAAGTGTGAGAGCACTGAAAGCTGAAAATTGGCCTGGGCAGGAAGGGGGTACAAGTGCCCAGTAGGCAAGTGGTTAAAAACTATTTTTTTACTGTGGGGTCCCTCCTAACCTTCTACCAGACCTCTTTTTCTTTTTTTTTTACTTTAGGCAGTGGAAAATGACTGCCCCTTTAAAAACGGCACTTTTTGAATTTTTTTTTTACTGATTCATATCCCTCAGGGCAATACCCAAGTCCCCATACCACTTCTATGGCCAATAACTTGCATATAAGCCTTCAAAGTGGGCACTTTTGAATTTACAAGTTCGAGTCCTATAGACTTGCATTGAGTTCGAAGTTCACGGTTGAATGTTCATTAGGTGTTCGGTGTGACGAACGCGGTGCCCGACCCCTGCCCTTCTCGCCAACTCCTGACTAAATACCAGTCAATCTCACACCACGCTTTCACTTGCGTAATAATGCCACTCTTAGCTGCACCCTGCACAAAGATTTTCCAGCTTGCGGGACTACAATCTATGTGCCAGCAGCCTGAGAGCGATTGTCAGTGGGTTAATTAATTATGCAATTAACCCTTCAAACGCCAAACTGCCACCGGATAGCTTTGGGACTATCAACCCTTCACAATATCAGCAAGAACCGATGTGGACAATAAACGTCTGTAACACACACTGTCATCAGAGACAGGTACAGTATTTTCAGAGGATTATAATATACAGAAGCACTCGTCAAGAGACAGGGATTCTTTAGTTTGCATTAAAAGCCTTCAAGATTATTTTAACACTTTTCAAAATAGGGTTTATAAATGAAAAGGTCAAATGCTACAATTAAAATATTTTCTTAAAGGGATGTTACAAATAAATAAAGAGAACAATAATGTAACTGAGAAATAAAAGAAAGGAGTTAAGAAGGCAGAATACTTGCAAATTCCTGGGTTTTAGCAGAGTCCAATTGTCCAAGCAAAATTGTTGTCATGGCTCTCATGGGTGTTACTTGGTTGATGGTAAACAAGAGCTCCCTTATTAAATCTGGTCCATCCCTTTTCTGGGATATCAAGGGGGTGTGGACAGATAACAACTGACCAATCATCCGATTTATGGGATGGGTCTGGAAAGTCACCACATTTATGACCATGTCTCAACTCCAGTTTCATACTAATATAAACAACTTCCAGTATGTTCAGATGGTATTCTAGCAACTGGCAGATTAATATTCAGAGTTATATTTCAAACCCAGGGATACCAAACACAGCGTACCTTTGTCACCCAGGAGGGAGGAGACTTCTTTCCCCCCTTACCTATGTGCTAACATAGTCATGTATGACCTTGGCTTAATCAGCATGATATTCCCTATTCAAATATATACCTAACATTAATGTGCCATGTTCCTGTTGAATTCTATGAATTGTATGTGGAAATGTTACGTTGTGGAATAGACATTTTATGGCATTCCTAGAGCCTTAATGGCCTTACAGGTAATGTGTGATGGCTTGACTGAGTTATTTTTGTTTTATGATAGGGCAGAGAAAAGTGATTTTCATGGTTTGTGGAAACAGACATCATGCCAAGACTAATTAGCTGTTTACAGCTCTGGTCGGGTCTGGACACGGTGTCTATTTGTGGTTTAATTAAGATAAGAGGTTCTTTTGAAGTTCATTAAAAGTTACAGCTACAAAGTCCATCAGTGGTACAGGTAATTTTCAACATCATCACTATAGTGATCCTCACACTTCATTCACACGTTTGGGTCACACACAAGGGGTAGCCATGGTGTCATGCTAGTCCCACTTTTGGATACATCAAGCAATGCCAGGTATAATCCCCATTCGCATGGAGTTTTGAAACACATGTACCCACTATCTTTTACATCAAGCACAAGGGGGGGTTTCCCCCAAGGGATAAGAGGAGGGAGAGGCATAGAACCCTACAAAAGATCTGCAATTGGTTGCACGTACTCTATAAAAGAATTCAAAGTCCTTAAAAACCTTACCTCCCTCTGTGAAGAAATGAATCTTGGTAATTTAATAGATGAAATTGAATTGGACAAATTGTTGGCAGAAGTAGAAACCCTCAAGCCAGATCCCTCATCTTCTTTCAAACAATCAACTACATTTCCACCAGTTAATACCAACGCCAGTGTGGCCATTTTCTTAAAACAGACACTCAGGGATTTAAAAAAACTGTCCACCCACAAGAAGGGAAATCACAATTTTTCCATGTTAGAAAGAAATGCCCTAAAATCCCTACAAGAAAATATTTTGATTACTAATAAACCCTCCGACAAAGTGGGTAATGCTGTTGTGATGAATAGTCTGGAATACAAAAAAATGTGTGAAATAATTCTTGATAATAGGGATTGGTACAGATCTATTCTTGCCATATTAGTGGAGAAATTCAATAGGAAAGTTTATGATTTGAATGATAAAGAGTGTGAAAGTGGAGTAATTTCCAAAGATCTGTGCAACTTCATCCGCAGAAAATATCCCAAAGTTCCCACATTCTATAGCTTACCCAAAATACACAAAAATCCCACCTGTCCCACTGGACGACCTATTGTTTCCAGTAACAGCAATTTAACTGAAAACGTAAGTCATTGATGCCCACCTGTAGCCTCATGTGTCATCTTTAACATCCTTTGTAAAGGATACCATCCATTTTTTGCAAATAATAGAGGAATTGAACATGTCTGATAACTCCTTTTTTGGTAACCATTGATGTGGATGCCCTCTATAGCTCCATTCCCCACCAGCATGGTTTGGAGGCTGTATGTGGAGTCCTTTCACAGAGACCCACTCAGGACTGGGCCTTTAATGAATTCATTTTGTGTGGTTTGGACAATATATTGAATCACAACTTTTTTTTGTTTGATGGCTCCCAACACCTCCAGCTACAGGGCATAGCGATGGAAACATGTTGTGCCCTATCTTACGTCAATCGGTACCTGAGAACGCGCATTTCTTTCAGATGAGGGTCTTACTGAACACACATGCCATGTTTCCACATGGCGTAAGTATATTGATGATGTATTCCTGATCTGGGAGGAACCTGAAGATATTCTTCTTTAATTGTAGCTCCTTCCAGGCGATGGCCTCAGTGCACTGTCATGACGCCATTGTGCATGCGCATGATGTCATTACACAATGCTGTTTGCAGAGGAAGTGGCAACTGTTGTTTGGGGAAGTTCTTCCCTCCAAGAACGCAGGGTCTGGACATAGGAATCCATGATGTGTGAATTGACAGTCAGTGTAAGTAACAATCTCCCTGATTTTACACTACCTCCTATAATTGATTAGGATCCTTCTCACCACATAATTTTCTTTTTCCCTTTTTTGCTTTTTGCTCTTAAATTTCTAAGCTTCTCAGTGAGATTTTTCTCAGAGAGGTACAACTTTATATGTGGATTTTAAATACCTAGGATGAGAATCACCTTTTCCTTTGAACATTCCTGTGAATAAGGTGACTGCTTTTGAAAACGTTTTTGAGGTAATCAAACTACATTTTTCAATATATTGATTTTCTTAGTATTAAGCCAATATATGTTTGTGTGCCATTTATTTTATTTCTTTTCCCCCTTTTTTTGAAATGTTACTTTTTGTTCTTTCCAACATATCACATTAAGATCTCTATATGGTTCACTCTAGGTGAGCGGTTTCCCCCACCTCTTTAATACACATACATGCGAGGCCTTTTGGTTGCCCAAGGTGATGTGTCCTTCCTTCTTAGTGGTCCTGTTGGCCGAGGAGAATTCTTGGAACTTTTAAATTGCTTTGGTCTTTTGTGCATTTCTCCCCCCCGCTAGAGGGTAATTATACTTGAATATGTACAGCAATGTATAATGATGTTCTGTATTAATTGTATACAGGGTAACATTCTAATGTTATATACTAAAGGAACACTTTGAAAACATCAGATCTCAATGGGGAAAAATATGCTGGATATCTATACTGATATGGACTGGGTAATGTGTTAGAAACATAAGGATGCCCCTACATTTGATGGAAATTAAAATTATCAACCTACAGAGGACTGAATGCAAAGACACCCTGAAAATCAAAGTGAAAAAATTATGCAGCAGGCTAGTCCATTTTGCTGAAATGTCATTGCAGTAACTCAAAATGGTACTGAGTAGTTTGTATGGCCCCAACGTGCTTGTATGCATGCCTGACAATGTCGGGGCATGCTCCTAATGAGACAACGGATTGTGTCCTGGGGTATTTCCTCCCAGATTTGGACCAGGGCATCAGTGAGCTCCTGGACAGTCTGAGGTGCAACCTGGCAGCGTCAGATGGAATGAAATATGATATCCCAGAGGTGTTCTATTGGATTTAGGTCAGGTGAGCATGGGGGTCATTCAATGGCATCAATTCCTTCATCCTCCAGGAACTGCGTGCATAATCTCTCCACATGAGGCTGGGCATTGTCGTGCACCAGGACGAACCCAGGACCCTCTGCACCAACGGTAGAGTCTGACAATGGATCCAAGGATTTCATCCCGATGCCTAATAGCAGACAGGGTGCCACTGTCTAGCCTGTAGAAGTCTGTGCATCCCTTCATGGATATGCCTCCCCAGATCATCACTGACCCACCCCCAAAATGGACATGCTGAACAATATTACAGGCAGCAGAACATTCTCCACGGCTTTTCCAGACCCTTTCACGTCTGTCATATGTGCTCAGGGTGAATGTGTGCTCTCATCTGTGAAAAGCACAGGGTGCCAGTGGCAGACCTGCCAATTCTGGTTTTCACTGGCAAATGCCAATCAAGCTCTATGGTGCCAGGCAGTGAGCACAGGGACCACTAGAGGATGCCGGGCCCTCAGGCCACTCTCATGAAGTCTGTTTCTGATTGTTTGGTTAGAGACATTCACACCAGTGGCCTGCTGGAGGTCATTTTGTAGGGCTCTGGCAGTGCTCATCCTGTTCCTCCTTGCACAAAGCAGATAATGGTCCTGCTGATAGGTTAAGGACCCTCTACGACCCTGTTCAGCTCTCCTAGAGTAACTGTCTGTCTCCTGGAATCTCCTCCATGCTCTTGAGACTGTGCTGGGAGACACAGCAAACCTTCTGGCAATGGCACGTATTGATGTGCCATCCTGGAGCAGTGCAACCTCTGTAGGGTCCAGGTATCGCCTCATGCTACCAGTAGTGACACTGACCCTAGCCAAATGTAAGACTAGTTAAAAACAGTCAGAAAAGCTGAGTAGGGAAAAAAAATGTCAGTGGTCACCTGAAAACCATTCCTGTTTTGGGGGTCATCTCATTGTTGCCCATCTAGTGCACTTGTTAATTTCACCAAAACACCAAAGCACCTTAAACTGATTAATAAAACCCTCTGCTACTAAACTGACCAGATCAATATCCCAGGAGTTTAATTGACTTGATGCTATACTTGATTAAAAAGTGTTACTTGAATTTTTTGAGCAGTGTATTTTCAATGTAGATGTTTTGCATAGTTACATAGTCTGGCTGAAAAAAAGACAAAAGTCCATCCAGTGCAACCATTAAAAAAAAAGAAAAAGTTTATAGTCCTATACCCACAGTTCATTCAGAAGAAGGCAAAAAAACAAGCAAAGCATTATCCAATTTGCTCCTGCAGGGGAAAACATTCCTCCCTGATCCCCCGAGAGGCAATTGGATATTCCCTGGATCAACCTTATGTTCTGTGCATCAAAGAAAGAAACCAGCTCTTGAGGGAGTCTATTCCACATTTTCACAGCCCTTACTGAAAAGAAACCTTTCTGTGTTTGGAGATGAAATTTCTTTTCCTCCAGATGTAAAGAATGCCACCTTGTCCTCTGTGATGACCTCAGGGTGAATAACTCTACACAGAGTTCACTATATGAACCACTGATGTATTTATACATGTTGATCATATCCCCCCTTAATCTCCTCTTGTCAAGAGAGAATACATTCAGTTCCTCTAATCATTCCTCATAGCTGAGCTCCTACATGCCTGTTATCAGTTTGGTTGCCCTTCTCTGTACTTTCTCAAGTTACCAATGTCCTTTTTGCGAATTTATGCCCAAAATTGAACTGCATATTCCAGATGAGGTCTTGCTAATGATTTGTACAGGGGCAGAGGTGGACTGACCATTTGGAAACTCGGGCACCAGTAGGGGGCCCCATGAGATACCCCTGGTACCTTTTTCATAGGCTTTTTTGAGTTTGGGCAAGGACACAGGGGCCCCATGATCCCCTATTGCCCGGGGGCCCCATGAGTTGTCAGTCTGCCCCTGGTACAAGGGTAATATTATATCTCTCTCTCTCTCTGGAGTCTATACCTCTTTTAATACAAGAGAGGATTTTGCTTGCTTTAGAAACCACAGCTTGGCATTGCATGCCTTTATTAAGCTTGTGATCTACCAGAACTCCCAGATCCTTCTCCACCATTGATTCCCCCAGTTGTACCCCCCTAGTATGTATGATGCATGCATATTCTTAGTGCCCAAGTGCATAACCTTACATTTATCAACATTAAACCTCATTTGCCACATAGTTGCCCAATTAAACAGTGCATTGAGGCCGGCTTGTAAGTTGGAGACATCCTGTAAGGACGTTATTCAACTGCACAGCTTGGTGTTATCTGAAAAGACTGAAATTGTGTTTTTAATCCTAGTCCCTATATTGTTTATAAATATATTAAAAACTAAGGGTCCCAACACTGAACCTTGGGGTACACCACTAACAACCCTAGACCATTTAGAGTATGAATAATTACCCACTACTCTCTGAATACGATCTTTTAGCCAGTTTTCTACCCATTTACACATGGATTTTTCTAAGCCTGTAGACTTTACCTTACACATAAACCATGTATGGGGAACTGTGACAAACTGCTAAGTTAGCCTTTCAATGAAGGACATCAACGTCAATCAGCTTGTGTTATCTGTATATGGTTTATTCAGAATATACAATGTACATTGGACCACAACATTTTTGCAAAATCCAAGTATACCACGTCTACCGCCACCCCTCTGTAAAAGGTTTTGCTCACCTCCTCATAAAGAGAAATCAGATTTGTTTGACAACTTCTGTCTTTCATGAATCCATCCTATCTGTTACTTAAAATATTTTTTTCCAGCAAGAACTCATCATGTGGTCTTTTATTAAACTATCCAGTATCTTCCCAACTATAGAAGTTAAACTAACAGGTCTATAATTACTTGGTAAAGATTTTGACCCCTTTTTAAATATTGGCACCATGTTGAAGAGTCCCTAAAAATGAGAAACAATGGATTTGAAATTACAGAGCTCAATTCTTTAAGAGCTCGTGGGTGTAAGCCATCCAGTCCAGGTACTTTAGTCACCTTTATTCTGTCTAAATATTTTGGATCATCTGCAACTGTGTCAATACCATGCCCATTATGGACAAGAGCTCCTCCATGTTTCTTTGTATACACAGACCTGAAGAAGGTATTTAATAAATTTGCTTTCTCTTTGTCCCCAGTCACCCACTCTAGATTATTTTGTAAAGGGCCTACATGCTTGGACCGGACCTTTTTACTATTGATATATTTGAAGAATGTTTTGGAGTTTGTCCTGCTATCCTTTGGAATCTGTTGTTCATTTTCAATTTGTGCGGCCTTGATTTACTTTTTACATATTCTGTTATATTATTTGTAATGTTTAAACGATGATAACATTCCTTAATTTTTATATTTAATAAAAGCTCTTTTCTTATTATTTATAGCTTTTTTAACTTTGGCCGTAAGCCACATAGGTTTGATTTTTAGCCTTTTAAACTTGTTGCCCATGGGAATATATTTCACAGTGTGTTCACATACAGTCTTTTTGAAGAACTTCCATTTCTGTGTTGTGCTCATCGATGCCAATATTCCCTCCCAGTCTTGAAGAGCAGCTATCAGCCTTGGAAAATTAGCTCCCCTAAAGTTGAGTGTTTTAATTTTTCCCATATGTGCTTGTTGTTTACAGCTAACAATAAATTAAATCATGTTATGGTCACTGCTACCCAGATGTTCTTTTATATGGACATTAGTATTAAGCTCTGCATGGTTAGAGATTACTAGGTCCAGCAAAGAATCATTTTTAGTTGGGGCCTCTATGAACTGTACCATACAATTGTCCTGTACTAGGTTTATACATTTATGCCCTTTTACTGTTCCTTCAGTGCCATTACTCCAGAGAAATTCCGGGTAGTTAAAATCCCCCATTATTATCACTGTCCCAGCCCTTGCAGCCCTTTTTGATCCTCAATTCAGTCACAGCACGCCCAGCAGATAGCTTACTGGCTATCAAAGACTTCCATATATACAGTCTCTCAGCTGCAGAGTAGAAAGTTGTCTGCCAGAATTAGTAATTATCAGCAAAACAAATTACTCTTCCAACTCCTCCTTCTGTGCGAATTCGTCCATAGCTCTGAAAATAGAGGAGTCTGCTAAATTTTGACCGTATCATAGCAGAATTGCTGCTGGAGGAAATTTGAGCGATACGCAAGCCATAATGACTTCTGACTCAGAGGAACATCATCAACATGGAATGACCATCTGGGGTAGAGGGTGGTTCATTCGTGTTAGAGGTAGGCGATAGCAGGAAGGAGCAGAAACAGACAGAAGATATGCAGCAGATGGAGCGCAATGCAAAGTGGCAGGAGCACCTTGCAGAGAACCGAAGACAGCAGTTCTTCAAATCCTTCTGGCTGTGCTGCCTAAACACAAAGGTCTATGTTACCACCTAAGGCCAGTCCAATCTAGGCCTATCTATACATTGGCTGAGTGAAAAGTAGGAGGACAGTGTTGTCTTCAGTGTTGCTGATAATCCTCCCTGATTTTTTTTTTGTTTACTGGAAAGAATCAGGTTGGGCTGTATGTAAGATAGTTCTAAAAGCAAAAAAAAAAAAGAACATCCTGCTGATCCATAACACCACATACAGCATTCACTCATCCCCAAAATATAATTTAAAGGACTTGTGCATCTTCAATGTAACCCTAAAAGTTACATGAAAAGGCCCTTTCCTTGCTTGTGTGCTATGTATTTATTAATTTTTTTGTTCCTTTAACCATTTGACCTTCAGACAATTTTACCTCCTTCAGGACCAGAGAATTTTTGGCTATTCAGCATTGTGCTACTTTAACTGGCAACTACTTGGTCATACAGCACTGTATGCAAACAAAATTTGTTGCATTTTTTTCACACAAAATACAGCTACATGTCTAAAAAAAAAAAATAATACCAATAAGTGTATATTGATTGGTTTGTGTGAAAGGTATAGTGTCTACAAATAGATCTGTCCTGATCTGTCCCGATGTACTGACGTCTTATCTCATTTCTTGAGGCTCTAAAATATTAGCACAAATACCCCCCAAATGACCCATTTTTGGAAAGTAGACAGTCTGAGGTATTTAGTAAGAAGCACAGTGAGTCTTTTGAAGTTGTAACTTTTGTTTAATTTTTTTTGAAAATTAAGAATGTTTTTAAAATTTGTTTTTTTTTTCACTTTTCACTGTCACCAGTGCAGTACAGAGTCATCATATAACTGGTGTTCAGGGATACTAACTGGTGATAGTATGAAAAAAACAATTAAATATTTTTTACTGTACTTTTTAAACATTTTTCTCTCTTTTTTTTTTTTACATTTGGTCATCAGAGTAGTTCAGTGTTGCCATAGTGACACTGTACTACTTGGAGGGATGGGGGGGGTTGATCATGGATTTTTTTGTACATTGTTATTGCTTATAACAGTGATATTCTCTGTATAAGCAATCGTTTTAGCTGTCATGAATGGGTTAACATTCATGACAGCTTAGTTGCTGTTGACATGCTGTGATTGGCTACAGGTAGTCACATGGTACAGGTAGCCATGTACCGTGTGATAGCCGTGAGTCAATCACAGTCGTCACAACAATAAGCAAAAACCAAACAATGGAAACCATTCATGACGGTTTTCCTTGCATTGCAATCATGTAATCTATGACCAATCATAGTGATCACATGAACCCCAGCTGCCCATAGGTACCAATAATCTGTGGTCACAGGAGCAACGTGCAGTACGCCCCATGCTCAGCCAACATACATGTACGTGACTGTGCCTGTACCTATGAGCAGTTGGCAGGTGGTTAATTTTGGTATTGGAACGTGTCCACTTTGCCCTCTACGCTTCTATTTTGACAACAGTTTGATTATTGAATATCAGTGGGAAAAAGTTAGGATTCTCCAAATTTTGGGAATGTTTTGCAAAACTGGCCACGAAACAAAACTAGGGCAAATTCACTCATTCCTACTATCTAAACAAATTGTGTTAGCTAGCTATTTTCTAACTGCTTAAAATATCATGGGTCTGCTGTAGTAGATTATCATCACGCTATGCTTGCACAGCTCAATGGCATCAATTAAATGATAATCTTTCTACTGCACAAAACCAGATGCAGTAGGCTGTTATGCAATTTATTTTTTGTGGTTACAATACTTTTCTATGCTTGCTTCGTATAGAGTTATTAAGAAAGAAAAACATTTGCCATTTGTTTAAGCTCCACTGCAGGCTGCTGTTAAATTTACAAAGTAAAAAAAACTGTTACATGCCATCCCTTCAGAGTACAGTGCACATGTGCAGGTAACATCACCGACTGCATATCCGAGTGAATATCTCCTAAACGCTGCACAGTTAGGAGATATACTTTGTACCTACAGGTAAGCTTTATTGTGAGTAAGTGAGCAAGATGTTAAAGCAACTGCTTTAACTTCCCAGGCAGCCAGCACTCTCCTATGCTGTCTAATGCTCCAGGCATGTGGATGGGGCCTTGCCCTTCTCATATACAATGTAGAATTGCTGATATTGCATTGTAACTGATGATGTCAGAGAGTTGCAAGCGGTGGGGCAATGAAGTGAAGCGGCTTCGGGTGACCAGTAGCATAGAGAGGAGGAAGCATGTGGGCATGAGTTATATGATAAATATTTACACTAAAGTATTCCTTTTCCCCGTAGCCAAGCAACAAT
Organism: Staurois parvus; assembly: GCF_062004578.1. Lineage (NCBI taxonomy): Eukaryota > Metazoa > Chordata > Amphibia > Anura > Ranidae > Staurois > Staurois parvus. The sequence continues at coordinate 22,327 of NW_028318059.1, forward strand.
TTAACCTATGCAATATGGGAGGAGACCCCACTACATGGGTACATTTAACAGCCTAGGGTGGGGCTTTGACACCAACAAATTAAATTTCAACCTGCTTGTAGTACCCCGACATCCGGAGGCATATTGGCACCTCCAGTGACAAGGCTGGGCCAACATTTCACCCCAGGGCTGAGTCTATTGTTAAAATTAGGGATCAGGAAAGAACATTGGGTGCCAGTCACTTTCTGTCTTCTTGATATTTTATTGGACAGCACACAAGGAGGTGAGGGTTAAGGATTCTGGATACCCAAGCAGAACACTTATTGACTCTCCAGATCCATGTCCAGCTTTACAGTGTTAGTGCCTTTAATTTGACACGGAAACACTGCAAGTAGCATCCTAGTTGGTACACAGATGTTCTCTTCCTCTTGCTGGTCCCAGTACTCTTCATACTGTTTCCTGAGCTTTGGTGCATCATTCAACAAGTGATTCACCAGACCTTGCAGGAAACCAGCCTTCTTCCTAACTTTCTCCAGCAAGTTCCTCCCCTGGGTCTTGATTTTGTTATCGTCTATAGACAGGCAGGACAGTTCAAGGACCATTTCAGGCCTAACCCCCAACTTCACAGCATATGGCAGGCCCCACACAGGCTATTGGACCCAACGGCATAGTCCAATGCAGCAGCACCTTCCCCGACCTTGCTCCCACTTGGGGAAGAAAGATTACAAAGTCTGTCCCAAATATTTATATTCTCCCCAATATACACCAGTGGTGTGAACCTACTACTGGGCTGGCCAGTACCAGTGAAACCTACTGGCAGCAGTGAGAAATCACAACCCCACTGAGCTTAGGGAAAGACCAAGTGAAAACTATACAGATCAGTCTGGCTGACTACCACCAAGAAAAAAATACATTTGGTTAATAGCCCCAGTTTAGGACATGGTGCTACCTGCTTATATTTTGCTTTTCCTAGTACCTCTCCCCCACCTTATCAACATGCTAATGAAATTTTTAAATATTATGTTTACATTTTTATTATATACCTTATTTTACACTAAGTAATGCCATGTGGCTGATGCTGCAGGCCAGCAGGGTGCTGTATATAGCTTACGAAAAATAAAAATCTCAGCACCATGCCTCTTGCAGTAGGCTGGCTTTTGGGATGAGTTATGTAAATATTTAAATGCACTCTGCACACTGCTATCCAACAATGCTGGAGAAAGATGAGATCTATTCTTAACTCGAACTGACAGTACACAGAAGAGAGGGCATGTAAGGGAATTCCTGTGAGACGTCTGGCTAGTAGAAATGTGCATGCGCACAGTACTCTCTGCAGAATAGTGACCAGAGGTGCGCATGCGCACAGAAATGCATGATAGCGTACAGGCACATGCACAGTGAATATTGGCGCCAGACTGATTATTTAAAGGATGCTTCTACCTGTGCTTAGTGCTGACTGGTCTTAAGGTTTTTCCCTGTGTCCTGCTGTATTCTTGTATGAACCCTTTGTTGCTTACCCGGGTTATTCATGACCAGACTTCGGATTCTGCCCCTGCCTTGTTGCTAATTCCTGTTCCCGGCTCTGTCCTGACTTCAGCTTGCTCATAATTTGGTACCTCGCTGTCCACCCGTTGATGACCTTGGCTATTCCTGTGACCTTGCTCCGGTCTCCGATTGCAGCTTCCTGTCCTGCCCGAGTGACCACCCGGCTGTCCACTATACCAGCTCTGCTCATCATAAACTGTTCCTGCTTCAAGTCGGCTGGGAGATCTGACATGTCACTTATCCTGAACCTGTTGTGCAAGCGGAATGCCCTGGGTTAAAAACCCAGGTGGGATTCCAAAACATCGCTTCCATTTCTGAACCGGTGGTTCGCCAGTCTCTTCAGGACTCCAAATGCAAGCTCTTCAGGCAACACCTGCTGGCACTCTTGTTCCCCTGGTCCCTCAGCACCCTCTGTTCCACTTCCAGCGGAGTCAGGGCTAGTGACATAAGTGAGGCCGACCTTGTCATTTCATTCTCCTATTAGGTACGTGACAGGGCGTATCACAGTGTCTACACAGGATAGCCTGCACATGCCCTAACCTCTCCCCCTCTGAACGCAGCCAGACTCAAACTCAGTAGATCTTTCTGCATTGCAGCCCTGTGCCTCCTCTGCTATACCTTCCTGACAGCTTCATTGTAGTGAACAAACTTCTTTATACTAAACAGTAAGCCCGCACACCGCCAGCTATGCTGGAGAGAGTGGAGTAGAAACTGTTGTGTTGTGAATAATGACCACTGGAGACCAGCGCCATCATTCACAAAAACACATGCAACACAAGGCAACTACTAAACTACTTTACCTTGGACGAGTGTAATAGCTGGTTTGTGTTGCTGTGGATTTGTGTTTTTGTAAATTACAACACTTCCCTGCAGCAGCCATCGTTCACAACAAAAGCCAACAGCTTTTTACCATACTCTCAATAAAACTAAAAACGCTCAACTGTAAGAGAGTTCATTTTCCAAGGCTGAGAGCTGCTCTCCAAGACTTAGACTGGGTGGGAATATTGGCATCGGTGAACACAACAGAAATGGGAGTTCTTCAAAAACACACACTGCAAAAAATATTCCCTTGGGAAACAACTTGAAAAAGGCTAAAAATCAAACCTACGTGGCTTACAGCCAAAGTTAAAAAGCAATAAATAATAAGAAAAGAGCTTTTATTAAATATAAAAATGAGGGAACCCCATCATAGTTTAAACATTACAAATAATGTAACAGAATATGTAAAAAGGAAATCAAGTCCGCAAAAATTGAAAACAAACAACAGATTGCAAATGATAGCAGGACAAACCCCCCAAAAGTTTTATAGTAAAAAGATCCGGTAAGAGCATGTAGGCCCTTTACAAAATAATCTAGAGTGGGTGACGGGGAACAAAGAGAAGGCAAATTTATTAAATACCTTTTTCATCTCTGTGTATACAAAGGAGCATGGGGGAGCTCTTGTCCATAATGGGTATGGTATTGACACAGCTCCAGATGATCCACATTGGTTTACAACTGATATGATCCAGAAATATTTAGACAGAATAAAGGTGAATAAAGCACCTGGACCAGATGGCATACACCCACGGGTCCTTAAAGAATCTAGCTCTGTCATTTCAAAGCCATTGTTTCTCATTTTTAGGGACTCTTTAAAAGTGCACGGTATTGAAGTAGTTAATGACTAGCATGGCATCTCTGGATTGGCGTAAGGCCAATGTAGTGCCTATATTTTGAAATAGAATCAAAATCTTTACCAAGTAATTATAGGCCTGTTAGTTTAACTTCTATAGTTGGGAAGATACTGGAGAGTTTAATAAAAGACCACATAGATGAGCTCTTGCTGAAAAAAAATATTTTAAGCAACACACAGCATGGATTCATGAAAGACAGAAGTTGTCAAACAAATCTGATTTCTTTTTATGAGGAGGTGGATTTTTCAAAAGCGTTTGACACAGTTCTCCACACACGGCTAATATGTAAAGTAAAGTCTACAGGCTTGGAAAAATCAGTATGCAAATGGGTAGAAAACTGGCTAAAAGATCGTATTCAGAAAGTCGTGGTTAATGATTCATACTCTGAATGGTCTAGGGTTGTTAGTGGTGTACCCCAAGGTGCAGTGTTGGGACCCTTACTTTTTAATATATTTATAAATGATATAAGGTCTGAGATTAAATATACCATTTCAGTCTTTGCAGATGACACCACGCTTTGCAGTGGAATAGCATCCTTACAGGATGTCTTCAACGTAGAAGCCAACCTCAATGCACTGTTTAATTGGACAACTATGTGGCAAATGAGGTTTAATGTTGAGGTTGTTTTAAGGTTATGCACTTGGGGGCTAAGAATATGCATGCATCATACATACTAGGGGGGAGTACAACTGGGGGAATCAATGGTGGAGAAGGATCTGGTAGTTCTGGTAGATCATAAGCTTAATAATAGCATGCAATGCCAAGCTGTGATTTCTAAAGTGAGCATAATCCTCTCTTGTATTTAAAGAGGTATAGACTCCAGAGAGAGAGAGATATCATTTTACCCCTGTACAAATCATTAGTAAAACCTCATCTGGAATATGCAGTTCAGTTTTGGGCACCAATTCACAAAAAGAACATTGGGGAACTGGAGAAAGTACAGAGAAGGGCAACCACACTGATAAGAAGCATGGAAGAGCTCAGCTATGAGGAAAAATTAGAGGAACTGAATTTGTTCTCTCTTGAGAAGAGGCGATTAAGGGGGGATATGATCAACATGTAAAAATACATCAGTGGTTCATATAGCGAACTCGGTGTAGAGTTATTCACTTTAAGGTCATTACAGAGGACAAGGGGGCACTCTATATCTGGAGGAAAAGAGATTTAATCTCCAAATGCAGAAAGGTTTCTTCACAGTAAGAGCTGTGAAAATGTGGAATAGACTCCCTCAAGAGTTGGTTCTGGCCAGCTCAGTGGATTGCTTTAAAAATGGCCTGTATTCTTTCCTAGATACATTGAAAATAACTGGATACTAACATTTATAGGTAAAGTGGATCCAGGGAATATCCAATTGTCTGTCAGGGAATCAGGTAGAATTTTGCCCTGCAGGAGCAAATTGGATCTTGCTTTGCTGGTTTTTTTTATCTTGCTCTGGATCATCTGTGGGTATAGGATAACTTTTTTTTTTTTGGTTGAACTGGATGGTTTTTGGTCTTTTTCAGCCAGACTAACTATGTAACTATGTAACGCTCCTCCCTTGCATAGCTGGCAGTGGGAGGGAGTGCAGCCTCTTAGTTCTTAGTTTTCCCATAGCAAGAAAGCAGCTTGCGTGCAACTATCATGATATGCTGATACCAGTCCACATGTCCTTTAGCTTAAAGGGATGACGTGGGATATAAAGATAGATTAAAAAAATCAGCATGCTCCAATTCACCGGAAAAGGGGCAACAACATACTTGCCTCCCCCCACCATGGGTAGAAACATAAGTCCCTCCTCCTTGCTGGAATACCTATTGAGTACCAGGGTGCCAAGGAGCCTGGTGTCCCTCAGCATCAGGCTATGGTATTTTCTTGGGGGAACCCATCTCAAAGCACTCCTAATGCTGAAGGACAGATGAGCTTGTGCCAATACAGCACGGGAACAGCACGCTAATTGCCAATTTTGTTTAACTGCTTCCCCGACACCCTATAGCAGAACTAGTGCTACAGGGTGGCAGGGCTGAGTATATGTACGTGATTTTGCATTTCTGAGTTGGGGGCGTGCATGCCCTACCCACACCGCCATTGGCGGCTACAGATGTCGATCACCGGGTCCCAGCTGGAGAGACCCCGCCGGCACCTGGCAATTGCCGAGGAACACTGACAGGGGTCTGTATGTAAACAATATAGATCTCTCCCCTGTCAGCACCAACATGCTGCTTTGTATTCCTCTGCATGGCAGCATGTTTCCCTAGTAAAACACACACAGCACACTTAGTACAACAGCACACAGTTAACCCTTTGATTGCCCCAGATGTTAACCCCTTCCTGCCCAGTGTCATTAGTACAGTGTCAGTTTCATTAGCACTGTATTAGTGTGATTGGGATGTCAGTGGCAGTTCGTTCCCAGTGTCAGAATGCCTGCTGCAGTCTTGCAGTCCCGCTATAGGTCACTAATTGCCGCCATTACTAGTATAAAAATTCCAGTATATATACCGCCATTTGTAGATGCTATAACTTTCACAGAAACCAATTAGTTTACATTTTTTTTTAGCAAAGACATGCAGCAGAATATGAAGAAATTAGATTTTTTTATTTTTTTTACTGGATGTTTTATAGCAAAAAGTAAAAAATATTGTTTTTTTTCAAAATTGTCTCACTTTTTTGTTTATACCGCAAAAAATAAAAAACGCAGAGCTGATCAAATACCACCGAAAGAAAGCTTTAATTGTAGGGAATAAAGGACATAAATTTTTTTTGGGTGCAGCGTTGCATGACTGTGCAATTTTCAGCTGAATAACATAGCGCTGTATCGCAAAAAATGGCCTGGTCAAGAAAAGGGGTAAATCCTCTGGAGGGCAAGTGGTTAATGCAATTTTTTAAAAACAGATGAAAACCTGATAAATATAAAAGATGGTCTGTTGCTATGGCTGTTTAGCGATTTTTATAGCATAAATATAGAATGATGACCATGTATTGGTATAGAAGCTAGGCCTAGCTCCCCTATTAATATGCTAACAATCCTGTTAGACTGCTTTGTGAGCTCAGGACAGGAAATGATGCTACAGGAAGTAGGGGAAGGGAAAAGGACTTGAAGACGCCATGTTGGTGAGAGACAAAGAGGCAGTTGTTTTATAGGCCTCCAAGAAGCAAGGTGCAGTCTGTAAAAAGCCTGAATAAAAGGAAGAAGACTCCATCACCAGGAAAAACCAAGTTAAAGTGGTTGTAAAGGCTCAAAGGTTTTTACCTTCATGAATTGTATGCATGAAGGTAAAAAAAAACCTTCTTTGTGCAGCAGCCCCCACCCCCCCCTCCCAGTCTCCCTAAAACTTACCTGAGCCCAATCTCGATTCCGCAATGTGCACAAGAGCCTCGACTGTCCCGGGACTCTCCATCCTCATTGGCTGAGACAGCAGCGGTAGCCATTGACTCCCAGTGTTGTCAACCAAAGCCAGTATGGCAATGAGGAGAGATTGGAGGCAGGGCAGAGGACACACAGAGCAGCAGTTTGGGTGCCCCCATAGCAAGCTGCTTGCTCTGGGGCCACTAGGCAGGAGGGAGGGACCAGGAGTACCAGCTGGGTACACGAGAAGAGGTGGATCAGGGCTGCTCTGTGCAAAACCACTGCACAAAACAGGTAAATATAACATGTTGTTTAAAAACAACTGGCTTAAAATCACTTTCAGTAACTGTTTATTGTATCACATACTGTACATTGTACATGCTTGTTTGCTAGGAGGACAGACAGCTTGTACTGTACATGCTGTAGGCATATTTTGTATGCAGTGAATTGTTTTTCCTATAGTTGTATGTGCATTTTTTTCTGTTTAGTAAAAACATTAATATACCACAGAGGTTTTTTATGCTTCCTTGATTTATTGAAAAGGGAACCTAATAGACTTAGAGCAAAACAAATGGGAGACAGTGAATCTTGATCACAAATGAGCAAATATTGGGAGAATGTTGGTTGAATCAATGATACATTCTTGACCAAGTAATTTCTTGGCAGTATATATTTCATAAAAATGTATGTTTTGTTTTTAAATTGTAGTTCTCATTTCATTAAACAAATTCAGCTGCAGCCTTTTCATGTGTTTAAAATATCAAAACTTTTGTGTTTCTGCTTGCAAAATGATATAGAAAGAAATTGATATTTTTTTTTATGTATGTGTCACATTTAGGCCCTGGGTCAGCCTTACTTCAGTAAAAAAAAAAAAAAAAGAGAGAGAGAGCCCGTGGATAAGAAGGGCAAATAAGAAATATGCAGTAAGGCCAAGACAAAGAATGGAAGAGGAGTCTGTCAAGTCCACTGTGATGGCTTTTCCCTAGAGCTTGAGATGATTTGTTTCAAATGGTTCCTTATTTCTTAATAACATATATCTTCTTATTTATTATTTATTTAAGGTAGTACCAAATGGCACTGGATGGTTGCAGAGGCATTAAAGTTTTAAAGCTCTAGAGGCAGTTTAAAGGCAACAACCACTGTGGATAATGTCTCCCTGTCTTACAAATTGGTTTGTCAATCTGAAGATATTGAAGCAGACACATTTAAAAAATGCTTATCGCTTATAGTTTCCTTTATCCTCAATGTATTTCATGTGATATTCCTCACCGCGATATTGCAAAATGAATATTGATGACTGGCTGATAGTAATAAAGCAAAGAGGACATCTGCTAAATCTCTCTGAATTGAACTAATGAATAGCTTTTTAATAGCTGTTGTGTGAAATTATTTTTAAAGTAACTGTATAACAATTATAAACTGGAATCGAATATATTATAGGAAAGTAAAACAGACAATAAAGACCAACCGAATAAGTCTTCTTTAAGAAATACAACATGATTTTGAGGTTAATTAAACTTAAATCGTAGAAAATTTGATTAGCTAGATGATTTAACCTTAAATATTGGAGTCTCTGTGAATTTTAAAAGCAATCTGGATGAGTCAAAACGAATCTATTTTATACAGCAGTAATAATATTGCACCTCCTTCTGCACAGATATATTTTTAACATAGTATATAGAATATATATATATATATATATTCATACACACACACATCCAATTTCAGTGCTATTTTTAGTGCTTTAGATCTCCAAAAGGCTTCTGAGAGAAAAAGGCCAAAGGCTGCTTAAAAGGCTGCCTGCCTTATTACTGCTCCTGCTGTTGTCTGAACATCCTTAACTGAATTCCAGTGCCACCAGGTCCAAACTTTCTTAGTATTTCCAGTAAAATGTTTAAAGGAAGAAGCTCAGGCTTTTTTTTTCTCCATCATCTCATTAGACCTGGCTCCCAGATGTTTCCTAAACAATTCTACACAATTTCACATCATTTGTTGGAGACAAATTCAGATTTACATTGATTTTATTATTAAGGCTTTTGTTCGGCAATTCTAACTTCTGTTTGTTCACATATTACTATTATTATTATACAGGATTTATATAGCGCCAACAGTTTGCTCAGCGCTTTACAATATAGCGGGAGACAATACAGCAACAATACAGTTCTATACAAGAGGGATAGGAGCAGGGGCGGACTGACCATTCGGGCATTGCCCGGGGTCAATAGGGGGCCCATGAGAGGATCACTGTCCACTGACAGTGTGGGGAGCGAAGGAGGAGGCAGTCTCAGATCCTGACCCAGAAGTAGCTCACCTGTCACTTCACATTGTGACAGAGTGAGTCGGGGGATGGGTGCAGACACTGTGCTGGTGATGGAGCTGGTGGGCAGTGGGAAGGTGAGAGGCATATAATCCATGGGTGCGGGGTGTTCACTACACACCCCGCCCCCATGGATGATATGTATAAGGAACAAAGTCAGAGGTGATCAGTGCAGTGGAGGGACAGTGACAGCACTGATCTCCCTGCATGGATTTCAATGAAGCAGCTGAAAGCCCCGGGAGTAAGAGACTTCCAGCTGCCTCATTGAAATCCATGCAGGGAGATCGGTGCTGTCACTGTCCCTTCCCTGCACTGATCATCCCTGACTGTGCATCGGATTTCCCTCCTGGGCCCCCCCCCCCTGTGCTCCTTAGCCCCCCCTCACAGGTTGCTGATGCTTCGTCTTCTCTGACAGTGTCCAGCCCCTCCCCTCATCCTCCACGGCAGAGCAGAGCAGAGAGGATCTGCTCTGCCTCCCCTGTCCAGATCAGCCGCCAGCTCTGTGATTCTCTCTCTCTCTCTCCTCTCGCTCTCCCTTCCTCTCTCTCCATCTCTCTCTCCCCCCCTCTCTCTCTCCCCCTCTCTCTCTCTCCCCCCTCTCTCTCCCCCCTCTCTCTCCCTCCCTCTCTCTCTCCCCTTCCTTTCATTCCTCCATCCCCTCCTTTCATTCTTTCCTCCCTCCCTCCCCTCCTTTCATTTCCTTCCTTCCATCCGTCCCTCCGTCCTTCCTTTCTTCCTCCATTTAATTCCTTACCATAATTCCTTCCTCTAATCCAGTGGTTCTTAACCTGGGTTCGATCGAACCCCAGGGGTTCGGTGAGTCAGTCGCGCAGGTTCAGCGGAGGTGAAGACCCACACCCGACTCATATAATTCGTGATGACATGCCCCGCTTGTCCATCATTGGCTGCAGGTGGTCACGCAACATCGCTTAGCCCAGTGGTCGGCAAGCCGCGGCTCGCGAGCCACATGCGGCTCTTTACACACTTTAATGCGGCTCTTGTGTGCCGGGCGCCCGCTCCCCTCCCTCCTCTCGGGCGGCAGGGACTCTGCAGCGTGATCCAAAAAAAAAAACAGCCAGGGCAGCGCGCTCAAATGCAATGATTGGCCAGTCTCGCTGCCACTCACATCCTGATAGCCAGTGATTGGCTGTCAGGATGTGTGTAGGCGGGGCAGCGTGACGAACGTGAGAGGAGCTAGGCTCCTCTCACAGTCCGCCCTGAAGACCGGAACGGCGCGGGAATACGGCGAGAGGAACACGCGGAGCAAAGGTAAGTGAATTGACACAGGGGGGACTTGGCTTACTACTTGCTACTTACTTACTACTACTATATAAGGGATGAATTAATATGGGGGATGAATTACTATAGGGGGGATGATTTACTATATGGGGGATGAATTACTATATGGGGGATGAATTACTATGGGGATGAATTACTATATGGGGGATGAATTACTATATGGGGGATGTATTACTATGGGGGATGAATTACTATATGGGGGATGAATTACTATATGGGGGATGTATTACTATGGGGGATGAATTACTATATGGGGGATGAATTACTATGGGGGATGAATTACTATATGGGGGATGAATTACTATGGGGGATGAATTACTATGGGGGATGAATTACTATATGGGGGATGTATTACTATGGGGGATGAATTACTATATGGGGGATGAATTACTATGGGGGATGAATTACTATATGGGGGATGAATTACTATATGGGGGATGAGTTACTATGAGGGATGAATTACTATGGGGGATGAATTACTATATGGGGGATGAATTACTATGGGGGATGAATTACTATAAAACAGTGGTTCTTAACCTGGGTTCGATCGAACCCCAGGGGTTCAGTGAGTCAGTCTCGCGGGTTCGGCAGAGGTGAAGACCCACACCCGACTCATATGATTCGTGCAGTAAATATTCATTATTATGTTTTTGTTTTTGTGTGAAAATCATGTTTTAATGGTTTTGTTCTTTGTTCTTAACGGTTTTGTTCATTTTGTGCACCTATGTATAAATATATACCTATGTTTTGAATTTTAAAAATCATATTTTATTTTTCCAATTAAGAAGGGTTCGGTGAATGCGCATATGAAACTGGTGGGGTTCAGTACCTCCAACAAGGTTAAGAACCACTGCTCTAATCCCTTACCTTAATTTTTTAATTCCCTCCCTCCTCGTCCTTCAATCATTCCTTCCTTCCGCCTCCATCCCCTTCCTTCATCCTTTCCTCCCTCCCCTCCTTCCTTCCCTCCCTTTCCTTCATTCCTTCCTCCATCCATTTCCTTCCTTCCTCCCTACAGCTATTCCCTCCCTTTTCTTTCTTCCTTCCTCTCTTCCTTCCCTCCTTTACCTTCATTACTTCGTCCATCCATTTTCTTTCCTTCCTTCATTCCTTCCATCCTCCATCCATTCCCTCCCTCCCTTTTCTTCCTTCCCTTCCTTCCTCCCTCCTTCCTTCCCTCCCCTTCCTCCCTCCATCCATTCCCTCCCTCCCTTTTCTTCCTTCCCTTCCTTCCTCCCTCCTTCCTTCCCTCCCCTTCCTTCCTCCATCCATTCCCTCGCTCCCTTCCCTCCTTTTTCTTCATCTCTCTCTCTCTCTCTCTCCTCACCCCCCTCTCTCTCTCTCCCCCCTCTCTTTCTCCCCTTTCTTTCCTTCCTCCATCCCCTCCTTTCATTCTTTCCTCCCTCCCTCCCCTCCTTTCATTTCCTTCCTTCCTCCCTTCCTTCATTCCTTCTTTTCTCCTTCCATTCCTTCCCTCCCTTTTCTTCCTTCCCTCCCTTTCCTTCCTTCATTCCCTCAATCCCTTTTCTTCCTTCCTGCCTTCCTTCCCTCCCTTCATTCTTTCCTTCCTCCATTTATCCATTTCCTTCCTTCCTCCATCCATTCCCTCCCTCTCTTTTCTTCCTTCCTCCTTCCCCTCCCTTCATTCTTTCCTTCCTTCCCTCCCTTTTTCCCTTCCTTCCTATCGCTCTCCCTCCCTCCCTTTCTTTCCTTTTTTCCTTCATCTATTTCATCCCTCCTTTTTCTTCCTTCCTCTCTCCTCTCCTTCCTATCCTCCCCTTCCTTCATTCCGTCCTCCATCCATTTTCTTTCTTTCTTCCTTCCTTCCTCTATTCCCTTCCTCCCTTTTCTTCCTTACCTTCATTCCTTCCTCTATCTATCCCTCCATTTTTTTCCTTCCCTTCCTCCTCATCTTTCAATCATTCCTTCTTCCCCCCTTCCCTCCCCTACCTTCAATCCTTCATTCCTTTCTCCCTTCCTCCCTGCCTTCATTCCTTCCTTCCTTCCTCCATCCCCTCCCTTCAATCTTTCCCTTCTTTCATTTCCTTCCTTCCTCCATCCATTCCCTCCCTCCCTCCCTCCCTTTTCTTCCTTCCCTTCCTTCCTCCCACCCCTCCTTCCTTCCCTCCCCTTCCTTCCTTCCTCCATCCTTTCCTTCCTTCCTTCCCTCCCCTTTTTTCCATCCTCCATCTATTCCCTCCCTTTTCTTCCTTCCTTCCTCACCTCCCCTTTCTTCCTCCATCCATTCCCTCCCTCCCTTCCTAACTTCCTCCCTTCCCTCCTTTTCCTTCATTCCTTCCTCCATCCATTTTCATTCCTTCCTTCCTCCATCCATTCCCTCCCTCCCTTTTCTGCTTTCCCTTCCTTCTTCCATCTCCTCCCTTCATTCCTTCCTCCCACCCCTCCTTCCTTCCCTCCCCTTCCTTCCTCCATCCATTCCCTCCCTCCCTTTTCTTTCTTCCTTCCTTCCTTCCCTCCATCAATTCCCTTCCTTCCGATATAAGGGGGTACAGGTTCTGTTTATTCATCCCAATCTAATGACAGCCCAACATATACTAGTGCTCCCTGTTCACTCCCTACTAACACTTTCCACTGCCCGCACAAAATCATTGTGAAAAAAATAATACAGAAATAAATTGTAAAAAATAATAAAAAAATTAGATAATAAAAATTAAAAAATTCTGACACCCACGCCATTGCTCTACTGATACCACCCATTGGCCACCCAAAAGCATTTTGATAAAAATAATAAAACTTTAATTTGTAAAAAAAAAAATCATAAAATTGTAAAAAAAAAAAAAAAAAAATAATACTAATAAAAATGAAGAACTACTGACACCACCTACTGACACCATCCTACACATACTACCCACCGCCATACACTCCGCACTCCTCTCCCTGTACATACTACCCACTGTCATACACTCCGCACTCCTCTCCCTGTACATACTACCCACCACCATACACTCCGCACTCCTCTCCTGTACATACTACCCACTGTCATACACTCCACAGTCCACACTGTACATTCCCTATTTAACATTACCTCATTCTGCACTATATAAGTAATCTCAGACACTAACCACACCCCTTTTAAGCCATGCCCAATTTTTAGCGCAATTTAAAACACACCCCTCTCTCTCTCTCTAGCACCCCTCCTCTTTTTCACCCTCTGACTCCCCTTTCTCTTTCACTTCCCCCACATGGCAGCCATCTTTAAACCTGAAAGTGCCCAGTGGCTTCTACGGAAAGAAACCTGGAACATTCATGCAGTCTTTGCTGCAGTAAATATTTAAATGCCCCTTCTATGCAGCTGAGCTTCAATATGTAGGTAGGGTGTTGTGTGAGTGTGCTTGAGTGTAGGTGGGGGCACAGGGGGCCCTATTATCTCTTACTGCCCGGGGGCCCCATGAGTTGTCAGTCCGCCCAGGGATAGGAGGGCCCTGCTCCTTGGACCTTACAATCTAGGAGATTAAGAGTTTTAATTGAGCCACAACTGCTAAATGTTTTAGAAAATGTACTCACCTATATACAGTTGTGTTCAAAATAATAGCAGTCAGACATCACTAACCTGATCAATCACTGTTTTTGGTAGAAATTATATTTCTACATGGCAAATAATTTACTAGCAGGTGTAGTAGAGTAATAGAAATCCAACAGACCCAACAGTCATGACATGCATGCTGCTGATTCTGTGTAATTGAATCACTAATTGAAAGGGGCATGTTCAAAATAACAGCAGTGAGGTCATTCATTCTTTGAAAAACAGGTGGCAATTATTGCCCTTATTTAAGGAAGGAAGGCAGCAAATGTTGTACATGCTGGTTACAGTGCATTTTTCTCTGAAATTCTGAGGAAAATGGGTTGTTCCAGACATTGTTCAGAAGAACAGCGTACCTTGATTAAAAAGTTGATTGGAGAGGGGAAAATATATAAAGAAGTGCAGAAAATGATAGGCTGCTCAGCTAAAATGATCGCAAATGCTTTAAAATGGCAACCAAAACCTGAAAGACATGGAAGAAAGCGAAAAACTACCATTCAAATGGATAGAAGAATAGCCAAAATGGCAAGGACTCAGCCAACAATCAGTTCCAGGAAGATCAAAGAAAGTCTAAAGTTACCTTTTGGTACTGTTACAATTAGAAGACGCCTATGTGAAGCCCTGCTATCTGCAAGAAGCCCCCCGCAAAGTCCCACTGTTGAAAACAAGACATGTGCCGAAGAGGTTACAATTTGCCAAAGAGCACATTGACTGGCCTAAAGAGAAATGGCGCAACATTTTGTGGATTGATGAAAGTATGATTGTTCTTTTTGGGTCTAATGGCCGGAGACAGTTTGTCAGACGACCCCCAAACACTGAATTCAAGCCACAGTACACTGCAAAGACAGTGAAGCATGGTTGCGCAAGCATCATGATATGGGGATGTTTCTCATACTACAGTGTTGGGCCTATTTATCGCATACCAGGGATCATGGATCAGTTTGAATATATCAGAATACTTGAAGAGGTCATGCTGCCTTATGCTGAAGAGGAAATGCCCTTGAAATGGGTGTTCCAACAAGACAACGACCCCAAACACACCAGTAAACGTGCAACATCTTGGTTCCAGACCAACAAGATTGATGTTCTGGAGTGGCCAGCCCAATCCCCGGATCTTAATCCAATAGAAAACTTGTGGGGTGACATCAAAAATGCAGTTTCTGAGGTAAAACCAAGAAATAGAGAAGAACTGTGGAATTTAGTCCAATAATCCTTGGCTGGAATACTTGTTCACAGGTGCCAGAAGTTGGTTGACTCCATGCAACACAGAAGTACAGCAGTTCTCAGAAACAGTGCTTATACAACTAAATATTCATTAAGTGATTCAAAGGAAAGCAAAATCTTCAAACATTTTTCAGTTTATATAGTGAATGTTTGAGTTTGTAAAGAAGAATACAAACACTGCTATTTTTTTGAACAGTCTAATATTCACTTTTCTTCAATTTCTTTAGAGGAACAACACAAATTTGATACATTTTTCTTCATGTTTTGATTTGGAATAGAATGTGTAGTGTTCCCAATGCATTTGTGTGTATGGAAATAAAAGCTATTAGAGCTTTATTCACTTTTTTCAACAGACTGCTATTATTTTGAACACAACTGTATGTCTTTTAAAAAAATTATTTGTTTCTTTCCTGATTTCTATTGTTGTTGTATAGTATTTATAGACTTATTTTTAACCAAAATTTAATGTTTGATAAAGATTACCTGAGTGAAAAATTTAGGTAAATTAATTTTATTATTTTTTTAAAAAAAGATATCCTGCACCAATTATCTCCTTGTTAAATCAACTAAATTAAAGGGATAATTAGAGACAGTTTTGTGAGTACAGCTACGTGAAATATATACCGATCAGCCATAACGTTATGACCACCCATCATAATGTGACCACCCACCTAACACTGAGTAGTTCCTCCATTTGTCACCAAAACAGTTGTGCCCCATCAAGGCATGGACTTCATTAGACCTCTGACAGTATGCTGCAGTATCTGGAACCAAGTCATCAGGTGGTACTCCCCACAGGCACCACCAACTGTGGAAGGGAGATCTACATCCTTACTGCTCTGGCAGTAAAGATCCCCTTATGCAGTTTAAGGTTAAAGAGCTTCCTGTCCAAATTGATTGAGTGGCCAAGTGTCCTGTTAAGTGACCTGAAACTGAATAGTTTCATCTCTATGCTAGTATCACCATTAAGATATTTGTATACCACTATCATATTCCCTCTTAAGGATCTCTTCTCTAGTAATTTCTTGTAATGGAGGTCCTCCAGCCCCCTTATTAGCTTTGTTGCCAGCACATCCTTCCTGTGGATGGGGGAGCAGAACTGGATAACATATTCAAGATGTGGCCGGACCAGGGTTTTCTAAAGTGGTATAAATTATAGTCTTATCTCTTGAGTAATACTCTTTTTAATGCTCTCTAGTTGTCTTCTAGGTGTGCTTGCTGCAGCTTGGCATTGCATACTATTGCTGAGCCTGTGATCTATTAGGACCCCCAGATCTTTTTACATCCTGGATTGCCCCAAGGGTTTTCCCCTTAGTGAATAACCTGTGTTCATATTTTTAGCCCCCAAGTGCATTACTTTACATTTTTCAACATTAAACCTCATTTGCAATGTAGTTGCTCACCCCTTTATTTTATTGAAGTCTTCTTGTTAGGTTTCTATAGCATGCTGTGAAGTTATTGTGCTGCTTAGCTTTGTATCGCTAGCAAACACTGATATGGAACTATTTATACCAACCTCTATATAATTATGAATAAATTAAACAGAATTGGTCCCAGAACAGAACCTTGAGATACCCTGCTTACAACTCCAGACCATTCTGACTACACGTTATTTATATATATCCTATGGATTTGCCCCTAAGACCAGGTTTATATCCAGGTACATACATTATCATCCATAAAACCAAACCTCAGGGTGTGGGCACGCTTAGAACAGACAACCCCCTTGATGGACAACTAGCCTGCACTTGCCCCGTATGCAAATGAAGCTGGGCTGCCCTGTGGCCAGTGTGTTTTCAGAATGATCATTTAATCCAGTGGGCTGTTTTGAGAAAGATGCTGACAATTATTTTTATCTGGCCCCAAAATTATTATTTTACTATTTTGCCACCTACTACCATCACTTCTGGACCGCATCATTACCATCTCCTTTTACCAACACCATCGTTTATCACCACTGCTGACCTGCTATCATTACCATCTCCTTCCACCACTTCCTACCTGTCATCATTGCTATCTCCTGCACTATTACTAGTCTTGCCAACCTCCCGAAGTGATATTTTCTGACAGGACACCAAACATTTACTGACAGCACCAGTTTTTTTTGCTGACAAAACTCATGAAATTTACTGGCAGAGCCATATTTTTTACCAACACTTAAAAAAAAGTACTAAAAGGACCGTTTGTCAGTGTGAAACAGTGCAAATATCAATATTTAAGTACAAACATATAGCTAGTGCAGTTAGCAATGTGTTTAAGATATAACAAAAGGCAAAAAACATATTTCTTCTTTTACATGAAGGTCAGGTTAATATAGCCTAGCACAGAGTTCCCCCTTACATCCTAGTCTGCAAGGGAAAACTCTGTGGGCTCTGAAATAAAAAGGCACTTTGATGTAAAGGGGAATGCTGCAGAACATGGTGTAAGGGGGAATGATGCTGAATTTGGTGTAGGGGAACTCTTATATAAGGTAGTCTTTGGTCACCAGTACACTCCCTACATCAGAGTCCACAATGATCCCATTAACAACTGAGATCCCACAAGAGATAGTCAGAGATTTTCGACATAATACAAAAGATGGTCAGAGACTGCACACATGATAGAATAAATAGTCAGAGACTGTGGACATGATAGAGGAGATGGTTAGAGACATCTCATATGATACAGGAGATGGTCAGAGATTGTGGACGTGATGAAAGAGATGCTTAGAGGCTGTGGGCATGATAAAAGAGACGGTTAGAGGCTGTGGACATCATACAAAAGATAGTCAGAGATTATGGACATGATACAAGACATAGTCGGATGCTGCTGACATGCTAAAAGAGATGAGATAGTCAGAGATTGTGGATATGATAAAAGAGATAGTTAGAGACTGCAGACACAATACAAGAGATGGTCATAGACTGCAGATATGATACAGGAGATGGCCAGAGATTGTGGACATGATACAAGAGTAGGTTAAAGGCTGTGGAGATGGTACAGGAGATAGTCAGAGAATGTGGACATGATACAAGGGATGGTCAGAGATTGTGGACATGATTAGAGATGAGCGAATTTCTCAAAAATTCGATTCGGCTGATTCGGCGAATTCCAGTGTGAAATTCGATTCGATGCGAATTTCTTCGCTACGAAGATGACTTATAAAAAGGGTTTCTAGGCTTCAGAGAGCCTTTAAATTAGTGCAGAACACTGTACCTTTAATTTAAATGCCCTTGGAGATGAGGAAAGAGAAGGAGAAGGAGAAGGAGAAGGAGAAGGATGAGAAGAAGGAGAAGGATGAGAAGAAGGAGAAGGAGAAGGATGAGAAGAAGGAGAAGGAGAAGGATGAGAAGAAGGAGAAGGAGAAGGATGAGAAGAAGGAGAAGGATGAGAAGAAGGAGAAGGAGAAGGATGAGAAGAAGGAGAAGGAGAAGGATGAGAAGAAGGAGAAGGAGAAGGATGAGAAGAAGGAGAAGGATGAGGAGAAGAAGGATGAGACGAAGGAGAAGGAGAAGGATGAGAAGAAGGAGAAGGATGAGAAGAAAGAGAAGGATGAGAAGGAGAAGGAGAAGGATGAGAAGAAGGAGAAGGATGAGAAGAAGGAGAAGGATGAGAAGAAGGATGAGAAGAAGGAGAAGGATGAGAAGAAGGAGAAGGATGAGAAGAAGGATGAGAAGAAGGAGAAGGATGAGAAGAAAGAGAAGGAGAAGGATGAGAAGAAGGAGAAGGATGAGAAGAAGGAGAAGGATGAGAAGAAGGAGAAGGAGAAGGATGAGAAGAAGGAGAAGGAGAAAGATGAGAAGAAGGAGAAGGATGAGAAGAAGGATGAGAAGAAGGAGAAGGATGAGAAGAAGGAGAAGGAGAAGGATGAGAAGAAGGAGAAGGATGAGAAGAAGGAGAAGGATGAGAAGAAGGATGAGAAGAAGGAGAAGGATGAGAAGAAGGAGAAGGATGAGAAGGAGAAGGATGAGAAGACGGAGAAGGAGAAGGAGAAGCAGAAGGAGAAGGATGAGAAGAAGGAAAAGGAGAAGGATGAGAAGATGGAGAAGGAGAAGGATGAGAAGGAGAAGGAGAAGGATGAGAAGAAGGAGAAGGAGAAGGATGAGAAGAAGGAGAAGGATGAGAAGAAGGAGAAGGATGAGAAGAAGGATGAGAAGAAGGAGAAGGATGAGAAGAAGGAGAAGGATGAGAAGAAGAAGGAGAAGGATGAGAAGAAGGAGAAGGATGAGAAGAAGGAGAAGGATGAGAAGAAGGAGAAGGAGAAGGATGAGAAGAAGGAGAAGGATGAGAAGAAGGAGAAGGAGAAGGATGAGAAGAAGGAGAAGGAGAAGGATGAGAAGAAGGAGAAGGAGAAGGATGAGGAGAAGGAGAAGGATGAGAAGAAGGAGAAGGATGAGAAGAAGGAGAAGGAGAAGGATGAGAAGAAGGAGAAGGAGAAGGATGAGAAGATGGAGAAGGAGAAGGATGAGAAGAAGGAGAAGGAGAAGGATGAGAAGAAGGAGAAGGAGAAGGATGAGAAGAAGGAGAAGGAGAAGGATGAGAAGAAGGAGAAGGATGAGAAGAAGGAGAAGGATGAGAAGAAGGATGAGAAGAAGGAGAAGGATGAGAAGAAGGAGAAGGAGAAGGATGAGAAGAAGGAGAAGGATGAGAAGAAGGAGAAGGATGAGAAGAAGGATGAGAAGAAGGATGAGAAGAAGGATGAGAAGAAGGAGAAGGATGAGAAGAAGGACAGTTCTGTGACAGTTTCTGTCTATTTCTGACAGTTCTGGGACATTCACTCCATACAGCTGTTTCAACCGCTGTATGGAGGGAATGTCATGGAACTGTCAGAAATAGACTATTAATGACAGTTCTGGGACTGTTCTTCCATACAGCGGTTGAAACATTGTATGTATTTGTTTCCATAAATGGATCCATTTATGGAAACAAATACATACAATGTTTCAACCGCTGTATGGAAGGACAGTCCCAGAACTGTCATTAATAGTCTATTTCTGACAGTTCTATGACATTCCCTCCATACAGCGGTTGAAACAGCTGTATGGAGTGAATGTCCCAGAACTGTCAGAAATAGACTATTTATGACAGTTCTGGGACTGTCCTTCCATACAGCGGTTGAAACATTGTATCTATTTTTTTCCATAAATGACATTCTGCAAATACACTTAGAGGAGCGCTGCAGATACACTTTTTGCCGGCTTGGAATTAATCTTATTTTCATCCTACTTCTTCTTCTTCATCCTCATCCTCATAAGAAGAAAAAGAAGAAGTAGGATGAAAATAAGAATAATTCCAAGCCGGCAAAAAGTGTATCTGCAGCGCTCCTCTAAGTGTATCTGCAGAATGTCATTTATGGAAAAAAATAGATACAATGTTTCAACCGCTGTATGGAGTGAATGTCCCAGAACTGTCATAAATAGTCTATTTCTGACAGTTCTGGGACATTCACTCCATACAGCTGTTTCAACCGCTGTATGGAGGGAATGTCATAGAACTGTCAGAAATAGACTATTAATGACAGTTCTGGGACTGTCCTTCCATACAGCGGTTGAAACATTGTATCTATTTGTTTCCATAAATGGATCCATTTATGGAAACAAATAGATACAATGTTTCAACCGCTGTATGGAAGGACAGTCCCAGAACTGTCATTAATAGTCTATTTCTGACAGTTCTATGACATTCCCTCCATACAGCGGTTGAAACAGCTGTATAGAGTGAATGTCCCAGAACTGTCAGAAATAGACTATTTATGACAGTTCTGGGACTGTCCTTCCATACAGCGGTTGAAACATTGTATCTATTTTTTTCCATAAATGACATTCTGCAAATACACTTAGAGGAGCGCTGCAGATACACTTTTTGCCGGCTTGGAATTAATCTTATTTTCATCCTACTTCTTCTTCTTCATCCTCATCCTCATAAGAAGAAAAAGAAGAAGTAGGATGAAAATAAGAATAATTCCAAGCCGGCAAAAAGTGTATCTGCAGCGCTCCTCTAAGTGTATCTGCAGAATGTCATTTATGGAAAAAAATAGATACAATGTTTCAACCGCTGTATGGAGTGAATGTCCCAGAACTGTCATAAATAGTCTATTTCTGACAGTTCTGGGACATTCACTCCATACAGCTGTTTCAACCGCTGTATGGAGGGAATGTCATAGAACTGTCAGAAATAGACTATTAATGACAGTTCTGGGACTGTCCTTCCATACAGCGGTTGAAACATTGTATGTATTTGTTTCCATAAATGGATCCATTTATGGAAACAAATAGATACAATGTTTCAACCGCTGTATGGAAGGACAGTCCCAGAACTGTCATTAATAGTCTATTTCTGACAGTTCTATGACATTCCCTCCATACAGCGGTTGAAACAGCTGTATGGAGTGAATGTCCCAGAACTGTCAGAAATAGACTATTTATGACAGTTCTGGGACTGTCCTTCCATACAGCGGTTGAAACATTGTATCTATTTTTTTCCATAAATGACATTCTGCAAATACACTTAGAGGAGCGCTGCAGATACACTTTTTGCCGGCTTGGAATTAATCTTATTTTCATCCTACTTCTTCTTCTTCATCCTCATCCTCATAAGAAGAAAAAGAAGAAGTAGGATGAAAATAAGAATAATTCCAAGCCGGCAAAAAGTGTATCTGCAGCGCTCCTCTAAGTGTATCTGCAGAATGTCATTTATGGAAAAAAATAGATACAATGTTTCAACCGCTGTATGGAGTGAATGTCCCAGAACTGTCATAAATAGTCTATTTCTGACAGTTCTGGGACATTCACTCCATACAGCTGTTTCAACCGCTGTATGGAGGGAATGTCATAGAACTGTCAGAAATAGACTATTAATGACAGTTCTGGGACTGTCCTTCCATACAGCGGTTGAAACATTGTATCTATTTGTTTCCATAAATGGATCCATTTATGGAAACAAATAGATACAATGTTTCAACCGCTGAATGGAAGGACAGTCCCAGAACTGTCATTAATAGTCTATTTCTGACAGTTCTATGACATTCCCTCCATACAGCGGTTGAAACAGCTGTATAGAGTGAATGTCCCAGAACTGTCAGAAATAGACTATTTATGACAGTTCTGGGACTGTCCTTCCATACAGCGGTTGAAACATTGTATCTATTTTTTTCCATAAATGACATTCTGCAAATACACTTAGAGGAGCGCTGCAGATACACTTTTTGCCGGCTTGTAATTAATCTTATTTTCATCCTACTTCTTCTTCTTCATCCTCATCCTCATAAGAAGAAAAAGAAGAAGTAGGATGAAAATAAGAATAATTCCAAGCCGGCAAAAAGTGTATCTGCAGCGCTCCTCTAAGTGTATCTGCAGAATGTCATTTATGGAAAAAAATAGATACAATGTTTCAACCGCTGTATGGAGTGAATGTCCCAGAACTGTCATAAATAGTCTATTTCTGACAGTTCTGGGACATTCACTCCATACAGCTGTTTCAACCGCTGTATGCAGGGAATGTCATAGAACTGTCAGAAATAGACTATTAATGACAGTTCTGGGACTGTCCTTCCATCGCTGTATGGAAGGACAGTCCCAGAACTGTCATTAATAGTCTATTTCTGACAGTTCTATGACATTCCCTCCATACAGCGGTTGAAACAGCTGTATAGAGTGAATGTCATAGAACTGTCAGAAATAGACTATTAATGACAGTTCTGGGACTGTCCTTCCATACAGCGGTTGAAACATTGTATGTATTTGTTTCCATAAATGGATCCATTTATGGAAACAAATACATACAATGTTTCAACCGCTGTATGGAAGGACAGTCCCAGAACTGTCATTAATAGTCTATTTCTGACAGTTCTATGACATTCCCTCCATACAGCGGTTGAAACAGCTGTATGGAGTGAATGTCCCAGAACTGTCAGAAATAGACTATTTATGACAGTTCTGGGACTGTCCTTCCATACAGCGGTTGAAACATTGTATCTATTTTTTTCCATAAATGACATTCTGCAAATACACTTAGAGGAGCGCTGCAGATACACTTTTTGCCGGCTTGTAATTAATCTTATTTTCATCCTACTTCTTCTTCTTCATCCTCATCCTCATAAGAAGAAAAAGAAGAAGTAGAATGAAAATAAGAATAATTCCAAGCTGGCAAAAAGTGTATCTGCAGCGCTCCTCTAAGTGTATCTGCAGAATGTCATTTATGGAAAAAAATAGATACAATGTTTCAACCGCTGTATGGAGTGAATGTCCCAGAACTGTCATAAATAGTCTATTTCTGACAGTTCTGGGACATTCACTCCATACAGCTGTTTCAACCGCTGTATGGAGGGAATGTCATAGAACTGTCAGAAATAGACTATTAATGACAGTTCTGGGACTGTCCTTCCATCGCTGTATGGAAGGACAGTCCCAGAACTGTCATTAATAGTCTATTTCTGACAGTTCTATGACATTCCCTCCATACAGCGGTTGAAACAGCTGTATAGAGTGAATGTCCCAGAACTGTCAGAAATAGACTATTTATGACAGTTCTGGGACTGTCCTTCCATACAGCGGTTGAAACATTGTATCTATTTTTTTCCATAAATGACATTCTGCAAATACACTTAGAGGAGCGCTGCAGATACACTTTTTGCCGGCTTGGAATTAATCTTATTTTCATCCTACTTCTTCTTCTTCATCCTCATCCTCATAAGAAGAAAAAGAAGAAGTAGGATGAAAATAAGAATAATTCCAAGCCGGCAAAAAGTGTATCTGCAGCGCTCCTCTAAGTGTATCTGCAGAATGTCATTTATGGAAAAAAATAGATACAATGTTTCAACCGCTGTATGGAGTGAATGTCCCAGAACTGTCATAAATAGTCTATTTCTGACAGTTCTGGGACATTCACTCCATACAGCTGTTTCAACCGCTGTATGGAGGGAATGTCATAGAACTGTCAGAAATAGACTATTAATGACAGTTCTGGGACTGTCCTTCCATACAGCGGTTGAAACATTGTATCTATTTGTTTCCATAAATGGATCCATTTATGGAAACAAATAGATAGATTAATAGATTATTATTGTTATTATTATACAGTATTTATTTAGCGCCAGAAAGGTTTGCTCAGCGCTGTACATTATAGTGGGGGACAGAACATGAGACAATACAATAACAAAACAATACACGAGGGGTTCGAGGGCCCTGCTCTTTTGAGTTTACAATCCAGGAGGTGCTCAGAGATTGTGGAGTGGACATGATTGTGATCATTTGAAATCTCACCACTGCTGCTCTTGTCTGGTAACTGCTGTGCCTCCTCAGAGTTCAAGTGTGGACATTACAGCCCTCCTTAGCAGCATTGCATGTAGTTCCAGTCCCAGGCTGTGTCTAGAAGCTGTTAGCCGTGACTATGCTCACAGTGGAAAGCACTCCAGCCATGGATGGGTGATGCAGGGGTCCGGTCTCTGTGAGGTGTGCCCACTGGCTGCCATTCCATTCTTATAAGGCGACAAGTGGCGCCATGATATCACTGCGCATGCGCACCCCTGGCTGAGCTAAGATGAGCATGGTCAAGCTTGCTTGAGCCCGGCTGGCTTTGGAACTGTGCATGCACATTTCTAAAGTTGGCCTGCGGCCATGTTTTTATGGACGGCCACTGTCCGTGACAGACATTTATGGACTGTAGATCACCCAAAATTTACAAACTGTCTGTAAATTTACACCCTGGATTTGGCCAATGAGGTTGAAATTGTGGAATTATCAAGCATGTCGTGTGCATCATATAACAACATCTAGTAGAATCTGAAAGCTATACATTTTACATTTGTTTTGATTGTTCCAAAGATAAATGAGGATGTGGTTTAGCCAATGTGATCTACAAGAAATTGTAGAACTACAAGGGATTGTATGTGGCTTATATTATAATCTTTCCCTTTTTTTGGGCCCTCCAAAGATAAATGTGATTATGGTTTAGCCAATGAGGTCTTAAATTAAAGGATAAATTCACCTTTTGGAACATGTTACACACATATTCAGGGTGTAACATGAAACAGATGCACCAGCCTTCGTTCCCCCTGATCCAGAGTTTTGACAGCTAGTGGGGGATCTTCTCCCCCCTGCTGGCTGTCACAATATGAAAAAAACCATGGTCCTGTCATTCATTCACAGTGTTCTGTGAACATGAAAACTACAACTACATACAGCTTTTGCGGCTGTCAGCTTGTAGTTTTCAGTGAACTACCAGAGTGCTGTTCTGTCTAGGTAGTTCATTGAGCTTCCTGCCATTGTGAACTACCTGCCCATATCGGAGGTATGGGCAGACAACTACACAGATAGTCTGCAGGACCATGGCATTCCACCTACAATCTGCTGATCATGGATGCAATGCTTTACAGGCTCCTAACAAAAATAATAATTTCATTTATTTTTTAACCACTTGCCGATCGCCATATAGCAGAAATACTGCTACAGGGCGGCAGCGGTGTGTAAAATCATGTATACATACGTGATTTTGCATTTCCGGGCAGGGGGCGCGTGTGAGTACAGCCATCCACAGCAATGTGATTACAGTGAATCACAAACATCCCACCCCCTAGTAAGTAAAACACTCCCAGCACACAGTTAGCCCTTTGATCGCCCCTCATGTTAACCACTTCCTGCCTAGTGCCATTAGTACAGTGTCAGTGCTTTTTTTTTGTACTGATCACTGTATTGGTGTCACTGGGGATGTCAGTGACACCACGTCAGTTCCCCCCAGTGTCAGAATGTCCGCCACAGCCCCACTATAAGTCGCTGATCACTGCCATTACTAGTAAAAAAAAAAAAAAAAAAATCCCAGTATATATACCGCATTTGTAAATTCTAACCAAACTTTCATGCAAACCACTTAATTTACATGTATTGGGATTTTTTTTAGCAAAGACATGTAGCAGAATACATTTTGGCCTAAATTTATGATGAAATTAGATTTTTAAAATTTTTTTACTGGACATGTTTAATAGCAAAAAGTCAAAAATATTGTTTTTTTTCTCAAATTGTTGGTCTTTTTTTTATAGCGCAAAAAATAAAAACATATAGGCAATCATATACCACCGAAAGAAAGCTCAATTCATGGGAAAAAAAGGACATAAATTTCATTTGGGTGCAGTGTTGCATGACCGCACAATTGTACGTTAAGGTAACGCAAAAAATGGCCTGGTCAGGAAGGGGGGTAAATCCTCTGTAGGGCCAGTGGTTAACCTGCAAAAAAAGTGCATTTTTTAAAGGTGAACTCATCCTTTAAATTGTAGAATATTGCATATGCTGTGTGTAGCATATTCTATTGTATTCATAAAAAAATACCATTTTACTGGATTTTGTAGCTTCAATGCTTATATCTTTGTGGACAATCAGCTTCAAGCAGAGAGGCAATCCAGATGCCAAAGTGTGCTTAAGGGCTTCCTAGCCAGGAGGTTCCCTTGCAAAGGTAAGTAATCTTAAACTCAATAAATAAAAAAGTTAATTTAGGCCTTGTTGTTTGGGGTGTTAAAAACGTGAAGTGGGGCCACTTTTTACCACCCTCTACCACGCTCCTTTAAGCTGCAAAGACAGTAGACAGCAGTGTACATTGTGCTGTGGAAAAAATTATCCCCACTGTCATGTTCGGCAGGCAGTACCACTGACAAACCTGACCCAGTCAGCTCAATAGGGGCATCCTGCAATCATGTGCAATGCATGCACTAGCGCAAGGTTTAAAGGTTTAAAACAGGCACTGAGGAGGCAATAGAATGCCTCCTCACCATCTGCCAAATGCCCGCTACAGAACAATCAGAACACAGGTTGCTCTTCAGAGGGCAAAGCAAGTGTAAACAAGATCTCATCTCTTAGATTGTAAGCTCCAAGGAGCAGGGCCCTCCTAACCCTCTTGTATTGAACTGTATTGTTGCTGGATTGTCTCCCTTTATATTGTAAAGTGCTGAGCAAACTGTTGGCACTATAAACATCTTGTATAAGAATAATAATCCTTCTGGCTAGTTGCAAGACCATATTTTGGCCCCGTTTACAGGTACGGACCATTTGTCCGTTTTTCATTTATCTGTTGACAATTGAAAAATGGACATCAATGAGGCTGTATGGAAAAATGGGTGATCATCCACGTACATCTGCATCCATCAACATTTATTTTTTAAAACAGATCAAAGTGCTATTTTTGTTCTGTTAAATAAAAAGGAACGGATGAAAAACAGATGTAAACAGTCTGTTTTTGCATCCATTTTTGCATTGGTAATGGATATAAAAAACGATGTAAAAACTGATGAAAAACTCATAGCCGTTTTTGACTGAACTGATGAAATGAATGGTCCACATGTGTGAAAGGGTCTCTGCAGACCTTTCCATTCTTTGCCTTACTCTAAAGACAGCCATACATGAGTTGAATTCCGAAAGAATTTTCATACGAATTTTGCACCATTAGTGGGTCACAGCAATGGCCGATTTTTGAGCGACCATCGAATTTGAGTGATTGGGCATGTTGGAAATTTTTTTGAAAAACGAACGAATTTCTAATCAATGATGAAAGAATCGCGAGAGAAATATTATTGAAAATGAAATGTGCATGAACTGTGACCTGGAAAGAAAAGAAAATTCTTAGCCACGAAAATTCTTTTCTGTAGCATCATGGGGTGAAATTTAAGGCTTGGTTGGTCGAATTCTGAAATCAATGGTGACACCATTGGATTACAAAATGCACAAAATTTCAGATTTCTAAAGGGTTGTTTGGAATCCGACCCATGTATGGCCAGCATAAAGCTAGCCATACATTATACAATTTTCTTGACAAAGTTGCTTTGGATTTACCAAAAACCATATAATACGAGATCAAACCTAAACAACAGTTTCAATTGTACCCAATTAGGCAGGCCCTTGCACCTCATAGTTGAAGGTAAATCAAAAGCAAATTGGGCAGAATCTGCACTGAAAATTGTATAGTGCAGGGCCAGCCTAACATACATTGTTCATCTTAGGGCAAGGAAATTATACCCCAGGACAAGGCAAATTATACCCCAGGTGGGGAAAGGTGTGGTCAGTGCTTAACTCCCAGAACACTGCTACAGACCTTTCACTGCCTCCAGTTTATGTTATGAAACAGCACAACCTAGACACAAGGTAAACTCCATCCACTACTCTTCCCTGGACTCACAGGGACTGATTGTCACACAGCTCTCAGTATTAAAAAAAAAACATAAAATAAAAATAACTAATAAATTAAACCCTTGTGTGTACAAATGTAAATATAAATATTTGCAAAAATAGCAAAATTGTGCAAATAAAAATATGTACCATAATAAATTTGTGATAACAATCAATTGTTTACTGGTCCACCTTTGGGAACATGTTACATGTTCCACCTGTTTTTATGGCGGAACATGTAACATGTTCCAAATTCTGAGGCTGCTGCTCCCCCATGGCAGAAGTACAGGGAAAATTTCCTCGTACAAGCTGTCACTTTTTAAAAACAGTGTGGCCGCATGTAACTCCACCTACACAGCCATGTCATTCATCCACAGAGCTCAGTGAATGAATGAACTACAAGTCCCGACAGCCTTAGCGGCTGTCTGCTTGTAGTTCTCTGTGGTAGTTCATTGATTCTTCCTATTACTATATCTGCTTGCCCATACATCCTGTACAGCAAGAACATATACTGACAGGTTTACAGGAAACCTGCCACTAGGGTTGTCACCTCATCCCTTGTGCATAAAAAAGTACCAGTGGTCAGTGCTTATCATTTTCATGTAATTACATGGTCTATTTCACTGTTTAGGCTCCATGCACACGGGGCATTTTACTAACGCTGGTAACGTTAACTGTGTAAAGTCACATTAAAAACATGAGTTTTTCAGCTTTTTTGTATTAGTGTTTAGCCACATGTTGTGTTTTTAACGTTTTTTTACCCCCCCCCAATTTATTTTTGTTAAAAAAATGTCCAAAAATGCCAGTTTGCTGCATTTTACCGCGTTTTTCAGTGTTATAGCGTTTTTACAGCTAAAATAAACACTAATTCTGGGTTTTTTTTCCAGCTAAAAAACACCCCTGCCAAAAACCGCTGATTACAGTCTATGTGTGCATGGATACATGGGATAACATGCTGGGGAGTTTATAAAAAATGCCAAAAGCCAAAAACAGCAGCTGTAAAAATGTCCAGTGTGCATGAGGACTTAAACTCAGGTGATCTGTAATCACACAATTATCTAACGAGATCACATGCAGCCCTCCCCCTTCTACACAGATCACAGCTGTTCTCAGTGGAAAAACCTCTCTTCTCCTTCTGAGAACAAATGTTCTCCGCTTCATAAACAAGGAGCAGAGGTGAAGATTTTTCCCTGAGAACTGCAATGAGATAAACAATCTCTTCTTAATAAACGCACACCAAAGTCAGTGCGGTCCCTGCAGCAGGTGTATTAGTACAAAAGAAAAAAGGTGACTAGAATATCAGTCAAAGGGAAACTGCTTTTACAGGACACATGTGGTGTATCAAAAACAACTAAGTTACATTAAGTAAATACAAAATATTTAGAAATGTCAAATATTGAATGAAAATAGTATAAAAAAAAATCACATACATATAAAAATAACTTTTTTCCACCAATAAAGACATTGTGGAGATTTCCCTTTACTTCCTGTCATATAGCCAAACCAGGAAGGGAGAGGAAATCCCTACAAATTAACTGCTTCCCGACCGCCCCCTATAGTAGAACTACTGCTACAGGGTGGCAGGGCTGCACAAAATAACGTATATATACATGATTTTGCATTTCTGGATAGGGGGCACGCATGCCGCCCTACCTGTGCCGCAATTGGTGGCTACAGATGTCCCAGACAGAGACTCCCCACTGGCACCCGGCGATCCCCAAATATCACTGACAGGGGAGAGACCTGTGTGTAAACAACACAGGTCTCTCTCCTGCTAGTACATGCTGCTGTGTATTTCTTTGCACAGCAGACAGAAACAATTGAGTACTGTCCGTGATACTTTTTTTATTTGCACTTGCACAGCAGAGAAATACACAGCAGTATGTTTCCCTAGTAAAACACACACAGCACACAGTTAACCCTTTGTTTGCCCCACATGTTAACCCCTTCCTGCCCAGTGTCATTAGTACAGTGTCAGTGCTTTTTATTAGCACTAATCACTTTATTAGTGTCATCGGGATGTCAGTGGCAGTTAATGAGTCCCCCCCCCAGTGTCAGAATACCCGCCGCAGTCCCGCTATAAGTCGCTGATCGCCGTCATTGCTAGTATTAAAAAAAAAATCCAGTATATATAAAATATTGTTTTTTTTTTCAAATTGTCTGTCTGTTTTTGTTCATTTGCCCAAAATTTGGGATTTTCTTTTACTTCTACTCTCAATGATAATGGTAAACAGAACAAATAAGGAGGGTGAATCTCCAATCTGCCTTTTTTTTTTTAAACTACTTGCCAACCACCTTTGATTACCCCATCACCCAGCCAGTGCTGTTATTACAGCATCAGTATATAGAATTTTTCACTGATCATTGTATTACTGCCACTAGTGACATCAGATAGCTTTAAGGTCCGTAAGCTCCCCTCCCAGCCAGGGTCAGCTAGAATGAGTTTGCCTGCACACTATCACACTCGCGCTATAGGTTGCTGATCTCCCCCATTACTAGTATAGCGTTTGTACAGATCAATATATTGATCATGAACAGAACTATACTAGTGCCTCCTTTGTATATTGTCACCAAAAATGCAGTGTTAGCAAGATCGGCTCCATTCGCATTTACCCCTCCCCACACGGAAGATTGAAACGCAATTGATTGTGTGCCAAAGCAATTTATATGCACAACAATACATCCCAAACTCAGCTCTTGCCAGACAATTTGCAAGGAAGCCTATAACGGTTTCTGAATTTAAAACTTTTTGGGCCTAACCCTCTACATGGGCATTACAAAAAAGAATGAATTGCAGTCATTGGTCCACAGACCCAATTCATTATTTGCCCATGTTCTCTGCTGCTACATATATGCCCAACAAGGACCAGCAATGTACTAGTATGTCCCTGGACCTTGAGTGCATATAACAGGATGATGCCCGCAGCTACAGGCGTAATCCTGGTATAATGTTTTTTCAGCTGGTGGTCAGCTTTTATATAAATGCAATCCTAGCAGCTAATTAGCCCCCGGATAATTTTTACAAGCAGTGGGAAGGGACATTACTCCCCCCCCCCCACCACCTTCCATGGTTTTCTTGGACTCTTCTGAGGAAAGAGTCTGAGAATGCAGTCGGCAGGTCTGCCGGCTGACCATATAGCTGATCAGAGACCAGAATGGCTCCAATCATCTCTATCATCTAAGAAACCGGAGCATTTCATCATTTCCGTTTTGGCGGATATTAACAACGCCAAAAAAAATGGACAGTGTAAAAAAAAAAAAAAGACACCCCCACCCCTGCTTCCCGTGCTCCTGCGCAAAAGAGAACGCAAGCTTCAGTACTGTGTCGGTATGTAAACAGAGATTGCACCATGCACATGAGGTACCGCGAATGTCAGATCAAGGACAGTAATTCTAGCACTAGACCTCTTGTGTAAATTTAAAGTGGTGACCTGTAAAGACATTTAAAGCGTTGCCTATCGATATTACAAATTGACATAGTTTGCTGCCGTTGCACAAGCGTGAGCAAGTTTAAAGCATGTCATGTTTGGTATCTATTTACTCTGCATACCATCATCTTTGTGAATATATTGTGTTTTTGTGCATTAACTTGTTCTAGACCGTGCTATAGCCGAAAGACAGCTACAGTGCGGTCTTCCAGTTCTGGGAGGGCGTCCATGGCCATCCTAACGAGAACACACTCCCTACGATGCCAGCATGCATCCGGGAGTGCCTGTGATCTCTATGTCCAAGGGACACAGAGCATCACAGATTGAGGTAAAGGGCCAATCATTGCGGCACTTTACCACGTGATCAGCGTGTCTAATGACACATGATCACTATATGTAAACACTGCAGGTCATGTGGGGCGTAGACAGCTCTCCTTCCATCACACAGAGATGGCCATCTGTGCCATTGCAGTGAGTTTACTGTATTGCGCCCATTGTCACACAGTGCCCATCACTGCTGCCTTATCAGTGTTGCTTATCAGTGCCAACTATCAGTGCTGCTCCATCAGTGTTGTTTATCAGTGCCAGCTATTAGTGCTCCCTCATCAGTGCTACTTATCAGTGCCCACTATCAGTGTTCCCTCATCAGTACTGTTTATCTGTGCCAACTATCAGTGCTTCCTCATTAGTGGAGCCCATCCATGCTACCTAATCAGTGCACATCAGTGCAGGACTCTGTCTCATCAGTGCTCATTAGTGCCGCTTATTAGTGCTGCCTCTTCAGTGGAGCCTCAACAGCCTCATCAGTACCCATCAGTGCACATCAGTATAGCTGAGCAGTGCCACCCCATCTGTGCAGCTTCATCCGTGAATATCAATGTCCATAAGTGCATCCTGATCTGCGCACATTAGCACTCTTCTGTACATCCATCTGTGCAGCCACATCAGCATCCATCTGTGTAGCCGCACCACCAACCACCACATCATTGTAGCTGACCAGTGCCACCCCATCTGTGCAGCCGCATCAGCACCCACCTGTGCAGCCGCATCAGCAACCATCTGTGCAGCCGCATCAGCACCCATCAGTGCTCCCATCTGTGCAGCCACATCAGCACCCATCTGTGCAGCCGCATCAGCAACCATTTGTGCAGATGCATCAGCACCCTTCAGTGCACCCATCTGTGCAGCCACATCAGCAACAATCTGTGCAACAGCATCAGCACCCATCAGCACAACCATCTGTGCACCTGCATCAGCACCCATCTGTGCAGCTGCATCACCAACAATCACATCAATGTAGTTGACCAATGTCGTCCCATCTGTGCAGTCGCATCAGCACCCATCTATGCAGCCACATCAACAACCATCTGTGCAGCCGCATTAACACCCATCTGTGCAGCCATGTTAGCACCCATCTGTGCAGCCGCATCACCAATCATCTGTGCAGACACATTAGCTCCCATCTATGCAGCTGCATCATCAACCATCACATCAGTGTAGCTGATCAGTGCCACTCCATCTGTGCAGTCCCATCAGCACCCATCAGTGCAGTTGCATCAGCACCCATCAGTACAGCCGCATCAGCACCATTCAGTGCACCCACATCTCACCCAGTGTCCCTATCACAGCAGTGTGTCACCACAGCCCACAATCACCAGTATGGCTAAAAAATAATTTACCTGTGAGGAGGCATACCAAATTCTATCTCTGACCGACGAGAGCAGCGGGGACCTCTCTGTGCTAGATTCTGATTCTGAATATGAGTCAATGCCAAGAAGTAGAACTGTATTGGAATCAGAGGAGGAAGAAAGTTTGCCCTACAAACAAAGGCATTCTGGTGAAGAGGAGGCTACCACCAGTAGTGCAGTGGCATCCACTAGTAGCTCAGTGGCATCCACTAGTAGCGCAGTGGCATCCACTAGTAGCGCAGTGGCATCCACCAGGAATGGAGTACCTCAGCAAGAAAGGCCAGAGTTTAGTGGGGTGTCATGTCAGCCCCAAAGGGTTAGGGCTCATGCCAGTCTACGAGGTGCCCTTGCAAACCCTCTATGGCTTCTGCCTAAATCAGGAGCAGCTAATATTCCCCATTTTACCAGCCAGCTTGGAGTCCAGACCAACACAGAAAATTTTACACCTTTAGATTTTTTTAATTTAGTTTTCACGGATGAATTATTACATTCTTATGCCTTTTAGAATATATGTTGGCGTGTTTGCTTTCCAAAATGTGGTAATTTTGTGGTCAATTCCAATGTTCTGGTGCTTCATGCCCTCAAAAATGTTATAGGTTGTCAGGAAATTAGATGTGTAATTTATGACCCTTTTTATGCCCTTAGAATACCTGGTGGTGCTATGTGGATGTTGGATCTCTGTATGTGGCCAGGCTGTGGAAAAGTCTCACACATGTGGTATCGCCATACTCAGCAGGCATAGCAGAATGTATTTTGGGGTGCAATTGCAAGTATGCCTATGCTGTGAGTGAGAAATAACTTAATATGACAATTGTATGTTAAAAAAAAATTATAAAAAATGTCCTTATTTTTCAAAGAATTGAGGGAAAAAATTACAACTTCAAAAAACTCACCATGTGTCATACTAAATACCTTGGACTGTGCATCATTTGTGGAGCATTTGTACTTTCCTGGTATGTTAAGGCCTCAAGAAATAAGATACCTTCAGTACATCAGGTGTGATCACTTTTCACGGATTGGTACCACAGCTCGTAGACTCTATAACTTTCACACAGGCTGCATAATATGCACTGATTTGGGTTATTTTTACCAAAGAAATGTAGCAATATAAATGTTGGCTTAAATTTATGTAGAAAAATGAATTACTTGCAAAATGTAAAAATAGAAAAGATGAAAAACGCATTTTTTTTTCAAAAAGTCGGTATTTTTTAAATTATATTTCAAAAAACAAAAAAACCCAGTGATCAATAAATACCACCAAAAGAAAGCTCTATTTGTGTGAAAAAAATGATAAAAAATTTTTTTGGGTACAGTGTGGCATGACTGAGTAATCGTCATTTAAAGTGCAAGAGCACTGAAAGCTGAAAATTGTCCTGGGCAGGAAGGGGGTATAAGTGCCCTGTATTGAAATGGTTAATATTAAAAAAAGTTTGTTTTTTCCCAAAAATTAGAGTGAAAAATCACAGCGCAAATAATGCGTGACATACAAAATTGCAACACCCACCGTTTTATTCTCTAGGGCCATTGCTTTAAAATAGATATAATATTTGGGGATCAAAGTAATTTTCTAGCATAAAAAATAGTTTATCATATAAACAAAAAGTGTCAGAAAAGGCTTGGTCTTCAAGTTGGATAGAAAAGTGGGTGATGTGTGGCTTCTAATGTTGGACTTGAAATGCCAGGATAGTAGAATCACCCCTCCCCCAAAAGACCCCTTTTTGGAAAGTAGACACTCCAAGATATTTGCTAAGGGGGCATGATGAGTATTTTGCAGATCTCATTTTTTGCCACAAGTTTTTGAAAAATAAAGAAAGAAAATAAAAATGTATTTTTTCTTTTCGTTTTCAAAACCCAGTGACAAAAACTATATCTGCAAAATATTCACAATGCCTCTTATCAAATTCCTTGGGGTGTCTATTTTCCAAAAAGGGGTCATTTGGGGGGGGTGAGGTTGTACTATTCTGGCATTTAGGGTCTCTGAAACTGTGATAGGTAGTGAGGAAGTGCTATAAGGAAATATGCCCTTTGAAAGCTTGGAGGTGGTCATTGGATTTTGGGGGCGTGTATGTGGCTAGGCTACCAAAATCTCTCTCAAATGTGGTATCCCCATGCTCAGGAAAAGTAGCAGAATGTGTTTTATGGTTCTATTCCACATATACCCATGGCATACGCGAGCAATATATCACTTAGGTGACAACTTTGTGTAAAAAGAAAAAAAATGTATTTTTCCAAAAATTTGTGGCAAAAAAATAAAATATCTCATGGACTCAACATGCCTCTCAGCAAATTCCTTGAAGTGTCTACTTTCCAAAAAGGGATCATTTAGGTTTTTTTGTACTGCCCTGGCATTGTAGCACCTCAAGAAATGTGATAGGCAATCAAAAAGTAAAAGCTGTGTAAATTCCAATATATATACCTTGGTTTGTGTGAAAGTTATAGCGTTTACAATTGGCGGTATAGATGCTGGAATTTTTAATTTAATTTTTAATTTTTACTATTAATGGCAGCGATCCGCAACTTATAGCTGGACTGCGGGACTGTGGTGGGCATTCTGACATTGGGGGGAACTGACTTGATGCAACTGACATCCCCAGTGACATGAATACAGTGATCAGTGCTAAAAAAAAAGCACAGACACTGTGCTAATGGCACTGGACAGGAAGGGATTAACAGGAGGGGCAATCAAAGGGATAACTGTGTGCTGTGTGCTGTTTAACAGTAAGCTCTGTGTTTGTGCCTCACTGTAATTACACTGCTTTGGATGGCTGTGCTGTGCACAGCCATGGAAAGCAGTGCGCCCGAGCTGACAGGGAGGTGAACTGTATTTTTTACAGTTCTCCTCCATGTCAGAGATGCTCGGCAATCACCGAGCACCAGCCAGTAATCACCAGCCGGGACCCAGTGATTGACAGCCATGAATGGCGGCGTGGGTAGAGCATGTATATATAAGTGATTTTGCACACCCGTGTCACCCTGTAGCAGTATATCTGCTATAGGGCAGTGAGGAAGCGATTAAAGGGCTGGTGTCCTGAAGAGCTTTGTCCACCTAATCTCCTACTTGAAGGACTCTGTTCTAGCTTACTACTACTACTAGAATTACTACCTTAAAGCTGAAGTCTAATGTTTGTTTCAAGCACAGCCCTTATTATAGCTTATCCTAAAGAATACCTCAAGTGTACATAGTTCTTGTTTTTTGAGTATCCCACTTAATTCCCTCTAGCCTTCTCCAAAAGATAAAAACAACACCCCTAGACTGGTCATTGAAGAAATGTGTGACTGAACAACTGCATGAGTCATATCAATAAAATAAAACCTAGTGCCTCTCCTTCAATTTTGTGTACCAAACCGTATTAAAAACGTTCTTATTCCTTAAAATAAACCATGCAAATTTAAAGTGGTAGTAAACTTGTTTTTTGTAAATTTTACCTACAGGTAAGCTTATAATAAAGCTTACCTGTAGCTAAAATGATTAACTTCTAAACGTGCACAATTTAGGAGATATTCTCTATTTTTTAAAGCCATCACATGCGCTCTGAAGGAACGGCATACCCGTGCCATTCCTTCAGAGCTTGATAAAAAGGAAGGAAGGACCTCCTGCGCTGCAAATGGACAAAACCCTACCCTAAGCAGCTAACACCTAACTTCAACCACAAAGCACACTTAATATAATATAAATGGTAAAGCGCTAAAATAAAAATAATAAAAATAAATGAATAGATAAAAAAAACTATCAATAAATAAATAAAATCCACACGTTTTAAACGTATATATCCACAAATATATAAATATAAATGCACGTGACCATACCCTCAATAATACACCCCAATCTGGGGATCCAGTGTTGGTGAAACAAGTGGTTCCTCTTGATGGAACATATACAACACACGTGAAAATAGTCCAACAGCATACAGCAATAAATACAGTCCAAAAGAAACGCCCAAATAGGTGCAGGGACACAGACACACGGATGGTGGATAATAAATAATCATAAGTACCACACTCTGTGTAGTGATATCCGTGACCAGCCAAAGTGCCTCCTCACCTCCTTAATATGACCACATTTTAGCGCTACACCATTTATATTATTATATTCCTTCAGAGCTGTGTGCTGTGGCCTGGGACTACCACATGCATGTGCTGGAGTGACGTCATTGCGGCCCGGCCTCGTGATCCCAGAAGGAAGATCGGGTGAAGATGGAAGCCTCTGCAGCAGTGACAGGTCTTTTCTATTTATTGTATATGGCTGTTATTAGTGGGTGCATTAACCTTTTCTTCCACAAGATGGGGATACAGCCAATTTAAACAGGAAGTTGATTAATTACTTCCTTTGTCTATAAGATAAGAGGTAAGTTTTCCCTTGTTACATTGTATATACTAAAAGCATGGTGACTAACGTTTAGCCACGCCCCTCACAACGGCAAACGATGACGAAGCGCGTTGGGTGTAGCTTCACGTGACGTCACCACACTACACGGCGGAATGTTTACACATTGGGAGAGCTGCAGCTCTGGGATTGTTTTTTGATGGCTATGCATTAATTTATTCCTAATACATGATAAAGTTTTGGGCATACTACACTATCAGTGTTTATTCCTTGCATGAGTCCTTGCATAATTTACTGGTGAAAATATGGAGTCATACAAAAGTCCAATAGCTCTGGTAAGAGCTCTTATATGTCTTTCATTTTCACAAGGATCTTAGAGGTGTTATCTCCCTCCTTTTTTAATTCACTGAATGTGGGTTTCTTTGCCCCTTTTGATGGTTTGGTTTCACTCACTTAAGAAGTTTATTTTAGCATGGACTTTTGTATACTATTGATAAACTTTAACACTATTTAGTGCTGCATGTTTTTTTTTGTTATATATTGTTTGAGGGATTGTATCTATTCCTGTGTCTGTCCTGTATTTGAAGTTAATATTTTGGAAGCCTATTTGATTCAAAGAGGACTTGTATTCAGATTAGCCCCCACTTTTGGATAAGACAGCCACATTTTGTCAGCCTTTGTAACATCTTGTGAGTGTTTGCTGTGTATCTGACCACATATTTCTGTTAGGAATCATAGAAATAATTCAAATGCATTTTCTAGTAGTATTGTACTGTACAGGGCATCAGGAAAGTGTCCTGGGTGGCAGGTACATTTCCCCGATATTTAATTTGTGGTCCCTTTAAGGGGGACAGTTGTAGAGACTTTGAGGTACTTACCCATGCAGGGTGAGGTGTCCCGGGTTACATTTGGCTGGAGAGGACTGATTTTCAGTATTCTATGGATTGCTAAATTGCTATTAGGGACCTGGGATTTCAGAGGTTCCAAGAGACTTGGGTGGGAAGAGCAGCCAAACCCTGACTACCAGGTCCCGAAGGGCTTAAGTCCCCAGAGAGGGAGGCTTGAAATGCAGCATAGGGAAAGCAGAACATGTGCCACGGAAGTGAGTGGAAGAGAGACTCACAAGCTGTGTGGCAAGTGTGAGCTCTCACACAAGCTAGGAAGCTGATAACCCCGTGTGGCCTGCCTAACCCCCTTTCTATGGAGGAGCTTAACCCCTGTATGGGGTGTGTATTTTTCCTACATAGTTTGTAATGAAAAGCAGCCCTCTTTCTCATCTCAGAAAGTTAGGAGGTATGAAAAAAGCACTTTAGGGGATTTCCTATATCTTCTGGTATTGTTCTGAACTAAGGTCATTTTCGGAGGACGTGATCTCTACTATTAAACACTTGACATCCATGGATTTAAGTGTGAACCCAGCAGCTTGTCTTCTCCATCTGTCAGAGAGACCCCTCCAAAAATATAAAGCTACCTTAATGCATCCTGTGAATGCTGCGAGAGCCTGTATCACTTTGCTATGGAAGCAATTGTTACCACCGACCAGGTTTTTGTGGTATTCCAAATTTAATGATATCCTCCATATGGAGGAATTTCCCACTGCCCTACATAACACTGAAGAGGTATTTCAGGATAAGTGGAGGCCCTAGAGGTTTTTTGCATACACGGCCACCTATGTAAACAATGCAAAAAGAAAATTCTGAGTGAGAGTTCCCCTTAATACATCTGGATGCAATACACGTCCTTTATGTGGGGGGAGAAGAGAGAAGTCTTGGTGCCTAGCTCAGCCTTGGCCTGGAAAGACTGCTGTGCAATGGTAACCAGAAATAGTGAATAGCATATGCAAAATGTTCCCTGCTAGAACCTTTGTGTAAAGAGATGGGGTACAGTTGTCTGCATGCAATGTCTTATGTAGAAGGTACACAGTGTGGGCTTCTACCTGATCATCAATCCTGATGACACCCAGGCTCAAGGGAATGGGAATGGGACCCAGGCTGTTAAAGAATCTGTAACTAGTGAAGGGTGCCTAGTAACACTGAGATCCCGCTGGGTCTGTGATGATGAGAGTGACCCCCCGACAGTCACTCAGCCGAAAGAGAGCTGGAAATGGAGGATTTTCCTGCAGGTGTGTGATACACTCGCTAAATACTCTCCCCACTGTCCAGGCCGTGAGGCCTGCTCAGACTCTCTAGAGTAGCCCCTCCTTTCAGCTAAAGGCCCTGGTCCCAAGAGAGCAAAACTTTGTGTGGCTGGACTATTTATATCCTCTCCCAGCATTCCATCTCTTGCTGATTGTGTTGGGTTCCAGCCGATGGTTGCTGCAGCACCCACTTATATACACAGCCATTTTTAACGCAGGAACATGTGAGTTTGGATTGTACACTTGCTGCTGTGTCATTGGACACAGCTGATCACATGGTAAAAGGCTGCTGTGATTGGCCTTTTAACTCATCATGTGATCAGCTGACGCCCTCCCAGAACTGGACAACCGCGCTATTGCCGTCTTTCGACTATTGTGTGGTTGGGAAACGGTTAAGAATGTCTTATGATGACATGGGCAGACTAGCCAGCACTGGACTACATTTGTATCTTCTCCCTCCCTTTTCCCTTTCATTTGTAGTTTTACTAATGTTTTGTGAAGCTCTCTTACCTTCTGGGTACAGCAGCCCTCATCCATCTCCTTCTCCCTTTTTCTTTATTGTGTCAGTATTTACCACATAATGGTTGTACATTTCCCACTAGGTCCCCAAAGGCCTCACGATTGCAAAACCACTGATTGTGGGGACCTCATTAGGCTATGTTCACTTGGGGGGCAGTATACTAGTTCCCCTCTTCTCTTTTCCTGTGTGGATGCCACTTTATATTACAAGACCCACACAGGTCCATTGACATTTTTACTGTTTTTTATGTATTAACCTTTATGATGTTTGTAAAATCGAAAGTTGTAACATTCTGAATAATTCTTGCTACTTGCTTATAGTCGCTTTGCTATTCTCTGTGGAGTGCATGGAGATTCTGATTTAAATAAAGAATTACAAGAAAAAAAGCATTTTAGTAATTTCGGTCTACACAACTGATATTTATAGATAATTGCAAGCTTTTCATTTTTTTGCATACCTTATTTTTAGTTTCTTCCCCATTCTTCTCACAATGGCCATTTTTGCTAAGGGCAGATGAACCCTTTCAATTCCTGGAACTCTAGAACTTTCAGTTTCCCCCTTGGAGCAAGACAGGAACTTTCCAGGATGCATCTGTGAGGCCAGGGTTACATCACCTGTGCCTCACTCAAATGGAAACAGGAAAAAAGTAATTGTAAGTAAAAGTAAAATATGTTTGTTTAACTAATAACTGTAGAATGATTTCCTATCAGCATGCAGAGCTGTATGCTGTTGTGATTTTTGGATAAAGAAGGGAAAGATCCATTTTCCATATTAAAGTGTTACTAAACCCAGGACCCTGCATTCACTCTATTTGGTCTCCCACAATACACAGAACATGGAAATGCAATTACAGTATTTTAGTAAATATAAACTGATAAATACCTTTTCCCTTCAGCAGTTAGAGCAGTCTTGCGATGTCTATCCGCGTTCAGCAGAGTACTGGTTAAAGCTTATAGGAGGAGTTTTCTTTATGCTCTAGGAAGATGCAGAACCCCTGACCTCTGTAGAGATAGTGCTGATTGGCCCTGTGCTAATCACACGCAGTCTCCCAAGAAATTAAAAAAACCTTTAGCAATACACACCAAACTGAACATGTGCAGAGTGTCTCCACATGATATGTCTTATCAGAAGATAAGAGGGGGGCACTGGAAGAAGAGGAGGATCAGAGAAGTCAGGATCAAACAACATTTTTTTTACAATACAGAGGATTAACCCCTTAGGTTCCACAGTGAGTATAACAAATATGCTTTACTGCATATACAGACTGATTTTACTGTTGTGGGTTTAGTAACACTTTAAGTATGGTGACAGGATGAGGCCATGCCACTGTGTAAAATGGCAGTCTAGGCTAGGTTTTGTGGTAAACAAGCATACTAATAGCACAGGTGTGTACTGGCTTTATATTACAATCAGGAGTCGAGGTCAATGCCCCCACCCTCCCGAAGGGGTCAGTGTGTGTTGGGAGCAGAGAGAGGTGCATGACTGCATCATGCTGTCCAGGACAGGACAGACAGAGGCCTGAGCCTGTGAAAGAGAAGGATGTAGCAATAGGGAGCTACAGGAGAGGTATAGCGGTTGGTGCACGAGCACTTGAATGTGTTTGATGGTCAGGAGGACCAAAGGTACTAAGCTTTAGGGTTAAAGCTGCAAAGAGAGCAAGGAGGTTGAGTACTATGAACTTTCTTAATATTTTCAATAAAAGTGGTCAGAAAAGCCCTGAAAAGACAGTTCTGTCATGGAGTAAACTCACAGCTTTGCGCTACCAATGAGCTACAAAACCCCAAGTTGTCACAGTGTGTATATATATATATATATATATATATATATATATATATATATACTGCTCAAAAAAATTAAAAGAACACTTTTTAGAGAGTATAGCATCAAGTCAATGTTTTGCATTTGGCTAGGGTCAGTGTCACTACTGGTAGCATGAGGCGATACCTGCACCCTACAGAGGTTGCACAGGCACTCCAACTCCTCCAGGATGGCACATCAATACATGCCATTGCCAGAAGGTTTGCTGTGTCTCCCAGCACAGTCTCAAGAGCATGGAGGAGATTCCAGGAGACAGGCAGTTACTCTAGGAGAGCTGGACAGGGCCGTAGAAGGTCCTTAACCCATCAGCAGGACTGATGTGTGCTCCTTTGTGCAAGGAAGAACAGGATGAGCACTGCCAGAGCCCTACAAAATGACCTCCAGCAGGCCACTGGTGTGAATGTCTCTAACCAAACAATCAGAAACAGACTTAATGAGGGTGGCCTGAGGGCCCAACATCATTTAGTGGGCCCTGTGCTCACTGTCTGGCACCACAGAGCTCCATTTATAGGTAAAGTTGATCCAGGGAATATCTGATTGCCTCTTGCGGGATCAGGAAGGAATTTTTTCCCCTGCGGGATTATAACTTTTTTTTTTTAATGGTTGAACTGGATGGACTTTTGTCTTTTTTCAGCCAGTCTAACCATGTAACTATGGAGCTCAATTGACATTTGCCATTGAACA
Organism: Staurois parvus; assembly: GCF_062004578.1. Lineage (NCBI taxonomy): Eukaryota > Metazoa > Chordata > Amphibia > Anura > Ranidae > Staurois > Staurois parvus. The sequence continues at coordinate 64,950 of NW_028318059.1, forward strand.
CCAGAATTGACAGGTCCACCACTGGTGTCCTGTGCTTTTGACAGATGAGAGCAGGTTCACCCTGAGCACATGTGACAGATGTGAAAGGGTCTGAAGAAGCCATGGTGAATGTTATGCTGCCTGTAAGATTGTTTAACATGACTGTTTTGGTTGTGGTTCAGTGATGATCTGGGGAGGCACATCCATGGAGGGTCGCACAGGCTTCTACAGGCTAGACAATGGCACTCTGACTGCCATTAGGTATCATGACGAAATCCTTGGACCCTAGGCTGCTGCAATGGGTCCTGGTTCCTCCTGGTACACGACAATACCCGGCCTCATGTGGCAAGACTATGCAGGCAGTTCCTGGAGGATGAAGGAATTGATACAATTGAATGGCCCCTAGCTGTCCTGACCTAAATCCAATAGAACACCTATGGGACATCATGTTTTGGTCCATCCGACACCACCAGGTTCCACCTCAGACTGTCCAGGAGCTCAGTGATGCCCTGGACCAGATCTGTGAGGAAATACCCCAGGACACCATCCATCGTCTCATTAGGAGCATGCCCCAACGTTGTCAGGCATGCATACAAGCACGTGGGGGCCATACAAACTACTGAGTACCATTTTGACTTGCTGCAATGAAATTTCCGCAAGATGGCCTGCTACATCATTTTTTCACTTTGATTTTTGGGTTGTCTTTGAATTCAGTCCTCTGTGGGTTGATAACTTCCATTTCAATCAAACAATGGAGCATCCTTACATTCTAACACATTACCCAGTCCATATCAGTATAGAAACACAGTGTAACGGAACTGACCCAGACTGTGCTTGAGTACTTCCGTTAGAATACCGCTTTCCCATCTGAACACCAACAACAGACACCACAGCCGACCATAAAAGACTAGATGACACATGTCTGTCTGAACATGGAACTCTTTATTTTAAACTCAAATAGGCTTTTTATACAATACACACTGAGACTGATCACATGATCACATGCAAACGCAGTTAGATACAGAAATAGACTTAACACTCTAAACAGTAAGTTAATTAGGTTAGCTAGCTAGGTGACCTGAACAAAAGGTGAATGGGAATTCACACCTAGACAATGGTTTGATTAATTAGGATCTCACTAAGAGCAGACAGTCCAGCTCCTACACTGGAGTAGAGGAGAGGTCCGCGTGATCAACTCTTTCAATTCACAAGTTTAGTTCAGAATCAACAACCAGGAATAGTCTTCATATGGCTGATAAATATTACTGTCCCATCTGAAGTAATTCCAATGCATTCTCAGCGTTCATTAGTCACCCTGTGCCCCTATGAGACACAGGGTGACTTGAACATAAGAGGGATATGGGGAGCTGAGACAGGGGTCTCCCAACCTCTGCAAAGTAAGCTGGGTTCCATGAGCCCCCCACCCAAAGTGACTCCCGCCTCAACAGGCATGATATTTTTCGCCATTGAGATCTCATGTGTTTTCAAAGTGTTCCTTTCCTTTTTTTGAGCAGTGTATATATATATATATATATATATATATATATATATATAATGTATGGCTACATTTATAATATAAAGCAGCGGAGCAATAATGTAATACCATAGCAACTTTCTGAATCCATCCCCTTTTAACTACTGGAATTTAAAATTTTTTAAATCACCAGTGCATCACTTAACCAGGAGATGGAAAACAGTAAATGTAAGTAAAAGGAAAACTAATGACTGTACAATGTGTTGATATCAGCATGCAGAGCTGTATGCTAATGTCATCGTCAGTGCAACAGGGAAAGGTCCACTTTAGTATGCCTTGAAGGTTTTTTTTTTTTTGTTTTTTTTTTTTACAAATAAACTGCTGTTGTGCACAGAATGATGTAATGTATTTTGTTTTGTCTCGGACTAAAAAAAATGTACTTTGTAATATTGTCATTGTAGAACTCTTGCTAATGTCTTGCTTTAAGCAAGAATGCACAGTAAGCAAAATATAAAATTGAAACAGGTCTCTTTGTTTTTTGGTTGTGTTTAGAGGTATGCTCCTAATACTGCGGCCACCAGCAGATTTTATAAACATTCTGGTTCTTTATTAATATTGTAGCATATGAGTTATTTCAGATTAAAAGATAAAACAAGATTCATAATTAATGTAGGAATGCAGTGTTTTCCAAAACCTATTTTGATATTCTTATGATCTGTTAGAAGGATGCTGTGCATCTGTTTGCATTCTTTAGTCACATGCTAAGCTCCCTCCAGCAAGGTGTGCTACAGATAAAATTTTGTGTTAAAGTGGAACTTTGTATAAAAATTAAAAAAGGGTGACCAAGCAGACTTTGATCGCATATTTTGTCTCTTCTGCAATAAAGGTCTCCTACCTGCCAGTTTGACTTCTTACATGTGCAACTCAGTGTACAATTTCAGCATATGCCAGTATTAATAAACTCCTGCACATACATAGAAGGTATGTCATTGACATGGCCAATCAAGATGGCTGAAGATTCTGAACCTGGATGAAATCCGGACAAAGACAATGATGTCAGAAAGGGGGCTTATAGACATCGCAACACTGGATGTGTAGCACTACCCCCTCAGGGGCCCCTGAATAATTTTTGGGTTCCCTGTCTGTCTTCACCCCACTCTGGAAGCCCAACCCCTCCTGACACCACCTTAACCACCTCCCGTCCGGCCGTTGTATATAAACGGCCAGATGGTGGCACTGCAGGGTCGGGTGGCCGTTTATAAATGGCCACCCCGCACCGTGCTTGTGCGCGCTCCCAGGGAGCACGCAGCACCACGATCCAGTGCCCGCTGTGTCCTCCGGACACAGTGAAACACCGATCGTCAGACGGGACCTCTGTACGAGGTCCCGATCATGTGATCACTGACTGGCCAATCAGTGATCATATGCAAAGTAGTAAGCAATGATGTCACTTGTGACATCATTGCTTACTACGTGTGAAATCTGTGAATGATCACAGAAGTCACATGGTACAAGGCTATTCACAACAGCCTTGTACCATGTGACAAGCTGTGACCAATCACAGCTCACTCAGTAGTTCTCAATGGCTGCAAGAATGCAGACAGAGAGAAAGAGAAATGATTGCTTTTACATCCTATATGGGTGTAAAAGCAATCAGTGAGAAAAAAAAAAAATCTCATCACCCCCACAAGTAGTACAGTGTCACCATGGTGACACTGTACTGCTAGGGTGATAGTATGTAAAAAAAAAAAACATAAATAATATTATAAAAAAAAATTAAAAATGTAAACAAAATGTTTAAAAATTATAATTTTTGGTTATAAACTAATTTGGCTTATTTTTTTTTTTTACTAAAAAGATAACGGAAAAATTTTGGCCAAGACTGATGATGAAATATTATTTATTTGCAAAATGTTATAAGAAAAACACTTTTTAAAAAAATTTTTTGGACTTTTATATTTACATAGCAAAAAAAATTTAAATCCCAGCGGTGAATAAATACCACCAAAATAAAGCTTTATCTGTCTCAAAAAAATGGTAAAAAATTCATATGGGTACAGTGTTGCATGACCGCACAATTGTCATTCAAAGTGTGATAGCGCTGAAAGCTGAAAATTGCCCTGGACAGGAAGGGGGTAAAAGTGTCCGGACAGGAAGTGGTTAAACCTCTGATCAGAAGAATCCTCTAGCTGCAACCATAAAAATAGACTCATGCACAGTTTAGAGTGAACTGATATTTTGGTTGCATTGAGATCATTTGTAGGAACAGTAAAGCAACAAGAAAATATGTGCATAAGATAACAACTGTCACTCTAATAACTTCAAGTCTTGAGATGTTTAATCCACAGTGAGTCAAAAAAAAAAAAAAAAAAACACTACCAAGGAGAGAGGCTGACTCTTTTTGGGTTCTCAGTGGCTAAGGCCAGAGTATAATTCTGAGGGAAAGAGGAGCTCTTCAATTAAATAGACTAATGTCCCTTTAACTACAGTGTCTGATCTTCTGCACTGTGGATGGAGCCCTAATTGGTGCACATAAGGATACAAATCCTCCTTAAAGCAAAGGGTAGATGTTCCTAAATAGAGTGTGAACACAAAGGGAAGGAACTGGCCCCTTACCTGGTGTTGCATTCATATGGTACCCCTTTGGCACACAGGGTGAGGTGTAAAATTTAGCAGGAAGTAGAAAGGGGCAAAACAAACTTCTGTGGAAATGGGTTTTTCCTTGGGCCACAGTGGCAAACTGCAGCAATGCAGGAGCTCCTTGGCGAATGGGCAGACTATAATGGATGCAATAATACAGCTGAGCGTGCAAGGGACAGATAGTGCATTAGGCCTCTGTGATTGAATATGCTGTAACTGTAGTAACTAGTAGGCCGAACAACTTGGGACTTTACACATGTAACTTGAGAAACAATATTAATCAAGCTGAGTAGAAAATTACTGGATTTGGTAATGTCATGTGCAACTTAGAAGGCTTGAATATGGAATTCTCTCACCCAATCCATGGTCTTGGTCAGGTGGCGGAAAGTTTCTCTCTGTAGATGAGGATAGCCATTTCCTTGAAGTTCCTCCTTCAGAGATCACTCTGGACAGCAGCACTCTGGCTCGCCTGCTCGCAGGAATTGTCAGCAGTGTCAACGGTCAGCAACGCTTTCTCTCCTCCACTTTCTGCGGTCTGGCCCAGCTGGAGCCTCTGGAATCCTTCAAGGTCTTCTCCTCACACCTGCTCTCCAGCTCTCTCCATCCACTTCCTGTACTCCAGTTCCTGGGCTTCTGTATTTTTCTGCCCTGCCCATTTGCCAGCTCCTCTGGGAAATGTAGTTTGTTAGCTCCATGTCAGACAATGAAGTCCTGCAATTAGCCAACTCATTCCTCAAAGCTTTTCAACAGAGAATGTGTAACTGGGCTGCAAAACACTGCCATCTTGTGTCCATTTAACATCCAACAAAGAGTATTACAACAGGGTGTTACAGATGTATGTTTCCACTTTAAGGATGTTTATTACTTGGCTAATCAGCAGACTGCTGTGCATGCTGGAAGAGATACTGTATTAAATGCCTAAGACACTTCCTGGCACATGGTCTTGTTTGAGAATTCTGGTCTGAAAATGGGAGAAGCTGCAAAGATATGCAAGTGTTTTTTTGGGTCTAGGAGATGGAGACTGTGGTTTTCTCCCACAAGGGGGTGGTGAGTGACTGACTGAGTTGGAAAGCAATACAGGAACCTTTTCATTACTGTCTTGCCTCAAATGCTAAGACTGAGATACCTTTAGATCCTGAGTTGTCAAGGAGCCACACTAAAGTTTATGGGGGTTATTTACTAAAACTTGAGCGTGCACAATCTGGTGCAGCTCTGCATAGAAACCAAATTCCAGGTTTCATTATCAAATCTTAATTGAACAAGCTGAAGTTAGAAGCTAATTTGCAACCATGCATAGCTGCACCCTATTCTGAATACACCAGTTTTAGCAAATCTCCACCTATGTGTACAGCTTATAAGGCTTTGTGAGAGAGGGACTCAGAATGCAGAACCAAGGGCTGTGCTTCCAGTAGAATCTAGAGGTATTCTGTGCTCCCTCCATCCTCTTTCCTATTTTCCTATGCTCATGTGCAAGCAATAATTTAAAAACCAAAGCAAAACATGGTGCCCATCATTCTATACATCTAAAGCCAATAACTTTACCCTGTGCTTGGGCTGTGCATGGGGCATTTACTGCCAAGTAAGTAGGTGTAAGACATTCATGATGTAGCTATTGGGTAGCTTAAGAGTTATCTTCCTTTAAATTATGTCTACCTGGTTACTAATAGAGCTACAGTAATATCAGGGCAAGGAAAATGTAACATGCTGAATTAAGAAATAGAGACTGTTCAATTTGCAATGTTTATGTTCATTTTGCTTAGTCAGTAAAGCAGCTCATAGATTGCTTGAAAATCGCTGTTTCCCCCATCAACACAGTAAGTGTTGATGGGGGAATGCCTCCGGTAGCACTATTGTGTTTTGCCAGCAGGGGGCATGGGGCACCTTCCTGGCAAGAAGAACACAATGGTTGTTGCTTGTGGCTATAGCCGTTGGCAGTTATCGAATGTCAAAAAATCCGACAGGCTAGGTGTAGCCAAGTCGATTGATGGATTGACTTGGGTACAATCAGCCTGGTCATACATGGATTGAATACTGAATTTGGATCCATGTATTGCTGGCTTAAGGTGAACCTGTGGTAACTTCAAGCATACAGTCATGTGCAAGAATTCTTTTTAATCTAACTTGTGCACACATCCTCACCATGTTTACTTAGCTAAGTAAACATTCATTTTGCCAAATTAGTCCCTTTACACCTTCCAGAGCCTGCACATTAAATGGACTGTTACACCCAGAGCCAGACTTCTGATCTTGCTGCGCTCAATTGATTGGCAGCTCATAATAGTCAGTAGTTGACCATAAGCTGTTGGTGGGCAGCTTGGTCATGGTTCTGGGGGTGCCAGTGCAGCTTACCCTATAAAAAGACAGTAATGCATGTATGTTGTGGCTATGTGTTAAGGTCCAGCTACTCTGCCACCACTTATACAGTACATATAACACTGTCATAAATAGATTGATATTTTCTGCTCCATTGGCAAATCAATGCTAATGCTGATCTGTCCTAACTATCTGCTCACAGTACATAAAGTTTTTCAGCCATATCCAACTGATAACAGCACATTTTAGTCCTTCCATCTCTGTGGTATACAGTGAGAATGTGGCTTTCACTTTTGCTGCTGAAGGATTCAATCATCAGCAATGAATGTAGCAGGAAAGTCAATGCACTAGATACAATACCTTCCACTGACTCAAGTGCATACACTGCTCACTCAGTAGTACCCCTTTGGTAACTGTTGCACCATGGTGTTAATCAAACATCAGAAGGAAGAATATGAATCACCCAGGAAAAGAAAAATAACCGTCGACCATGAGACTGCCTACCTGTTGTCCTGTAACTCCATCTTCTAGTCCATGACCAGTCCCTCACTCTGTCTCCCCTCTCCTGTCATTGATTAGTTCCCACTCTAACACCCTCCCTTCAGTCACAATCTTGCCAGCAAACATGCTCAAACTCACTGAACATATTCTACCAGTGGTCCATGATCAGTTCCCATGACCTTCTCTTACTTCCTCTAATCCATAAGTGTTACTTTCGCATCTGTGATCTTCTACTTACAAGTTACAACCATTATACAATGCACTGATCAGAAGTAGAACACACAGCACAATATAAAGAGTTCAAAAGTCAGGAGTATGTAATATAACCCTGCCTGGTGGTCAGTGGTCAGAAAAAAATGTCAATGCATTGGCAGCCAGTGGGGATGAAAAAAACTCAAATACCTAAGCAGTCGGTGGTAGGAAAAAATTACTTATGGTCAGAAAAGAATTCCCCATAGTCAACATCAATGATGTTCTCCTAGCATCTTTATCAGTGGAAGGAGTAGTGTTGTCTGTTGGTGGTAAGTGTTGTTTCCCCCTTACCACTTCCAAAATGTATTGGTGGTCAGTGGTCTCCCCTTTCTGAAAAGCTTTGGTGTTCGGCGATGTTCCATTCCCCCTTCCCTGAAAAGGGTTGGTGTTCAGTCATCACCCTGCACCTTTGGTGTATAGTAGTATCCTTCCTCCCAATCCCTAAAAAGCAATGGTATTCAGTGGGAGGTACTCTCCCTGCACTGTGTTCTACATCATTGCCTGTGCTGTAACACCCTGCAGAATCTGGAAATGGTCGGGAGGTATGGGTGTGCCCTGGTTTAAATGAGAAATACTTTAGTGTCGGTGAGAGGCAAAAATGCCCCAGTGTTATTGGTAGGGTTTTTTTCTGTTTCTTTTTCAGTGTAGAAAGATTGATAGAGAAGGTAAAGGAGATTCCTAAATGCACAAAATGTAAATGGATATTTATACAGCCTCACTGGACTGTGCTTTTTTCCATGGGGCTGAATATTTGTGTATCTGACTTTGTGCTAGAAGTGCACTCAACAGTGCACTCCCAGCACAGAGACAGAGGTTTCACCAAAAGCCCCAGGTCCCATATTAACCATCAGGAACTGGAACTCCCGATTCTGGTTTGCCTGATCGCTGTAATTGGCTATTACAGTAATCAGTTACTGTTAAGGCCGCCCCTATGTTTTCACTCTCTGAATGCAGGCTAGAGATACATTGTATCCCTCTCTCTCCTTTCAGAGAGCAAAAAAAAAAGTGTGTAAAAAAAATAATTATAAAATAAAAAAAAAACTAGATCAAGGTTTGGTCTAGGTCAGTGCCAGGGTTAGTGTTTGGGTCAAGGTCAGGCTCAATGGTCAGTGTCTGAATTTGTTTGGGAAAGCATTTAAAAACATTTTTTTTTAAATTAGTATCAGTGTCAGTTTCAGTGTCAACACCTGAGGTAGTGAGCTCTATTGATCCTCAACTTGGGGTTCATCAGGGTACAGAGTCTAAGCCCCAGCCTGCTTGTTCACCAGAGCCACTGATGGTGGGGATGGACTTGCAGCAAGCTGAGACCAGGTCGCGGCCCCCAGGTACACCCAGCTGAGGTGGAGGAAACCGCTCACGGGAGCAGAGTGTAACGGGAGAAGACCGACAGAATCCAACAGGCAAGCTGAGGTCAGGACAGACGGAAAAGAAGCAAGGTCAGGTGACAAAGCTGGGGTCGGTACACAAGTACACAACATAGGAATCCACAGCAGACACACACAGGAGCTCCAACAACTAGAAGTTGCTCAGGCAAAGTGGCCTAGTCTGAGCACACCTTATATAGACAGGCAGACAAGGAGGCGGGACAGGAAGTGATGGAAGGGAAGAAATAAAACCCAGAGGACAGCAGACAACGCCCATAGATGAGCACAGACAAACACACATGTGAAGAGATCAGGAACAGAACTGCAGCAAGAAGGTAAGAACACAAATGAAACTGCAGGCTAACTTGTGACAGTACCCCCCCCCCCCTTACGAGGTCTCCCCACTCTTTTAGGGCCAGGCTTAAGGGGAAACTTCTGATGAAAAAATTCCACCAGACGGGGTGCAGAAACATCAGTAAAAGGAATCCAACACCTCTCCTCAGGACCATATCCCTTCCAGTCAATTAGATACAAGAGCTTCCCTCTGATGAATTTAGAATCCAAGATTTGCTTGACTTCATACTGATCCGAAGTACTCGCTATTGGGGAAGGATGGATGACAAAGACGGGAAAATCTGTTGATGATATACGGTCTCAGAAGAGAAACATGGAAAACATTAGGGATTCTCAGATGTGAAGGGAGGCGAAGTTTAAAAGCAACAGGATTGACCTGGCCAAGGATGGTAAACGGACCAATGAACTGAGGAGCAAATTTCATAAAGGGTACCCATAGACGGATATTCTTGGTAGAGAGCCAAACCTTGTTACCAGGGAAAAATGTGGGACTCACCCGGTGATGACAATCTGCAGCTACTCTGTACTTGGAAGCTGACAGATGTAAGTTCTTGGAAACATTTGCCTCAGAAGGAGTAAGAATAGGAGAACACATGACAGGAAACTGGGCTGGAGCAGACACCAATAACCAGGATGAAGGATATGGTGAGCAGGCTGCCAGGGAGGGCACAGGAGTAGGCGTGAAGGCTTTGATTTTTACAGTGGGCAAGACAGGCTGTGCAGAACAGGAACCTGGGGTAATACAAGGGGCAGAGGACACTGTAGGGTGTATGGGGGCAGCACAGGGGACAGAGGACACAGTAAGGTGTAGGGGGCAGGACAGGGGACAGAGGGTACAGTAGCTACTGATGTGGAAACCACGGCTGGGTCCAAAGCAGCTGAAGGGAGTTTTGGGGTCTCAGCAGGCAGCGCACATGAATCTGGGAACTCAGATGGTACAGAGGTCACAGATGTCCAGAAGGTAGCATCATATGAGCTCTGAGCTGCACCGTATGTAAAGGGACGGATGATTTGGGCAGCAAAGAGGGTAAGGAACTAGAGGTGGACAGCACCGGAAGGGGGCCCGCAATAGGAGTAGGCAGGGGAGCAGCTTTACTACAAGAAACATCTTGTAAGGTCTGGCAATGTTGAGGGAGCATCGGAGAGGTGGTGGCCTCAGCCACAGGCACAGTGCGAGGTGGGAGGATCTTAGGGAAACAAGTCTGATTGCATTTTGACCCCCAAGACAATACTTGGCCAGAGTTCCAGTCAAGATTGGGTGAGTGTTTCTGCAACCATGGAAGTCCAAGAATTATGGGGCTAGAAGACTTAGGGAGGATCAGGAAGGAGATTTCACCACAATGAAGAGTGCCAACATGCATAGTTATGGAGGTGGTTCGGAAGCGTAGAGGTCCTACGGCAAGGTAGAGCCATCAACTGTAGATACTGATTGGGGTGTAATCCAACGACAAACAAACAAAACCAGCACTCAAATCCTCATGCAGACCAAAGGAAATTTCAGAATGCCAAACGAAGAGGTGCTGCTGTTCAAAGATCGGGAAATCTGGACACTGGTGAACAAAAGCAGACAAGGGCGCACTCTCATCGTGATTTACCATGGTACACCACGTACTTATTGTGTAGAAAAATGGATATATACTCACAAACCAATGGAAATTAAAGCAGAATAAGTAGTCTGCAATAACAGTCAATGCAATAATGTGCCCTTAATCGGGATAATCTGACGTGTTTCGGGAGACGAACCCCCTTCCTCAGAGCTCAGAGGAAGGGGGTTCGTCTCCTGAAACACGTCAGCTTATCCTGATTGAGTGCACATTATTGCATTGACTGTTATTGCGGACTACTTATTCTGCTTTTAATTTCCATTGGTTTGTGAGTATATATCCATTTTTCTACACAATAAATACGTGGTGTACCACGGTAATGCATGATGAGAGTACGCCCTTGTCTGCTTTTGTTCACTGATTAGAGTGTCATCAAGGGGACAAGAGGAATGCCCAATTCAGTGGCCAAAGATTGCTCAATGAAGTTCCCGGCTGCCCCAGAGTCCACATAAGCCGAAACCTGGTACGTGTTCAGGGCCCCATGAATGGAGAAATGTATAGTAAATCGAGGGAAGGTGGCAGAATTCAGGTTCTGGTCTAGATCACCTCCCTCAGAGTGACCTAGACCCGAGTTTCCCGGGATGACAGAACATGACATAATTAGATGACCTTCAGCCCCACAGTAATGTCATAGACCAAATCTTAGGCGACGCGATCCCTCTTGTGGAGTAAGATGTGTTCGGCCTAACTGCATAGGCTCTTCCGATGTCGGTAAAGTTGCAGAGGTAAGTTGATCAGGGACTTTCTGGAAAACAGGAGCAAATGAACCCACTGGGGGGTGACGCGGACGAGCCCTTTCCAGATCTTGCTCCTGGAAGTGGATATCGATTTGGGTACTAAGAGCAATCAAGTCATCCAGGGTGGTGGGTATGGTTCTTCCAGATAGTTTGTCCTTAAAACGGTCTGCTAGACCCTGAAAAAAGGTTGCAGAGAGGGCCTCATTATTCCATGCCAGTTCTGAAACTAAGGTGCGCAACTGAACTGCATATTGTCCAACAGTCCTGCTACCTTGACAAAGCCGAAGAAGAGCTCCTGCGGCAGATGAAGTCCTGCCGGGCACATCAAAGGTTTTACAGAAAGCTTGCAGGAAGGCTGGGAGGCTGCAAATAGTTGGATCTTGACACTCCCACAGTAGTGAGGCCCAAGCCAGTTTCTCACTAGAAAGGAGGAAAATCATGTACGCCACCTTGGAATGGTCAGTAGAAAAATGCTGGTGTGCTAGCTCGAAGTGAATTGAGCACTGATTGATGAAGCCCTGACAAGCTTTGGGATCACCAGAGAAGTGAGGCGGTGGAGGCAGCTGGAGTCTCGAAGCACAGTGTTCCACTGGGGTAACAGCGAAAGGTGGAGCTGCAGGAACCGGAGCAGGGACCAAAACAGAGGGTGAGGAAGTGGACACAACTTGTAGCTGATCCAACCGGGAGGAGAGTTCCTGCAGACAGTGCATGATTTGTTCTTGGAAGGCCTGCTGGACATCGACTCTCTGGACAGGCTGCGGTATCTCCGAGGAGCTCATGGCCTGAGAAAACTGTCAACGCTTGAGGTAGTGAGCTCTATTGATCCTTAACTTGGGGCTCCCCAGGGCGCAGAGTCTAAGCGCCAGCCTGCTTGTTCCCCAGAGCCCCTGATGGTGGAGATGGACTTGCAGCAAGCTGGGACCAGGTCGCAGCCCCCAGGTACACCCAGCAGAGGTGGAGGAGACCGCTCACAGGAGCAGAGTATAACGGGAGAAGACAGATGGAATCCAATAGGCAAGCCGAGGTCAGGACAGGCAGAAAACAAGCAAGGTCAGGGGACAAAACTGGGGTCGGTACACAAGTAGATTGTCAGGGTCCTGTCCATGCCAGACGTTCTGGAAGATCTGGCATTTCTGCAAGTACTCTACATGGCCGCAGAGATACACATCAGCCTCATTCTGGTGCCAGACGGCCTTTATAAGGAGGCTCATCACTTCCTCTGGTTGCTGGATGATCTCTAGCTCACCGTGCCCTGTTCCTGGTTCCTGTTTCCTGTGATTCTGACTTGTGATTTCCTGTTACCGACTATGCTTGCTCCTGGACCTGTCTACTCTGATTTACCCCTGATCTGACCTCAGCTTGGCTTACGGATACTCTCTCTCTCTCTCTCTCTCGCTCCTCTGTGAATGATCTCTATGGTAGTAGCAAGAAATTTACAGCTAAATTTTAAAAAAGTATTATTTTTTTTACTATTTTGGCCCAGTTTTCCTTTGGATAATAAAATGAAAATCAGGAGAAATCCATTACCATTTAGCAGCAAATTAAAGCCGAGTATGTCCTAAAAAAACAAGGTATAATCTGCCTGGATGCACAAAGTAGTTGTGATGATATGAATGGTTTTACTAACACATGTCAAAGTTGCAAAATTGTGCTTAGGCATTAACATTTGTTTTACCCTTAGGAGCGAAGGGGTTAACGAGTATGTAAACCCAACATTTCATATTTATGATATGTGCCTGCTGTACCATGTACTTGTATAAAAAAGTATCCAGTTTTCTTTGTATTGCTTCCTTTGCCTGAAATCCCTGAAGCTTCTGCCAGTCTTTCTGCGTTCCTATTAAAAACTGACCATGCAGTTCTCTGGCTGTGCTGGGAACTCAGTGTGCTCTCCTTCAATGATCAGACTTTTGCTCACGTGCTCCTCCATATCCCTGAGAGATGACACCACCAAAAATCGTTGGTCACAAGGTACAGAAAGGGCCAATCACAGCCCATCTGTACCATATGATTAGTTGTGGCCAATACAGCCCATCTGTACCATATGATTAGTTGTGGCCAATAACAGCTAATCACAACAAAACAAACAGAATGCATCGATTTCATTCAGTAAAATTCTTGCTTATAGCAGTGAAATTCACTGCTATAAGCAATCATAATGTGTAAAAAAAACCCCAAAAAACTTCCCCAGAGTAGTACAATGTTACTATAGTAATATTATATTGGTCTGGTCACAGTGAGGTAAAAAAAAAAAATCTTTAAGAAAACAGTAAAAAAGTAATAAAAAATGTAAAAAAATGAAAAAATACTATTAGTTATGTATTTTTGTACTGTTACCAGTCAGTGTCCCTGATCACCGCCACAAACTGTACACACTGTATACACTGTACTTCACTGGTGATAGTATGTTTAAAAATGTGAATTTTTAAAACATTTATTAATTTAAAACAAATTATGTCAAAAAATTAAAAAACTTTTAAAAACTTGCCAAGCCTCTTACTGATTACCTTGGACTATCTACTTTTCAAATGGGGGGTATCTGTACTGTCCTGACATTTTTGGGCCTCAAGAAATGAGAGTTTGTAAACTCTCACTGCAATACATATATAGTTTTGTATTTCTCTTACTCTTATATTGTGTTTTTGAGATTATTATCACTTGTAAGTGATTTTATGACACTGATTGATCTGTTATTTTTGCTTTTGATATTGTATCATCACTTATTTGGAAAACCAAATAAAATATTATTGTTAAAAAAATGAGATAGGCCATCAGTATATCAGGATTGATCGATTTTCAGAAATATACCATAGGTTGTAGACTCTATACCTTTCTTTCCTACAGACTAAAAATTTACACAGATTTGGGTTATTTTCATGAAAGAAATGTATTAGAATACATTTTGACCTAAATTTATGAAAAACAGTTATTTATTTGCGAAATATTACAGTATAACAGATATAAAGAGAAACAAGTTTATTTCAAAATTTTCAGTCTTTTTTTATTTATTTAGCAAGAAAAAAAAACCCAGTGGTGATTAAATACCACCAAAACAAAGCTCTATTTCTGTGAAAAAAATAATAAATATTTAGTTTGGGTACAGCGTTGGGTAAGTGCGACAGCAATGAAAGCTTAAAATTGGCCTGGGCAGGAAGGGGGTAAAAGTACCTGGTATTGAAGTGGTTAAACCAGATGAGCACAACAATGGAGTGAGAGTCCAGCATGCCACCCAAGAAACATTAATTGATTTGACTTGACTTGCTGGCATTGCATACATATAAAAGAGTGCCACTATTATACCAACATTACATATCCATGAAATGAAAAAAAAACTTTTCAGATGTAAATAAAGACCAAACTACATAACATCCCAATGCATATAATTATACAACATTATAAGGTATGGCTAACTATTGTATTGCAACAAGCTGCAAATTTTGTCTGTCTCCATACAAATCTAAAAGCCCCATTTATTCAGACAACAGTGTTCCCTTTTGTATCAACAATTACTGATTTTAGGATCATAAGTAAAAGGGATTTATGCTATTGGAATGTTCCTTCTTTCTTCAGTAGCTCTCAGAGGTGAGGATCTGACAGCTGGAATACAGTCCCAAAAAACAGAGACAGATGGCTCCTTACAGTTACCATTTTCCATGACAGCCCTGGAATATTTGATCAGATGATCCCAAGGCACATAAGACCTTAAATTAAGCTGGGAGATATTAACATCCAGTGCATCTATCTTTGTTCAAGCACTGTGTACCTAATAAGAAATAACATTAGCAGAGTATACTTTGTGCTTGCCATAATCTGAAAATCAGTATATATATATATATATATACAGTTGCAAGAAAAAGTATGTGAACCCCTTGGGATTACGTGAAGTTTTGCACGAATTGGGCATAAAATGTGCTCTGAACGTCATCTAAGTCACAACAATAGAAGAACACAGTCTGCTGAACATAATACTACACAAACATTAGATGTTGCCATGGTTTAATTGCACATAACATGTAAACATTCACAGTGCAGGGAGGAAAAACTATGTGAACCTTTGGACTTAATAACTGGTTGACCCTCCTTTGGCAGCAATAACCTCAACCAAACGTTTCCTGTAGTTGCAGATCAGACCTGCACAATGATCTGGAGTAATTTTGGACCACTCCTCTTCACAAAACTGTTTCAGTGTAGCAATATTCTTGGGATGTCTGGTGTGAATCGCTCTCTTAAGGTCATGCCACAGCATTTCAATTGGGTTGAGGTCAGGACTCTGACTGGGCCACTCCAGAAGGCGTATTCTGTGCTGTTGCAGCCATTGTTTTGTTGAATTACTTGTATGCTTTGGGTCATTGTCCTGTTGCATCACCCATCCTCTGCGGAGCTTCAGTTGGCGGACAGATGGTCGTACGTTTTCCTGCAAAATACCTTGATAAACTTTGGAATTCATTTTCCCATCAATGACAACAATCCATCCAGGCCCTGAGGCAGCAAAGAAGCCCCAAACCATGATGCTCCCTCCGCCATGTTTTACAGTGGGGATGAGGTTTTGATGTTGGTGTGCTGTGCCTTTTTTCCTCCACACATAGTGTTGTGTGTTCTTCCCAAACAACTCAATCTTGGTTTCATCTGTCCACAGTATATTTTGCCAGTAGTGCTGTGGAACATCCAGGTGCTCTTTTGCAAACTTCAAACGTGCTGCAATATTCTTTTTGGACAGCAATGGCTTCCTCCAAGGTGTCCTCCCATGTACTCCATTCTTGTTTAATGTTTTCCTTATTGTAGATGTGTCAACAAAAATGTTAGCATGTGCCAGAGATTTCTGTAGGTCTTTAGCTGACACTCTGGGATTCCTCTTTACTTCATGCAGCATTCTGCGCTGTGCTCTTGCAGTCATTTTTACAGGACGACCGCGCCTAGGGAGAGTAGCAACAGTGCTATACTTTCTCCATTTGTAGACAGTCTGTCTTACCGTGGACACATGAACATCAAGGCTTTTGGAGATACTTTTGTAACCCTTTCCAGCTTCATGCAAGTCAACAAATCTTGATCGTAGGTCTTCTGAGAGCTCTTTTCTGCAAGGCATGGTTCACATCAGACAGTGCTTCTTGAAACCAGTAAACCCAAAACAGGTGTGTGTTTTTTAAGGGCAGGACAGCTGTCAGCAACACATCCAATATCATCACACTGATTGGAGTCAAGGTTGGCTCACTCCTGGCTCCAATTAGCTCTGGGAGAGGTCATTAAGCTAGGGCCTCACATACTTTTTCCTCCCTGCACTGTGAATGTTTACATGTTATGTACAATTAAACCATGGCAACATCTAATGTTTGTGTAGTATTATGTTCAGCAGACTGTGTTCTTCTATTGGTGTGACTTAGATGACGTTCAGAGCACATTTTATGCCCAATTCATGCAAAACTCCACGTAATCCCAAGGGGTTCACATACTTTTTCTTGCAACTGTATATATATATATATACATACAGTTGTGCTCAAAATAATAGCAGTCAGACATCACTAACCTGACCAATCACTGTTTTTGGTAGAAATGATATTTCTGCATGGCAAATAATTTACTAGCAGGTGTAGTAGAGTAATAGAAATCCAACAGACCCAACAGTCATGACATGCATGCTGCTGATTCTGTGTAATTGAATCACTAATTGAAAGGGGAATGTGTGGAGTTCTATTAGTGAGGTCATTCATTCTTTGAAAAACAGGTGGCAATTATTACCCTTATTTAAGGAAGGAAGGCAGCAAATGTTGTACATGCTGGTTACAGTGATTGCTCTCTGAAATTCTTAGGAAAATGGGTCGTTACAGACATTGTTCAGAAGAACAGCGTACCTTGATTAAAAAGTTGATTGGAGAGGGGAAAACATATAAAGAAGTGCAGAAAATGATAGGCTGCTAAGCCAAAATGATCGCAAATGCTTTAAAATGGCAACCAAAACCTGAAAGCGAAAAACTAACATTCGAATGGATAGAAGAATAGATAGAAGAATAGCCAAAATAGCAAGGACTCAGCCAACAATCAGCTCCAGGAAAATCAAAGAAGGTCTAAAGTTACCAGAGAATTAGAGGTTACAATTTGCCAAAGAGCACATTGACTGGCCTAAAGAGAAATGGCGCAACATTTTGTGGACTGATGAAAGTAAGATTGTTCTTTTTGGGTCTAGTGGCCGGAGACAGTTTGTCAGATGACCCCCAAACACTGAATTCAAGCCACAGTACACTGTGAAGACAGTGAAGCATGGTTGTGCAAGCATCATGATATGGGGATGTTTCTCATACTAAGGTGTTGGGCCTATTTATAGCATACCAGGGATCATGGATCAGTTTGAAAACATCAGAATACTTGAAGAGGTCATGCTGCCTTATGCTGAAGAGGAAATGCCCTTGAAATGGGTGTTCCAACAAGACAACGACCCCAAACACACCAGTAAATGTGCAACATCTTGGTTCCAGACCAACAAGATTGACGTTATGGAGTGGCCAGCCCAATCCCCGGATCTTAATCCAATAGAAAACTTGTGGGGTGACATCAAAAATGCAGTTTCTGAGGCAAAACCAAGAAATAGAGAAGAACTGTGGAATGTAGTTCAATCATCCTGGGCTGGAATACCTGTTCACAGGTGCCAGAAGTTGGTGGACTCCATGCAACACAGATGTACAGCAGTTCTCAGAAACAGTGGTTATACAACTAAATTATAATTAAGTGATTCAAAGGAAAGCAAAATCTTCAAACATTTTTCAGTTTATACTGTATAGTGAATGTTTGAGTTTGTAAAGAAGAATACAAACACTGCTATTTTTTTGAACAGTCTAATATTCACTTTTCTTCAATTTTTTTAGAGGAACAACACAAATTTGATAAATTTTTCTTCATGTTTTGATTTGAAATAGAATGTGTAGTGTTCCCAATGCATTTGTGTGTATGGAAATAAAAGCTATTAGAAGGATTTTGAGCTTCATTCACTTTTTTCAACACACTGCTATTATTTTGAACACAACTGTATATATATATATATATTGTGGGGTTAGCTCAGGTGGGGGATCTCCTTCCCTGGGACAAAGGTAGACTGCACAGCAGGCTTTCATCAAAATCTGACTGGTTGTCAGCTTTATTTAAAAGGTTTGCAGAAAATAAACAAAACATGAAAATAAACCCTTGCTATCCAGGCACTAACTAAACAAAAGGCGTTTCCTCTCTCAGAGGTGAAGGGCTTCTCCCTGTCACCGAAATAAAACAAAAAGCAAAACTTTTCTTGTAGGTATAGCGCACGCACGCACGCACGCACACACACACACCCCTCTCTCTCTCTCAGAACACCTCTCTGAGTCCCAGGCCACGAGCAACTCCTTGCTCCAGCCCTGCCTTATTTATACCACCTGTTGGTGGTCATCAGTGGAGCCCAAACTCTGGTCCGGACCCACCTGCTTAACTGTGGCCCCGAAAACCCGGAGTGGACTCCACCTAAACGGTCAGGTATGAGCATATGCGAGGTGACACATAGCGTCCCTCTATCACCTCGCCGTTCATCCTGTCACAATATATATATATATATAATGCTAAAAAAATTAAGGAGCACTTTTTAATCAGAGTATAGCATCAAGTCAATGAAACTCCTGGGATATTGATCTGGTCAGTTAAGTAGCAGAGGGGTTTGTTAATCAGTTTCACTTGCTTTGGTATTATTATTATTATACAGTATTTATAAAGCGCCGATAGTTCGCTCAGCGCTGTACATTACAAAGGGGGACAGAACATGTGACAGAACAATAACAATACAATGCAAAACATGAGGGGATTGAGGGCCCTGCTCTTTCGAGCTTACAATCTAGGAGGGAGGGGATGGTGGAACAGGGGGAGATAGCTGTGGGGCATGGAGTGGTAGGAGAGTGGAGGAGGTCAGCAAGTTAGCAGGGGGTGGGGTAGACTTCCCTGAAGAGATGGGTTTTCAGGGTGCGCCTAAAGGAGAGGAGAGTAGGTGATAATCTGATGGGTTGGGGCACGGATTTCCAGAGGATGGGTGACACCCTGGAGAAGTCCTGGAGGCGGGCATGGGAGGAGGAGACCAGGGAACTAGAGAGAAGGAGGTCTTGTGAGGAGCGGAGTGTGCGTGCTGGGTGGTACTTGGATATTAGGTCAGTGATGTAGTTCGGGGCAGTGTGGTGGACGGCTTTGTACATCAGTGTTAGGATTTTGAATTTGATCCATTGCACAATCAGAAGCCAGTGGAGGGATTGGCAGAGGGGGTGGCGGAGATGGAGCGGTTGGAAAGGTGAATTAGTCTGGCTGCCGTATTCAGGATCGACTGAAGCGGGGATAGCCAGTGGCGAGGCATGCCAGTAAGGAGGGAGTTGCAGTAATCGAGTCGTGATATGATGAGGGAGTGGATGAGTTGTTTAGTGGTTTCTGGGGTTAGGAACGTGCGGATTTTGGCAATGCTGCGGAGGTGGAGTCTGCACGAGCTTGTTAAAGATTGGACTTGAGGCTGGAAGGATAGGTTGGAGTCCAGAATGACACCAAGTACTCTGGCCTGCGGGGCGGGTTTGATGGTGGCGTTGTTGGACAAGATGGAGAAGTCAATGGGGGGTGGTGTCCGGGCTGGGGGGAAGACAAGAAACTCGGTCTTGGAGAGGTTCAGTTTAAGGAAGTGGAGCGACATCCAGTCAGATATGTCGCTCAGTAGGTGTGTGATTCGGGCAGAGACTGAGGGGGTGAAGTGGGGGGTTGAGAGATTTGTGTGTCGTCGGCATATAGGTGGTAGTTCAAGCCGTGAGAGTGTATGAGTTGGCCAAGGGAGGAGGTGTAGATGGAGAAGAGAAGGGGCCCGAGGACGGAGCCATGAGGGACCCCAACAGAGAGGGGGAGTGAGGGGGAGGTGGTAGCATTATAGGTAACGCTGAAAGAGCGTTGTGACAGGTAGGATGAGAGCCAGGAGAGAGCAGAATCTCTGAGGCCGAGGGAGTGTAGTTTTTTGAGGAGGATGGGGTGGTCGACTGTGTCGAAGGCCGCAGAGAGGTCAAGGAGTAGGAGCCCTGAATAGTGGCCATTAGCTTTGGCGGTTAGTAAGTAAGGGAGTTTCGGTGGAGTGTAGGGGACGGAAGCCGGACTGTAGGGGATCGAGGAGGTTGTTGTCGTTGAGGTGAGAGCATAGGCGGGTGTAAACTAGGCGCTTGAGGAGTTTGGATGTAAATGGGAGCAGGGAGATGGGTCTGAGGTTGTTCGGGTCATTGGGGTCCAGGGAGGGCTTTTTAAGTATGGGGGTGATGTGTGCATGTTTCAGAGGGGAGGGGAAAGTGCCGGAGGAGAGGAAGAGATTAAAGATGTGGGTGAGGGAGCGTAGGATGGAGGGGGAGGGAGGTCGTAGGAGTTGTGAGGGGATAGGGTCGAGGGGGCAGATGGTGAGGCGGGCATCAGAGAGGATCTTGGAGACGTCCTCGATGGTAGTAAGGTCAAAGGTGTGAAGTGTTGGGGGGGCTTCAGTATGAGGAATGAAGGGTGGGGTGGAAGTGGAGGTCAGAGCAGTGGTGGGGCCATGGGAGAGGGGTGATGAGGGGGTAGCTGAGTGAGGGGGAACGGGGTTGGAGGGAGTTTGAGCAGCGAAGAAGTCCCTGCGGGTTATGTCGAGGGAGAGGGGGGATGAGGGGGTAGCTGTGTGAGAGGGGACAGGTTGAGAGGGCGTGTGAGTTGCGGCGATGTCCTTGCGAATTGTGTCAATCTTGTTTTTGAAGTGATTGGCAACCTCAAGGGCAGTGAGTGAGGTGCTGGGTGGAGGTGGGGGTGGCGAGAGTAGAGAGTTGAAGGTGGAGAAGAGTCGCCGAGGATTGGAGAAGAGGGCCTTGATGAGGGTCAGGAAGTAGGCTTGTTTGGCTGCGTGGAGGGAGAAGGTGTAGGTGTGGAAGGCAGATTTGTAGCGGGTGAAGGCTTGTTGGGATTTGGTTTTGCACCATAGTCGCTCCAGAGCACGACTGTGTCGTTTGAGAGTTTTGGTGTGATCAGTCTGCCAGGGCTGGAGCGGTCGGGGTCTGATGTTGCGTGTGGTTAAAGGCGCTAGTGAGTCAAGGGCTGTTGACAGCGCATTGTTGTAGGCAGTGATAGCCAAGTCGGGGCAGGACAGGGGGAGGATGCTGTCGTGGAGTTGATCAGCTGCAGAGTGGAGGGGGGCAGGGTTAAGGTTGCGGAGGTTACGGCTGGTAGTAGTGTGACATTTGGAGGGGTAGGTGTTGGAGGACAAGGAGATAGAGAAGGTAATCAGGTTATGGTCAGAGAGAGGGAAGGGGGTGTTAGTGAGGTTGTGGGGAGCGCAGCGGTTGGAGAAGACAAGATCAAGGGAGTGGGTGGTGGATTGTATGCACTGTGCAAGTGCAAAGGAGGAGGTTAAGTGGAGGAGATGGGATGTGGCTGGGTTGTCGAGGTTGACAGGGATGTTGAAATCCCCAAGGATGATGGTGGGTAGCTCAGAGGAGAGGAAGAAGGGTAGCCAGGAGGAAAAGTCATCCAGGAAGCGGGATATGGATCCAGGAGGCCGGTATATCACAGCAATCTTCAGGGGGGTTGGGGAGAATAGTCGGACGCAGTGAGCCTCGAAGGAGGAGAAGGATAGGGAGGGGAGGTTTGGGAGGACTCGGAAGGTGCTCTGCGGTGACAGGAGCAGACCAACCCCACCACCTTTACGACCGTTGGGCCTGGGTGAGTGGGTCCAGGTGAGACCTCCGTAGGAGAGTGCAGCAGGGGAGGTAGAGTCAGTGGCCTGGATCCAGTATTAATGTATTAATGAAATTAACAACATGTGCACTAGATGGGCAACAATGAGACAACCCCCGAAACAGGGATGGTTTTACAAGTGAAGGCCACTGACATTATTTTCCCATCTTTTATGACTGTTTTCCACTAGTTTTTCATTTGGCTAGGGTCAGTGTCACTACTGGTAGCATGAGGTGATACCTGGACCCTACAAAGGTTGCACAGGCAGTCCAGCTCCTCCAGGATGGCACATCAATACGTGCCATTGTCAGAAGGTTTGCTGTGTCTCCCAACACAGTCTCAAGAGCATAGAGGAGATTCCAGGAGACAGGCAGTTACTCTAGGAGACCTGGACAGGGCAGTAGAAGGTACTTAACCCATCAGCAGGACTTGTATCTGCTCCTTTGTGCAAGGAGAAACAGGATGAACACTGCCAGAGCCCTACAAAATGACCTCCATCAGGCCCCTGGTGTGAATTTCTCTGACCAAACAATCAGAAACAGACTTCATCATTGTGGCTTGAGGGCCCAACGTCCTCTAGTGGACCCTGTGCTCACTGCCCGGAACCATAGAGCTTGATTGGCATTTGCCATTGAACACTAGAGTTGGCAGGTTCACCACTGACACCCTGTGCTTTTCACAGATGAGAGCAGGTTCACCCTGAGCACATGTGACAGATGTGAAAGGGTCTGGAGAAGCCAAGGAGAACATTATGCTGCCAATAACATCATTCAGCATGACTGTTTTGGTAGTGGGACAGTGGTGGTCTGGGGAGGCATATCTGTGGAGGGACGCAGAGACCTCTACAGGCTAGACCAGGGGTGGGCAAACTTTTTGACTTGAGGGCCGCAATGGGTTCATATATTGGACCCGGGGGCCGGACCAAGAGTAGATGAATGATGTGTATGTGTCATCCATAGTAAGTATAGTAATATTCCCCCATAGTAAGCATAGTAATTAATCCCCCATATAGTAATTCATCCCCCACAGTAATTCATCCCCCATAGTAATTCATCCCGCATATAGTAATTCATCCCCCATAGTAATTCATCCCCCATATAGTAATTCATCCCCCATAGTAATTCATCCCCCATATAGTAATTCGTCCCCCATATAGTAATTCGTCCCCCATAGTAATTCATCCCCCATAGTAATTCATCCCCCATAGTAATTCATCCCCCATATAGTAATTCATCCCCCATATAGTAATTCATCCCCCATATAGTAATTCATCCCCCATAGTAATTCATCCCCCATAGTAATTCATCCCCCATATAGTAATTCATCCCCCATAGTAATTCATCCCCCATATAGTAATTCATCCCCCATAGTAATTCATCCCCCATATTAAGTCCCCAAGTCCCCCCTGTGTCAATTCACTTACCTTTGCTCCGCGCGTTCCTCTCGCCGTGTTCCCGCGCCGTTCCGGTGTAGCATGAAAATCTGTCTCCTATGAGGATCTGTCCCTCTCGACGTATCTGCGCATGTGCCAGTTTCAGGCATTAGCAGCCGATCGGCGATCTCCGGCACATGCGCAGATACGTCGAGGGGGACAGATCCTCATAGGAGACAGATTTTCATGCTACACTGGTCTTCAGGGCAGACTGTGAGAGCAGCCTAGCGGGAGCCTAGCTCCGCAGGCCGGATTAAAAGGTCCGCCGGGCCGTATACGGCCCGCGGGCCGTAGTTTGCCCATTGCTGGGCTAGACAATGGCACCCTGACTCCTATTAGGTATCGGGATGAAATCCTTGGACCCATTGTCAGACCCTACGCTGGTACAATGGGTCCTGGGCTCCTCCTGGTGCATGACACTGAATGGCCCCCACGCTCACCTGACCTAAATCTAATAGAAAACCTCTGGGATATCATGTTTTGGCCCATCTGATGCACCTCAGACTTTCCAGGAGCTCAGTGATTCCCTATTTCAGACCTGGGAGGAAATATCCCAGGAAACCATCCGTCCTCTCATTAGGAGCATGCCCCAGCATTGTCAGGCATGCATACAAGCACGTGGGGGCCATACAAACTACTCAGTACCGTTTTGAGTTGCTGCAATGAAATTTTAGCAAAATGGACTAGCCTGCTGCATATTTTTTTCACTTTGATTTTCAGGATGTCTTTGAATGCAGTCCTCTGTAGGTTGATAATTTTCATTTCCATCAAACGATGGGGCATCCTTACATTCCTAACTCATTACCCAGTCCATATCAGTATAGATATCTAGCATGATATTTTCCCCATTGAGATCTGATGTGTTTTCAAAGTGTTCCTTTATTTTTTTATGTTTGAGCAGTATATATATATATATATATATATATATATATATATACGCACACACACAGGGATTTTTTTCTCAAAAAACAGGTGTAGGAACTCCCCCCTTCTGAGTCACTTCTTGTCTCCGCCCCCTCCTACCCACCTCTGAGCATCATCACTTGGTTCCATTCCCTATTGCTCCTTTTAGAGAATACAGAACCAAGTATCATTTTTTGGTGCTAATTAATTTCCATGGGAGAGCGCATGTGCGGGTAGCCGGGGTGGATGCAGATCTAACAGATCTAACACATTCCCGGCACCCCAGGGGGATAAATTAGCGGCTCTCGACCCCAATCCTCCCTGCCACTCACCTGATTGACTTGTGGAGGAGGTGGGGGACCTCCGATGTCCATCTAACCGGCTGTAAAATCCGCGGGCGGATCCCGTGCTGCCACAATGAGGAAGGGAGGGGGTGGCATCGGCTCCTGGAGCTCTTCATCTGCAGAGGGAAAGCAGCCTCCACCGCAGCAGGCCCAACTCCTCTCCTCCAGTCCTGGGACACACAGTGATGGCTCCCTGGCTCACATGAGTGTCCATTCTTCTCCCTCTGGGTCCCTCTCTAGCCCTGCCAGGTCCCCTCCTCAGGCTGCGGCCCTATCACCAGGCCATGATTTCCAGGCTTCTTCCCTGCTAGCCAGCGAAATGGCTGACATATTCACCAGCCAAATTAGTGGTCATGATTCAGCTCGTGACAGACAGTCCAGTGGACTCTCCTACTTATCCATCTGTGCCCCCGCACTCCTCAGGGGACTCCATGCTTATTGCTCGTTTTGCTGATTTACTTCAGAGGGAATTGGAAAAAGCTACCACTAAACTGGCCTCTGACCTAAAGCAAGATTTCAAGGAGATTGGAAACCTCCTGGAGAACATTGAATCTAAAGCTGATGATACAGTTCACAGAGTGTCTCAAAATTCTAACAGGATTGCTGACCTACAAGACCGCCTGGACGAAGCCTATACAGAAATAGATGATCTTGAGAACCATGCCCGCCGGTACAATTTTCCGGATTAGAGACCTACTAAAAACGGTCAAGGATATTGTCTCAGTTGCCCACTCCCTTATACCATTAGCAGTGCCGGATGCCGACAAAATCCACACAGAAATAGATCGTATCCATAGACCTCTGGTCCCCTTAAAACTGGAGGGCCCCCTTGAGACATACTGTAATTGTCAAACCTAATTTTTTCAAAATTAAAGAGTCGGGGATGCCATACGCCAGATAATATCCAGATTTGGAAATCGATGGGTACAAGATTCAAGTCTTTGCAGACATTTCTCAAGCTACTATACAAAAACGGAGGGCATTCAAACTGTTGCTTTCACCTTTAATTCAAAGGGATATTCGTTATTGATGGAAATACCCGTTTTGCTTACAATGGCAAATTCTACATCTTTTCTACAATCTCTGAAGGACAGAAACTTTTGTTGAGCTTGGGCTTTCTTTCCCTTAGCCCCTTTGACCGGAACCAATCCAAAGCTGATGGTCCTCCTCCCCCACGTTTGCCTCTGTGTCCCCCTCTCCCAGGAAGAAGAAACTTGCTACTCCACGTCAGGTTCCTTGAGGACTCTGCTGGCTACTAGCTGATTTATATTTGGTGGGGACCTCTCTGTGGTCCTGTTATGGGACATTGGCCTCCGTCTTTGTTTTTTTTTTTTTGTTTTTAATTGTTATTGCGTATGTTGTGATCTCTGGTTATATTGCCTTTATCTGTTTATTAGCTAGATTGTGTACAGGCCAGCTACTCTGCTTTTCTTGTGTTAGGAACAGGGGCGGACTGACCTTTTGAGCACTCGGGCACTGCCTGAGGGCCCGGGGTCAGTGCCGGGCCCCATGAAATGCCCCTGGTACCTTTTTTTGGGTGTGTTTTGAGTGTGGGCAAGGACAGGGGGCCCCATGATCCCCTATTGCCCGGGTTCCCCATGAATTGTGAGTGGGCAAGGACAGGGGGCCCCATGATCCCCTATTGCCCGGGGGCCCCATGAATTGTGAGTCCGCCCCTGGTTAGGTACCTTTATTGTACATGTCTCTTACAGACCCCATGGCACCGGCAAGAGTCTATGCGCTCTCCTTAATCGAAAGACTCTCCCCATTGTGCCTGGGATATTTGGTATTCTACTGTTTTATGCCGCATATTATTGTGTTGCCACTCGGACTGACGCTAGCCATTTTCTTGGCTCAGCGTCTTTTGTTTCTTTCCTTTTCTTTCCTTGTCTTCCTTATTTTTTTTCATATTGGCTATTTGAGGGTCATCTCGGGATTTTTTCTTCGGTTCTGGATACTTGAAACCCCATATGGGTGGGTGTGTGGGTCTCACCATCACTACTTTGAATTTTTTCAATGTCCACCTTAAGATCTAATAGTAGCGTTGTTTGCTTGCTCTTTCATATTGTTCAAGGATTGGGATCCCCCTCTAGGCATCTTAAGATTTTTTTGTCGTTATAAGTCCTAAGAGCTTATATAGTCAAGCTACAGGAAACCCATTTTGCTTCCTCTTTCACACCTAGGTATATTCATAGGGATTTCCTTGTATGCTTTTTCGCTAACTCATCTGAAAAGAAACAAGGGGTGGTGCTCTGTCTAGCACGGCGGTTATTCTTTACTGAGTCTAAAGTGATACGAGACAAAGAAGGGCAATATCTATTAGTTAAAGGCTACTTAGGGAGAAATTTAGTGACTTTTCTGATTTATTATGCCCTAACGTGAATTTATTTTTTTTAATCCCTAATTCAATCTTTATCTCTGGAATTGGAGGGCAATGTTATTTTAGTGGGGGACTCAAATTTAGCCTTTAGACCAAACGCTTGATAAATCGCAAACACCCAAACTTAAATCCTCTTTGAAACAAAGTCACGCATTTGCACAACTTTTGTTTCACTGTAATTTGATAGATGCTTGGAGATGAGGCCAATCCTACTTCTAGAGACTATTCTCATTTTCCTAGAGCTCAAAACCATTATTCGCATATAGATAACATCTTTCTACCTACGGAGTTGCTGCCCAAATTGCGTTCGGCTAAAATCGTATCGATACCCTGGTCAGATCATGACCCGATGCTGCTAACACTCTCTAATTTAACTTCCAATCTTGCCAAGCCACATTGGCGATTGAACGAGTCCCTACTTAGCACTGAGTTAATCCGCCTCAAAGTAGTGCATCACTTGAACTCTTACTTTACCATTAATAAAGCAAAAGACACGACCCCTGCTACTATCTGGGCAGCCCATATAGTTAGAGTTTTTTTTTATCCAACTATCCTCTAGACGAAAATATTCTCGCGAAGTGTTGACCTCTGCCAAAACCAAGGAATATGAGGCTTTATTAGCCCAACACAAAATTGCTCCAACCTCGGACTTGTTACTTAAGGTGGAACAGGCTCATTCAGAACTTAATCTTTCTTACCACGAAGGTGGAAAAACAGCTACGATGGATGAACCATAAATTCTTTAAGTGGCGAGACAAACCGGGTTTTCTCTTAGCACGTAAACTTTCCCCCAAGCATACTTATTCGGTGCTTCCTAAGCTTCGGCTCTCGGGATGTCATTTCTCACAAGATCCTCAGAAGATCCTTTAGGAATGTAATAATTTCTTTGCTATTTTGTACAGTCAACCCCAGCCTGTTGAGCCTTTTATGCATCAAGATTTTTTGGGTTCCTAGCAGCTTCCATCCATTACCAAAGCCCACAGGGAACTTACGGAACAACCTATAACTAGCGAGGAGCTTGGTAAAGTTATTAAAATGCTAACGTCACATAAGTCCCCGAGCCGCGACGGTTTACCGAATGTTTACTAAAAAACTTTCTCTGAAGAACTTCTCCCCCATATGGCTCTTTACTTCAATTCCTTGAAGCAGACAATCTGATTCCTTTGGATGAAAATAAAGCATATATTAGCGTTATCCCTAAACCTAATAAGGACGCTACAGATATCCTTAATTATCAGCCTATTTTGCTAATAAATTGTGACCTGAAAATCCTAACAAAAAACTTTTGGCCCAGCGTCATAATTCCTTTTTGCCACAGTATGTTCACAAAGACCAATCAGGATTCATATTGGGTCTCCAAATGTTGGATCAGATTTGCAGGTCCATAGCTTTGATTTCTGCTGTTCACTCTTATTGGGATGCCCCTCTCTCTTGGGAGTTGTTGCTTCTTTCTTTGTACCTCCATAAAGCTTTTGATAGCTTAACCTGGGAATATTTGTTTACTATGTTGCGAGCTTTTGGTTTTGGTCCTGCATTTCTCACACTATTGCAGTCATTATGCAACACTCCCTAGGCTCAAGTGTCCCGTGTTTCCAATTCGACAAGCTTGTCCACTTTCCCTACTGCTCTTTGCATTGGCCATAAAAACCTTAGCTATGGCGATCCGCTCTAATCTCGGAATCCACGGGGCCCACTGTGGTCAACAGGAACATAAATGCGTTTTTTTTGCTGATGATGTCCTCATGTATGTTACATCCCCTCTAACCACCATACCTAATCTCTTATCTATTTTGCGCCATTACTCTGACCTTTCTGGGCTTTCTTTAAACTCTCAAAAATGACAGCCCTTAATGTCTCGTTACCCTCTTCAATGGAGCAACAGCTTAGAACTATATATGACTTTCAATGGACCGCAGCTCTTTGTCCTATTTAGGGAATAACTTGACAGCTTCAATTGAGACCCTATACCAAGCGAACTATCCCCCTCATTTCAAACAACTTAAGGGGGATGTTTGTTGTTGGGTTGCTTACTCCATATCTTGGTTTGGCAGGATCAACTCTGTTAAAATGACATTTTTGCCTCGATTGTTATACTTTTTTAGGACCTTACCGATACCAATTCCAAGAGGTGAGTTGCAGCTCCTACAGGCAGAGGTGCTTCATTTTGTTTGGAACAATTGAAGGCCTCGATTGAATCAGAAGACATACGCTTTAAAATCCCATGGAAAGATTGGCCATCCTAATCTTCAAGCATATTTCCAAGACGCCCAAATTGCGCAATTGGCCTACACTACCACTATAGGATCTACTCTCCTCTGGGTTTCTATTGAAGCTCTTTCCTGCCATCCTTTAGCGGTTGTCTCCCTACTTTTGCTCCCTAATCGATCTCTCCCTCTTATATTATGTCCCACTCTATCTTTCTCATTGACAGTCTGGGATAGAGTATGCTATCGCAAAAATTAACTGGAAAGTTCCTCCTGCGCTTAAAAGAAGTGATACCTATATAATAAAGCGGCCAACACTCTGAACTGATACCTTTGCAGCTAGTGTATTCTAATCATAAAAAATAGTGCAGCACTAAAAAAGATCATAAAACAATAAAATACATAAATACATAAATCATGCAAATACCACACACAAAAAAACAATAAATGGTGATAAGATCAATATATAGGTGAAACTCGAAAAATTAGAATATCGTGTAAAAGTTCATTTATTTCACTAGACTCATTACATGCAAAGCAAGATAGTTCAAGCCGTGATTTGTCATAATTGCGATGATTATGGCTTACAGCTCATGAAAACCCCAAATCCACAATCCCAAAAAATTAGAATATTACATGCAATCAATAAAACAAGGATTGTACATAGAACAATATCAGACCTCTGAAAAGTATAAGCAAGCATATGTACTCAGTACTTGGTTTGGGCCCCTTTTGCAGCAATTACTGCCTCAATGCGGCGTGGCACAGAAGCTATCAGCCTGTGGCACTGCTGAGGTGTTATGGAAGACCAGGATGCTTCAATAGCGGCCTTTAGCTCTTCTGCATTGTTCGGTCTCATGTCTCTCATCTTTCTCTTGGCAAAGCCCCATAGATTCTCTATGGGGTTCAGGTCAGGCGAGTTTGCTGGCCAATCAAGCACAGTAATCCCACGGTCATTGAACCAGGTTTTGGTGTTTTTGGCAGTGTGGGCAGGTGCCAAGTCCTGCTGGAAAATGAAGTCAGTATCCCCATAAAGCTCGTCTGTGGAAGGAACCATGAAGTGCTCCAAAATCTCCTGGTATATGGCTGCGTTGACCCTGGACCTAATGAAGCACAGTGGACCAACACCAGCAGATGACATGGCTCCCCAAATCAACACAGACTGTGGAAACTTCACACTGGACTTCAAGCATCTTGCAGTGTGTGCCTTTCCATTCTTCCTCCATACTCTGGGTCCTTGGTTTCCAAATGAGATGCAAAAGTTGCTCTCATCAGAAAAGAGGACTTTGGACCACTGAGCAACAGACCAGGTCTGTTTTTCTTTAGCCCAGGTAAGACGCTTCTGACGTTGTTTGTTGTTCAGGAGCGGCTTGACAAGAGGAATACGACATTTGAAGCCCATGTCCAGGATCCGTCTGTGTGTGGTGACACTTGATGCACTGACTCCAGCCTCAGTCCACTCCTTGTGAAAGTCCCCAACACTTTTGAATGGCCTTTTCCTGACAATCCTCTCCAGGCTGCGGTCATCCCTGCTGCTTGTGCATCTTTTTCTTCCACACTTTTCGCTTCCACATAACTTTCTATTAATGTGCTTTGATACGGCACTTTGGGAACATCCAACTTCTTTTGCAATTTACTTTTGAGGCTTTCCCTCCTTATGGAGGGTGTCAATGATGGTTTTCTGCACAACTGTCAGGTCAGCAGTCTTTCCCATGATTGTGATTCCTACTGAACCAGACTGAGAGACCATTTAAAGGCTCAGAAACCCTTTGCAGGTGTTATGGCTTAATTAGCTGATTAGAGTGGGACACTTTGAGCCTAGAATATTGCACCTTTTCACAATATTCTAATTTTCTGAAATTGTGGATTTGGGGTTTTCATAAGCTGTAAGCCATAGTCATCACAATTATGACAAATCACGGGGCCACCTCGCTTTCAGGATCACTCCAGAATCCTTAACAGGCAATAGCTGGTATAGGATGTTATCCACCTGTGATCCCCCTCTCTGGTGGCTCTCACGGTTCTCCAGTCCTCTCACAATATATAAATCTGCTATATAACAGACTCTCCCATGCAAACCATGGTGAGAAACAGAAGATCCTCCATAGTGTAGTAATTACAATTATTAACCTTTATTTTTAAATAAAAAATGCCCACTCACTTGTACATAGTCAGAAAATCACATTGGAGTGTACTGCATGAGTTAGGAAAATTGGATGACCTTAGATGGCGTCCACGCCGGATGTGCGTCACTGCGTACCGGAAGCTGCGTCACCACGTACCAACGCATTGCTTTACTGAAATCACGTTACTTCCCTATATGGATCAATGGGAATGGGACCTGAATGTTAGTTATGATGTATCTGATTGGCAAGACATAGCCTTGGCATTATCTAAAGTTTCCATCAATACCGCCTTAATTGAAGCGAACTATAAAACACTATTGCAATGTTACCTGGTCCCAACCCAGATGGCAAAGATGCATCCCTCTGCCTCACCAGTGTGCTTTTAGCGTTGTGGCCAGGTGGGTGCTATGTTCCCCTTCTCTTCTCCATGGCGCCAGCATCTCAACTGTGGGCACCAGACTGTGACAGCTTGTGGTTTTACAGCCTGGTGCCCCTGCGCATGCGCGAGTCGCGCTGTGCCTCCTAATTGGTCCAGCAGTCTTCTGGGACCAGTGAAAGTTCCCAGGAGACTGCAGGAGGGAGGAGAGCTGCTGTTTCAGTAGAAAACGTGTAACAAAATGCTCATAAAACTCTCAAGTCACATATTTTCAGGCGTTTCTTTTGACGTCTATGGGGCCAAAAATGCTCGTAATCTGCCAAAAAGAAGCTAGTGTACTTTTCTGAGTGACAGGCCTTTTGCTTCAGGTAACAGAATGCTCATATGTGAACAGGGGCCATTGGAATGAATGGGATTTGGCTTGTTAAGCATTTTAGAGTTACAAGCTTCAAGCAGAAAATCGCTCCAGTGTGAATGCAGCCTAACACTAGTACATTGACAGTGTACAGTATTAGCACTGATCACTGTATTAGTGTCACTGGTGATGTCAGTGTCAGTTCCCACCCAGTGTCAGTTAGTGTCAGATTGGCCATGGCCCGATCAAAGTCCCACTATAAGTTGCTGATTACTGCCATTACTGGTAATATGTTTGTAGACACTATAACTTCCACACAAACCAATTAATATACACTGATTGAGATTTTCACCAAAGACATTTAGCAGAATACATTTTGGCCTAAAGTTTTGAAGATTATTTTACGTAATATTTTTTATAGCACAAAGTAAAAAAAAAATGTTTTTTTTTACCAACATTTCCTGTATTCTTTTGCTTATATAATAAAAAGCCCAGCGGTGATCAAATACCACCAAAAGAAAGTTCTATTCATGTGAAAAATTTAAATGAAAACAAACAAGGGTGCACTCTCATCGTGCATTACCGTGGTATACCATGTAATTTATTAAATAAAAAAGGATGTATACTCACAAACCAACGTGATTATAGGCAGTATGAGCTCTGAGGAAGGGGGTTCAGCCCCCGAAACGTGTCAGATTATCCGCATCATTAGACACAGTTGTATTGTGACTGTTTTTGTGGATCACTCATACTGCCTATAATCACGTTGGTTTGTGAGTATACATCCTTTTTTATTTAATAAATTACGTGGTATACCACGGTAATGCACGATGAGAGTGCGCCCTTGTTTGTTTTCATTTACCAGTGGTCAGATTTCCCGATCTCAAAAGGGCAGCACCTCTTTAATTGGAATTTTGGCAATTCCTTGGTTTGCATGAAGATTGGAGCGCTGGTTTCGTTTGTCTATCTCTTGGCATGTGAAAAATTGATATAAATTTAATTTGGGTACAGTGCTGCATGTGCAATTGCCAGTTAAAGTACCTCAGTGCCGAAAAGCAAAAAATGGCCTGGTCATGAAGGGGGTAAAACCTTACAGAGCTCAGATGGATATTGAAACATCATTCATGGTCAGCTTCCAGGGATGGACCTTTGCAGAACAGGATGAACTTCCATGGGAGGGATTGCAGCACCTGTGGATGCACCCTCTGCTGTCCTTATCTATTATCAGAGAATCTTCTGTCTCATGAGAGGTAATGCACTACAGTGTTTTGGAACCTCTCCACCACCCGACAAACGCCAGACCAAGGACGATTATTTTGTATTTCTTCCATTTGCAAATAATCACTCCAATAGTTGTCTCCTACTCACCAAGATTCTTGCTGATGGTCGTGTAGACCATTCCAGCCTTGTACATGTCTGCAATCTTGTCCCTGATGTCCTTTGACAGCTCTTTGGTCCTGCCCATGGTGGTACCCAAAAAAGATTCTGTGTACAGGTGTCGTTTATACACATAACAAGTTGTCGTTAGGAGCACCTTCTAAATTGACAGGACCAATCTGTGTACCATATAAGCACATAGCCAGTCTGTGGGAGCCAGAATTATTGTTGGTTGGTAGTGGATGAAATACTTATTTTACTAACTGAATTGCTTAACCACTTGCACTCCTGAGGATTTACCCCCCTTAATGACCAGGCCTCTTTTTGCTACTTGGCGCTGCACTAATTCAACTGATAATTGCAATGCTGTACCCAAACAAAATTTACGTCCTTTTTTTCACACAAATAGAGCTTTATGGTGGTATTTGATCACCTGTGCACTTTTTATTTATTTTTCGCTCTATAAACAAAAAAAGTTTTGAGAAAATATGTTTTTGAAAAAAAACAATATTTTCTCATTTCTGTTTTGAAGAAAAACAATATTTTTTACTTTCGGCTATAAAAAATATATAGTAAACTCAGTTAGTTATAAATTTAGGCCAAAATGCATTCTGCTACATGTTTTTGGTAAAAAAATCCAAATAAATAAGTGATTGCTTTGTGTGAAAGTTATAGCGTCTACAAACTATGGTATAGATATGGAAATTTATGCCATTTTTTTGCTATACAGCACTGCACTAGTTTAACTGACACTTGCACGGTCATGCAATATGGTACCTAAATGAAATTTATGTCCTTTTTTTCACACAAAAAGCGCACAGGTGATAAAATACCACCAAAATAAAACTCTATTTATTTTTGGCGCTATAAATGAAAAACGTTTTGAGAAAAAAATGTTTTTGAAAAAAACAATATTTTCTCATTTCTGTCATAAAAAATATCCATATAAATTAAAATTTCGTCATAACTTTAGGCCAAAATGTATTCTGCTACATGTTTTTGGTTAAAAAAAATCCCAAAAAGTGTATTTTGATTGCTTTGTGTGAAAGTTATAGCGCCTACAAACTATGGTATAGATAATAGAATTTACACAGCTTTTGCTTTCTGACTGCTCATCACATTTCTTGAGGTGCTAAAATACCAGGACAGTACAAACACCCCCAAATGACCCCTTTTCGGAAAGTAAACACCCTAAGCTATCCATGGAGCTATCCATTGAGTTCATGGAAGATTTATTTTTTTCCACAAGTTTCTGGAAAATGACAAAAACTTTTTTTTTTTACACAAAGTTGTCATTTAAATGATATATTTCTCACACAAGTCATGGGTATATGTGGAATTACACCCCAAAATACATTCTGCTACTTCTACCAAGTATGGGGATACCACATGTGAGACTTTTTGGGAGCCTAGCCACATATAGGAGCCTGAAATCCAATGACCACTTTGAAAGCCTGAAGGTACGTAACGTCCTCATTTCACTTCCTCACTACCTATCACAGTTTCGGAGGCCCTGAAATGCCAGGATAGCACCAAACCCCCCAAATTACCCCTTTTTGGAAAGTAGACACCCCAAGGAATTTAAAAAGAGGCATGATGAGTATTTTGCAGATCTAATTTTTCTCACAAGGTTTTGAAATATAAAAAAAGAAAAGAAAAAATATGTTTTTCTTTTTTTTCTTCAATTTCCAAAAACTTGTGGCAACAAACGAGATCTGAAAAATACTCACCATGTTTCTGATTAAATTCCTTGGGGTGTCTACTTTCCAAAAAGTGGTAATTTGGGGGGTTTGGTGCTATCCTGGCATTTCAGGGCCTCCGAAACTGTGATAGGTAGTCAGGAAGTGTAATGAGGAAATAAAGCCCTTTAAAAGCCTGATGGTGCTTATTGGATTTTGGGGTCCTGTACTTGGCTAGACTGCCAAAACGTCTCTCACATGTGGTACCCCCATACTCGGGAGAAGTAGCAGAATGTATTTTGGGGAGTAATTCCACATATACCCATGGCATGTGTGAGCAATAAATCATTTAAGTGACAATTTTGTGTAAAAAAAAAAAAAACATTTTTGTTTGTCATTTTCCAAAAATTTGTGTTAAAAAAGAAATTCACCTATTGATTCAACATGCCTCTCAGCAAATAGTTTGGGGTGTCTACTTTCCAAAAAGGGGTCATTGTGGTGGGTGGGGGCATTTTATGACCATCATTAGATGTTTATGCCACACATCACTCACTCTTCTAACCACCTGAAGATCAAGCCTTTTCTGACACTTTTTGTTCAGATGAAAAAAATCTGTATTTTTTGCTAGAAAATTAATTTAAACCCCAAACATTATATATTTGTTTAAAGAAAATACCCTAGTTAATAAAATAGTGGGTGCTGCAATTTTTTATGTCACATAGTATTCCCGCAGTGATTTTTCAAACACCATTTAAAAAAAAAAAATACACTTTTTTTTCTTTTAATGCAAAAAACACTAAATATTGGCCAATTATTTGGTAAAATATAAAAGATGATGGTATGCCGAGTAAATAGATACCAAACATGACATGCTTTAAAACTGCGCATGCCCCATGCAATGGCGACAAACTGCATCCGTTTTTAATATCCATAGGCAACGTTTTAAAAGCCTTTACAAGCTATCATTTTAGATGTACAGAGGAGGTCTAGTGTTAGAATTACTGCCCTTGATCTGACGTTCGTGGCGATACCTCACATGCATGGTGCAACCACTGTTTCCATACTGGCACAGGGTCAATGCTCACGAATGCAGATGCACGAGTGCGCAGGGGGGGCGAGGGTACTTTTTTTTAAAGTTATTTTGATTTTTTTATTATTTTTACACTGCCCCTTCATTTTTTTTATCACTTTTAATGTTATCACAGGGAATGCAAATATCCCCTATAACGTCAATGGGCATTGTCATATATTCTTTTTTGAGAAATCTGGGGTCTATTTGACTCTGGATATCTCCTCTGCCCTTACATTATCTAATCAAACCAAGATCGGTGTGATCAGATGCTTTCCCAATTTACAAATGGCGCTGTTTATATCCTGTGAAACTGAAGTGATGAAATGCTCGTAGCTTCCGATTTCTTAGGCTATAGAGATGATTGGCACCATTCTGGTCTCCAATCAGCTCTATGGTCAGCTAGCAGAAACTCTATGGTCAGCTAGCTGCATTCTCAGGTTGCCCCGATGGCACGGGACTGCCCGAGAAGGCTGTGGAAGGCAGTGGGGGAGAGGGGGGGCATCGCCTTATGCTGCTTGTAAAAACAATCCTGCAGCTAATTAGCCACTAGGATTGTGCATCTGTAGGCATCATTCTGGTATAACCATTCAAATCCAGTGATGTACCAGTACCTCGGTTTACGAATTTAATTAGTTCTGCAGGACATTTCATATAGCGAAAAAAAAACACTGTTTCCCATAGGAATGCATTGAAAACCAAGTAATCCATTCAGAAGGTCAGAAAAACAGTAAACGCTACAAAATACCGCATGAGTTATTTTATTAACTCATGCAGTATTTTAGTAGTGACAACCATGTGTTAATATTGCAATGTAAAAAAAGTTTTAATTGCAGGTAATTCACTCAGCTGTCAGGTGCCAGTTTTTAAATGTAATTACTGTTTTTTTTTCCCTTCACTATACAGTAGTTCAGAAATTCAGCAGTTACTTTCCCCCTCCAGCTGAAAGAGAGAAAGTTTCTTTTAGCTTATTTCCCCAAGTTAAAAGATACAATGTTTACTTTCAGTTTCTTAAAAGATACAATGTATCATTTCAGTTTCCTAAAATATACAAAGTATCCTTTAGTTCTGGGAAACTGACAGCTAATGTTGTGAGCTATACTGAAGAAAAAAAAGATGGCATTTGCATTTAAAAATCAGCACTAACATACACTTAGTATTGTGAAAAAAATTAGTAAAACATTTGCAAACCGAGGCATTATTTTCAATGGATTTTCATTCGTAAACCGAAAATTACATTAACAGAGGCATTTGTAAACCAAGGTATTACTGTACATGCTATGTTCTTTTTTTTGTATGCAGCCTGTGGACTGAATGAAAAAAAGAGAAGAAATCTCTGCCAGCAGGACTAGTACTCTCTAGCGTGGCACTAGTACTGGCACTCTGCTGCATATGAGAGTCATCAAAATTTACTGACAAGTGCTAACAGAGATCAGGCCTTATTCTGCCAACACTGCAGTTTTGTGTGCAATGTATCAGTGACAGTGACCTACTGACACTGCACTTGCTGGGGGAGAAGGGGTGGTAAACGTAGGGGCTAAACGCAGGTGCTGGCAGGTGCCGGGGCTGATCCTGCTAACGCTGCGTTTTTGGGGACGCTATACTAATGTGAACGCTGGTATAGTGCTGATCTGATCAAAGATATTGATCCGTTCAGACACTAAACTAGAAATGGAGGTTTATTGTGTATGAGCGTCTTCCTGGCAATCCATGGGTTAAATGTGATGACTGGTGTACTGACTGGCAATCTGACGCCATCTGGGAGGGGCGTGAAAACTACGGGAGCGCCAATCACACATATATATATATATATGTGATTTTGCGTACCTGTGCCGCCCTGTAGCAGTATTTCTGCTATAGGGTGGTCAGGAATCGGTTACATAAGCGGTTTGTGTTACGGCGCTGCATTAGTTTAACTGACAATTGCGCGGTCATGCAACGCTGCACCAAAATGAAATTTACAACTTTTTTTTCCCCACAAATTGTGCTTTCTTTTGGTGGTATTTGATCACCTGTGCGTTTTTTTATTTTTCGCTCTATAAAAATAAAACCCAACAATTTTGAGAAAAAAAACCATATTTTGGACTTTTTGCTATAAAACATGTCCAGTAAAAAAATTAAAAAATCTAATTTTGTCATAAATTTCAGCCAAAATGTATTCTGCGACATGTCTTTGCTAAAAAAAAATCTGATTGCGTGTAAATTAATTGGTTTACGTGAAAGTTATAGCGTTTACAAATGGCAGGATAGATACTGGATTTTTAATTTTTTTTTATACTAATAATGGCGGCGATCAGCGACTTATGGTGGGACTGCAGGACTGCGGCGGACATTCTGACACTGTGGGGGAACTGACTTGGGGTCACTGACATCCCCTGTGACACCAATACAGTGATCAGTGCAAAAAGAACCAAAACACTCACACTGTACTAATGGCACTGGGGAGGAAGGGGTTAACTTTTTTAGGCAATCAAAGGGTTAACTGTGTGAGGAGAGTGTTTTACTAGTGGGCGGGGGGTGTGTACTTCACAGGAACACACTGATCCCGAGAGCTAAACTCCGCTCTCAGGAACAGTGTGTTGGGAACTGACGGGGAGCAGGCCGGGACCCAGTGATTGACAGCCTCGCGTGCGCCCCCTACCTGTTTTGCAAAATGACGTTTTAAAATGTAATTTTGCGCAGTGGTGCTGCCCTGTCGCCATTTTTATACAGTGGCTGGTCAGCAACCAGTTAACTAAGTAATATACAGTAAAGAATTCACAGTGAAGCAGTCCGGTAAATGTAATATATAACAATTTCAGAGAGCAGTATTAAAGTGATACTAACCACACACTGTTTAATTAATTATCCCTCCTCTTTCTGTATATGGATGATGGCACTGTAATTATTTTCATTTAAAAAAAAAAAAAAACACCTAGGTACCTTTTCCTAATCAATATACAGCTGTCAACATGAGCCAGCTCTTTCCCAGCCTGTCTGTGGGAAAACAAAAGCAGGAGGCGCTTCTAGTCCTCTGCTGCTGGTGACATGTTTAAACTGAAAAAAAACCAGCCTTTGGGATATACAGTAAAAATAATTAATATTGATAAACTTTTTTAAATCTTCATACAAATATATATTTGAAATAAATCTGTATTATTTTTTGGCAATATCATGGTTTGGGTGGATTTCTACCAGTCACAGGCTGTGTCACACACAACAGGGATAGCCTCCATCAGTCAAGATGTAATATCCCACCTCCATTTTTTAGTTGGAGGAGGAGGGAGGGAGTGGGCTGTCATTTATCACTGTGTATATGCCCACACTATATAGTCACATGGCCTGCTCAGATGTGAAAGGGAGGAAATGCTCAACACAGAAACTCATTGAAAACTGAGCATGTGCACTAGCTGCCAACTCTGCAAAATCCCCAGCTGCATTGGGGACATGGACAGAAGGGGGGAGATAGAGAACAGTAGAAATCCCATAGGGAACAAATGATTATGAACAGTATGTAATACAGCATTTGCTGATAGTTTGTTTATGATGTGGGTTAAATGACACTTTAGCCAAAAATAAAGTGTAGATAGTAAAGCGGTATTGAGTATGTGATAAAAAAGTGCAGCCTGCAGCGGTACAAAATATACAATATACAGTATACAGAAGGCAGAGGTACAAAGTATGTAACGTACAGCATTGTGTTTAGAGTGCAGTGGTCCAGAATATGTACCGTAACATACAGTCTGAACATTGCAGCAGTCTGGAGCATATAACTCACTGCACAGCGAACAGTGTGCAGCAATGTAGAACATATAACACATGGTTTGTAATGTACAGTAGTACAGAGTGTATAGGTAGGAGCTGCTTTTGCCTCTAGACTGACAGAAGTGGCATAACCTCAAACCTCTGTAAACACAATGAGGCTGATTTAGTAAAGGAGTTGAGAATCTTCACAAAATACATTTTTTTGGCTATTCAATTCAGTTATCCAATCATGTGAAACACAAATTCCTGTTTATTTATGTAATTCACACAAGACTGGGTAACTGAAGTATATATTCATGTATACATAGAGCTACCCCTACAGGAGCCACGGATAATTTGGGTCCCACTTACAGCATACACAGCCAGACACACAGCATTTTTCAGCATTCTTCATTTGGCTCAAGATACAGTCTAGGGGTTTCTTCTAGGGTTTTATTGGGAACAGGAAATTTAATAGGGATGGGGCATGGGATGCCCTGAAACTGCAGAAGAGTGCTAGGCTTCTGGCTGCTCTGTACAAAAATGCAGGCTATATTGCACAACCTCAGACTTCACTGTATTCTCTTGGCTGACTTGTACAACTCCTGGCTGTCTTGCACAACTCCTGACTGTACTGAGCACACTTTATCAGTATTACATGTTCCTGGATGTCTTGCACAGCTTCCAGCTGCACTCCACTTGCTTGTAAGATAAACTACCCTACAGTCATTTCTCCTCTGTATAGCAGGATTAAGTACTCACTTAGTCCCCAGAATGGTTGAGCTTCCTCCCACCAAGTCATTCCTGACTCTGCTCAGTCTCTAATTTAGGCCCTCTTGGATAGATTCCCCGGCTAAGCTTAGCTGGGACCTTAATGTCTTCAATAGGCTCCTCTATCTCTCTCTCTCTGCTCCTGGGGCAGAGACACTACATAGAGGTCTCATCCAGAATGCTGGACCCTGGAACTCTGCTCCCTGGCTGCCAGGCCTCATAATATTTATGGAATTTCCCACCACCTTCTGGGCACACCTCTCCAGGGATTGGCCGGAATTCCATAAATATTCAGGCTGCCTGTCCAGCTCTTCCTCCCACTATACTTCTCAAAATCTCTGGAAGACAGGGGGAAGTAGCAGAACAGCAGCATAGGAGCTAACTAAATTCCTAGCAGCATACTCAGAACTAGGAGGGTGCTACCCATTTTCTTCTCAACTCCCTTTGTAAATCAGCCCAATTGATTCTTCATTGCCTTTACAGTGCTCTGCTATGGAGTGCTCTGCAGCAAGACCTGAAGCCCAGGGGCTGATCAACTGGTGTCCATTGTCTTAGTGCTGAGCCCTAGCTGTTACTGAAGACAAATCACTGAAGCCACCAAGTCCCAGTTTCATATTTAAAGGGCACCTGGGACTTAAGTGTTTATAAAAATGTAGCTACAACATCAGACACTATACAGTACTTCCTTTTTAAAAGTCAAATCAGGACCAGGGGGCAGACTGACCATTTGGAAACTCGGGCACTGCCCGAGGTCAGTAGGGGGCCCCATGAGATGCCCCTGGTACCTTTTTTATAGGCTTTTTTGAGTTTGGGCAAGGACACAGGGGCCCCATGATCCCCTATTGCCCAGGGGCCCCATGAGTTGTCAGTCCGCCCCTGATCAGGACAGCTAAATATGCTGTCTCTCTAGTTCCAAACACACCCAAAAAAAAATCAATTTTGGTAAGCTCTAACATTTTGGCGGGCTGTGAAGTAGGAATGTCTCATTAAAACAAGAGGAAGTGAGGAGGTATGCTACATTCTGAATCAGTAATCTGTGTGACAGACTTATAATAAATGGAAGGTTTTCATCAATGACATGCTTCTCAGCTCTTCAAACTTCCATTAATTATGCTGAGTTTCTGTGGCGGCGGATTCTGGAATCTTCTCAAGAGTTCAGCAAAAGGGTAATTACATATTTATATACATAAAACACCTAAGCTGGCTGCCTGAAAACCATTT
This sequence comes from Staurois parvus, assembly GCF_062004578.1. Taxonomy (NCBI): domain Eukaryota; kingdom Metazoa; phylum Chordata; class Amphibia; order Anura; family Ranidae; genus Staurois; species Staurois parvus. The sequence goes on from NW_028318059.1 coordinate 106,838, forward strand.
TCTTCCTTTTTATTAGGTCCTAATTAGAGATGAGCGAAGAAATGAAAAATTCGATTCGACTGATTCGGCGAATTCGTGGACAATATTCGATTCGAGTCGAATAAATTCGCTGTGAATTTAACTTAAAAAAGGGTGTTTCTAGGCTTCAGAGAGACTTAATATTAGTGCAGAACACTGTACCTTTAATTTAAATGCCCTTGGAGTCTGCTGGGGAAGAGAAATAATACTGTCAGTCAGTATGACATGCAGATGAGTGCCGTCGATCTTAGAATCACCGCACACTTCACTCATTTGGGCAGTCACGGGGCCAAAACCAGAGTGTGGAGCCACAGTGTGGCGGTGGAGGCAGCAGCAATGGGAGGCCATACAGCACCCTATGACAAAAATGGAAACCACCAGCAGTGTGAGGAGACCTGAAAGTGGCACATGGCAGAGTGTGGCGATAGAGACAGCAGCAATGGGAGGCCGTACAGGGACCCATGACACACTCTGGACCTGGCAGCAGCATGAGGAGGCGGTACAGGGGCCCATGACAGATTACGGGCCTGGCAGCAGCATGAGGAGTCGGTACAGGGGCCCATGGCAGATTACGGGCCTGGCAGCAGCAATGGGAGGCCGTACAGGGACCCATGACACACTCTGGACCTGGCAGCAGCATGGGGAGGCGGTACAGGGGCCCATGACAGATTACGGGCCTGGCAGCAGCATGAGGAGTCGGTACGGGGGCCCATGACACACTCTGGACCTGGCAGCAGCATGAGGAGGCGGTACAGGGGCGCATGACAGATTACGAGCCTGGCAGCAGCAACTTGGACAGGAGGACGTTCAGCTTCTGCACCGTCGGGTGCGTGCTCGCAAACTGTTGTCTCTTGGAAACGGATTCCAAGAAAGACTGCTGACGGAATCCGTGAAGAGGAGTAGCAGGAGAAGGAGCATCTGAACGAGCGGAATATGCCAACAAGCGACAACAGTGGCCCATGACAGATTACGGGCCTGGCAGCAGCATGAGGAGTCGGTACGGGGGCCCATGGCAGATTACGGGCCTGGCAGCAGCTATGGGAGGCCCGTAATCTGCCAGCACCCTATGACAAAAAATGGAACCCACCAGCAGTGTGAGGAGACCTGAAAGTGGCACATGGCAGAGTGTGGCGATGGAGACAGCAGCAATGGGAGGCCGTACAGGGACCCATGAGAGACTCTGGACCTGGCAGCAGCATGAGGAGGCGGTATAGGGGCCCATGGCAGATTAGGGGCCTGGCAGCAGCTATGGGAGGCCCGTAATCTGCCAGCACCCTATGACAAAAAATGGAACACACCAGCAGTGTGAGGAGACCTGAAAGTGGCACATGGCAGAGTGTGGCGATGGAGGCAGCAGCAATGGGAGGCCGTACAGGGACCCATGAGAGACTCTGGACTTGGCAGCAGCATGAGGAGGCGGTATAGGGGCCCATGGCAGATTAGGGGCCTGGCAGCAGCTATGGGAGGCCCGTAATCTGCCAGCACCCTATGACAAAAAATGGAACACACCAGCAGTGTGAGGAGACCTGAAAGTGGCACATGTTTGGGGCATGATTCATGGCGGATTTAGTCAGTTGTGTCAGGAACTGGTGGTTTGAAATCCAGACTAATCCACGCCTGATTCATTTTCACAAACGTGAGTCTCTCCACACTTTGGGTGGACAGTCGTGTCCTCCGCGGAGTTGCAATACCTCCTGCCGCACTAAACACGCGCTCCGATGCCACGCTACTGGCCGGGCATGACAGCCTTTCAAGGGCAAATTCAGCTAGTTGGGGCCAAAGGTCAAGTTTCGTTGCCCAGTAGTCAAGGGGATTGTCTACCTCGGTTGGCAGGGTGCTGTCCAAGTAGGCCTAAGCCTGTTGTTTGAGGTCCTGCTCCAGGTCCACCTGATGCTGCTGCTGCTGCTGCGGCTGGTTAGTAGTTTCCTCACTGCGCTGGTGAAGAAAGCTACTCATCATCGACTGCAGACTGAGGCAGCCGCTGCTGGTGGAGCTGCCACTGCTCCTACCACCCCACCCCTCCCCTGCTGCCATGGCAGCGGAACACGAGCGCACAGGGCCCACAGTGTCTGAGGATGGACGTTGGCGCAGACAGGCAGAGACCAGCTGACTACATAGGTGTTTTTTATAGTACGTTATTTTGGCCTCCCTCTCAGCAGGTGTGAAAAAGGCCACCATTTTTGAACGGTAGCGAGGGTCCAACAAGGTGGACAGCCAAAAGTCATCCCTCTGTCTGATGGTTATTATTCGGCTGTCGCTACGCAAGCAACCGAGCATGCTATGGGCCATTTGTGCCAAGGAATGCGAGGGACTCCCTGCCTCCATCTCCACAGCATACTGCCACGGTGCGTCTAGGTCCTCTGTCTCCTCTTCCTCCTCCTCTACCAGATGCTCCTGCTCCTCCACTCCTGTCCGCTGAGTGGAAAAACCACCCATTTCACTCAATAATTCCTGAGCACCAATGTCCTCCTCTACCTCCTCCTCTTCTTCCAGTCCTGCCCCCACAGGGGCCATGTGGCGTTGAGATCTGTGCGCCACGTCTACCGCACCCTGACCAGCCATTGTTAACAGCATTTGTTCCAGGACGTGCAACAGAGGAATGACGTCGTTCATCCCATAGTCCTGCCGACTCACGAATAGCGTGGCCTCCTCAAAGGGCCTGAGCAAGCGCAGGTGTCACGCATGAGCTGCCAATGGCTGACATCTAAGTTACACAGGGAGTACCTTTATCTGCTTTTAACATCAGGAAATCTGTGATGGCCTTTTGCTGTTCGTAAAGGCGGTCTAACATATGTAGGGTTGAATTCCACCTTGTTGCAACGTCACAGCATGAGGAGTCGGTATAGGGGCCCATGGCAGATTAGGGGCCTGGCAGCAGTTATGGGAGGCCCATAATCTGCCAGCACCCTATGACAAAAAATGGAACACACCAGCAGTGTGAGGAGACCTGAAAGTGGCACATGGCAGAGTGTGGCGATGGAGACAGCAGCAATGGGAGGCCGTACAGGGACCCATGAGAGACTCTGGACCTGGCAGCAGCATGAGGAGGCGGTATATAGGGGCCTACGGCAGATTAGGGGCCTGGCAGCAGCTATAGGAGGCCCGTAATCTGCCAGCACCCTATGTCAAAAAATTCAACACACCAGCAGTGTGTGAGGAGACCTGAAAGTGGCACATGGCAGAGTGTGGCGATGGAGACAGCAGCAATGGGAGGCCGTACAGGGACCCATGACAGACTCTGGACTTGGCAGCAGCATGAGGAGGCGGTATATAGGGGCTTATGGCAGATTAGGGGCCTGGCAGCAGCTATAGGAGGCCCGTAATCTGCCAGCACCCTATGTCAAAAAATTCAACACACCAGCAGTGTGAGGAGACCTGAAAGTGGCACATGGCAGAGTGTGGCGATGGAGACAGCAGCAATGGGAGGCCGTACAGGGACCCATGACAGACTCTGAACTTGGCAGCAGCATGAGGAGGCGGTATATAGGGGCCCATGGCAGATTAGGGGCCTGGCAGCAGCTATAGGAGGCCCGTAATCTGCCAGCACCCTATGTCAAAAAATTCAACACACCAGCAGTGTGAGGAGACCTGAAAGTGGCACATGGCAGAGTGTGGCGATGGAGACAGCAGCAATGGGAGGCCGTACAGGGACCCATGACAGACTCTGGACTTGGCAGCAGCATGAGGAGGCGGTATATAGGGGCCCATGGCAGATTAGGGGCCTGGCAGCAGCTATGTGAGGCCCGTTATCTTGCAGCACCCTATGTCAAAAAATTTAACACACCAGCAGTGTGAAGAGACCTGAAAGTGGCACATGGCAGCAGAGTGTGGCGATGGAGACAGCAGCAATGGGAGGCCGTACAGGGACCCATGAGAGACTCTGGACCTGGCAGCAGCAGGAGGAGGTGGTATATAGGGGCCCATGGCAGATTAGGGGCCTGGCAGCAGCTATGTGAGGCCCGTAATCTGCCTGCACCCTATGTCAAAAAATTTAACACACCAGCAGTGTGAAGAGACCTGAAAGTGGCACATGGCAGCAGAGTGTGGCGATGGAGACAGCAGCAATGGGAGGCCGTACAGGGACCATGACAGACTCTGGACTTGGCAGCAGCATGAGGAGGCGGTATATAGGGGCCCATGGCAGATTAGGGGCCTGGCAGCAGCTATGTGAGGCCCGTAATCTGCCTGCACCCTATGTCAAAAAATTAAACACACCAGCAGTGTGAAGAGACCTGAAAGTGGCACATGGCATGAGAGACTCTGGACCTGGCAGCAGCAGGAGGAGGCGGTATAGGGGCCCATGGCTGATTAGGGGCCTGGCAGCAGCTATGTGAGGCCCGTTATCTTGCAGCACCCTATGTCAAAAAATTTAACACACCAGCAGTGTGAAGAGACCTGAAAGTGGCACATGGCAGCAGAGTGTGGCGATGGAGACAGCAGCAATGGGAGGCCGTACAGGGACCATGACAGACTCTGGACTTGGCAGCAGCATGAGGAGGCGGTATATAGGGGCCTATGGCAGATTAGGGGCCTGGCAGCAGCTATGTGAGGCCCGTAATCTGCCTGCACCCTATGTCAAAAAATTTAACACACCAGCAGTGTGAAGAGACCTGAAAGTGGCACATGGCAGCAGAGTGTGGCGATGGAGACAGCAGCAATGGGAGGCCGTACAGGGACCATGACAGACTCTGGACTTGGCAGCAGCATGAGGAGGCGGTATATAGGGGCCCATGGCAGATTAGGGGCCTGGCAGCAGCTATGTGAGGCCCGTAATCTGCCTGCACCCTATGTCAAAAAATTAAACACACCAGCAGTGTGAAGAGACCTGAAAGTGGCACATGGCAGCAGAGTGTGGCGATGGAGACAGCAGCAATGGGAGGCCGTACAGGGACCATGACAGACTCTGGACTTGGCAGCAGCATGAGGAGGCGGTATATAGGGGCCCATGGCAGATTAGGGGCCTGGCAGCAGCTATGTGAGGCCCGTAATCTGCCTGCACCCTATGTCAAAAAATTTAACACACCAGCAGTGTGAAGAGACCTGAAAGTGGCACATGGCAGCAGAGTGTGGCGATGGAGACAGCAGCAATGGGAGGCCGTACAGGGACCATGACAGACTCTGGACTTGGCAGCAGCATGAGGAGGCGGTATATAGGGGCCCATGGCAGATTAGGGGCCTGGCAGCAGCTATGTGAGGCCCGTAATCTGCCTGCACCCTATGTCAAAAAATTTAACACACCAGCAGTGTGAAGAGACCTGAAAGTGGCACATGGCAGCAGAGTGTGGCGATGGAGACAGCAGCAATGGGAGGCCGTACAGGGACCATGACAGACTCTGGACTTGGCAGCAGCATGAGGAGGCGGTATATAGGGGCCTATGGCAGATTAGGGGCCTGGCAGCAGCTATGTGAGGCCCGTAATCTGCCTGCACCCTATGTCAAAAAATTTAACACACCAGCAGTGTGAAGAGACCTGAAAGTGGCACATGGCAGCAGAGTGTGGCGATGGAGACAGCAGCAATGGGAGGCCGTACAGGGACCATGACAGACTCTGGACTTGGCAGCAGCATGAGGAGGCGGTATATAGGGGCCCATGGCAGATTAGGGGCCTGGCAGCAGCTATGTGAGGCCCGTAATCTGCCTGCACCCTATGTCAAAAAATTAAACACACCAGCAGTGTGAAGAGACCTGAAAGTGGCACATGGCAGCAGAGTGTGGCGATGGAGACAGCAGCAATGGGAGGCCGTACAGGGACCATGACAGACTCTGGACTTGGCAGCAGCATGAGGAGGCGGTATATAGGGGCCCATGGCAGATTAGGGGCCTGGCAGCAGCTATGTGAGGCCCGTAATCTGCCTGCACCCTATGTCAAAAAATTTAACACACCAGCAGTGTGAAGAGACCTGAAAGTGGCACATGGCAGCAGAGTGTGGCGATGGAGACAGCAGCAATGGGAGGCCGTACAGGGACCATGACAGACTCTGGACTTGGCAGCAGCATGAGGAGGCGGTATATAGGGGCCCATGGCAGATTAGGGGCCTGGCAGCAGCTATGTGAGGCCCGTAATCTGCCTGCACCCTATGTCAAAAAATTTAACACACCAGCAGTGTGAAGAGACCTGAAAGTGGCACATGGCAGCAGAGTGTGGCGATGGAGACAGCAGCAATGGGAGGCCGTACAGGGACCATGACAGACTCTGGACTTGGCAGCAGCATGAGGAGGCGGTATATAGGGGCCTATGGCAGATTAGGGGCCTGGCAGCAGCTATGTGAGGCCCGTAATCTGCCTGCACCCTATGTCAAAAAATTTAACACACCAGCAGTGTGAAGAGACCTGAAAGTGGCACATGGCAGCAGAGTGTGGCGATGGAGACAGCAGCAATGGGAGGCCGTACAGGGACCATGACAGACTCTGGACTTGGCAGCAGCATGAGGAGGCGGTATATAGGGGCCCATGGCAGATTAGGGGCCTGGCAGCAGCTATGTGAGGCCCGTAATCTGCCTGCACCCTATGTCAAAAAATTAAACACACCAGCAGTGTGAAGAGACCTGAAAGTGGCACATGGCATGAGAGACTCTGGACCTGGCAGCAGCAGGAGGAGGCGGTATAGGGGCCCATGGCTGATTAGGGGCCTGGCAGCAGCTATGTGAGGCCCGTTATCTTGCAGCACCCTATGTCAAAAAATTTAACACACCAGCAGTGTGAAGAGACCTGAAAGTGGCACATGGCAGCAGAGTGTGGCGATGGAGACAGCAGCAATGGGAGGCCGTACAGGGACCATGACAGACTCTGGACTTGGCAGCAGCATGAGGAGGCGGTATATAGGGGCCCATGGCAGATTAGGGGCCTGGCAGCAGCTATGTGAGGCCCGTAATCTGCCTGCACCCTATGTCAAAAAATTTAACACACCAGCAGTGTGAAGAGACCTGAAAGTGGCACATGGCAGCAGAGTGTGGCGATGGAGACAGCAGCAATGGGAGGCCGTACAGGGACCATGACAGACTCTGGACTTGGCAGCAGCATGAGGAGGCGGTATATAGGGGCCCATGGCAGATTAGGGGCCTGGCAGCAGCTATGTGAGGCCCGTAATCTGCCTGCACCCTATGTCAAAAAATTTAACACACCAGCAGTGTGAAGAGACCTGAAAGTGGCACATGGCAGCAGAGTGTGGCGATGGAGACAGCAGCAATGGGAGGCCGTACAGGGACCATGACAGACTCTGGACTTGGCAGCAGCATGAGGAGGCGGTATATAGGGGCCCATGGCAGATTAGGGGCCTGGCAGCAGCTATGTGAGGCCCGTAATCTGCCTGCACCCTATGTCAAAAAATTTAACACACCAGCAGTGTGAAGAGACCTGAAAGTGGCACATGGCAGCAGAGTGTGGCGATGGAGACAGCAGCAATGGGAGGCCGTACAGGGACCATGACAGACTCTGGACTTGGCAGCAGCATGAGGAGGCGGTATATAGGGGCCCATGGCAGATTAGGGGCCTGGCAGCAGCTATGTGAGGCCCGTAATCTGCCTGCACCCTATGTCAAAAAATTTAACACACCAGCAGTGTGAAGAGACCTGAAAGTGGCACATGGCAGCAGAGTGTGGCGATGGAGACAGCAGCAATGGGAGGCCGTACAGGGACCATGACAGACTCTGGACTTGGCAGCAGCATGAGGAGGCGGTATATAGGGGCCCATGGCAGATTAGGGGCCTGGCAGCAGCTATGTGAGGCCCGTAATCTGCCTGCACCCTATGTCAAAAAATTTAACACACCAGCAGTGTGAAGAGACCTGAAAGTGGCACATGGCAGCAGAGTGTGGCGATGGAGAAAGCAGCAATGGGAGGCCGTACAGGGACCCATGAGAGACTCTGGACCTGGCAGCAGCATGAGGAGGCGGTATATAGGGGCCTATGGCAGATTAGGGGCCTGGCAGCAGCTATGTGAGGCCCGTAATCTGCCTGCACCCTATGTCAAAAAATTTAACACACCAGCAGTGTGAAGAGACCTGAAAGTGGCACATGGCATGAGAGACTCTGGACCTGGCAGCAGCAGGAGGAGGCGGTATAGGGGCCCATGGCTGATTAGGGGCCTGGCAGCAGCTATGTGAGGCCCGTTATCTTGCAGCACCCTATGTCAAAAAATTTAACACACCAGCAGTGTGAAGAGACCTGAAAGTGGCACATGGCAGCAGAGTGTGGCGATGGAGACAGCAGCAATGGGAGGCCGTACAGGGACCCATGAGAGACTCTGGACCTGGCAGCAGCAGGAGGAGGTGGTATATAGGGGCCCATGGCAGATTAGGGGCCTGGCAGCAGCTATGTGAGGCCCGTAATCTGCCTGCACCCTATGTCAAAAAATTTAACACACCAGCAGTGTGAAGAGACCTGAAAGTGGCACATGGCAGCAGAGTGTGGCGATGGAGACAGCAGCAATGGGAGGCCGTACAGGGACCCATGAGAGACTCTGGACCTGGCAGCAGCAGGAGGAGGTGGTATATAGGGGCCTATGGCAGATTAGGGGCCTGGCAGCAGCTATAGGAGGCCCGTAATCTGCCAGCACCCTATGTCAAAAAATTCAACACACCAGCAGTGTGAGGAGACCTGAAAGTGGCACATGTTTGAGGCATGATTCATGGCGGATTTAGTCAGTTGTGTCAGGAACTGGTGGTTTGAAATCCAGACTAATCCACGCCTGATTCATTTTCACAAACGTGAGTCTCTCCACACTTTGGGTGGACAGTCGTGTCCTCCGCGGAGTTACAATACCTCCTGCCGCACTAAACACGCGCTCCGATGCCACGCTACTGGCCGGGCATGACAGCCTTTCAAGGGCAAATTCAGCTAGTTGGGGCCAAAGGTCAAGTTTCGTTGCCCAGTAGTCAAGGGGATTGTCTACCTCGGTTGGCAGGGTGCTGTCCAAGTAGGCCCAAGCCTGTTGTTTGAGCTCCTGCTCCAGGTCCACCTGATGCTGCTGCTGCTGCTGCGGCTGGTTAGTAGTTTCCTCACTGCGCTGGTGAAGAAAGCTACTCATCATCGACTGCAGACTGAGGCAGCCGCTGCTGGTGGAGCTGCCACTGCTCCTACCACCCCACCCCTCCCCTGCTGCCATGCCAGCGGAACGCGAGCGCACAGGGCCCACAGTGTCTGAGGATGGACGATGGCGCACAAAGGCAGAGACCAACTGACTACATAGGTGGTTTTTATAGTACGTAATTTTGGCCTCCCTCTCAGCAGGTGTGAAAAAGGCCACCATTTTGGACCGGTAGCGAGGGTCCAACAAGGTGGACAGCCAAAAGTCATCCCTCTGTCTGATGGTTATTATTCGGCTGTCGCTACGCAAGCAACCGAGCATGCTATGGGCCATTTGTGCCAAGGAATGCGAGGGACTCCCTGCCTCCATCTCCACAGCATACTGCCACGGTGCGTCTGGGTCCTCTGTCTCCTCCTCCTCCTCCTCTACCAGATGCTCCTGCTCCTCCACTCCTGTCCGCTGAGTGGAAAAACCACCCATTTCACTCAATAATTCCTGAGCACAAATGTCCTCCTCTACCTCCTCCTCTTCTTCCTGTCCTGCCCCCACAGGGGTCATGTGGCGTTGAGATCTGTGCGCCACGTCTACCGCACCCTGACCAGCCATTGTTAACAGCATTTGTTCCAGGACGTGCAACAGAGGAATGACGTCGTTCATCCCATAGTCCTGCCGACTCACGAATAGCGTGGCCTCCTCAAAGGGCCTGAGCAAGCGGCAGGTGTCACGCATGAGCTGCCAATGGCTGACATCTAAGTTACACAGGGGAGTACCTTTATCCGCTTGTAACATCAGGAAATCGGTGATGGCCTTTCGCTGCTCGTAAAGGCGGTCTAACATGTGTAGGGTTGAATTCCACCTTGTTGCAACGTCGCAGATCAGGCGATGCTGTGGAATTCCGTTCTGCCGCTGCAGCTCAATGAGGGTGTTCTTTGCGGTGTAGGAATGGCTGAAATGCATGCACAGTTTACGTGACATTTTAAGGATGTCTTGCAGTGGGATGGTGGATTTTAGGAACCGCTTGACAACCAGATTGAACACGTGAGCCATGCATGGCGCATGGCACAACCTTCCTTGACGCAGAGCAGACACCATGTTCTTTCCGTTGTCAGTCAACATGGTTCCGATTTTTAGTTTGCGCGGAGACAGCCATCTGTCGATTTCTCTGTTCATTACACTCAGCAGTTCCTCCCCTGTGTGACTACGTTCGCCAAGGCATACCAGGTGCAGCACAGCGTGACACCGTTGCGCCCTGCACATGTGATATGCCGGTCGGGTAATGGGACTTGGCACGGGGGTGGCGGCTGAGGACACGGCGGAAAAAGAGGTGGTAGAGGCGGACATGCTTGCTGGACCAAGGACGTGCAAACGTGGAGGCAAAAGCGTCGTGACCTGTCCAAGTTGCTGGTGCGGCTGTGCCGGCACCACGTTCACCCAGTGGGCCGTAAATGACATGTACTGTCCCTGACCGTAGTTACAGCTCCACACGTCGGCGCTGCCGTGCACTTTGGCAGAGACCGACATGCTCAAAGACTGGCCCACCATCTCTTCTACATGTGAATGCAGGGCTGGCACTGCCTTTTGGGCAAAGAAATGATGGCTTGGCACTCTCCACCGCGGCGCGGCACAAGCCATCATTTCTCGGAAAGGTGCTGAGTCCACCAGTTGGAAAGGGAGGGACTGCAGCACCAGCAACTTGGACAGGAGGACGTTCAGCTTTTGCACCGTCGGGTGCGTGCTCGCAAACTGTTGTCTCTTGGATACGGATTCCAAGAAAGACTGTTGACGGAATCCGAGAAGAGGAGTAGCAGGAGAAGGAGCATCTGAACGAGCGGAAGATGCCAATGAGCGACAACTCCCCTCAGCAGAGGTGTTGGAGCCTTGACTGGCTGATAGAGGGCGATTGACGACGTCGGGTGACGGAGCAAGTAACGGAGCGGGTGATGGAGCGGGGGCTGGGGCAGGCAGAACCGCCGTATGTTTATCACGGTTTTCCCAGGCCACCGAATGGTGACGCTGCATATGCTGACGCAACGCTGTAGTCCCAACATGGGCCCCCTGGCCACGCTTGCATTTCTGGCCACATAGTCGACATACGGCTACATTTACTTCCTCGGGCGGCTTGAGGAAAAATTGCCACACCACCGAGTAGGAAACTTTGCCCCCGCTACTCTTCACTGGCTGACTGCTACTTCCTCCGTGCGCACCGGCACCACTACTGGCCGTGGTGGTAGGCTGCAGTGGAGCTGGTGCTCTACTCCGTGGACGTTTGGCTCCACTGACACTGATGCGACCCTGCTGCTGTCTCCTGGGCAACCCACCGACTGTTTTGCTCGCTGCCAAGCTGCCACCCTCTTCTCCTGATGATGCGGAAGAAATTGCCTGATGACGACGAGGCTGCCAAGTGCGATCAACCTCCTCATCATCAAGTAGGGTCTCCGCCTCACTACTAGCCCCCTCGGCTGCGTCTGGGTCAGGAGACAGACCTGTCTCTAGACCGGCTACCGAGCCACTCTCCTCGCCAGTACTTGTTCGCTTGGCTGCTGAAAAGGCCGATGTCTCCCCCCGTTCCTGACCGCCCTCTGTTAGCTCTTCCTCACTGTACAGTGGGGCTGAGCCCACAGCATGCGATACTTCGCTTGGTGAGGGAACAGCAAAGGACAGGGGCAGGTAGAGGACACGTGATTTCAGTGGGCTTGGTCCCGGGCCATGCCAACTAACGGTTGTGTCTGACGTACCCACCGACCGTTGGCTGTAGGTGTCAGAGGTGACCTGGGAAGAGGAAGACGACCGAGCCAACCAATCAATGACGGCAGGGTTGTCGGTGGAGACACGACCGCTGGATGACACCGGGAGCACTGGCCTCTGGCTGCGAATACTGCTGCCTCGACCCCTTCCTCTGCTGCCACGTCTGCTCGCTCCTAAAACATTGCCTCCTCTGCCACTCCTCTGCATGTTGTCTGACATACTATTTAATTCAACGATTAGGTGTCCCTGAGTAACAATTCTCTGGCACTCAGTAACAATTCTGTCTGTCCCTGAGTATGAATTCTGTGGCCCTGAGTAACAATTCTGTGTCTGTGCGAGTAACAATTCTGTGTCTGTGCGAGTAACAATTCTGTGTCTGTGCAAGTAACAATTTTGTGTCTGTGCGAGTAACAATTCTCTGGCACTCAGTAACAATTCTGTCTGTCCCTGAGTAACAATTCTCTGGCACTCAGTAACAATTCTGTCTGTCCCTGAGTAACAATTCTCTGGCACTCAGTAACAATTCTGTCTGTCCCTGAGTAACAATTCTCTGGCACTCAGTAACAATTCTGTCTGTCCCTGAGTATGAATTCTGTGGCCCTGAGTAACAATTCTGTGTCTGCGCGAGTAACAATTCTGTGTCTGTGCAAGTAACAATTTTGTGTCTGTGCAAGTAACAATTTTGTGTCTGTGCGAGTAACAATTCTCTGGCACTCAGTAACAATTCTGTCTGTCCCTGAGTAACAATTCTCTGGCACTCAGTAACAATTCTGTCTGTCCCTGAGTAACAATTCTCTGGCACTCAGTAACAATTCTGTCTGTCCCTGAGTAACAATTCTCTGGCACTCAGTAACAATTGTGTGTCTGTGCAAGTAACAATTCTGTGTCTGTGCAAGTAACAATTTTGTGTCTGTGAGAGTAACAATTCTCTGGCACTCAGTAACAATTCTGTCTGTCCCTGAGTAACAATTCTCTGGCACTCAGTAACAATTCTGTCTGTCCCTGAGTATGAATTCTGTGGCCCTGAGTAACAATTCTGTCTCTGTGCGAGTAACAATTCTGTGTCTGTGCAAGTAACAATTTTGTGTCTGTGAGAGTAACAATTCTCTGGCACTCAGTAACAATTCTGTCTGTCCCTGAGTAACAATTCTCTGGCACTCAGTAACAATTCTGTCTTCCCTGAGTAACAATTCTCTGGCACTCAGTAACAATTCTGTCTGTCCCTGAGTATGAATTCTGTGGCCCTGAGTAACAATTGTGTGTCTGTGCAAGTAACAATTCTGTGTCTGTGCAAGTAACAATTTTGTGTCTGTGAGAGTAACAATTCTCTGGCACTCAGTAACAATTCTGTCTGTCCCTGAGTAACAATTCTCTGGCACTCAGTAACAATTCTGTCTGTCCCTGAGTAACAATTCTGTCTGTCCCTGAGTATGAATTCTGTGGCCCTGAGTAAGAATTCTCTGGCACTCAGTAACAATTCTGTCTGTCCCTGAGTATGAATTCTGTGGCCCTGAGTAACAATTGTGTGTCTGTGCAAGTAACAATTCTGTGTCTGTGCAAGTAACAATTTTGTGTCTGTGAGAGTAACAATTCTCTGGCACTCAGTAACAATTCTGTCTGTCCCTGAGTAACAATTCTCTGGCACTCAGTAACAATTCTGTCTGTCCCTGAGTATGAATTCTGTGGCCCTGAGTAACAATTCTGTCTCTGTGCGAGTAACAATTCTGTCTCTGTGCGAGTAACAATTCTGTGTCTGTGCAAGTAACAATTTTGTGTCTGTGAGAGTAACAATTCTCTGGCACTCAGTAACAATTCTGTCTGTCCCTGAGTAAGAATTCTCTGGCACTCAGTAACAATTCTGTCTGTCCCTGAGTAACAATTCTCTGGCACTCAGTAACAATTCTGTCTGTCCCTGAGTAACAATTCTGTCTGTCCCTGAGTATGAATTCTGTGGCCCTGAGTAAGAATTCTCTGGCACTCAGTAACAATTCTGTCTGTCCCTGAGTATGAATTCTGTGGCCCTGAGTAACAATTGTGTGTCTGTGCAAGTAACAATTCTGTGTCTGTGCAAGTAACAATTTTGTGTCTGTGAGAGTAACAATTCTCTGGCACTCAGTAACAATTCTGTCTGTCCCTGAGTAACAATTCTCTGGCACTCAGTAACAATTCTGTCTGTCCCTGAGTAACAATTCTCTGGCACTCAGTAACAATTCTGTCTGTCCCTGAGTAACAATTCTCTGGCACTCAGTAACAATTCTGTCTGTCCCTGAGTAACAATTCTGTCTGTCCCTGAGAATGAATTCTGTGGCCCTGAGTAAGAATTCTCTGGCACTCAGTAACAATTCTGTCTGTCCCTGAGTAACAATTCTCTGGCACTCAGTAACAATTCTGTCTGTCCCTGAGTATGAATTCTGTGGCCCTGAGTAACAATTGTGTGTCTGTGCAAGTAACAATTCTGTGTCTGTGCAAGTAACAATTTTGTGTCTGTGAGAGTAACAATTCTCTGGCACTCAGTAACAATTCTGTCTGTCCCTGAGTAACAATTCTCTGGCACTCAGTAACAATTCTGTCTGTCCCTGAGTAACAATTCTGTCTGTCCCTGAGTATGAATTCTGTGGCCCTGAGTAAGAATTCTCTGGCACTCAGTAACAATTCTGTCTGTCCCTGAGTATGAATTCTGTGGCCCTGAGTAACAATTGTGTGTCTGTGCAAGTAACAATTCTGTGTCTGTGCAAGTAACAATTTTGTGTCTGTGAGAGTAACAATTCTCTGGCACTCAGTAACAATTCTGTCTGTCCCTGAGTAACAATTCTCTGGCACTCAGTAACAATTCTGTCTGTCCCTGAGTATGAATTCTGTGGCCCTGAGTAACAATTCTGTCTCTGTGCGAGTAACAATTCTGTGTCTGTGCAAGTAACAATTTTGTGTCTGTGAGAGTAACAATTCTCTGGCACTCAGTAACAATTCTGTCTGTCCCTGAGTAAGAATTCTCTGGCACTCAGTAACAATTCTGTCTGTCCCTGAGTAACAATTCTCTGGCACTCAGTAACAATTCTGTCTGTCCCTGAGTAACAATTCTGTCTGTCCCTGAGTATGAATTCTGTGGCCCTGAGTAAGAATTCTCTGGCACTCAGTAACAATTCTGTCTGTCCCTGAGTATGAATTCAGTGGCCCTGAGTAACAATTGTGTGTCTGTGCAAGTAACAATTCTGTGTCTGTGCAAGTAACAATTTTGTGTCTGTGAGAGTAACAATTCTCTGGCACTCAGTAACAATTCTGTCTGTCCCTGAGTAACAATTCTCTGGCACTCAGTAACAATTCTGTCTGTCCCTGAGTAACAATTCTCTGGCACTCAGTAACAATTCTGTCTGTCCCTGAGTAACAATTCTCTGGCACTCAGTAACAATTCTGTCTGTCCCTGAGTAACAATTCTGTCTGTCCCTGAGAATGAATTCTGTGGCCCTGAGTAAGAATTCTCTGGCACTCAGTAACAATTCTGTCTGTCCCTGAGTAACAATTCTCTGGCACTCAGTAACAATTCTGTCTGTCCCTGAGTAAAAATTCTGTGGCCCTAATAACGTTTCTGTGGCCCTAAGTAACAATTCTCTGGCACTGAGTAACAATTCTGTCTGTCCCTGAGTATGAATTCTGTGGCCCTAACTAGCGTTTCTTTGTCCCTAAATAACGATTCTGTGGCCCTCATTAACAAGTCTGTGTCCCTGAGTAATGGTTCTCTGTCCCTAAGTAACTTCTCTCTGTCCCCAATTCTCGTTTCTGTGGCCCTAACTCTGTCCCTGTCCCTAGTACAGAGCGGTCTGCCTCTGTTCAATGACTGCAGGCAAATGAAGATTTCCAAAATGGCCGCTATATATACCTCGACCATTACACAGTGCTGGCTGGCTGGCTGCTGATTGGCTGATGCGATCACATGTCGTTGAGGAATGCATTATGGGGCAGCGCGCCTTGTCTGCGCGCCTTCCCCGACATCCCCGCTCCGTCGCCGCACATGTCAGCCGCCATTTTCGGAAAAATTTCGATTCGCGCGTCCGAATTAGGCTGTTTTTCGGATTCGGCACGAATCGAAATTTTTCCGATATTCGACTCGAATTCCACTTCGGATACTTCGATTCGCTCATCTCTAGTCCTAATACTAATCTGATGTCAAATTTTTTATCTTTTTTACATTCAGTTCTGTCATTTTTCTCTCTGTTCTCTGGAGCTTTTATTAAACATCTTATTGTCATATTTTATTGTTATAATCACTGCGCAAACTACACTCTAAATATGTGACTCAAAGTAGCTGACAACTTTGTACGTTGATACCAAGTATTCAACAAATCAAATGTATATGTGTATATTACATATATAAATTACCGCTGCTTTAAGTAGTGAGTCACCCAATAATCACCTACTAAATCTTTAACATAGCTAGTGGAAGCAGTGCAACGACAAAAATGAAATACTAAAGTAGCACAAAATACTATACAGTGAAATGCATGTGCTTCAATATACAAATAAATCAATCAATTGCATCACTGAATGTCCAATTCATAAAGACAAATAAATGCTTTGTACAAGTCCACCAAAAACTAAATAGTCCTTCTAATCCACAGAACAACCATGGGAATAAATTAAATTATTTTCACAAGTGCCAAATAAACTTCACTCCAGTTTCACCACATGCTCCAGAGAAGCATCTCCCCCAATTCAGTGGCACTCACCAGATATCATGGCCCATCTTTGCATGATAGGCAACCGCAGTTATGGTGAGTGTCATATGTAATAAGACTCCTCAATGACGTAGCCCATCTGCAATTTGAATCTGGTGGGTAGGTAGGACATCCTCTAAAAAGATTAAATCCACCTCAAGAAAGGAAATAAAGGAAAGGTCATAGCGTAATATCGCTAAAAAACATTTATTTTAAAATCAGTAATAAACTCACATAATAAAAGTACAAGCATGTCCAACATCCATAATTTCCTCAGAAAGTGACAATGTATCTTATATACAGTGTATCACCAGATCCTCCTTGCTGCTCGCGAGCGATAAGTCACTTCTGGCGGGGGATGTGAGGTGGATGCCAAAGAAAATGCAGTATTTTCCCATTAGATCAATAATTTAGCATTCTAACGCTTGGTCAAATTGCAGCCCAAGGGCCACATCCAGTCCCTTAGCTGTCCCTGTCTGGCCCACGATGCCTTCACTGTCAAAATAGGGGGAGGGAAGAGTAGGGAAGGCAGGGGGGAAGATGAGTGTTGCGAAACATAACTTAAGTTATCAAGGAAGGATGACAGAGGGGGGTAGCATGTGTCTCTCGCCCTCTCTGCCAGACACTGAAGCATCACACCCCCCTCCCCCCCATACCATAGAAGGCCGTGAAGTGAAGGGGAAGGAGCGCAATCAGATAGGATCCTAACATTCAATCCCTTCCTCAGAGAAGAGTAGCCTGGAGAGAACCAGGTATATATGGATGGTCTTATAGGTGGGCTGTAATGTCTTTATTGGGGCGAAGTTTTGTCAATCAATAGAGCGAACTCTTCGGTTGTCTGGAAATGTGTCCAACAAGCCCATTTAGAAGCAAATTTGGCAGGAGAGTCTCAGGCAATAAAAATGAGTTCTACCAGTTCCGCTATTTTACGTATGCAGATGAGCCATTCTCTTATAGTTGGAGGTTGTGGGGAAACCCAGTGAACTGGAAGACATTGTTTAGCTGAGTTAACCATGTGCATGGCTAGAGACTTAAAATAGGTCGACTGGGGGAGAGAGGAATGGTGCAGTAAGAACTGAGCGGGTGTAAAATCTAAAGTGTAGGTAGTTACGCTTTGAATAATTCGGTGTATTTCAGACTGGTAGTGTTTCATTCTAGGACATGTCCACCAGATATGTAGAAGGGTTCCCAACTCCTTCTCACATCTCCAACAAGTGTCAGGGATATCTGGGTTTGTCAGGAATGGACTCACCACAGGTGGTGCTGGGGCTCACCTGCCTTGTTGGCTGCAGTACCAGTGCTGGCCAGCGAGTTCTCTCAGCAGCCAGAATCTCACTCCTGCAGTCAAGCCATCACCTGAGGCCTGTTGCAGGAGGTGTATTTAAGCAATGGCCAGGCCTGCAGTCAGTGCCTTGGTGTTTGTTCCCATGAGCCCCTGTATCTGCATCCTGTCTGCTTCCTGCCTGATATTCCTGCCTGATCGTGACTCTGCTAGAACTCTGCCTGCACCGACCCCGGCTATTCCTGACCACTCTTCTGCCTGCTCCTTTGTACCTTGTCTGCCCGATAGTTACCGACCCGGCCTGCCTGACTGCGTTTGTGTTCCCGCACATATTGTGATTTATTGGAGGTTTGGTTTTTGCACTGTGTGTACTGTATAGTCTTAATAAATTATATTGTTTTACACCATACTTGAAGCCTGCGTTTCCCTGTGTCAGTCCACACATCTCTGGTCATACCTGGATCCCTGACAGGGTTAAATTTATGGAGAAGAGCAGGGGTGCGATACCAGCGGGATTGAATTTTGTAACCATTTTCTTGGGTGGATGCATTTACCGAGCCATGGAGTGTGTTCAGATGAATGTGTTCCCAGTCATCTTGAGTGAAAGAAATCGAGAGGTCTCTTTCCCATGCCGCGCAAGCTGTGCCACTGTTAGAAGGGTGGTCGGAGCTCAGTTGAGAGTGGATGGTGGAAATTAGATGACTTTGAGGCGATTATTTAGAGCACAATTTCTCAAATGGGGTCAGAAGTCTAGACACCTGTCGGTTTTTATCAAGTGAGTGTAGGTAATGTTGTACAAGCAGGTATAGCCATGGTGGTATAGGGTTTGTTCCTAGGTTGGAGGCTAGCTGTTCCCTGGAAAGCATTGTGTTTCTGTTAAAGAATTGGTGGGCTATCATCTTTTTGAAAAGCCAATGGTCCTTGAGGAATCACGGGTGTAAGCCTGGTGGAATATTGGGGTTTTGACATAGAGGGGTAAGAGGCCCTGGGACTGATGAAATAGACTTGGAACTTTTGAAAATAGTACTAAAGATGCGAAGGGTTGGGTCAGGGGCGGACTGACAACTCATGGGGCCCCTGGGCAATAGGGGATCATGGGGCCCCTGTGTCCTTGCCCAAACTCAAAAAAGCCTATGAAAAAAGTACCAGGGGCATCTCATGGGGCCCCCTACTGACCCCCAGCCCTCAGGCAGTGCCCGAGTTTCCAAATGGTCAGTCCACCCCTGGGTCAGGTAAATTAAAGGGTGGGTCTTTGCTTCTTGAGGGGTATGGTGAACATTCAACCAAGGCGTAGAAGCAAGAGGCATGGGTAAGAAAGAAGCCTCGGGAGAGACTCAGTCTTTAACAGTGTCATAAGTGTTCCAATCTACTATCCTGGAGAGATGGCATGCATGGAGATAATTCTGGATGTCGGGTAGGCCTATTCCCCCTTTGTGTCTGGGAAGCGCCAGTCTCTAGTAACTAATTCGTGGTCTGTGATTGTTCCACAGGAAATTGGAGCAGAGGCTCCTGTAAGAGAGTAAGAAATTGTGAGGTAGGTGGATGGGTACAGTTTGTAATAGGTGGAGGAGTCACGGGAGAGCATTCATTTTGCGGATAGCGGCTCTGCCGAACCAGGAAAAGATAGGTTTGTTCCATCATTTCAAATCATTCGTTAACTCTCGCAGGATGGGTAGATAATTCTTACTGTAGAGGTCTTGTAGGTTCTTAGGGAGCTGAATGCCTAAATAAGTGACGGTGTCCTGTTTCCATAAAAAGGGAAAGTTTCGCTGACAGCGGATTACATCTGTAGAAGAGAGGGTCACATTGAGGGCATAAGACTTTGAAAAGTTGATTTTGAGGTTGGACAAGGATTGGAAGTGACACAATTCTGCTAGGAGGACTAGAAGAGTAGTGTGGGGGGCTGATAAAAAAGCAGAATGTCATCAGCAAATGCTGCTAATTTATACTCCTTACCTGCAGAGCTAAGACCTTTGATATCATGGTTGTGTCTGAGACAGTGAAGAAAAGGCTCCAGCGTCAGGACAAAAAGGATAGGGGAGAGTGGGTATCCCTGTCTGGTACCATTACTGATGGGGAAAATGTCTGACAGTGTGGCATTTACTCTAACTCTTGCCGAAGGAGAGGCATAGAGAGACATTGTAAAGGTCAGCAAACGCGAACCAAGCCTCATCGTCTGTAATACGTGCTCTATATAATCCCATGCGACCCTGTCAAATGCTTTCTCCGCATCTAAGGAAAGAAACAAGCCTTGTTAGTTTGAGGTAGTCAAAAGGTGGTGTATATTGATGGCTTTGATAGTGCTGTCTCTGGCTTCACTTCCGGGGATAAAGCCGATTTGATCATTTGTGACAAGAGATAGTAGGAGGGGAAGTAAACGGGAAGCTAATATTTTGGCAAAAATCTTGATGTCTACGTTTAGTAGCCAGATTGGATGATAGTGAGCAGCTTGTGTAGTATATTTTCCTGGTTTGGGTATAGCGGTTATGTGTGCAGTCAACATTTCCATGGAAAGGGGTGCTGAAGGTGAGATAGAGTTGAAGGCACTCAAAAAAGGGGAAGAGAGGACGTTCAAGAACATTGCGAGCTAGTGTATGTTTGTGTTTGGTTTCCAAGAGATTAAGTTTAGTGAATAAATCCTTTAGGTGTGCCTGTTTATCTCACTTAATAGCTGAGGCCATTGCAATGAGTTTTCCTCTAATGACACATTTATTTGCTTCCTATGGTGTCAGAGGTGGGACTTCTGGAGTATTGTTTTCTAAGAAGTATTCAGAAAGGCATTTGTGTAATTCAGCTACCTGGACAGTATCCGTCTAAACGCCAGATAGGAGTAACTGAAGGATCATCAGGGAGATTGCGGACAATCGAGACTAGGTTATGGTAAGAAAGCACCATCGGCTCTATTCGGCCCAATGAAAGGAGAGGTAGGTCTTGTTGTGTGATTAAAAAATAATCCAGGCAGGAGTATCTGTTGTGGGAGTCAAAAAAAAAAGTAAAGTCTTTCTCATTAGGGTGTAAGATATGCCACGCATCATGTAAGAGAAGGTCTTGAAGGCTAAGCTTAATTTGGCGTAGAGCCTTATAAGCCAGGTAGTATGTGCCCGTGGAGGTGTCTAGAAGGGGTTCTAAAGGCACATTGAAGTCTCCTCCGAGAATCAAGATCTCGCTCTGGAAAGAAGAGAGAGAACGGGAGATTGAACAAAAGAAGGAAACTTGACCACTATTGGGGCTATAGATATTTTTTATAGTGATTGGTTTGTTTTGTAGAATACCTTTCCGGAAGAGATATCGCACTTGGTCATCTGCAAGAAAGTCGGTAACTGTGAGATTCTTAGAGAGAAGGATCGAGACTCCCTTAGATTTAGAGATGTCGGAGAAGTCGCGTGGTAAACCTGCAGAAAGTGTCTATTTTCTCATTTGGGTATCGCATTAGAGCGAAAATGTGTTTCTTGAAGGAGATGAGATCCGCTTTCATGCTACGCATACTAGCCAGGAGTTGTGAGCATTTCTCAGGAGTATTGAGACCTTTAACATTCATGGTAATAAGTTTGAGGGAAGGGTTGATGTGAGCAGTTTTGTGGGGAACTACAGTCAGGGAGTTCAAGTTCCGTTGTTGAGAGGTGTAGTGACTGTCCGGGGGGGGTGCACCCCGGGGAAAGGAGCGAGAGAGCACAAATAAGCTTAGAACCAAGAAGAGGGGAAAGCAAAGGAGGGGGAGCCACCAGAAGGATAAAAAAAGGGGGAAAGGGGGGGAGCAGCAAGAAAAAGAGAAAGGGATTGGAGGAATAAGAGTAAAGATAGCAGAATGAGTTAAGTACCGGAAGTGGGATTAGACCAGCTATCCCACCAAAAATATAGGAGATTCTGATGAAGGTTGGTAGGAACTACCAGCGTGTGCCGTGTGCGGGGGTGGTAGAAAACGACCTGTGATGGGGTGAGGTCCCGAGTCTCAATGTGGTCTAGGTAGCATATATAGGCGTAAAAAGAGGGGGATTAATAGAGAGCCAGCGGTGGTTAAGATTTAAGAATTAATGATGTATGGAGCAGAGTTGGTAGGAGAGTAGCTGGGGGATCGCATTAAAAAGGCAGGATGTTGAATGGAGTTGCAATCTATGGGGAAGCCTGTTTAGGAGTGGAGGATGAGGAGGGATTCACGTCGTCCTCTTAAATGTTCATTGTAGTGTAACCTGTAAAAAACATCTTATCTTGAATACATTCAATATGAGCATATGAATAGGTACAGTTGCAAGAAAAAGTATGTGAACCCCTTGGGATTACGTGGAGTTTTGCATGAATTGGGCATAATATGTGCTCTGAACGTCATCTAAGTCACAACAATAGAAGAACACAGTCTGTTGAACATAATACTACACAAACATTAGATGTTGCCATGGTTTAATTGCACATAACATGTAAACATTCACAGTGCAGGGAGGAAAAAGTATGTGAGGCCCTAGCTTAATGACTTCTCCCAGAGCTAATTGGAGCCAGGAGTGAGCCAACCTTGACTCCAATCAGTGTGATGAAATTGGATGTGTTGCTGACACCTGTTGTGGGTTTACTGGTTTCAAGAAGCACAGTCTGATGTGAACCACGCCTCGCAGAAAAGAGCTCTCAGAAGACCTACGATCAAGAATTGTTGACTTGCATGAAGCTGGAAAGGGTTACAAAGAAGAATCCCAGAGTGTCAGCTAAAGACCTACAGAAATCTCTGGCACATGCTAACATTTTTGTTGACACATCTACAATAAGGAAAACATTAAACAAGAATGGAGTACATGGGAGGACACCACGGAGGAAGCCATTGCTGTCCAAAAAGAAGATTGCAGCACGTTTGAAGTTTGCAAAAGAGCACCTGGATGTTCCACAGCACTACTGGCAGAATATACTCTGGACAGATGAAACCAAGATTGAGTTGTTTGGGAAGAACACACAACACTATGTGTGGAGAAAAAAAGGCACAGCACACCAACATCAAAACCTCATCCCCACTGTGAAACATGGCGGAGGGAGCATCATGGTTTGGGGCTGCTTTGCTGCCTCAGGGCCTGGACGGATTGTTGTCATTGATGGGAAAATGAATTCCAGAGTTTATCAAGACATTTTGCAGGAAAACGTACGACCATCTGTCCGCCAACTGAAGCTCCGCAGAGGATGGGTGATGCAACAGGACAATGACCCAAAGCATACAAGTAATTCAACAAAACAATGGCTGCAACAGCACAGAATACGCCTTCTGGAGTGGCCCAGTCAGAGTCCTGACCTCAACCCCATTGAAATGCTGTGGCATGACCTTAAGAGAGTGATTCACACCAGACATCCCAAGAATATTGCTACATGGAAACAGTTTTGTGAAGAGGAGTGGTCCAAAATGACTCCAGATCGTTGTGCAGGTCTGATCTGCAACTACAGGAAACGTTTGGTTGAGGTTATTGCTGCCAAAGGAGGGTCAACCAGTTTTTAAGTCCAAAGGTTCACATACTTTTTCCTCCCTGCACTGTGAATGTTTACATGTTATGTGCAGTTAAACCATGGCAACATCTAATATTTGTGCAGTATTATGTTCTGCAGACTGTGTTCTTCTATTGTTGTGACTTAGATGATGTTCAGAGCACATTTTATGCCCAATTCATGCAAAACTCCACGTAATCCCAAGGGGTTCACATACTTTTTCTTGCAACTGTACATTGCAGGTGACAATAGCTAGTCAACTAACATAATAACTAATAATTGGAACCATCGACATGCATAAGAATACAATTCAGTTGTAAATGAAGAGAAAGTAATCAGAGGAAGAGGGGAAAGAGAGAGAGATTAAAAAAAAAGGAGAAAAAAGGGAGGGGGTTAAAGATAAGAAGGGGACTAATGGGGAGAGGGAGTAGGGGGAGAGAGGGAGAAATGGAGGCGAAGTGCATAGCAGTGGGGAAAAGGTGTTGACGAGTTGAAGTGAATCAGGGAATGGAAGAGGTTATAAGCATTTATTGAAATTATGCACAATTTATAAGTTGAGTAGATAAGGTAAGGACATAGCGGAGTAAAAGTCAGCTGCAGTCACGTTAATGTGAAGAGTATTGGTAACACTAAAATGAATGTCAGGGAGTTCCACAGTTCTCTTACTCACGAAACATGGCATAAGTGAGATTCTGGGTGTTGTGTCAGTCTCCGTGAATCAACAGGATGATCAGCATCGCCAGTGATTGTGCGATTCGGTGAGAGTTAAGCAGCCGATAGAATGTCAAGCAAGTGTGTCGCAGGATGGTTGGATGTGCTGAGAGTTAGCATTCCAGGAAGATTGATCTTCTTTCTGGGATCATGGGTATTTTTGATAGTCCTGCAGTATTGGTCCCCAGTAATGACTGTAAGGGAATTCCCATGAGACGACTGGTGAATAGACGTGCGGATGTGCACAGAAATGCTCGATCACGCACACGCACACGCATGGTGAAGATTGGCGCCAGATGAACTATTTAAAAGGTGCCTCTGCCTGTGCTGAGTGCTGACTGGTCTTCAGCCGTTCCCCGTTTCCTGCTCATTCATGTGTGATTTCCTTGTTGCTGACCCGGCTTGTTCCTGACCTGACTGATTACTCTCCTGCTTGATACTGGCTCCTGACTTCGGCTCTGCTCCTGACTTTGGCTTGCTTATGATTTGGTACCTCGCTGTCCGCCCGTTGATGACCCTGGCTATTCCTTTGACACTGCTCCTGTCTCCCATCCTTGTTTCCTGCCTTGCTCTGGTGCACACCTGGCGATCTACCATATCAGCTCTGCATATTACTACTGTGCCTGAATCGGAGGTTCATCAGTCTTCCAAAGTCTCCAACTGCAAGAGCTGCAAACAACATCTGCTGGCGCTCTTGTCCTCCTGGTCCCTAGACACCCTCTGTTCCACTTCCAGTGGGGTCAGGGCTAGTGACACAAGTGAGGCCGACCTCATCATTTCCGTCTCCAATTAGGTACATGACAGACTGATGGTATTTCTTAGTAGGCGCAAAAAGCTCTAGTCGAAACCAAACTTCGATAGATGAGGAAGGGTGATCATTGAGCATAGAAGCTATGTCAGGGGAAGTTCGTTGCCTGTGTGGAAGTATCGGTAGGATGATATCGAAGCCAGTTTACAGAGTTGAGTCCCTCCAATGGTAGATATCCTTAAGTGGGCCTATCTGTAAGAGGTCAGGAGTATATTTGCTTCGGCTTAAAGAGATAGACTGGGAGAGTCAAGCTACCAGCGAAACTAAGAGTTATTCCAGGATCTTAGCAAGTGAGGTCAAAATAACATGGAGAGGAAAAAAAAAGTGAAGAGAAAAAACCCCTAGGGGGTGGAAACAGGATAATGGACGTTTGGAGGATGGTCTTGCTTCTAATAGTCAGCAGGATTAGAGGCCTCAGGTTTAGGAAAAATGGCAGGCTGTTCGATGGGCTGGTTAAGCCGTGGGGCTACCATTCCTGGGGGCTCTTCCTCCAGTTGGTGGTGGTGAGGAGTGAAGGGAGAGCCGGCGGCGTAGGTGATCTGAGCGTCCCGCTTCTTGAACGTCTTCCATAGAGGTGGCTACCAAACTGGTAGGTCAACAAGTGGTAATTCCAAGGCATTGTAAAAGTGTTCCAGGTCTTACAGTACTTTTAGGTTGACAGTGTGGCCATGAGCTGTTGCGGAGAGGCAAAACAGAAATTTCCATCGATATGTGATAGCTCTGGATCGTAGCAGATCTAGTAGTGGGCGGAGTTCTCTTCTACGCTGGAGAGTGATATTGGAAAGATCTTGGAAGATTTTGACCTCTGCACCCTGAAAAAGATCTACAGTTGCAGTTTCTAGCTCGTCTAAGGATGTCTTCTTTTAAATAAAAGTTCACTAAACAACAGATTGCATCTCTGGGTGGGTCTGTATCTCTATACCTGGGTCTCAGAGCTCTGTGGAGGAGCTCCACTTCTATTGGAGAGTAAGGAGATCTTTCTAGTAAATCATTGAATATAGAAAATACAGCTTGAGTTAAGTGGGAAGGTTCTATAGATTAGGGTATCCCCCTTACCCATAGGTTGTGGCGATGGCCCCTGTTGTCAAGATCTTCCATATAGTGTTGTAATTCCCTGAGGTGTACGGCATGAGATTCTGTCATGTTGTGGGCTTTTGAATTATGTCTCAAAAATATGACTTTATCAAGACATAATATTATATGACAAACAGCTCAGTATAGCCGGATGCTAAGAGTTAATTTTGTCTTGGTTGAACCCTCAAGGATTCTAGTTAAGAAATGGATAGAATGGGGGAAGTGAGTCTTTTCCAAGACAATAAGACTGTTTGGACTGTCAACAAGGACTATTTGTATATTGAGGTTGAGAAGAATGCATATACAGAAAGTCAAACAGATGGCCAGATAGGACTTCGACTTTCAAACATTTTAACAATAATGAGACGGGAACTCAACTGGTTGAAAGCTTACCCAAAACTTGCAGAGTGTGATAAACCAACAGAACTCTCAAACTATCACAATATACTATTGTCCACCAAGGGTGAAAGCATTAACAGTTGTTTACCATGATTCCAATACAAGAGCCAGGCAAACAGAGAGTTTTTTTCCTACACATAGAAAATGTTGGTTCTAAAACAAAGAAGTGAAATTCAGGACATTTAAGTCTAAAAATTGACTGTATATAATTACAAAGATATATTACAAAAACGTATTATAAATAAGATGTTATAGATTTTACACACCACTCAATATTCAGCAATGGGAACTATATATCACTAACTTGAGTATTGAGATGATGGAAAGTAAGATGTATTATAAACTAGCATTAGTCACATGTCTTATCAGGAAACAAACAGGATGGTATTTCAAGAAGGAATAACTGAATATACACCTATATTCCATGGTCCCTATTTAGAATATTATAGGTATGATCACTTCTATATCTGGAAAAAGCCGTATATTTAATTCCTGAAATTACCTTAAGATTCCACCTAAGGTGAGTCATCTCAAATACTCAAATTGTTCTATGATACATGACTGCCATCTGGCGGGCAGGTGAGAAATAGCTTATGTACACACATTTCTCAACTAGCCAATCAAGAAGCCTGGTGGGAAGGTATCTTAGAACAATGGATTAGTGGATATAAAAGCCCTTGTACCTTAAGAAAAAAAAAGCCTCATCAAGAAAAAACCTCATCAAGAAAAAGCTCATCAAGAAAAGACCCCATCAAAAGAAGACCCTGACATCTGAAGAAGATCTCTGCTGAATAACTACTCTTCCATCCTTTCAAACTTCCTAAAACTTTAACTAAATTTCTAAACCTCTAACCTTATAACTTCCTACATTCTCCCCTACTGAATATCTATCACTTGCCCTATAATATCAGTCTAAAGGCGTTCCACTGCCAGCTAAATCCACGGGAGAGTTGCCTAGTCTGAATGCCGGGTGCGGTGAGATTGTTTATTTGATTTTGTATTACCTATTTTCTCTGTTGTGTGGAATCATAAAATTACCTTAGTGTATCACAACAAATTTGGGTAGTTAGATATATGTAGAGAGATCCTGTTTTACTGTTAAAAAATTGTTTGTTGCCATATTATAAATTTTTTTCATATTTCATAATTTATTGAATATTAATAATCAGAGTATAAAATATCAGGGGCTAACTTCTTGCAATCCTATGGCCACGGCTTGTGAGAATATAACCTTTGAGATACTCGAAATTATTAATTATTAATAAATTTAATAAATAATCAGATCATTTAAAAATTGTGATATTGATGTAATTAGTTAGAAACCTTATTATTGTGTCTTACATTGGTAGGATATATTTTTGATTGTGTGTACCAATATTCATTTATCACCAGTCTTTTGCGTTTTGTGTTAATATATATATAATTTTTGTACATAAATAAATTTTTATATTTATCTATTATAAGGCAAATTTTGTGTGTATGGTACGAAATCATATTGGCTAAAAGAATTCAAGGTATAATAATAAGTGGTGATCAAATTATCAAGGTGTCCAAATTATTGGTTTACTAAATATTTGCCGTATTTTAACGGCTGGAGGCACTGTAATATTTCATCTAAGGGAAAGGGACACGCCCTTTATAAATAAAATATATCCTTACATAAACCACCACAGGATAAATTTGGAGGCGCTGCTGAGAGCCATAGAAATCGTACCATAACACAAAACGCACTGGTGATTGTATATTTGTACACTTGGTCAAACATATATTTTATATCAAAATGGCATCCAGTAATCACGGATCCACCTCTTCCAAGCATAACGAGGAAAATATGGCGGCTCAAGGCATTGAGCAGGAAGCTCTGAAGCCAACCCGGAAAGCTGTCGGTGCTTGGCAGAAGTATGTTGAATGTGAAGTAATAGATTACATCCGCAAGAGATTAAGTTTGGGGGATAGCAATAATGAGTTCGTGGATGAAGAGAAACGGCAGGCTATGAGCACCTTTGAGGACCTGTTCAACCAAAAGGGCCAGGTTGTTGGGTTTTTAATAGCGTTTGCTGGAGCAGAAAGTGATAAAAGCCGTGACAGACTTCTCCTAGAAGCTTGGCCCATGTTATGGTTCATGACCGCTGGAGCTGCCCAGCGAACCATGACTTTAAGGGAAGAGTTGTCAGAAGCCCGCTTCTTGTTAGAAAGCAGAAATCAGGACATTGAGTCTTTGAAAGGGAAGCTTGGTCATGCCGGTATTCGTTTAGACGAATCCCAGAAATATTATGATAGATTGGTCGGAGACTTTCGAAGTGCTCAGGACCTGTATGAAAGAAACTTTCAGGAATTAAAACAACTTCAAGAGAAGTATCAGGACTTAAAAGATGAGGTGGAGTACTTCAGATCAGAGAGGTTATCCCCTGTCAAAATTAAAGTTCACCCAGGGGATAAGCATGACCAGTCAGAACTTACATTGATAAAATCTGAGCAGAAAACTCTGGAGGAGCAGATTATGAGGTTGACGGCCCAAATAAATTCTGGGGTCCAAAACCGGACCAACCCAGGCAAGCAGGAAGCTGATGAGCGGAGATACCCGCATCACAGCGAAGTACCTGATAGTGAGGCAGGGTCAGAATATAGGTCACCTCCTAAGCTTTCAAGATACACTCCAGAGCGCTCAGAAGAAAAATATGAGGTTTCATATAGGCAGGAAGGGAAATCCCAGGGGTCATTCAGGAGATATGACACCCCTAAGGTCATTAAGTTCCTGAAGGACACTGTTCCTATGTTTTCTAAGAAAGGGTCCCTTGAAATCACCGAACACATGAAAACATATGAACAGACGTTAGAGATTCTGGGCATTAGAGATGACCACACCAAAATAGAATTGCTGCCATGGGTGTTTGAAGAGAAATACCGGCAATTCTTTGAGACCTTGAGGGCCTATTCCAATCAGTCCTGGAGAGAGGTTAAACATAAGTGCCACATGGAATTTGGGCCTTATAAAACTGTAACCTCTGCCAAGGCTGCGGCCTACAATTTAAAGTGTGGTCCTCACCAAAGCCCTGCAGAATTTCTGGCTGTCCTCAGAAATGCCTATTTCCTGGCTGAAAAGGATCCCAATCCTAACCAGCCAGAATTCAAGACACTATTCTATGAAGCATTACCTGCTTACATAAAATTGGGACTTGCAAAGGATTACAGAAAGGGATGCTCTCTTGATTGGTTGGTGAGAGAGAGTGACTATTTATTCTCGATCCAACAGTCCAGTGAGGGCGGGATAAAAAGAGAACCTAAAAATAGCCCCAAGATAGTAGCAACCACTACCGTTTCCCCTCCAAATCCAAATTTGCAGGCAGAGAAGAAATCATATGCGGAAGTAGTCCGTGGGGGTAAAACCAATGGTTCCCCTAGATTTGTACCTCAAACCCAGCAAGTGAAGGAGGTCCATAACTTTGCACCCCAAAACCAGTGGGTGAGAAAGGATAGACAAAAGCTAGGGAACTACGGTAGTGGAAGTGAGAAGAATAAAAAGTATGGTAAGGGTCAGTACAGTGATGAGAATCAAAGGAGTCAATGGTATCCTCAGAGGTTCTATTATCCTCGCCAAAACCAACATGGGAATTTTTATGGGAACCCCAATTTCAACAGGAACCATAATTACAATAAGAATCCCAATTTTAATAAGAACTCCGACTTCCAAAGATTTCCTCCACGCCAAGAACACCCTCAAGCTCAAAGGGGGGAAACAGTACCCCAGGCTCCCTTTAATAACAGGGAGACCCCAAAACCTCAGAGAGAACAATGGCGTCGGGACCAGAGCAGTAGTTCTGACTCTGAGTCTCATTACCAGTCCCGTCCAAAATACAAGCGCAAGTATAGGAAGAGGGAGAATCAACAGAATGACTCCTCTGAGCGTATTGGACAAATCGAGGCACAGGTCAGCAAAATGGCTGAACAAATGGACAGGCTTGTCACTCAATTTTCATCCAATCCTTTTTTAGGAGCAGCCCCTGTGACCAACCAAGGGTCACAGAATTAACAGGCAACCAAGCCTTAAACCAACAGGGGAGAACACTGAGTCAAATGACAGGAGATGTGTGCCCCGTCCCTGACACGCCTACTAATGGAGAAGCTAGTTCTCAGGCAAAGGGGGACCAGTTGTTGAGTATTAACGATTCTCCTGTTTTTCAGTGTCCATCTATTGCCCCTAATATAGTCGCGGCATCGGAAGTCGTCGGGATTGACAAGCCAGACGGAGCACCAACTTCTAGTTGTGCTTCTGTCTTGAGACAGTCCAAGAATCCCACCAGGGAGGATAAGGGTGATGTGTCCACCACATGCGGTGAGATAAGAGCTAGTCATATGTTATTGAAGGGCCCACAGATCTTCAACCACACTAATTTCATGTGTGAGCTGACTGAATCTGATGGGAGATATTATGCCACAGTGCAGGTGCAGGATGCCAGTGATCTCTCTATTGTCGGCCTAATAGACACTGGATCCCAAGCAACCATCATGTCACAGGAACATTTTGATAAAGTGGCGAATGTCATGCCCACTAAGCCGAGACTTAAAAGCTTTGACAGCTCATTGATTGGTGTAGGTGGAGACCCTTTACAAGTCATGGGTACCGCCTGGCTTAAACTGAAACTGGGTAATAAGGAACTGAGACACCCCATCATCATTGCTAGCATATCCCAGCACCACATGATAATTGGGATGGACTTCCTAAAAAGGCTGAACACGATAGTTGACTGTGTGAACCAAGTACTGTGGTCACAGGTAAATACCCCAATTAAATATGGGAAACTTAAAACTCCCCATTCCCGACAACACTGCCACCTGGTGGAAGAACGGCCTGGATCATTAGAAATCCATTTCAGGAACAGCCAACTTCCTGATGTAACGGTTATCAAACCTGATGACCATAACCCTATCAGAAGAGATGAGGAACACATTTTTAGAATTCCCCAAGATAAAATAAAAGATATTTCCCTCCAAGATGACATCCTTACGATATCTTTTCATCAGGAGGATAAACCAAGAAAAGGGGGAGATCACACCCAATTCTTGACAGGTATTGAAAGGGTTAACAGCGACTTGTTTATCCCCATCCGGATAAATGGTCTTAATAGGTCAAAATATGCCAAACTAGATTTGAGACAGGAACACAGCTTTGTAAGCCATGGGTTGATAAAACACCTGACCGAAATGGAAATGATCCGTTTCTCCACACCTCAGCGTCATTGGATTTCAGACTCCCTTGATGACTCTGATGATCACAATTCAATGGCTAGGTGTCTCTTAAACGTCACTGTAGGAAACAAAACAGCCACCCATGTGTTCCTAGTCTTGGATAATCCCCAAACTAAAATTTATTTTGGCAACGATGTATTACATCGATTTGCAATGCAAGTCGACCTAATTAATGACTGTTTATGGAGTCGACTAAAGGGGGACCCCGAAAAATACCAAAATCTGGACTTAGCTTTAAAATCCCAGCAACAGATGCCTTATGCTGTTGAAGTCCAGGTAGCCCAAAAGATTACAATTCCTAAGGGCATAAATAACTTTATACTCCCCATCCAAGTTAAAAAGGGACATAGATTGAAGGGGTCAGATGCATTAGTATGCCTCTCCCATAAAATGCAGGGGGAAGGACTGAACATTACACACACGCCCCTAGTCAACACACATCAATCCCCGATGTACATTTACATACATAATCTGTCCAATCAGGACATCGTCTTACCCAAAGAGACCCTTATTGGTCTAGCGGTAGAGACTGAATATTACACCTTTGGGGACACTAACCAGGTGATTGGACTCATCCCCGATGAATATTTGTCGGAGGAACAATTAATTGAACAAACATTCCATTCATTACCAGAGGGTATTTTCACCATAGAATCCATTTATCCATTCGATTCTAAAGATGGCACCTGTCGAATCGAAGAGACATCAATTGTCTTTGATCACCCAATCAAAGAACAAGAGTACCCCAAAGAACCTGGATGGCAGGAGAACACACACACACATCACATACCTAATGACCTCACCACGAAACTTGAAGAGGCATATGAGATAGGTCAGCCGGAAAGCTTTCCTGGATTCAAGGAGTTAGTGGAAGAGATGGTGGCCCTCGCCGACGCATGTGCCAGTGATCTCGACTGACAATTGCTCCGAGAGCTTCTCCTTGAATTCCAAGAGATCTTTGCCAAGGATTCTTACGATTGTGGGACTACTGACCTACACATCGCTAGGATCCAAACAGATCCAGATGCCCCACCAGTATTCGTAAGACAGTATAGGTTACCATTAGCTTCCTATGAATCTCTAGCTGAGATTATCAGGAAGTTACATGAAAGGGGTATAATTAGGCCCATCCACAGCTCCTATAACCACCCGATCCTGGGTATTTTAAAACCCAATGGACAATGGCGTTTGTGCGCTGATCTCCGTCAGCTGAACAAACGTGTGTACATGTCAGGATGGCCTGTCCCATACATAGACCAGTGTCTAGCCCAGCTCCAAGGATCCCAGGTTTTTACAGCCTTGGATTGTGCACAGGGGTATTGGACCATAAAGGTGAGTGAGGAAGACCAATACAAACTGGCCTTCAGTTTTGGGAATCGACAATATTGTTGGGTGCGAATGCCTTTCGGATTCATAAATTCCGGACATGAATTTGCTGTGTTCATGCACAAGGCCATGCCAGACGCCTTCGAAAGGGGGACGTTGGCATATGTGGACGATATCCTGATCAAAAGTACTGATATGGCCAAACACATTACAGAACTTCGGCATGTCCTGGGCCAATTAAAAGCAGCAGGAGTTAAACTGTCTTTACAAAAAGCCCAGTGGTGTCGCACGAAGGTAAACTTCCTAGGCCATGAAGTTACTGCTGAAGGTTTGAACCCACAAAAGAAGAAGGTTGAGGCGGTTCTGAACTGTAAAGTCCCTACTAACCTTAAAGAATTGAGATCATTCCTAGGTATGGTAAACTACTCGCGTAAATTTATTGATAATTACGCCGAGATAAGCAAGCCGTTGCTTCACCTACTGAAGAAGGATGTCGGATGGTCGTGGGGTAAGAAACAGGAGGACGCCATGAAGGAGTTAAAGGAACGTCTCACACAAGCGCCGTGTCTAGGATATCCCGAAGGGGGTAAAAATTTCTATCTAGAGACAGGGTTTACACAGGTAAGTATGAGTTCCGTTCTTTACCAGAAACGTGATGATGTCAGTAAGGTGATTGCCTATGCCAGTAAAACTTTGTCCCCGGTTGAAGTAAAGTTCAGTGACTGTGAAAAAGCTCTATTGTCCACCGTGTGGGCATTACAGAATTTCCGCAGTTACATTCAGGGAGAGAGAATCATCGTTGAAACGGCACACCAGCCTTTACAGTATTTAAAGAGTGAACGTATCAAGGGAGGAAATGTGTCTAATAGCCGCATCACTGCTTGGACTTTGTCTTTGCAAGGGTGGCCGCTTGAAATTCGGTACAAACAGAACAAGGAAAGTCCAGTAGCCCAGGGCCTAGCCGAGCTCCATGATTGTTCCGCAACTACGCCTGCTATGGAGGCCCCGGACACTGACTTTCTGGAAGAACAACTGTTCTCTCCCTACAAGGTTTACGATGAAGAATACTGTAAACAGCTGCCGGGTGTATATGTGGATGGTTGTGCTTTTCATCACAAGGATGGGGAACAGCTCCAACTAGTGGCAGGCATTGGAATCGTTTGGACCCAAGGTGTCACCCCAATTTCTGTGGGATACAAACTTGGACCAAAAAGCAGTCAGGTTGCTGAACTTACTGCAATTCTTAGAGCAGTTGAGATGGCTATAGAGTTCAACATCAGAGAGTGTGCCATCATAACCGATTCCAATTATGTCAGGAATAGTTTTGTGGAGTATTTCCCTAGGTGGAAGCGAAACAACATGAACAAGAGTAATCACAAACCTGTGAAACATGGTAAGCTCTTTTGTCACATCGATGAACTGGTAAGGTCCAATGATCTCACCCTGCACTTCAAGAAGACCAAAGGCCACTCCAAGGTTCTAGGTGCCGAGAAAGAAGGGAACGATCTGGCCGATTCTCTAGCCAAGGAAGGGGCAATCACCGGTGAATTGTTAGACATTGATCAATTTTTAGGTACCGTACAGGTTGAAGCTGTCACCAGGCAACAGGCCAGAACAGCTGGTGATCCAAATGCATTACAGTGGAGTCACGATTCTCCTAGTGAGGATTTAATTACTGCCCAAAAAGAAGACCCGATAATTGGCTTGTTTTATAGTCATATAGAAGATCCCAACCAAAATCCCATAAATAAGGAAGTATGTAGTGGGAAGGAGGATTTACGTATCTTAATGAAATCCAAATCCCAATTCTCTTTATACCAGGGATTGTTGATACGAACCTCAAAGGGTGGCGTACAACAATGGGTCGTCCCACTTAAATTTAGAGGTTTGATGCTACAGCATGCCCATGATGCTCCCACTTCCGGTCATCGTGGAGAGAAGATCACGTATGAGATCCTGCGGGATTATGCCTACTGGCCTCATATGTTACGTGATGTGAAGGAATACTGCCAAGGTTGCCTAATATGTCCCCAATTTCAACCTACCAAGCCGACTCACAGAGCACCTCTCCAGAAGAGGGGGATATGTATGCCTTGGTCAGACCTTCAGATGGATTTTATTGGGCCCGTAACAAAATCTTCACGAGGAAATCGGTATATGTTAACAGTTACATGTTTATTCACCAAGTATGTCGAATGTATACCAGCACCAAATAATAGCTCCGAGACATGTGCTGCATTGCTAATAAATCATGTATTTTCACGTTTTGGTCTACCACAGAGGATAGAGACTGATAGAGGATCGCACTTCACTAGCGAAGTGATGGCCAAATTGTGGAAGATTTTGGGGGTTAAAAGGAAATTGCATATCGCCTATCGGCCAGCCTCTAGTGGTGGTGTAGAACGATACAATCAGACCATCGTTAATGTCCTTAAAAAATTTGTTAAGGAAACAGGCAAAGATTGGGATGTCAAACTTCCACTGGTCCTGATGGCGTTGAGGGCTACTCCGAATACAGTTACAAAAATGTCATCTTTTGAACTGATGACAGGTAGACGGATGGTACTGCCCCAGCACTTATTGTATCGCACTACAGATCAAAATTTGATCAATGCTACCACCACACACCATTACATAGAGGATTTACGTAAACATCTGCAATATGCTTTTGCCTTTGCCCAGCGAAATTTGGAAAGAGCTGCAACTAGTGCTAAGACATACTATGATCTCAAAACCTCCAAGAAGGAATATGAGATTGGTGACAAGGTCTATCTATACAACTTTGCAAGAGACCAGATCAAGGAACGGAAATTCCTTCCATCTTGGAAAGGTCCGTTCTCTATCATTGATAAAATCTCTCCGGTCGCATATAAATTGCAGGTTACCCGGTATGGTGAAATCAGTGATAGATGGGTGCACATCAATCAATTACGTGCTTGCCATCTAAAGTCTCAATTGCAGTTGTTGGAAGACTAACCCACCAGTTCCTATCTGGAGATATTGAGATCATTATTAAATTTCCTTTGAACATATAATTCATCTTTTTCCTTACAGGATCCAGTAATATAATTTTATGTATATCCAATACTTAAACTGTTCATTTTAATAATTTAGAAAGGAAGGCCCAGACAATGACCAGACCGGCGATCGGAGGTGTCAATGACCAGACCCTAGAAGGAAGCTATAATGTCCTGTGGGAAAGACCAGATGCCAGAGATCGATCCGGAGACGATAACCTGATGTCCCAGGCCACCAAGGGCCAGTCCAGAGGAAAAGACCCGCCTAGGAGACCGTCTAAGAGACCTGTCGTGCGGAGGACCCATGGACCCCAAGGTGGATGTGCCAGGCCAGGCCGGCCTCATCACAAGACCAGGATCGTCATCAGAAGTGTCCATCTAAAGACGCCGGGTCAAGTTGAGGACCAACCAGCATTACCGCTGCCATTTTATTATAAAAAAAAAAAAAAAACATTTTTTTTATTATTTCATTCACTTCACCGGAGAAGACGAACAATCACTCTAGCCAAAAGCCCCACTCATGTTTTGCGACACAGACACCCCTATACACGTGCCTGTACCCCAAACAAAGGGGGATTTGTTGTGGGCTTTTGAATTATGTCTCAAAAATATGACTTTATCAAGACATAATATTATATGACAAACAGCTCAGTATAGCCGGATGCTAAGAGTTAATTTTGTCTTGGTTGAACCCTCAAGGATTCTAGTTAAGAAATGGATAGAATGGGGGAAGTGAGTCTTTTCCAAGACAATAAGACTGTTTGGACTGTCAACAAGGACTATTTGTATATTGAGGTTGAGAAGAATGCATATACAGAAAGTCAAACAGATGGCCAGATAGGACCTCGACTTTCAAACATTTTAACAATAATGAGACGGGAACTCAACTGGTTGAAAGCTTACCCAAAACTTGCAGAGTGTGATAAACCAACAGAACTCTCAAACTATCACAATATACTATTGTCCACCAAGGGTGAAAGCATTAACAGTTGTTTACCATGATTCCAATACAAGAGCCAGGCAAACAGAGAGTTTTTTTCCTACACATAGAAAATGTTGGTTCTAAAACAAAGAAGTGAAATTCAGGACATTTAAGTCTAAAAATTGACTGTATATAATTACAAAGATATATTACAAAAACGTATTATAAATAAGATGTTATAGATTTTACACACCACTCAATATTCAGCAATGGGAACTATATATCACTAACTTGAGTATTGAGATGATGGAAAGTAAGATGTATTATTAACTAGCATTAGTCACATGTCTTATCAGGAAACAAACAGGATGGTATTTCAAGAAGGAATAACTGAATATACACCTATATTCCATGGTCCCTATTTAGAATATTATAGGTATGATCACTTCTATATCTGGAAAAAGCCGTATATTTAATTCCTGAAATTACCTTAAGATTCCACCCAAGGTGAGTCATCTCAAATACTCAAATTGTTCTATGATACATGACTGCCATCTGGCGGGCAGGTGAGAAATAGCTTATGTACACACATTTCTCAACTAGCCAATCAAGAAGCCTGGTGGGAAGGTATCTTAGAACAATGGATTAGTGGATATAAAAGCCCTTGTACCTTTAAGAAAAAAAAAGCCTCATCAAGAAAAAACCTCATCAAGAAAAAGCTCATCAAGAAAAGACCCCATCAAAAGAAGACCCTGACATCTGAAGAAGATCTCTGCTGAATAACTACTCTTCCATCCTTTCAAACTTCCTAAAACTTTAACTAAATTTCTAAACCTCTAACCTTATAACTTCCTACATTCTCCCCTACTGAATATCTATCACTTGCCCTATAATATCAGTCTAAAGGCGTTCCACTGCCAGCTAAATCCACGGGAGAGTTGCCTAGTCTGAATGCCGGGTGCGGTGAGATTGTTTATTTGATTTTGT
Organism: Staurois parvus; assembly: GCF_062004578.1. Taxonomy (NCBI): domain Eukaryota; kingdom Metazoa; phylum Chordata; class Amphibia; order Anura; family Ranidae; genus Staurois; species Staurois parvus. The sequence goes on from NW_028318059.1 coordinate 144,558, forward strand.
ATTACCTATTTTCTCTGTTGTGTGGAATCATAAAATTACCTTAGTGTATCACAACAAATTTGGGTAGTTAGATATATGTAGAGAGATCCTGTTTTACTGTTAAAAAATTGTTTGTTGCCATATTATAATTTTTTTTCATATTTCATAATTTATTGAATATTAATAATCAGAGTATAAAATATCAAGGGCTAACTTCTTGCAATCCTATGGCCACGGCTTGTGAGAATATAACCTTTGAGATACTCGAAATTATTAATTATTAATAAATTTAATAAATAATCAGATCATTTAAAAATTGTGATATTGATGTAATTAGTTAGAAACCTTATTATTTGTGATTTGTGATACCTTATTATAAACCTATTGTACAGCGCTGAGCAAACCCTTTGGCGCTATATAAACTCGTAGTAATAATAATAATAATAATAATTATTGTGTCTTACATTGGTAGGATATATTTTTGATTGTGTGTACCAATATTCATTTATCACCAGTCTTTTGCGTTTTGTGTTAATATATATATAATTTTTGTACATAAATAAATTTTTATATTTATCTATTATAAGGCAAATTTTGTGTGTATGGTACGAAATCATATTGGCTAAAAGAATTCAAGGTATAATAATAAGTGGTGATCAAATTATCAAGGTGTCCAAATTATTGGTTTACTAAATATTTGCCGTATTTTAACGGCTGGAGGCACTGTAATATTTCATCTAAGGGAAAGGGACACGCCCTTTATAAATAAAATATATCCTTACATAAACCACCACAGTCACTTGCTGTACCTGGCATAAGGCTGCATCGTGGGGGGCTGTGACTCGTTCAACATTATCAAGTCTACGGGCCATGGACTGGAAGTCGTCCCTGAGATCTGATACAGCTGCAAATACTGAGGATTTTATGTTTGCTGCTACCGCTCGCAGGTCCTCTAAGTTAAGCGGGGGTGCTGAGTGCACTGGCAGTGAAGAACAGGAGTGGTTCCGGGCTGCAGAATATGAATGCTCGTGATCTGTAGAGCAGGAATGGTCACAGGCTGAATAGCTGGGAGGGCTACATGTTACTGCACTGATGTGATCACGGGTTGCATAGCTAGGGTGGTCACAAGCTAAAGAACAGAGGTGATCACGGGCTGCAGAATGGAGATGGTCACGGGCTGCAGAATTGGGGTGATCAAGGGCAGCAACATTGGAGTGGTCACGGGCTGCAGATTTGGGGTGATCACGGGATGCAGAATTAGGGTGATCAGGGGATGCAGAGCTGGGGTGATCACAGGTTGGAGAGCTGGAGTGGTCACTGGCAGCAGAACTGGGATGATCATGGGCTGCAGGGCTGGGATGGTTAGGGACTGCAGAAATGGAGTGATGACGGGTAGCAGAGCTAGGTATATCATGGGCTGCAGAGCTGAGGGGATCACAGGGGAGAAGATTGGGATACTCACAGGCAAATGAGCTGGAATGTGCCGGTGCTGCAGAGCAGGGATGGTCACAAGCTGTGCTGCAGTAATGATCACTGGTTGTTAGTGCAGGATGGCTGGGAGAGCTATCACTGCTAGCTGGCTGCTGCTGAGGACCTGTGGGGAGAGCTGGGACAACCCCATATTGTCCCTGTGCTGGGTCCGGAATATAGGCATGTCAAACTGAACAAGATGTATGATCCAAACAACATCTGAGTGCATACGATGGAACCCTGGATGACCAACTGGCTAATGCGTTTCGAGGACACAACCTCTTCCTCAGAGCCAACACTACAGGTCATCCAGGGTTCCATCGTGTGGACTCATATGTTGTTTGGATCACACATCTTGTTCAGTTTGACATGCCTGTGCTTTTATGTCTATTGTGAGTATGATACTTACTTTGTTTCTTCAATAAATATTTTAAACAATAATGCACTAGGTCGGTGCACCCTTTTTCTGTTTCTCCATATGCATCTAGTATATTTGGACCACCCTGGTCTGTTGAGGGCAGCAAGCAGTGCATATTCCAGAAAATTCCAGAACATTCTTATTTGGTCTACTGAGTCCTTTCCTAGCGCAGGAGTAAAGTGTTTGTTGTACTGGGTCTGGAATATCTCTGGTATATTTCTCCCCAGCTGCGTGCCTTGGTCCCTAGGAGAATAGGCCCGGGATGCGGAGGAGTTCTGCTGGCTTTTGCCCATCCTGGAGCAGTGAGAAGCCGCCTGTAAAGCAGAAGCAGGACCGTGAGGCTCTGGAGCTCTGGGATCAGACAGCCATCTTAGGTCAGGACCAGACCACGCCGCACGTCAGCATGCTTTTATGAGCCTGTCAGCTACCTCACTGATGAAGCTGACAGGCTCAGAAATGCATGCTAACAGATGTCTATGTGGAGAGAGAACTGAAAGGAGGGAGCCTGAGGAGCTGATTGATACAGCGGGGAGGCTCAGTTCTTGCAGGAGAGGGTTTCCTAGGAGACATTATTACATTCTCTGACCATTCTGGTTGGTGTATATTTTAAATGTTAAAATATTAAAAAAAACAACCACTACTTTTGTATCATTAAGTGTAGTGCTTCCCCCTTGACAGCCGTTTGGTTTGGGTGCCCCTCATTTCCTGCACAGCCAGGCAACTCATGTTTTCCAACTTCCATTCCGAGTCAGTAACCAGTCCATGGGCTTGTTTTTGTTGTTTTATTTAGAACAATTTTAATTGGGTCTAGGGGTATATGGGATGACTTGTACTAATAACAAAAAGGACAAACTTCCTAAATTCTGTACAAGAATGTAGGATCCTTGACTTCCTACTCCCTCCGGAGCATTATCAGTCTCTTGATGGATCAGTAACAAGGTCTCTGTAAGGAGCATTTGAATCTCTTCGGACCCCAGCTAGGAACTACCCACCTACCAGGCTGTCTTTAAAGAGTATCCTGGAGCAAGAGATTCTAGAACAGTATTGTAGCACTGTCCAAAGGGGGAGAACTGCTTGGGTATAGCACCTTGCAGCTCTCTCTCTTGTAGGCCCCAGGAGTGTAGAGGTACTCAAAGTGTCCTTGTGTCCTGTAGCTTTAGATAAACTGCTTTCAGGCTTTTCGCCTGTCGGGCTAGTTTCCTTCCAGGCTTGCAGACTGTCCTTCCTTCCTCAGTGGACTGCAGGGCAGTGGAGCTCCCTCTGTGAACTTCCTTCTCCAATCCTCCCAACCTCCAGCCTGGAGGCAGAACCCCCCTTCTTTGGGATCCCCTCCCAGGCTACACAGCAGCACATCTCAGCACTCCATTTTCCACCTGATTCCCCAGCTGGCCAGGCTATCTCATATTTATGGGCTGATTAGGCCATCTTGCCAGGCCTCTTGCCTGGTGATTGACCAGCTTCCCATAAATATGCAGATCAGCGCCTTCTGGCCTCCACCTTCTAGCTTCTAGAAACTTCTCCAAGTTTCTAGAACCAGGGGGAGGTCCCAAAGGCCTGACCTGTAGAGCTCTCCTTCCTGAACTAAAGTAAACTCACTTACTCACACCCAGGCTTCTAACAAGTCTCTGACTACACTACAAACTATGTACATCAGAGGGCGCTGCATCCGATTCTTGCAAGTTTATAAATGTATTTTCACATGACTGCAAAAATCCCAGTGAACCAACATTATTTACAAACTACAGTTGCAAGAAAAAGTATGTGAACCCCTTGGGATTACGTGGAGTTTTGCATGAATTGGGCATAAAATGTGCTCTGAACGTCATCTAAGTCACAACAATAGAAGAACACAGTCTGCTGAACATAATACTACACAAACATTAGATGTTGCCATGGTTTAATTGCACATAACATGTAAACATTCACAGTGCAGGGAGGAAAAAGTATGTGAACCTTTGGGCTTAATAACTGATTGCCCCTCCTTTGGCAGCAATAACCTCAACCAAACGTTTCCTGTAGTTGCAGATCAGACCTGCACAACAATCTGGAGTAATTTTGGACCCCTCTTCTTCACAAAACTGTTTCAGTGTAGCAATATTCTTGGGATGTCTGGTGTGAATCACTCTCTTAAGGTCATGCCACAGCATTTCAATCGGGTTGAGGTCAGGACTCTGACTGGGCCACTCCAGAAGGCGTATTCTGTGCTGTTGCGGCCATTGTTTTGTTGAATTACTTGTATGCTTTGGGTCATTGTCCTGTTGCATCACCCATCCTCTGCGGAGCTTCAGTTGGCGGACAGATGGTTGTACGTTTTCCTGCAAAATGTCTTGATAAACTCTGGAATTCATTTTCCCATCAATGACAACAATCCGTCCAGGCCCTGAGGCAGCAAAGCAGCCCCAAACCATGATGCTCCCTCCGCCATGTTTTACAGTGGGGATGAGGTTTTGATGTTGGTGTGCTGTGCCTTTTTTTCTCCACACATAGTGTTGTGTGTTCTTCCCAAACAACTCAATCTTGGTTTCATCTGTCCACAGTATATTTTACCAGTAGTGCTGTGGAACATCCAGGTGCTCTTTTGCAAACTTCATACGTGCTGCAATATTCTTTTTGGACAGCAATGGCTTCTTCCGTGGTGTCCTCCCATGTATTCCATTCTTGTTTAATGTTTTTCTTATTGTAGATGTGTCAACAAAAATGTTAGCATGTGCCAGAGATTTCTGTAGGTCTTTAGCTGACACTCTGGGATTCTTCTTTACCTCATGCAGCATTCTGTGCTGTGCTCTTGCAGTCATTTTTACAGGGCGACCACACCTAGGGAGAGTAGCAACAGTGCTAAACTTTCTCCATTTGTAGACAGTCTGTCTTACCATGGACAGATGAACATCAAGGCTTTTGGAGATACTTTTGTAACCCTTTCCAGCTTCATGCAAGTCAACAATTCTTGATCGTAGGTCTTCTGAGAGCTCTTTTCTGCGAGGCATGGTTCACATCAGACAGTGCTTCTTGAAACCAGTAAACCCAAAACAGGTGCGTGTTTTTTAAGGGCAGGACGGCTGTCAGCAACACATCCAATATCATCACACTGATTGGAGTCAAGGTTGGCTCACTCCTGGCTCCAATTAGCTCTGGGAGAAGTCATTAAGCTAGGGCTTCACATACTTTTTCCTCCCTGCACTGAGAATGTTTACATGTTATGTGCAATTAAACCATGGCAACATCTAATGTTTGTGTAGTGTTATGTTCAGCAGACAGTGTTCTTCTATTGTTGTGACTTAGATGACGTTCAGAGCACATTTTATGCCCAATTCATGCAAAACTCCACGTAATCCCAAGGGGTTCACATACTTTTTCTTGCAACTGTATATGTCTTATTAGAGCCCTGGTGCCCAACCTGTGGCCTAGGGAAATGTATTGTGCAGCCCTTGGGGACCCTGCAAATAGTTGTGCTCTCTGTAGCCTAGGTGCTTACTCAGGACAGCGAAAGAAAATATTCTTTAGACTACTTTCTAGTAGTTAAATTATTATTTTTTATCACAGTATCTTACTTTTTTGTGCTGTCCATCATATGATTCCTCCCATGCCAAATCAATGGACATTAAGTTGGAGTCACCACTTTTTGTATGTATACAACAACAGCCTTCATTCCTCTGGAATAGAATTTGTAAATTCAGACACTAATGCTGGATGAGATGACCTTGCTCATGATGCTCAATAAAAGTAAGAGTTCTTTGAAGGTCACTTTCTCCACTTGTCAAAACATGTCTTAATGGAGCTGACTTTGTGCCTAAGGGGCACAGTCATACTGGAAAAAAATGGGCCTTCCCCAAATACTTTGTGGTTGACTACACTCTTGAGGGACCTCAGCCAATTCCAAACAGGAGGTTTGACAAGGGGCTGGGACTCCCTTAAAATTGGAAGAGCCTGCTCAGTAGCAGGAATGTGGTGGTAGGAGAGGAGTGTGAGGCAGAATGATTAGAGCTTGTGTGGAAAAGTTCTAAATTACTTTTTGTGCAGGATTATAGCAGAACCCTAATTTACCAGCAATCCCTAAGGGGGTAGAGCTACATTTGTATGCTGTGGCTCCAACAATACCCTTCACTGAGCATGTAAAAGCTAAATCATATATTCAGCCATAGGTGTAAAAATGCAATGACAATAGATGTGCAATGGCTTACTGCATATAGTGGGGGTTTCTCAAATGTGCTTGCCTCCGTAGAAATACATGTTGAAGTTAAAGAACATTATATTCTTAAAAAGAGACTTCAGCTGTTCTACATAAACCCTCTTTTGGAATTAGAAAAAAAAGACAAATGTATTATTACTGTTACAAATTTGGTGTCAATGATCAAGATGCATAAACAGATGCAATTGCCAAGCAGCTCAGAGACACCCTCAGCTTCCAACCTTAGCTGTCCCCTGGTAATGCCAGCTGGAGCAATAGAACCACAAATCACGAAATGTGATGGTTATAATATAGCTTTAAGTGAAAGTACATGATGCAATTTGGGCATATCGTGAGTTGCAGGAACTTCAAGTGAAGGCACCTTTAAATAAACTAGAAGTAGGAGCTTGAAAATAATTAATAATACCCCAATTAGGAAACTTTATAGCATTGATGAAATCATACACATTAGAAGGTATTTACTCAGACACTGCATCGCTGCTTGAAATTTGCAAGAATTTTATAGGAAAAGGTTGAAAATAATTCTGAAAGCATGTTACAAATAATACGGACAAGAGAAAGGCCTGGAAGAACTTCTTTTCTGGACCCACAAGCCTGGCTGTTAGAATAGTTCATCTTAGGCTAATACAGTCACTATATCCGGAAGGCTTTAAAAAAAAAGATTAAAACAAGACCCAGAAATGTCATTTTTACAAGTTTAGTAGTCTTCTGTGTATCTAAGTCATGGAAAGAAAATTATGAAACTATTATTTAAAGAAAATCCCAAACAGCCTCCTATTATGCCCATTAAAGGGGAAATGTTATCCTGTGTTGGTACGGTGCTTTTATGACTCCCAATTTCCTTCCTTCACGACCAGGGGTGGACTGACAACTCATGGGGCCCCCGGGCAATAGGGGATCATGGGGCCCCTATGTCTTTGCCCAAACTCAAAAAAGCCTATGAAAAAGGTACCAGGGGCATCTCATGGGGCCCCCTACTGACCCCAGGCCCTCGGTCTGTGCCAGAGTTTCCAAATGGTCAGTCCGCACCTGTTCACGACACTTCATGCTCCCATTAGATTACATAAAACTCCTTTTTTATCTTTAAAAAATTGTCTCCAATATCTTGTCCCATACTTAAAGAGTAATTCCACTTTCATTAAGAAAATAAGCAATCCTCTCTGAGGGATCAATGTACATTGCAGGGATTTTACCAAACTCTGTGGCAGATTCCTACCTTTTGTTGCTGCAAAGAGATAGCGGTTTATTTCACCAGACTGATTGCATACTTATCCCGAATGGGTGGTACTGGCTCATTATAATCATCTGATACACCTTTTTGTGATCTAATCAGCAAAGCTGCAGTGTTTGCATCCCTTTAGAAGTATTTAACTTTTGGGGAGTATTTTAACGAAACAAATTGCTATTACAGAGGGTACCTAAAATCTGACTTCGTGCAGACTTCTGGGAAAACAACTGATCTGATCAAACAAGTGGGAAATTACATTTTTGGAAGCCTTCTGTACACCAACATTGTACAGAAGGACTCCAAGTTTCCATGTTACATTGAATGTTACAGAAAATTATGGCAGCTGCAGACTGAAAATGTAAGGTCATTTTTATATCTTTAAATTACAAGACCTGGGTAGCAATTGTATACTGTATGCTATATTTTGTTTTTATTTGCTATATTTTTTTTCTACAAAAGTGGTTACTCTTCAGCTGGGTTTACGTATATGCGGTGCAGTATATCGCATGTTATTCGCACAGGAACCGCACCGCATTCCTGTGCAAATCACATGAGATTTGTGTGCGGTGAGATTGGAGCCATACATTTTGTATAGCTCTAATCGCACTGCACCACACCAAAAAGGTGCAGAACCCTTTTTTTTTGTCCGCACTAGAATCGGATCGCATGGGTATTCACACTTATGTGATCCGATTCTGCACTTCACACCGCGTTTTGCGGACTGCTTTCGGGGTGTTGTTAACTTAACATACACACCCGCAGCACTTTGCATGAATGGGGTGCGATACTGATGCGGTGTGGAATTCGCACAGAAAACAATGCAAATTCCGCACCGCATCAGCGTGAACCAGGGCTCAAAGAAACATTGTTATTCAATATTTTAAGAAATCCATGGGGATATACTGTGCAGGCACTGAGATTTTGCTCAAAACATAAAAATTGCAAGAGGCTGTGTGTCACTGAGAATACGTTTTATAAATTATTTTTTAATTATGTTTGTAAATTGTTGTTGAAATTGTTGCAATATATAGAAATAATAGAAATTTTTACCATCCAGCTTTGTGAACCTGGATGGGGGAATGGGCATATGAGAGTGTATAGCCTATCATTTGAAACAATTCAGAGCAGTTGTGCTGAGAACAGATGAAAAAGGAGACATGCTGCATCTGAGCTGCTTGCTATAATTCTAGGGACTACATAGATGTGGACATTTTTCTGGAACATTTGCTGAGTGTTTGTGAAGAAAAATGGATTTTTCAGGGCTGTAATCTCATCCCCATTTTTGACACCATGCACTGCAGGTAAGTATGCATCTGGGTACATAATTACATAGTGAGTCTGGCTCTGACAACTCATGGGGCCCCCGAGCAATAGGGGATCATGGGGCCCCTGTGTCATCGCCCACACCCAAAAAAGCCTAGGAAAAAGCCAATGAAAGGTACCAGGGGAATCTCATGGGTCCCCCTACTGACCCAGGGCCTTTGGGCAGTGCCCGAGTGCTCGAATGGTCAGTCCGCCCCTGGTCTGGCTGAAAAAAAAACAAAAGTCCATCCAGTTCAACCATTAAAAAGAAAGTTATAATTCTATACCCACAGTTGATCCAGAAGAAGGCAAAAAACCCAGCAAAGCATGATTAAATTTGCTCCCGCGGGGAAAAAATTCCCTCCCGATTCCCTGAGAGGCAATCAGATATTCCCTGGATCAACTTTACCTATAAATGTTCCTAGCCAGTTATATTCTGTGTATCTAGGAAAGAATCCAGGCCTTTTTTAAAGCAATCTACTGAGCTGGCCAGAACCACCTTTTGAGGGAATCTAGGGTAGGGTGCAGCATTTTAAGTTGAGGTGGGGCAAAAAGAATAAGCACACTTAGCATTTAAATAAGAACTAAATAAATAGGAATTATAAAGCCCACAATTATAATCATCAAAATGAAATGTTCAGGCTCATAAGGGCAAGAATAGAAAGAGTCTGAAATCATGACTATTACACAGGCTTACTGATCTGAATATAAAATTCTGCAGTGGCAGCAGGAAAAACAGCCTCAGTTAAAAAAAGCAATTTAGCAGCAGTTTACAACGTTCATTTAAGCTGAACATTAATAGTGTAATGTAATAACGTACATAGTCTACAGACAGTTGGTCGCAACATCGTAAAAAACAGGCAGTGGAAGCTACATTATTACTAGGACAAACATTTTAACAAACTGAGGCAACCTATTTTTATAAAAGGAAAATTCTAAGCCTAGATGAGTTTCTGTGTGATGGTGTTGAGGGGTTGTAGAGGAAAGAGAGGAGGCTAAAGAGGGCCATGCACTAGAAGATGTTTGAGTGAATGTTCATACAAATGTAGCACTACCCCCTCAGGGGTTGCTAAGTAATTTTTGGGTTCTCTGTCTTGCCTGACCCCACTCTGAAAGCCCAACCCCTGCTGACACCACCTCAAAGCTCTAGTCAGAGGAACCATCTGACTGCAACCACAAACTAGACTCACAGACAGTTTACAGTGAACTAATATCTTGGCTGTATTGAGATCAAATGTAAGTACAGTAAAAAAGAAATGTTTGTGTATAAAAAATAGTTATCACTCATAGTAATTTCAAATAAAAGTCAAACACAGCAAAATTTCAATCAGTTATGGACATCCTGAAAATGTCAGGGCAGGGGCTGAGGAACGGACAGGCAGGCCTAACAATGTAACGCACTGGCTGACGACAACCACCACCCACAGACCGAAGTCCCTCAGGGCGCGGAGTCTAAGTCCCAGGCTGCCCTTCACCAGGGACCCTGATGGTGGGGATGGACTTGACGCAGCCAGGAACCAGGTCGCGGCCCCGAGACACCTCAGCTGCGGTAATGGCCGCCGCCAATGGCGTGAGCTGGTGGAAGAGACAAAAGAGTAGTCAGACAAGCCGGGTCAACAACAACAGGACAAAACAGTACAGGACAGCAGACGAGAGTCACAGGTCACGAGCCGGGTTCAGCAACAGAGGGTCAGATCAAAGGAGGATACAAAGAATAGTCGAGTCACAAGCCGAATCAGATACCAGGAGAGTCACGAGAGTCAGAACAGAGTAATAGCAACACAAAGACACAAGACACAAGTGCAAAGAGCATGTGCGGGCCACAGGCTTATATGTCATCAGCCACACCCCTCTGGGGGATGGACCACAGAGACCTGAAGGCATAAAAGGATTCCCACCATGCACAGCAGAATCCAAGATGGACACCTGCACATGGAGTAACATAACCTCAGGGAAAAGGTAGGACCTTGACAGAAATTCAGAATTTAGCCAGTAGCCCCAGTCCTGAGATGTATTTCCCTAGTGAGCAAGAAAAACTATCAAACAGAGCAGCTAGCTCACTTTGGGCTCTCAGAGGCGGGTGGCAGGATTCAATTCTGAGGCAAAGAAAGAGCTCTTAATTGAATAGGTCAATGTCCCTTTAAACTGCCGTATAAGATCTTCTGCACGCTTGATGGGGCCAAAGTTGATGCAATTTAAGAATTCAAATCCCTCTGAAAGCAAAAGGTAGAAGTTCCTTAATAAGGGGTTACAAAGTCCACCCAGTTCAACCATTAAAAAAAAAAAGTTATAATCCTATACCCATAGATGATCCAGAGGAAGGCACAAAAAAACCCAGCAAAGCATGATCCAATTTGCTTCTGCAGGGAAAAAATTCCTTCCTGATCCCCCAAGAGGCAATCGGATATTCCTTGGATCAACTTTACCTATCAATATTAGTATCCAGTTATATTCTGTGTATCTAAGAAAGAATCCAGGCCTTTTTTAAAGTAATCCACTGAGCTGGCCAAAAGCAACAGGGAGTCTATTCCACATTTTCACAGCTCTTACTGTGAAGAAACCTTTCCGTATTTGGAGATTACATTTCTTTTCCTCCAGACGTAAAGAGTGCCCCCTTGTTCTCTGTGATGTCGTCAGGGTGAATAGCTCTACACCGAGCTCACTATATGATCTACTGATGTATTTATACATGTTGATCATATCCCCCTTATACTCCTCAAGAGAGAATAAATTCAGTTCCTCTAATCTTTCCTCATAGCTGAGCTCCTCCATGCCTCCTATCAGTTTGGTTGCCCTTCTCTGTACTTTCTCCAGTTTGTGAATACAAAGGAAAGGAGCTTCCCCTTTAAATGGTAGATGGCTTGGGTGGTACACAATCAGGGTAAGATGCTGCTACCCCTGCTACACAATCAGGGTAAGATGCAGATTTAGGTAGGGATAAACAAATATGAGCAGCAGCCTTTTCTGTAAGGATTAACTCCTCTTGGGACCCCAGTGGCAAATTGCAGCAAGGCAGGAGCGCTTTGGTGAATGTGGGACCAACTGCATTGAAAGCAATGATGCTGCTTAGCTTGCTAAAGGCAAGACACGGCAGCAGGCTCCTGTGATTGGATTATGCTGAAGGTGCAGTAACCAGTGGGCCAGGTGAACTAGGCCTCAACATGTGCAACTTGTGAACAGTGTCAGTTAAACTAGGCAGAAAGCAGAAGACTTGAGCAATGTCATTGGCAACTTGAATGGCTTGAGAATGGAACTCTCACCCAATCCATAGCATTGGTCAGATAGATGATGGTCTCTCTGCAAATGGCGGCCTCCCAGTGTTGCTGTGGTTTCTCCTTCAGAGATTACTCCGGAGAGCAGCACTCTGGACCACCTGTCCGCAGGACAGCTCATCAGACTCATCAGCAGTCAGCAACTCCTCTTTCTCCCTTTACTCTTTCTGTGGCCTAGCCTGGCCCAGGATCCGGCGTCCTGCATGACCTTCACCTCCACATCTGTTCTCCAGCTCTCACTCCTCACTTCCTGTCCCATTTGCCTCCGCCCTGTCAAGGTCCTACCTTTTCCCTGAGGTTATGTTACTCCATGTGCTGGCGTCCATCTTGGATTCTGCTGTGCATGGTGGGAATCCTTTTTATGCCTTCAGGTCTCTGAGGTTCACCCCCCAGAGGGGCGTGGCTGATGACATATAAGCCTGTGGCCTGCACATGCTCTTTGCACTTGTGTCTTGTGTCTTGGTGTTACTATTACTCTGTTCTGACTCTCGTGACTCTCCTGGTATTCTGATTCAGCGTGTGACTTGACTATTCTTTGTATTCTCCTTTGATCTGACCCTCTGTTGCTGAACCCGGCTCGTGACCTGTGATTCTCGTCTGCTGTCCTGTACTGTTTTGTCCTGTTGTTGTAGACCCCGGCCTGTCTGACTACTCTTTTGTCTCTTCCACCAGCTACACGTCATTGGCGGCGGCCATTACCGCAGCTGAGGTGTCTCGGGGGCCGCGACCTGGTTCCTGGCTGCGTCAAGTCCATCCCCACCATCAGGGGCCCTGGTGAAGGGCAGCCTGGGACTTAGACTCCGCGCCCTGAGGGACTTCGGTCTGTGGGTGGTGGTTGCCGTCAGCCAGTGCGTTACATTGTTAGGCCTGCCTGTCCGTTCCTCGGCTCCTGCCCTGACATTACACAAGTGCCATGAACCCTGACGGTGCAGGCACGCCTTCGCTCCCAACACTAGTCGCCAGACTCGATCAACAGGATCACCTGTTGGATCAGTTCGCTCAGGTGTTGCAAACTCTACTTGCACGCACTGCACACCTTGCTCCTGGTGCTATTAGGCCGGTAGTCACTCCGGTGGTCTCTCCCGCTGCTTCTCCGCCTATTGCGTCCACCACCTCGGTGGCTGCATCAGCGGCACCCAGAGGTATGACTGTCTCTGCCCCTCTTCCACAGCGCTTTGGGGGTGAGCCGAGTCAGTGTCGTGGGTTCCTCAACCAGGTGGGTATTTATTTTGAATTAATACCCCACGCCTTCCCGTCTGAGAGGTCAAAGGTTGGGTTCCTAATTTCACTACTCTCAGACAAGGCCTAGGCCTGGGCAAATCCCTTATGGGAGAGGAACGACACAGTGATTCAAGATTTTTCCGGTTTTGTCGATGCCTTCCGTGGGGTATTCGACATACTGGCTCGTTCCGCCTCGGCGGCCAAGCTGCTCATGACCATGCATCAGGGTTCACAGTCCGTGGCCGAGTACGCCATAGAGTTTCGTACCCTGGCGGCAGAGGTCGGTTGGAACAATGAGGCTCTGGTGGCTGCATTTTCCCATGGTCTTTCTGACACACTGAAGGACGAGATTGCAGCTAAGGAACTGCCTGTGGTGTTGGAGGAGCTCATCTCTTTCCTGATCCTGATTGACACCAGGCTCAGGGAGAGGCCTTCACTCAAGGAACGCCTGCGGAGGCCTTCCAATCGACTGGCACCTGCGTTTTCTGTCCCACCCGTTCCTCCCTCTCCTCCCACGCCTCCTGGGGATAGATTGTCTGGTGGTGAGCCCATGCAGCTGGGGTTTGCTCGCCTTTCCGAGGGAGAGCGGGCCGCTCGGCGTCGGGAGGGTCGCTGCCTGTACTGTGGTCTTGGTGGGCACTTTCGGCAGTCCTGTCCGGTCCGTCCGGGAAACGCTCGCACCTAAGATCCTGTCGGGGACAGATCTTGGGTGGAGTCTCCTCGTCCCCGGCGTTCCGCAGAGATAAGCCACTGATCACCGTTGTCCTCTCTTGGGCGGAGGGCTCGGTGACGGCCCAGGCGTTGGTAGATTCTGGGGCCGGCGGGTTGTTTATGGACAGCTCGTTTGCTGCCCAGCACTCCATTCCCCTGCAGGCTCGAGTTACCCCATTGGTTCTCGAGGCGATAGATGGCAGGCCCCTGCAACCACCGCAGGTTACCCACGAGACTGTGCCAGTGGAAGTAGCTATTGGGGCTGTTCACAGGGAGTTGGCCTGTTTCCAGGTGATTTCTTCTCCGCACTATTCGGTGGTTTTGGGGTATCCCTGGCTCCAGATGCACAATCCAACCTTCAATTGGCAAACAGCCGAGATTCTCTCGTGGCCTCCACAGTGTGGGGCCGGGTGCATCCGTGGGCCGGTTAAGGTGTTGTGTGCCTCCTCGGACTCTGCGTTGCCCTCTGATTATGGGGAGTACCAGGACGTGTTTGATAAGGTACGCGCTGGTGCCTTACCTGCTCATCGTCCTTACGACTGCGCCATATCCTTGCAACCCGCTGCCACTCCTCCGCGTGGCAGGGTGTATCCTCTCTCGGTTGCGGAGAATAAGGCCATGGAGGAGTACGTTGCGGATGCGCTTTCCCGGGGGCACATTCGTAAGTCTACTTCCCCAGCAGGAGCGGGCTTTTTCTTTGTTAAGAAGAAGGGTGGTGAATTGAGGCCTTGCATCGATTACACTGTTCAACAGGTAAAAAGTTTTGGGCATAAAATTAGCTAATCTTACATAATTTTGGGGTGCTGAAAACAAAAATGACCCTAAAAGATGTTGATTGGCTCTAGTTTCCATGATATATTCACCCATCTAATGACGTAAGCCATTCAAAATTATGATGCAACTTCAGCTGCATATTGCGCAATTGATATTGGTGACCAATAGAAAATTGCATGTATACTGAGATGATGCAATATTAGCCTTTAATTGCATCACTTCACTGCATAAAAGCTGCAGTATCTGTAGCTGATTGTAGTTCGACAGCATCTTTACATTTCGTTTTATGCTTATATAGGCTACTCAGTAATGCCTCGAACTTGTGTGAATAAAGCAGATAATTTCTGCTATATCTGCGGTGAAAGAACTTTTATCTCACAAAAAAGGAGGATAACAGGAATGATTAAGAAAGCCTACAACTTGTATTTTGGCTGCAAGATAGGAGACCAGGACAAGAGCTGGGCACCACATATATGCTGCAATTCTTGTGGGACGGTACTGGAGCAATGGTTGAATGGAAAAAAGGCATCTATGCCTTTCGTTGTGCCAATGATTTGGAGAGAGCCAACAGATCATGTTAGTAATTGTTACTTTTGTATGGTGCCTCCAATTGTAAAAGGGCTAAATAAGAAGAAAAAGTTATCTGTGCACTATCCAAATATTCCATCGGCAATACGTCCAGTTCCTCATGGAGAGGGGCTACCAATTCCTAAAGCACCAGAATCCTTTGTGGTTGAGTCAAGTGAGGAAGAACCTGAAGCATGTAGTCACGTGCAGTTGTAAGAGATAGCCCTTTCCTCGAATACAAGAGAAAAGCCAAGAGAAGCAAAACCGACACAAACTGAAGACAAAACTAGTGAGAATCTTAAGTATTAAAATGATTCAACTTAGCTTATGGCTATAATTTTTCTTGGTAATCCTATGCAATATATTATGCCATTTAGGCTTTGTTATGTAGTCAATATCACTTGCTTTATATTTGTGGAAAGACATCTATCTATATAATTATTGTGCATTATGTAGTCATTACGCCTATAGTAGAAAACTTTCCGTTTACAGAAAAACTAGAGCCAATTGACAAATTTCATTGTTATATTTGAACTCAGAATGTGAAATTCATTAAGAAATGGATCCTTTTGTTTCCAAAACTGGCAAAAAATAAAAATTTGTTGAACAGTGTTATAGGGGTCTTAATCGAATCACCACTAAGAATGCCTACCCGATTCCCTTGATTACTGAGTTGTTCGACCGCCTTAAGGGGGCAAGTCTTTACCAAACTTGACCTTAGGGCGGCGTACAACCTCGTACGGATCAAACAGGGGGATGAGTGGAAGACCGCGTTTAACACCAGAACCGGTCACTACGAATACCTGGTGATGCCCTTCGGGTTGTGTAACGCGCCCGCAGTTTTTCAGGAATTCATAAATGATGTCCTTCGTGACTTGTTGCAGCAGTGCGTGGTAGTTTACTTGGATGACATCCTGGTTTACTCTGCCTCCATGGAGTCCCATATCCAAGATGTCAAGCAGGTGCTGCAACGATTACGTGAGAACGAACTTATTTGTAAACTTGAGAAGTGCGAATTCCATCGATCCCAAGTTGCCTTTTTAGGCTACATCATTTCTGCGGAGGGATTCTCCATGAACCCTCAGAAGGTTTTGGCGGTTCTGCAGTGGCCTCGTCCCAATGGTCTTCGGCCCATTCAGCGCTTTTTGGGTTTTGCCAACTACTATCGGAAGTTCATCCGGAACTTCTCCATGCTGGCAAAGCCTCTCTCAGACCTAACCAAGAAGGTCAGTAATCCTCACGAGTGGCCACCCGAGGCCATCGTAGCGTTTGAGGCTCTGAAATCCGCCTTCGCGTCGGCTCCGATACTGTCTCATCCCAATCCTGGATTGCCCTTCGTCCTTGAGGTTGATGCATCCGAGACGGGAGTAGGCGCTCTCCTGTCTCAACGTCGGTCGCCCGATGGACCCCTACTTCCCTGTGGGTTCTACTCCAGGAAGCTTTCCTTTGCAGAGTGCAACTACCAGATTGGAGATAGGGAGTTGTTGGCAATCATTCTGGCTCTCAAGGAATGGAGGCACCTGCTCGAGGGCTCCGCGGTTCCGGTCCTCATTCTTACTGATCATAAGAACCTGACTTATCTTTCGGAAGCTAAAAGATTGACACCCTGCCAGGCCAGATGGGCTCTGTTCTTGTCACGCTTCAACTATGTGGTTTCATATTTGCCTGGTTCCAAGAATGTCAGGGCTGATGCGTTATCACGGCAATACTCTGAGTTGTCCAGGGAAGACTCTGAGCCAATCTCAGTTATTCCTCCAGATCAGATCCTGGCTGCCATTCGCACCAGTCTGACCTGTCCTCTTGGGGAGCAGATTTTGGCGGCTCAATCTGATGCTCCCCCTGGGAAGCCGGAGGGTAGATGTTTTGTACCCGAGGGATTGCGCACCCGCCTGCTGCGTACCTACCATAACGCCAAAACTGCCGGGCATCCTGGGAAGAACCAGCTGTGTTGGGTCGTCTCTCGCTTATTCTGGTGGCCAACCCTCCGTGCCGACATTGCCTCTTATGTAGCGGCATGTTCGATCTGTGCCCAGAATAAGTCTCCACGGCATCTCCCTTTGGGTCTTCTGCAACCCATTCCCAATGGGGAGCGTCCTTGGTCACACCTAGGTATGGACTTTATTGTAGACCTCCCGGTGACTCGGAGTCATACGGTCATCCTCATGATCGTCGATCGGTTTTCCAAGATGTGCCATTGCATTTCACTCAGGAAATTACCAACAGCGCAAGAACTGGCCATGGTCTTTTCCAGGGAGATTTTTCGCCTGCATGGGTTGCCTAAGGTGATTGTCTTGGACCGCGGGAGTCAGTTCGTGTCCAGATTCTGGAGCGCCTTCTGCTCCCAGTTGGGTATTAGTCTCTCCTTTTCCTCAGCCTACCACCCGCAGTCCAATGGGGCTGCGGAGCGTTCCAATCAGGCCTTAGAACAATTCCTTCGGTGTTATATTTTAGACCATCAGGACGATTGGGCCGATCTCCTGCCTTGGGCAGAGTTTGCCAGGAATTCGGCGATCAACTCCTCCTCCGGGATGTCGCCCTTCATGGCCAACTATGGGTTCCAACCCACGGTATTACCTGAGAGGTTCTCTCCACAGGACATTCCGGCTGTGGAGAACCATCTTGCTGCCCTGCGTTCTTCATGGGGGCAGATCCAGAGGGCCTTGAGGGACTCAGCGCCAGAAGTTCCAGGCTGATCGCAGACGGTTGCCCGCTCCTTCATACCAGGTCGGCGATTGGGTGTGGTTGTCTACTCGCAACCTCAATCTTCGGGTGCCCACACCCAAACTAGCTCCCCGTTTTGTCGGTCCTTTCCGCATTCTCCGCAAAGTGAATCCGGTGGCCTATGCCCTTGCCCTTCCATCTGGGATGCGGATCTCCAATATCTTTCATGTTTTCCTGTTGAAACCTCTGATCTGCAATCGCTTCACTACCTCTCTGCCTCGGCCCCGTCCTGTCCGGGTTGACGGTCATGAGGAGTATGAAGTGAGCCGGATACTGGACTCTCGATTGGTGCGCGGTCAATTACAGTTCCTGGTTCATTGGCGCGGTTATGGTCCTGAGGAGCGTTCCTGGGTTCCTTCCGCGGATGTCCATGCTCCTGCCCTCCTCCGCGCTTTTCATACCCGCTTTCCTCAGAAACCTTTTGTTGAGCCGCTGTGGGGGAGGGGCCCTTGAGGAGGAGGTACTGTCAAGGTCCTACCTTTTCCCTGAGGTTATGTTACTCCATGTGCTGGCGTCCATCTTGGATTCTGCTGTGCATGGTGGGAATCCTTTTTATGCCTTCAGGTCTCTGAGGTTCACCCCCCAGAGGGGCGTGGCTGATGACATATAAGCCTGTGGCCTGCACATGCTCTTTGCACCCCGGCCTGTCTGACTACTCTTTTGTCTCTTCCACCAGCTACACGTCATTGGCGGCGGCCATTACCGCAGCTGAGGTGTCTCGGGGGCCGCGACCTGGTTCCTGGCTGCGTCAAGTCCATCCCCACCATCAGGGGCCCTGGTGAAGGGCAGCCTGGGACTTAGACTCCGCACCCTGAGGGACTTCGGTCTGTGGGTGGTGGTTGCCGTCAGCCAGTGTGTTACATTGTTAGGCCTGCCTGTCCGTTCCTCAGCTCCTGCCCTGACACGCCCACACGCCAGCCCCTCTGGGAAATGTAGCCCGTTAGCCCACTGTCAAACAGCAAAGTCCTGCAGTCAGCCTATGAATTCCACAAAGCTTTGCAGCAGGTCTGTACAATTGGGCTGCAGGACACTACCATTTTGTGTCCATTTAACATCCTACAGGCAGTTTCACGGCAGGGTGTTACACAAATATTCTTGTACCTTTTGATAACTGAACAAATGGCATTTTGAAAGTACTTCAAAACTCAATTCCGTTTAACATTCAAATTTGAAATCAATGTTATTTCACAAACAAAAACCACATACACAGTTAGAAATTCCTTTGCTCAGGGAAAAATTTTCCATCCTTCTCTTTTTAAAATTTTCTCATCACCGTGATTGAAAAAAAAAAGATTTGACCCCACTAATGGATAGGAAATAGAAGAAACAATCTTAAAATTAAAAAAATTCTAACAAATTTTCTACTAGTGTATGGCCAGCTTAAGGAACAGCTTTAATTTATCCCTGTCTCCTTCAGGTTTTTGGTTCATCAAAAACAAGTGTCACTTCACCTTTGAAAATCTGTATTAAATCCCCCAGGGGACCAAATGCATGTAGCATTTGGTTTCCTTCAGATCCCTCCTGTGGTTGCTGAGCAGTGTTATGTGATCACTGTCCAAATACGCTGCTAGCAAGGAAATGAATACTCAGTGAGGCTGGTCTCTGTAAGCAGACTTATGTTGGAGATGAGCTCTGCTATTCAACACAGCAGTGGGTGAGTTCAACTTCATTCACAACATAAGCACTAGGAAAAGATCAATTAGCATTGCTGGACTGTGTGACCTTTCAGTCAATACAGTAGTACTAGCATCCGGCAGATAGAACACACAGCCCTGCAGTGCTGACTGATCATTTATTAATGCATTTTTGAATGAACAGTCAGCCCTGCAAGCCTGTGTGATAGATCTGCTAGCTGCTAGTAAACATACACTGCACCAGTGGATGTACAATACAGACCTGCAGCGATGACTGATCGTTTTCTATTATAAGTGTGGAGGAAGCTTTAGACTGTGAGCTTTAATGGTAGCAGGCATTAGCTTGATGCTCTGCAATCCATTGCCTTCTGTGTTTGTTTTGGGAGAGAGAGCATGTTGCTGGAATCGTTGTGCAATGCCTGTGAGAAATCTGTAGAGCACAGGTGTCAAACACAAGGCCCACAGGCTGAATCAAACCCTCTAGGCCATTTCATACGACCTTTGCACCTCTCCTGCAGGTACTCCCTTGTCTCTGCCCCCGCCTTGTCTCAGCAGTCAGCAGCAGACAGGAAAATAGAACTGCTCTGCCAAATCCTGCACTTCTCAATGCAGCTGCAGCACCCCCTCATCTCTGCCTCCCCTGGTCTCAGCATTCAGCAGACTCTGCTAACTGACTCCACTCCTCCTCTGGTCCTCCTCCAGATCCTGCACTTTCTGCTTTCCAGCTCTCCCCTTAAAGGGAGTGCACAGTGATATTAGGGAGGGTGTGGGATTCTTGATATCTGATGTAATGGGGGGTGGGGTGCTCTGGACATCTAATCTTACAAATGCAACTGGCCCTTTGAGGGCAGACATAATGCTGATATGGCCCGTGAGTTTGACACCCCTGCTGTAGAGAGACAATCCAAGAACAGGCAAGGGGCTGTGGGGCGGTGGGCTGCAGGATGCTTGTAACTGCGGAATGATTATTGACTAGCAGCTGGCAGAGAGATCATTCTGTATTGCAGAGCTGTGTGAGCTGGTACATCAAAGACACAGCCCTGCAGCCTTGACGGATCCATCTGTTGCTGCTCTATTAGTACAAAAGGAATATAGTCAATTGTGGAGTAAACATGAGCTGATAGACAGGGCACTTTCTCCTCTGCACTCCTATCACAAACTAAAACTGATTAGTTTTTGGAAAACATGTAGAAAATGTTGGTCTTTGAGCTTCAGCATATACAGTATTTGGGGGAGGTGCCCGTGGCTTCATTGCTGTTATGTACTTCCCCTATAGGAACGCCCATAAATTGGAATTCTGCCTGGGGTGAAGCTGACAGCTAGAACTAGCACATATAGTGATGTGCTAGAACACAGCATGGATCACAACACTACATCCACTTGGTCCCTGGTGGATTCAACATGGTTTTATACGTTGTGGTCATACTTCATCAAGCCAAAGATAGAGCCTGTGCCTGAATTCAGTGTAATTTTTTTAAAATATTCCCTATCCAGAGTCAAATGGTAATTCCTTGTCCCAGAATAAATACTGATACCAAACATGACTTTAGACTTGCCATTTGTATAAATATCCCAGGCTCAATGAATTTGCTTACCGTAAAACTAAATCCAAGAATTTCACTGGAAGGTTTCTACTGGCTGACCCCTTGTAAGCTGACAGGAACAAATTAATTCCGATCATTTCTTCAGTCAGGTTGGATTTTTTTGTTTTTAAACCACTGCTATATGTCTCAGTGTAGTTGTAGAGTTGTACTACAGCATAAACATTTGATGTTTCCTGACATGCCATGTCTGCGGTAATGTATTAATAAAGATTTATTACATGGAAAGGCATTTCTTCTTCTGAAAGACTTCCCAGGATATCATTTTGTCGAATGATTATGATTTGTGAAGCATACGGTAGGTGTCACTGTTGAACTGATCTCTTTTGAACATAATTTGTTACAGATGAACTGTCTGATGGAAGGAAAAATACTGTTATGATAAAGGAATTTAGTAAACCAATAAGGAACAGAGGGTTCTAGAAAGCGTGTGCACATTGACAAATGAGCAAAACTTGCTAGTTAAGGCATATCTTAGCAAAAAAGCCCATAAAAATGCAAATCAGCCAAAATAAAGCCATAAACATTATTTAAAGCTTAATTTTCTTGACATAAGTTGTCACTTATTTTTACACAGATACAAAGCCCCAGGGAATTGGTATTTAGAAGGATGTTATTATAGTCTCCTAATCAAATGTCTTTACTCAGAAATATGTTAAAGCTGAACTCCAGACAAACACCGGATGAAATTTATTTATTTCAGGTACTTATATAGCACTGTCAATTTTATGCAGCACTTTACATTGTACATTCACATCAGTCCCTAACCCTCAAGGGGTGTACAATCTAAGGTCCCTAATTCACATTCATACATACACTGACTAGGGACAATTTAGACAGGAGCCAATTAACCTACCAGCATGTCTTTGGAGTGTGGGAGGAAACCAGAGCACCCGGAGGAAACCCACGCAGACACAGGGAGAACATACAAACTCCAGGCAGGAGGCGCTGTGGCTGGGATTTGAACCAATGACCCTAGTATTGCCAGGCGGAAGTGCTAACCAACTAGCCAGAAATACAGTTCATATACAGTCATGGCCGAAATTGTTGGCACCCTTGATATTTCTCCAGGAAATCATGTATTTCTCACGAAACGTATTGCATTAACACATGTTTTGCTATACACATGTTTATTCCCTTTGTGTGTATTGGGACAAAACAAAAAAAGGGAGGAAAGAAAGCAAATTCGACATAATGTCACACAAACCTCCAAAAATGGGCTGGACAAAAGTATTGGCACCCTTTCACAACTGCGGATAAATAAGAATGTTACAAGCATGTGATGCTCCTGTAAACTCACCTGGGGCAAGTAACAGGTGTGGGCAATATAGAAATCACACCTGAAAGCAGATAAAAAGGAGAGACGTTCACTTAACCTTTGCATTGTGTGTCTGTCTGTGCCACACTAAGCATGGACAACAGAAAGAGGAGACGAGAACTGTCTGAGGACCTGAGAACCAAAATTGTGGCAAAATATCAACAATCTCAAGGTTACAAGTCCATCTCCAGAGAACTAGATTTGCCTTTGTCCACAGTGCGCAACATTATCAAGAAGTTTGCAACCCATGGCACTGTAGCTAATCTCCCTGGTCGTGGACGGATGAGGAAAATTGATGAAAGATTGCAACGCAGAATAGTCCGGATGGTGGATAAGCAGCCCCAAACATGTTCCAAAGACATTCAAGCTGTCCTGCAGGCTCAGGGAGCATCAGTGTCAGCGCGAACTATCCGTCGACATTTAAATGAAATGAAACGCTATGGCAGGAGACCCAGGAGGACCCCACTGCTGACACAGAGACATAAAAAAGCAAGACTACAGTTTGCCAAAATGTACTTGAGTAAGCCAAAAGCCTTCTGGGAAAACGTCTTGTGGACAGATGAGACCAAGATAGAGCTTTTCGGTAAAGCACATCATTCTACTGTTTACCGAAAACGGAATGAGGCCTACAAAGAACAAAACACAGTACCTACGGTAAAATATGGTGGAGGTTCAATGATGTTTTGGGGTTGTTTTGCTGCCTCTGGCACTGGGTGCCTTGACTGTGTGCAAGGCATCATGAAATCTGAGGATTACCAAAGGATTTTGGGTCGCACTGTAGGGCCCAGTGTCAGAAAGCTGGGTTTGCGTCCAAGATCCTGGGTCTTCCAGCAGGACAATGACCCCAAACATACGTCAAAAAGCACTCAGAAATGGATGGCAAAGAAGCGCTGGAGAGTTCTGAAGTGGCCAGCAATGAGCCCAGATCTAAATCCCATTGAACACCTGTGGAGAGATCTTAAAATTGCTGTTGGGAAAAGGTGTCCTTCCAATAAGAGAGACCTGGAGCTGTTTGCAAAGGAAGAGTGGTCCAAAATTCCGGGTGAGAGGTGTCAGAAGCTTATTGATGGTTATAGGAAGCGACTGATTTCAGTTATGTTTTCCAAAGGGTGTGCAACCAAATATTAAGTTAAGGGTGCCAATACTTTTGTCCAGCCCATTTTTGGGGTTTTGTGTGACATTATGTCATATTTGCTTTTCTGCCTCTGTTTTATATTTGTTCCAATACATACAAAGGGAATAAACATGTGTATAGCAAAACATGTGTTAATGCAATACCTTTTTTGTGTGAAATACTTGATTTTCAGGAAAAATATCAAGGGTGCCAACAATTTCGGCCATGACTGTATACTGTAGGAGCTTGTATATAGGAGCTGTCTATCCACTTCTGAAATTTATACAGCATTGCCACAAAGCAAATCCCAGTCTGGCAAGGCAGTAGATCTAATATTTCTATGCTGCAGTTAAATTACACTTAGGGGTCATGTCCCTCCTCCACCTTGTGACTGAACAGCGTAAGGAGAAGCAGCAGACTGATGAGCTCATCTGTCAGCAAATGAATACAGAAAATGCTAATTCTCATGCAGCTAATGCTAATTCTCGTGCAGCTGATGCTAATTCTCATGCAGCTAATGCTCATGCACATTTACCAGCACATTGATGAGCTCAGGCTAATATCCAGTGTGCACTGATATGTAGGTGCATTTGTGTGTGCCAGCGCACATCAGTGTGCATGTCATCATGTAGTAGTGTCAAACTGCCTATTTAAAGGAGATCCTGCTGTCTTTCTGAATGTTATTCAGCTCCCTGTGATCCTTGTGCCTGCTTTTGCTGACTGATCTTCCATTGCAGGCCCAGCTTGTTCCAGACCTCGCTTTGTGGAGCCTAGGTTCCAACCTCAGATTGCTTCTGACTATTCTCTGCCTGCTTCCCTGGTGCTGACCCTGACCTGCTACTGGACCTTGCTCTGCCTGATCCCCTGGTACTGACCTTGACCTGCTACTGGACCTTGCTCTGCCTGATCCCCTGGTACTGACTTTGGCCTGCTACTGGACCTTGCTCTGCCTGATCCCCTGGTACTGACTTTGGCCTGCTACTGGACCTTGCTTTACCTGCTTCCATCATGCTGACCTTGGCTTGCTTCCTGAGCACACTGCTGTCTTACAATGTATGACCCTGGCTCTCCTTGACTAAGTCCTTGACTGTGGCAGTCCCCCGCCATCAAGCTACTGGCACCTGTCATCACATTAAGATGTGCTCGGACCAGAGTCACAAGGGAAGTCCTCTCGTCACCTCGGCCTCCAACCAAGGTACGTGACACCATCTCTCTGTCACTCTGTTCTCTTTTCCTTTCTATACAGCTGACTTGCTCCTTGTGCTGCTTCTCCTCCTCTACTCTGCATACTGGGACTGAGAGAGGCCGATACCAAATTAAATTCAGGTACTTACACTGCTTTTATTTCTAAAAATACATTTAATGATGTATTCATAAGTACATGTATTTCTTTTATATCTGCCTAGAGTTCAACAGCAAAATATATTCTCTGCTCCATTGCTTTTAAAGATGTAGCTTTAATGGTTCTACAGTAGGTTTTTTTAAGTTCAGTTTCTGCCACAGTGTTTTCAACATTTAAAAAAAATGTTATAATTTTATCAATTGTTGTTTTTTTTTTTACCTGCAGTTACAAAGCCCAAATAAGCTGCTTTCACAGAGAGCGTCATGCTTTATACATTTCACCTTCTCCCCCTATTGTGCCATTGAAAAAGTTAAAATGACCTTTTTCAGTTTTTTAAAATAAAAAACGTATCCTGGTTTGTTAGCTTGAATTTAGCCTGTTGTTAGTTCTCTTCTACACATACTGGCCAATCATAACCCCAGACTATATTGCCCTTGTCATGCAATCTGCAATCCTGTCCTGTACATACTGCATGCTGTTATACCTTTACTTTCTCCTCCATATACTATCTGCTGTCATTCCCTCCACACTCCTCTCCTGTGCATAATGTTCCTTATCATATCCTCTGCACTCCTCTCCTGCACTCACTGCTCCCTCTACACCAGGCATCACTAACTGGCGGACCGGGGTCCGCATGTGGACCGAGTCACTGTTTCATCTAGACCCATGCAGTCCTGCAATTTAAGAGCCTTTTCTTCCCCCCAGCTGTCTCACGATCATCCTCACAGAGCAGAGACCGGGAGGCAGGACAGTTCTGGAAGGAGGGTGGGAGCTTCCCATAGTTAACAAGCAGGTGATTGGTTGCAAGGATGAAGGGCAGTCCTAGCAATCAATCACTGTCTGTGTAAGGTAGGACAGTGGGGGGGGGGGGGGGAGAAGTTAAAGGGGCTAAGGACATTAGTGTGAAGGGGGGGCTGAGGACAGTAATGTTGAGGGCTAAGGACTGTGGTGTGTGGGGGCTGAGGACATTTAAGTGGGGGGGGGGGCTGTGAACTGTAATGTGGGGGCTGAGGACCGTAACACAGGGGGGAGCTGAGGACAGTAATGTGGGGCTGAGAACAGTAATGTGGGGGGGAGGGTCTGAGGATAGAAACATGGGGGTGGTCTAGGGACAGTAACATGGGGGGGCCTGGGGACAGTAATGTGGGGGAATGATGTAAAAAGGGGCAGAGTATTCTTCAGCGAAGGGGGCAGAGGACAGTACTGTTGGGGGGGGGTTGATGTCAAGTAAGTGTGGGAACACTACTGTGAAGGTGGAGAGCGTT
The DNA here is from genome assembly GCF_062004578.1 of Staurois parvus. Lineage (NCBI taxonomy): Eukaryota > Metazoa > Chordata > Amphibia > Anura > Ranidae > Staurois > Staurois parvus. Next base: position 170,681 of record NW_028318059.1, read on the forward strand.
GATGTAAAGGGGGAGCTGAGGACATTCATCAAGAGGGATCTTGCTGTGAATGAGGAGGGTACTGTGATGTGCAGTGGGGATTGAGGACACTGATGTTGGTTCAGAACTGTACATGTGCATTTGGTGCACACGTTGTGGGTAGGTCAGCACTACCTGCTAGAAACCTGAAGAAGTCCCTGGTCCGTTTTTTTCCTCAAAATCACAATGCAGCAACTTGTGGTTTGGCACACATGAAAATATACCACAAGGGCCTACATGAGATTCAGACCTCTGATGCATGCAAAGTTTACTACCTGGACTTTGGTGAATTATAATTCAATTCACTTTTAGGCAATCTCTGAAAACCTCTCTCTTCAGGGAAGCCTATCCTGCCCTCAGCCAATACTGGAATTTTCTACTCTTCCAACCAGTCCATCCCCCACAGTTACTACCTTTTGTATCACCAGCCCCTCCCTCCTAGATTGTAAGCTCCAAGGAGCAGGGCCCTCAAATCCCTCTTGTATTGAACTGTATTGTTACTGTATTGTCTCCCGTTATATTGTAAAGCGCTGAGCAAACTGTTGGCGCTATATAAATCCTTTATAATTATTATATTATTATACAGTATTTTTAAAGCGCCGATAGTTCGCTCAGCGCTGTACATTACAAAGGGGGACAGAACATGTGACAGAAAAATAACAATACGATGCAAAACATGAGGGGATTGAGGGCCCTGCTCTTTCGAGCTTACAATCTAGGAAATAATTATAATAATAATAATACCCCTGCTCTACACCCCTGCACTCCTCTTCTGCACATACTGCCCTCAGCCATACCCACCACCCTCTTCTCCTGCAAATACTGTCCCTGTTACACTGTTAGAAATTCTGTATATAGCCCTACAGAACAGACTTCTTTCTGCTGCTTCTGTGCAAACAGGAAACAGGAAGTTTATTACAGAAAAAAGACAGAGTTTAACCACAGATGCAGCTACAAATGTATATACATCGCCATCTACTGGTTTAAGAGTATATCTCTACTGAACACTGAAGTAGTTGTTGCAAAATACATGAACACTGCATTCCAACATACTGTATAACCACTGTACTTCTCTGCTGCACATACTGCCTCTTTAGTACCCACTACATTTCTCTCCTGCATACACTGCCACCAGCCATACTCTCTGCATCATTGAATATAATAAATAGGCCGTACAGTATGCACAATGGACAATATCATCAACTTCAATCCACAATCACTCATTTAATCATACTAGACCAGTTATAGTACCAGTGTGGACTTCATTAAGTTTTTGCAGGCCTTGTGACACATTTAAGGTGGATCCACTAAAGGCAAATAGGCCGTGTACTTTGCAAGTGCAATTGCACTTATTTTCCCCAGAGCTTATTACAAGTGGTAAAGCTCTGCTGATGTCCATCATCCAATCATGTGCAAGCAAAAATGCATTTTTTCTTAATTTCCTTGCACCTGATTGGGTATTCTTTACAAAGTGAAGCTTTACCACATTCACTAATCTCTGGGGAAAATGCATGCAACTGTACATTCTTAAATGGGAGCTGAAAACTGGGTTCCACGAATAAGCATGTTCTAGCTGCAAATATAACGTCATCCCAATTTTCCTGAGGAAAAGTAGAGTTGATACTGTGGACCTGTATTTGGTGCCAGGATAGTCTAACTTATTGTTCCTTGGCCAACATAATTCAAATTAATTTGTCAATTGTCATGTAATCTCCATGGAGACATATCAATACAACACATTCATAAAATCTAAAAGTTGTATTAAATACAATTTTTAAAAATATATTAATCAAACCTTCAATGCATAGGTTATGCTGCATACAATGCTGACTGAAAGAATAGAGCTGATTGTATTGTTCTCATATGGTGGTATAGAGCTGGTATAAAACACCGTTTCCTATAATGATATTTTCACAGGGGAGACTGAACAAATATACAAGATGCCCCATAAACAAGATCATTTAAAACCAGATCAGTGTCTCAGGCAGGTAGTCATATAGCATGGATTGATCTTCTCACATAAGAATAGTAATACTTCAAACATATGCAGTCTGTACTAGACTGGCTCTCACACAAAGCCATACATAAGACTGAAGCTGATATAGTATGCCTAGAGCTGAAAACTCTTAACATAAAGAGAGCTTGCGCATATGTTCATCATCAGCTGTCTTTCTGTATATCCACATGAATGCCATTTCCCATATGTAAAAAATCATTTTAACAGTAGCAGGCCAGATGAGCATATAATTAGCATTATTATGCTTAAAGGAGTGTGCCTAATTGTCTATGTTTCACTATAACAACCCTGCATTCAAAAAGGTTTGCCATTTATCACTCAAGTCCAAGTGTTCCTCCGCACGGCTCATTATCCATGTCTTCCCTTAGGGCTGTAAGCTATGATTCCATGTTTCCTTGATGTGTCCAGGCATATAGATATCACGCCTCTTGAATAAGCATGTGGCTGTGTCTGACCCCAGAACAACTAGCACATTAACCATTTTTTGTTTTAAAAAAGGAACTATAGCAGTGTGTGACTTACTACTTTCCAGCAGGACCTTTAAGCATCCGTTCACTCATATTAACACAATTGAAGAAAATCATTTAACCCCAACATGCCAGGTTATAAGCTGCACATGTAAAAGCTCATAAGGAAAGGGTTCATCATGAGGAAGATATCCTGCACTGCATCATCCCACTCCACAGAGATATAAAATAAAAATAAATAGATAATATATATTATATATATATAAAATGGGAGAGAGATAAATATATAATATCATAAAAACAGAAAAACCGTAGAGTGTTAACTATCTATCCCTTAGGACAGGAACCCTTGGCAAAATTTTATGTTGGTCAGTTCAGGTTGGCCTACCCAATAGTTTTTTCCTTTTCTCTGCTCTTTTTAACCACTTGCCTACCGGGCATTTATACCCCCTTCTTTACCAGGCCAATTTTCAGCTTTCAGCACTGTCACACTTTGATTGACAATTGCACTGTCATGCAAGAGTGTATCCATATGAAATTTTTATCATTTTTTTTTTCACAAATAGAGCTTTCTTTTGGTGGTATTTAATCGCTGCTGGGCGCTTCACATTTTGCGCTATAAACAAAAAAAGTGCAAAAAATTTGAAAAAAAAAAAGTTTCTTTGTTTTTATTATAAAATTTTTGAATCAGGTAATTTTTCTCCTTCACTGATGTGCGTTGATGAGGCAGCACTGATGGGCACTAATAGGCAGCACTGATGGGCACTGATAGGCAGCACTGATAGGCAGAACTAATGAGGTGGCACGGATAGGTGGCACTGTTAGGCAGCACTAATGAGGTGTCACGGATAGGCGGCACTGATAGGTGGCACTGACTGGCATCACTGCTGGGCACTGACTGGCGGCACTGCTAGGCATTGACTGGCGCAACTGCTGGGCACTGACTGGCAGCCTTCTGGGCTGCACTGATGGGCACTGGTGGGTGGCACTGGTGGGCACAGGTGGGTGGCACTGCTGGGTGGCACAGGTGGGTGCACTGCTGGGCACAGGTGGGCGCACTGCTAAGCACAGGTGGGCAGAACTGGTGGGTGGCACTGCTGGGCACCGATCATCAGTGCCCTGATGATTGGTGCCGATCCCTGCTCTGACAACTGCCAGTTCTCAGCAGTACTTTCCTCACACTCTGACAGCGTGAGGAAAGTGCAGCCGAGAACCGTCAATTGCATTTCCCAGTGATCAGCTTGTCATTGGACACGGCTGATCACATGGTAAAAGGCCGCTGTGATTGGCCTTTTACCACATCACGTGATCAGCTGTGTCCGTAGGACACAGCGATCACGGAGATCGCTGGGTGTGCGCCCCCGGGGGCGCGCAGGAGAGCGCGTTCTGGGAGGACGTCATATGACGCCCTCCTAGAACTGGCCGGCCGCAGTGTAGCCGTCATTTGGCTATCTGCGGTTGGCAAGTAGTTAAAGTACAATTATGGCTATATGTTAGCAGCTCCCGGTTTATGTTGCCCGATGTCTGAAAATACTTTGGCAGTGGCAGATGACAGTGGAGGATATCAGATCCTTCCCCAAGAACCTCTGGAGAAGAGGATTTTGGACTCTGCTTTCGGTGTGGCACTGGCCTTAAGGGACTGCCCAGGCTCTGTAATGAGGGAGAGGTTGTGTTTAATCAATGTGGAAAGAATCCCTTTGATGGTCAGGGATCAAGCCTGGCTCGTTTTCCATAAAGGGCTCTACAGGTGAAACTCGAAAAATTAGAATATCGTGCAAAAGTTCATTTATTTCAGTAATGCAACTTAAAAAGTAAAACTAATATATGAGATAGACTCATTACATGCAAAGTAAGATAGTTCAAGCCGTGATTTGTCATAATTGTGATGATTATGGCTTACAGCTCATGAAAACCCCAAATCCAAAATCTCAGAAAATTAGAATATTCTGAAAAGGTGCAATATTCTAGGCTCAAAGTGTCCCACTCTAATCAGCTGATTAAGCCATAACACCTGCAAAGGGTTCCTGAGCCTTTAAATGGTCTCTCAGTCTGGTTCAGTAGGAATCACAATCATGGGAAAGACTGCTGACCTGACAGTTGTGCAGAAAACCATCATTGACACCCTCCATAAGGAGGGAAAGCCTCAAAAGGTAATTGCAAAAGAAGTTGGATGTTCCCAAAGTGCTGTATCAAAGCACATTAATAGAAAGTTATGTGGAAGGGAAAAGTGTGGAAGAAAAAGGTGCACAAGCAGCAGGGATGACCACAGCCTGGAGAGGATTGTCAGGAAAAGGCTATTTAAAAGTGTTGGGGACTTTCACAAGGAGTGGACTGAGGCTGGAGTCAGTGCATCAAGAGCCACCACACACAAATGGATCCTGGACATGGGCTTCAAATGTCGTATTCCTCTTGTCAAGCCGCTCCTGAACAACAAACAACGTCAGAAGCGTCTTACCTGGGCTAAAGAAAAACAGACCTGGTCTGTTGCTCAGTGGTCCAAAGTCCTCTTTTCTGATGAGAGCAACTTTTGCATCTCATTTGGAAACCAAGGACCCACAGTATGGAGGAAGAATGGAGATGCACACACTGTAAGATGCTTGAAGTCCAGTGTGAAGTTTCCACAGTCTGTGTTGATTTGGGGAGCCATGTCATCTGCTGGTGTTGGTCCACTGTGCTTCATTAGGTCCAGGGTCAACGCAGCCGTCTACCAGGAGATTTTGGAGCACTTCATGCTTCCTTCCGCAGACGAGCTTTATGGGGATGCTGACTTCATTTTCCAGCAGGACTTGGCACCTGCCCACACTGTCAAAAGCACCAAAACCTGGTTCAATGACCGTGGGATCACTGTGCTTAATTGGCCAGCAAACTCGCCTGACCTGAACCCCATAGAGAATCTATGGGGCATTGTCAAGAGAAAGATGAGAGACATGAGACCGAACAATGCAGAAGAGCTGAAGGCCGCTATTTAAGCATCCTGGTCTTCCATAACACCTCAGCAGTGCCACAGGCTGATAGCTTCCATGCCACGCCGCATTGAGGCAGTAATTGCCGCAAATGGGCCCAAACCAAGTACTGAGTACATATGCATGAATATAATGTAGAACAAGAAAAAAGAAATAAAGAATAGAAATATAATAAGAATCTTGGAAGGATGGCCAACTACCGGAAATATTAGAAAATAGATATAACTATGTATAGCACTAGAGGTATCACATGAGTAGATGTAATTGTTGAGTATATGATAATCACTAGCCGGCACAAAGCACATGGTGTAAAAACCAACATGCAACATGTTGATCAACCACAGTGCTGAGAGACAGACAGGAGGGGTGGTGGCACCCCCCCACACACAACTCTACCACCAAAAGACTGTCAGCTTGCCTCCCAAAAAAGGGAAGAACAATGGAGGCAATGCCAAGGAGACACATCCATAAATTATTTAGAGAACTGTGCTTATTTCAAGCACCTCATTCAGTCCGCCAGGGGCCAAAGTGTCCAAGGTATAGAGCCAAAATGTCTCTTTCAAAGAGACATTTAAAACATTCTGCTTTAGGCAGGTCACTGGATATGGCTTTGATTTCCCAGACCATCAGACCTTGAGAGGATTTTTGGTGAGATTCCAGGGAGTGCCTGGCGACACTATGTTTATCGATGCCATCCTCTACAAAACAACGTTGTTCCCCAAACCTCTTCCTGAAGGTCCGGATAGTAAGGCCCACGTACTGCAAGCAAGACAGTAGACTACATATTCAGATGAACCGGTGTGAAACTCAGTGATGGGGTAAGTTTTGCCTTTCGTGATGAAGTCTCTCTGTCCATGTTGAACATGCTTGCATGGGAGAAACCTGGGTTTACGACACTGATACATGCCTTTAATGATCGAGAAGGTTAGAGAAGGACCTGTCTTAGCCTGAACTCCTTTGACCTTACTTGGGGCTATTTTACTTTTAATATTTCTGCCCAGTCTATAGGAAACTTTTGGCTTGACTGTAAGTGATGATTTTAGATGGGGATCCTCAAGCAGTATCAACCAGTGTTTTTGTAACATATGTTCCATATTTCTGAACTGCGTGTGGAACTGGGTAACTTTCAAGATTCTTATATTTCTATCCTGTATTTATCTTCTCTTGCTTTACATTATTTTCATTTTTCCAAATGGCATAGGTAGCATTATTGTTACCACCTAGAATTTTTGTAATAATATGTAAAAATAGAAATGTTTGTACATAAACAGGTGATTGCATATCTATTTATTTATTCATACAGGACCATTATGGTCTCTATGTTATAGTGCTTAGTGAGACACATGCCTAATTTCCATAAGTTTTCCTTAATATCCTCCTTAAATATTTATTGTATTTTATTTATTGTATTTTAATGTAAAAGCATTTAGTCTAATTAGTTTAAGAGAGGGAGCCTTGCTATGTTTTTTGTACTATGCTCTCCATGAGTTGGCTGGGCCCTATAGTCCACCACCATCATTTGCCAATTTATGCTCCCCTCTATGGCCTGATGAAGGAAAATGCGTGTTCCGAATGTGTGCTACGCCTACTGCTGCTGTACCTGGAGCTGACATCACTCCTGCCTGCCCTGAGAATCCACACCAACCAACAACAACAATACTTTGGAGACTTGCCTGCAGCGGGACCAGCCCGGCGTTACACAGTGGTTGACAACAGTTTGACAATCGCTCATTTGACTACTACTATTGTGAGCTGACAATTTTGTGAAAAAATTATTTGCTTATAGTGCTGCACTTAGATGGCTCTGCTTCTCTCTCTTTTATGGTTCAAACAGTGTCTCTTATAGCTCTTTCAGAATCGGCTGCCACTGAGTCAAGCATTGTTGGAATATCTCTTAACCACCTTTGGACTTTAATGACTTTACTTGTATGTTTAATATACTAGCCATCACAGTATACATCTCGTTTTTTCTTAGTGCGCCAAATATTTCCCTTGTTCACTAGCCTAGCTTTTGCCACACTCTGTTTGTGTTGCACGTGTTTTCTGCCAATTGCTGATGGCACCCTTCTTAGGAAAGGCAACTTTGTATTCCTTGAGATGGTAAAGAATACCTCACAATCCCTGAGTGCCCACTTTTGCTATACATTTTTTTAAACATTTCGCAAAGCAGAGTGGGTTTATTATGTTTTTTGCAACTGTCTGTGCACATTTTCAATTCTTCAAAATCACAAGACGGACAACGTAGGCTGGAAGTTACACAGGTGGAACTAACTGTTCCAGATGGTGACTAACATCTACCTGACATAACCCTTGTTTGCAATGTATTATGAATGATAAACTGACTGATCAATGGCAGATGAAAAGAAAAAACAAAGAATATGCTTAATATTATTCAATGTACAGTATGTTACTGTACCCCCCCAAAAAAACCTGCTCTGAGAAATACCATGGATATAGATAAGAAATGGCTAAAAATAAGCTGAAGGAGATCTGTAGTACTGAGATATATCAAAGAATGAAAATAGGTGAAACAGGTATTTTAAAAAATATGAGCAACTGATTATGGCACACAGTGCATTAGTAAACTAAATGTCATTCAGTTAGGGATTACATCTACTTTAAATGAAAAGGGAATGCTCACTTAGCTTAGTGAATAAAGCAAATGTGTGTTTACTTTAATGATCCAAACATAAATATATGCAATTTCCCTTGAACATTATTGGTTATTCAAAGTGAGCAGAGCTTCACCTTATTTACTAAGCTAAGTAGACATTAAGGGGTTTATTTACTAAAGCTGGAGAGTCCAAAATCAGACTCCTTTCTGCATAGAAACCAATCAGCTTCCAGGTTTCATTGCCAAAGCTTCATTGAACAAGCTGAGGTTAGAAGCTGATTGGTTTCTATGCAGAAGGGAGTCTGATTTTGGACTGTCCAGCTTTAGTAAATAAACCCCCAAATGTCATTCAACTCACTTATTTTGAACCAAGGCTGCCTATGACCTGCCCCCTGGGGTGGCATCATCACTTAGACTGGATTTGGAGTATTACTCCATTGAATGGGTTTTAGTCTAGCAGTAAGGAAAGAAAACTCTGGAGAAAAGAAAGGATCTCATTAGACTGAACAGAAGACCCTTAGAAGAAAGGCATGTATATATCTGGCCCTGCTCCTAAATAGGGATGAGGTTTGAGTTCATGGATGGGGTCATTTGCCTAAAAGCCAAAACCAAATCCCCCACAGTTCTTTGCGTGAACTGTATGACCAATAATGGGGTTAGAAAATGTGCCTGCCCTTGCCCATATTAATCAGCCTTTTTGTAAATGTGAATGGCATGACATCTTGATCAGAAGGAAGTCACAAGATGTCACAAATAATGGAATCAAACCCTGCAATAAAAAACGCTGCAAACTGTGCAACCAAATCAATCCATCAAAAAATGTCAGACACTCAAAAGGGATCTTCAATATCTCCGGGTCATACAGCTGCACCTCTAGTAATGCTGTGTACCTTATCCAGTGCAAAAAATGCAGCAAAGGATCTTATGTTGGTGAAACAGGACAGAAGTTGCAAACAAGGATGAATTTGCACAGACATACCATCAAGGAACATAAAGAAGATGACTTTTGCACACCTGTGGGACACCATTTCGCACAACCAGACCACTCTTTGGGAGACCTCAATATTTTAGTTCTTAAAGGAAATTTCAAATCCATTCAGGAAAGAAAAACTTTTTTACTAAGAATGATAATTCTATTTGACACAAGAGATAACGGCCTGAATTTGGACATAGGATTCCTCACTCATTATCCAACAGTTTTATGACTATCACCTCAAGCATGACTGCCTCTGTGAGTGTTGTCTCCCTCCTCCCAAGACTTTGCTTTTGCTGTGTCTTATCTTATCTCTGTTCTTTTTTTTTTTTTCTTCCAACTCCAAAACATCTTTTCTAACCCTTTGTGATCAGTACTGCTTTGACCTGAAGAAGGGGACACTCCCCGAAAGCTTGTCCTTAAAATTGTTTGTTAGTATCACGGACAGTACTCAATTGTTTCTGTTGCAAATGCACTAATACGGCTACAATCACCTCAAGCTTATATAATAATAGAAATGATTACAGATTATCAACACAAGTTATATTCCATCAATTATGAGCATATAATTTATATTCAATTATTTTACCTGAAAAAACCCATATGAGGGGGGAAAAACAAAGGAAACTGTCAGAGGTCCAAAGAAGGGGGGGGGTCTAGAGACTGGAGTCTCAATTGAATCAGATATGTATACATAAACTGGTAGGTAGACTGTGTGCTATATTCATCACTTCACTGAGGAAACAGCATAATGTCAAAATTCTCTATAAACTTTCAAGTTCCTCTTGAGGCTGGCTCACCCCTTCCCAGGGGGATACATTGGTCTTAAAAGCTAGCAAACAACCAAGCAAAAACTATTGTGAGTTACAATAAAATTGCACCCTTCAGATGGCTCCAAAACTGCCTCCCTGACAAATACTAAAGCCTCACAAATACAGAGGGAAACAGAACACCTACCACTCGTGTCAGATAGATGCTCTGCATAGTCCCAGATAAAACCTCTCCGGTACTAGGTAGCTCCTCACCCACTCAAAAATAGTGGCCGCTGCAATTAATCAGCCTTTTGTCAGTGTGTGAGAGTTGAAGAAGTGGAGGACAGCTGACAGTGATTTCAGGGAGAGTCAGTTGTGTTAGTGGTACTGTACAGTAATAGTGTACTATATGCTGACCTATACAATGCCTTATACAGTACAGTGCTGTGCATTTCCAAAGATACATCACAGTGAATTAAATAAATGATAAAAAGATACCTGCACTAGGGCACTATCCAAATACAAAAAGCAGCTAACACAATTTGCAGGCAGAAAAAAAACGTAAAGAAGAAAAAAGTGTAGCACTCCTTAATTAAGACACCAATACAGGATAAAATCACACCAAAGTGAGTTATAATGTGCAAACATCAAATACGTCCATTCATAGTCCACTTGAATCAGTAACCAGTGAAATAGATGATGCAAGGGTAAAGCTAGAAGAAATCCTCCACCACCAGGGAATCAAACACAGCCTCTTACCAGATAGCTTTGACTACCTAGAAAAAAGCAGTCAAAGAGCACAAATGGAACTCAAAAGGTTATAGCTCCACTTCCAGGGACTCAATCCACCAGCTTACACCACTTGCACCAGTCTCCCCCGCATCAGAAACAACTCAGAAAGAAGAGGCAATGATTCTATAGAGTATATATAATCTATATATAAGTGATATAACTAAAGGTTTGTTTGGTAAGGTATGTCTCTTTGCTGATGACACAAAGTTGTGTAATAGGGTTGATATCCCTGAAAATGTATGTAACTTGGAACATGATTTGGCATTGCTGGAAGATTTGTCAAAAAAGTAGAAATTGCAATGTTTCTAAATGTAAAATAATGCACCTAGGGAAAGAGAATCCCTTGAGAGAGTACAACATTGGGGTACAGTGCTGGCCAGCACTACAGAGGAAAAGGATTTGGGGGTACTTCAGATGATTGCAAAATGAGTAAACAGTGTGGCCAGGCAGAGGAGAAAGCGAATAGTATTCTAGGATGCATCACTACAGGAGTCACCAGCAAGAGTAAGGAGGTCCTGATTCCTCTATATAGATTTTTAGTTGGACCTCATTTAGAATACTGTGCCCAGTTCTGTAGACCTCACTTACAAAAATCTATTGATAAGATAAAACAAGTCCACAGATGGGTAACAAAAATGTTGAAAGGTCTGGGGGATAAAACATATCAAGAGGGACTTCAGGAACTTAACATGTACAATCTGGAGGTAAGAAGGGGAAGGGGAGATGTGATTGAAACCTTTAAATACATCAAGGGGGTGAATAAGGTTCAGGAGGGCAGTGTTTTCAACATGAAACCAAAATCAAGAACACGGGGACATGACTTTAAACTAACAGGAGGAAAGTTCAAAACAAATCTCAGAAAGTACTATTTTACTGACAGAGTAGTTGATACTTTGAATAAACTTCCAGCAAAGGTAGTGAGCAAATCAATAGTAAATAACCTCAAACATGCATGGGACAAGCATAGATCTATACTCAGACAAAAAAGTTTACAAAAAAACCCCAAACAAACTAACCCCCCCCCCCCATAAATAAATAAATAAACAGGCAGACTCAATGGACCGCTCGGTCTGCCGTCATTTTACTATATTTCCTATTTCTATGTTTAGGTATTTCTGGCAAGAAGACAGTATTGGCAGGTTGAAACATGGCATTGTGGCAAAAAATGTGAAAAAAAAGTTAACAAACAAGAAAAAAAACACAAAAAAACCAAACACTCTCCCCCCACCAAAGAAAACAAAACACACACACACACACACACAAGGGCAGACTCAATGGACCACTCAGTCTTTTTCTGCTGTCACTTTTCTATGTTTCTATTCTCCAAGAAATATTGATCTAAGGGGGGAAAAAACAGAGCCCTTTCATACTGTAGTAAATCCGTAACTCTAATTTATTTAATAGTATTGCACTCACATTTCATTTCAAACCAACAAGGTGGCAGCGATCTGCTCCAGTACGTGATGATGTCACATGCTGACCCTATGCATTTCATCATCAGTTAATTGTAATGTGATTTAGCCAATGAGGTCTAAAATATATTTTGAAAATGCATGCAGTATATTAATTCTATTGTAGTATTAAAAATGAATTGGGATGTGGTTTTAACAATAAGGCCCATCAGAAATGGTGGAAATTATAATTACACCATGTGCACAATATTTCTTCCTTTATAAAGTGTGAAAAAATAGTGTACAGTATATTGTGTATATTTGTCCTAAACAGCTCCATGCTTTGTATCAAGCTTAACATGTGGACAACTACAACAGCTGAAATGGTGTGGCGAATACATATTTCTTTTATCTGTGTCATATACTGTATACACTGATATGGATTTGCAGAATAAAAAGCTGCATGCTGCGTGTCCCTCTCAAAATGTGTACTACTCCAACTGGTTCAGCGCTGACTTTACAATATTGCTGCTTTGTGTCTCTTACATATTTCACTGTAATTGTTGTTTATGGATAAAAGTATTTGGTCATTCACTCCTTGAATGTAGCCTACTAAAAAGAATTACACGTGTCTGTGTATTATTTTTGCATCGTGTCTCTGACATATCCAATGCAATTTTTATTTCTTAAATTTCTTAAAAACTTGGAGCCTTCTGTGAAGCTGCAGTGAACAAGCTCCTGATGAGGATTCACCCCCACCTCCCTACTTCTCAATTGTGAAAAGTTGTTTCATGGCATACGCTGGATGTAATACAGTCTATTAATGGGGGAGAGTCTGATGAGTCACAGGATTCTCTGCCATTTAGAGATTGTGTTAACAGGCAGTATACACTATGAAACTACTTTTCCCAATAGGTAGAGGAGGGAGGTCGGTTCCTGGAGGGGACTTATTCACTGCAGCTTCACAGAAGAGTGGGGAGCTAGTAACTCCCTCACACCAGAGGTTTGGCAGCAGGAAGAGGACTGGCATCCCTGCAGTGAAGATCTCTACATGATGTAACTGCCTGCATAACATAGGAGTTCATTTATTTTTACTAAATTACAGCTTTAAAACGCTGAGATCCATATTGTCTCTAATACTGTGTGTTAAACAGAAGCAATTCATACTTTTAGGCCTCATGTACACTGCTGCTCCTAAACATGAGTTTAAGAGCTTTTGGCATTTTTTTTCCAAAGCCCCTGAACTCACCTCAATAAAAGCCTATGTGTCCATGTACATATAGGCTTTTACCAAAGTTTAGGAACATCAGAGTTTAGGGACAGCTAAACGCTCCTCTTCTGAATGCAGAATAATCACATTTAGGAGAGGAATGTTTTGGCCAAAAAACGCTAAATGCATTTAGTGCTTGGGCGTTTATCCATGTCACTGGAAAATACTCTGGCCAATCAAATGAATAAACGCCCATTACCACATTTATGCCACGTTTAGCTTTTTTCTGCTGCCAGGAGAGTTAGACAACTAGGTGAGTTCATGTGTACAGGAGGCCTAAAGGTTTCCTTTGCTGATTATTTTTAAAATTTCCTTTATGAACCAAAATATTCATGTCTGACATAAAATAATCTGATTGTGAAAATGATGTCCCACAGGTGTGCAGTAATCCCATTCTTTATGTTCTTTTTATGGTCAATGAAGATTCATTCTTCTGTAATTGTTGTCCTGTCTCACCAGTATACCATTCCTGCTCTCTTTTGTATTGAATGTGGTACACCACATTACTGGATAACACTGCAGACAACAGAGCACAGCTCTGGATTTCCGGCAGGATCAAACAGCATTTTTTTCACTTAATATACAGATATAATAAAACACTTCTAACAATTCCTTACACCTGCTAATGTTAATTTACTTTTTATTACTGTATTTGCTTAGCATAAAAAAAAAAAATGATGAGATACAAATTTAGAATTTACCTATTACTCTAAATTCTTATTTAGTGCAGACCCAGGACTGGTTTGGCTGTTTGGTCCCAGGTTCCATTCTCTGGTAGGCACATGGCAGCCAGACACCATATTTTCACAGTCACTGCAGTCAAAGGTCAGGCCTTGATGTCTTTTTTGTTTTTTTTTCCGGCTTGCAAACAGTGATAGGATGAGGGTGAGCCTTGGTATACTGCAGTAAACTTCAACAAAACTGTAGTAGAGGACACTAAAATTATTCTACTCCTTTAGGCACCCCCTTGAGGCTCCATGCTCACTGGGAGATTTAATAACGTTGATAACATTAGCTGTGTAAAGTCACGTTAAAAACGTGAGCTTTTCAGCATTTTTACATTAGTGTTTATCGCTGTTTTTCACGTTTTCGCTTTTTCTCTTTTTTTTTTGCTCAAAAAAGTCCCATAATTACGGTTTGCCACGTTTTACAACATTAGAGCGTTTTTACAGCTAAAACACTCCTATAGAAACCCACTAGTTCTGTTTTTTTTTTTCCAGCCAAAAAACGCCCCTGCCAAAAAATGTTGATTACAGTCTATGTGTGCATGGACACATAGGATAACATGCTGGGGAGTTTACTGGCTGTAGAAAAAAAACACCAAAAGTGAAAAACAGCCGCTGTAAAAATGTCCAGTGTGCATGAGGACTCAAAGTGTAGGTAAACTGGTACTAAACAAGGACTCCTCAAGAGGAGTATAATTCTGGGTGTACTAGGAAAAACTCTCCCAAATGAAGCTAAAGACTTCAAGTTCAAGAGGCTGGTACTTACGGTATTGTGTCCAGAATACTGTGTTGTTGCCTGCAGTATTACACTGCGGGGGATCACACTGGGAGGGATTTACAATGGGGGAGATTACACTGGGAGAACTATACTGGGTGGATTATACTGGGGGGATTACAGTGAAGTGGAGATTTACAATAGGGGAGATTTACACTGGGAGGATTTAAACTGGGGAGATTACAGTGCGGAGGATTTACACTTGGGGGATTACACTGGGCTGCTCATTCTAAAATGCCCAGGCCTATTTTTGTCCCAGTCTGGGCCTCGCCTGCAGCACAATAATGGAGTGGAGTTAGGAGTCCCAGGCTGCTAGAAAGGTGAGTATAAAGCTCCTCTATTGCAGGAATGAATTTGTCACCATTACAGGTTGTCTTTAATTAGTTTAAAATGCTCAGAATAATGAAGGTCAATTGGTAATTCATTATTATTAACTGTACTTAATTTTTTGCCTTTTCTTTTATTGCTTTATGTACTGCTGATGGGTATACAGAATAATACTTATTAGTGAACCATGCAGACCAGTAAAATGCCAGAGGAAAAGTAGGACAAATCTGCTGTGATAAATATGTTTTATTTCATTGTTGGCAATGTATTGAACCTTATGAATAATAAAGCGAAATGTCAAAGTTCCTAGAAGTGACTTCTGTCTAAGAGTTGGTTTTCATCCCATACTTCTTCCCTGCACATAGAAAAAAGGAAAAGTAAGATAAAGCAAGACATGTGGAAACAGGAATTAAAATCAAAGACTTTAAACACAAAGACTTGACCCTCATTCTATCTCTGCGGATTGCTATTTTTAAATTGAGCATAAACCTAAAAATCACACTGGATTTGAAATGCAGGTTCCAGTTGTCTAAATAACCAACATTCTATCTATACACAAAAGTGTATAGAAAATGTCCAGTGCTTAGGGTGTTCAGCAAGAGAAGTCTGGGAAACTTGATTGTAAAGATGATTCTGACACAGAGAACCACAGCTCCAGACAAGGATCCAGGATGGATCACTCCATGGACATGCAAAAGAGTAAACCAGGGGTGAAGGATCAGAGTGAGGAACAATTCTTTGTACAGATAAAAAATGCACACTTACATGGAGGGAACTTGGAATACAGCATGAGGGCAGGAGGGGATGAGCTGCCAAAGTAGGATCACAAGGAACTGTTATGTACCAGTAGCTCAGGAGAGACCAAGCCCGCCAGGTAGATGAAAACTAATCGCTTCGGGGCCACTACTCGTGTACTTCGCTGCAATACCAACCATGCTATGGAGAAGGGGAGGACCGCTATGAGTTTCTGAGGCTTTCCCCCTTTTTTATACCAGTTCCATGGGAGTGCAGCCAGTATTTAACCCCTTCACGCCTACAGGTAAAACAAATCTTAAAGCAAGTAAAATGTAAGTAAAATGTTACAGCGTTGACATGTGTTAGTAAGCTCGTACATATCACCACAACTACCTTGTACATCCAGGTGAATTATACCTCGTTTTGTTCAGGACACATTGGGTTTTCATTTGGTGGTAAATGGTAATAAATATCTCCTGATTTTTTTTTTTTTATTAGCAAAGGAAACATGGCCCAAAATAGTAAAAAAAATATATATATTTTTTTTTAATTTAGCTGTGTGTTTCTTGTTACTACCATAATCTACCACCAAAGAACGACCCTAAATAAATTTTCCAGCTTTTGAGGATCGCAGCGATACCATATATGTGTATGTTATCTGTTGTTTGTACCAGGGGCGGACTGACAACTCATGGGGCCCCCAGGCAATAGAGGATCATGGGGCCCCTGTGTCCTTGCCCAAACTAAAAAAAGCCTATGAAAAAGGTACCAGGGGCATCTCATGGGCTCCCCTACTGACTCCAGGCCCTCGGGCAGTGCCCGAGTTTCCAAATGGTCAGTCCACCCCTGATTTGTACCTGTACTACAAACTGCTACTACTGCCCAGAAACAATAGTGTGCATTTTCTTTATTGCTTTTTTTTTTTTTTTAACCTAAAAACACACTGACACTGACACCAATTAAAAAAAAAAAAATCCTTACCTTTGACCCTGACCTTGACCCAAACACTAACCCTGGTACTGAACTAGATAAAACCTTGATCTGTGTATTTTTTCTTTATATTATAATATTTATCTTTTTCTTACAACCAGTTGTTTTTTTCTCTATGCAAGGAGAGAAAGACATACAATGTATCTCTCTCCTCCATTCAGAGAGGGAAAAAAAACAAGGGGGGCGGGCTTCACATTGACTGATCACTGTGATAGCCAATCAGAGGCTATCACAGCAATCATATGACCCAGAATTGGGAGTCTTGGGTCCTGATCATTAGAACGGGATCCGGGGCTCTCAGTGACACCGTCTTTGCGCTGGGAGCGAGCTGTGTGACGTGCTCCCAACACAAAGACAAACACAAATATGCGGCCCCAGGGAAAAAAGCCCAGTTCTGTGAGGCCGCATATTTGTTTTACTTCGGCGTCAAGGGGTTAATATGGGGAATATATGGAGCGACAGCACTTAGCTAAAACACATAGCCATTAGCCGTTTAATGCTATATTCTGCGGCTCTTCGTATTCCTCATACCACTGTGTATTAGCTTGAAAAAAGGGGAAGAGCACCAGAAACACGCAGCAGATCTCTCCTTCTCCCTTGCATGGTTGCTATTGGAGTGAGGTGTAGGAGTCGGGGCTGGGACACCGCTAGTTTTCATCCATGTGGCAAGCTCGGTCTCTCCTGAGCTACTGGTACATAATAGTTCCTTGTAATCCTACTGTGACAGCTCATTCCTTCCTGCCCTCATGCTGTACTCCAAGTTCCTTCCTTGTAAGTATGCATATTTTTTCTGTACAATAAATTCTGCACTCTGATCCTGTGCCACAGTTTACCCTTTAGCATGTCCAGTTGTTTAAAAGAATAATAAACCCAAAAGCCAGCATTTGTTATAGTGCAGTTTACCAATTCTTAGATGTGATGGCTGAATTAGTTTTCTTTTTTCGGCCTTCTTTCCTGTATTTTCACCTTGTGATCTGGCTAGTAAGTCTGTTGTTTTTCAAAAGAACAAGCTCTCCAGCAGAATGTATAAGTTACAGAGATGAGACAAACCTTTTAAAGCGGACAGAGGTGCTTACAATCATCTTTTTTTTTTCATGTAAAACTTTTATCTCAAAAGATAAAAAAAAGCTATTTGTTATAACTGCTTATAAATCATCATCCAATCATCAAGGTTTTCATTACTTCTGGACAGGGGTGGTGGGGGGGGGGGGTGGTAAAGGAATTGTCTGCTCTGTTACCATGCTAATCATTGAAGAGGCTCTTCAGCCAGGTTTCCAAAAATTAAAGGTCAGCAGGTACAAGTACTGTAGCTGCTGACTTTTAATAAGCAGACACTCACCTGTCCCAGGATCCAGTACCGTCCTTACCTGGTCTGGTTCTTCATTGGTGTTCAGGTTCCCAGCAACAGCATGTTAACTGTGGAATGTCAGTTGTGACTTCTTGCAGCTTCACAGCCACCTTCCCAATGAATATGCACCCTGTGAATGGTACCGCAGCCCCCTGGGATCTGTGCCATGTCCCAGAAGGTTGCGGGCAAGGCGGGGTAGTACTTGTAGTCCAATCGCCTAGGCAATCCGAGCGGAAGTGGGAGTGGGAATCTGTCAAAACTAGGGGGGCGAAGGACGATCGGTACTTACCCTTTTGGGTGAAGTTCCACTTTAAGTATAACTCTGAGGTACCTACATGTAAAATATTCAAGTCTTCCCACCTGCTTAGTCCAGTTAAACCTACACAAGGAAATATTTAAAAAGGCTGTAAAGGCAGAAGGTTTTTTTACCTTAATGCTTTCTATGCATGAATGTAAGAAACCTTCTTCAAGCAGCCCCCCTGAAATACTTTCCTGAACCCAATCTTGATACAGTAATGTGCCATTGGCTCTTGCTGCTGTCAATCAGAGCCAATGAGGAGGGAGCAGGGGGCAGGGCAGAGTCTTATGGACACACAGAGCCTGCTTGGGAGCATGCATGAGTGCCCCCCTAGAAAGTGGCTTGCTATGGGGCACTCAGAAAGGGGGAGGGCCCAGGAGCACCAACAGGGAACTGAGAAGAAGAGGATCAGGGCTGCTCTGTGCAAAACAATTGCACAGAGCTGATAAATATGACATGTTTGTTATTTTTAAAAATAAAAACTGTGCCTTTACTATTAGTTTAATTTCAATGTTCCCATTTCTACCTGGTATTAAAATGATTTGCCTTTGTGCTTAGAATGTATTCAATCAAGCAGAGTTTATACAGAATACAAACAAACAGATAAATAGGCAAATACGTAAGATGCATAATGTACCCTAAAATGATATATATAATTGGTGTATATGCCAAGTAAAAATTACAAAGGCAGAGTACTATTAGCATACACAAGTAAGATAATTAGTATAATCCATTAATATTTAACCGGTGTGATCAAAGACATAGCTTAATCTACTAAGCTTTAACAATCATTATTTACCATAATGATTACTTTTTTCAGAAACTATTTTCAGAGACAACAGGAGCTAGAAACTACAATCTCTTTGCTGGAAACAATAATTGGTATGGAAAAAAATGCATTATAGAGATATAATATTAGCTGGGTGTTGAGCACGTTCTGCTTACTATTTTTAGTAGTCTGTTTAATTAAAACCACTTGCCTACCGGGCACTTATACCCCCTTTCCTGCCAGTTTTCAGCGCTGTCGCACTTTGAATGACAATGGTGCGATCATGAAACACTGTACCCATATGAAATTTTTATCATTTTTTTCACACAAATAGAGCTTTCTTTTAGTGGTATTTATTCGCCATTGGGTGTTTTATTTTTTACACTATAACAAAAACAAATTTGAAAAAAAAAATTTTTTCTTTGTTTCTATTATAAAATTTTACAAACAGGTAATTTTTCTCTTTCACTGATGTGCATTGATGAGGCTGAACTGATAGGCGGTACTGATGAGGTGGCATGGATAGGCAGCACTGAGGAGCTGGCACTGATGGTGCTGCACTGATATGTAGCAATGATGGGCACTGATAGGAGGCACTGCTGGGCACTGACTGACAGCACTGCTGGGCACTGATGGGTGGCACTGCTGGGCAGCACTGATGGGGGGCACTGCTGGGCACAGGTGGGTGACACTGCTAGACACTGATGAGCACAGGTGGGTGGCACTGCTGGGCACAGGTGGGTGGCACTGCTGGGCACTGATGAGCACTGGTGGGTGGCACTGCTGGGCACAGGTGGGTGGCACTGCTGGGCACTGATCATCAGTGCCGATCTGTTTTGTGACAGCGTGAGGAAAGTGCAGCCGATAACCGGCAACTGCATTTATTGCATTGGACACGTAGTAAAAGGCTGCTGTGATTGGCCTTTTACCACTTCATATAATCAGCTGTGTCCGTAGGACACAGTGATCACGGAGATCGCCGGTGGCATGCCGCTGGGGGCACGCAGGGGGGCACATTCTGGGAGCACGTCATATGATGCTCTCCCAGAGCTGGACAACCATGCTATAGCCGTCATTAGGCTATAGCGCGGTTGCCAAGTGGTTATGATAGAAACATTTTCAGGGATTGTTATACATTGGCTTTATTGCTATGTCCCAAATTTGAGACGATACTGGGAGGGATTCATAAAAGGTGTCATCATGGACACCCTTTAGAATTTTTTTTCAAGCCTCTGCACTGAAATTATCGGTACATGAATCTGTCAGAGGATGGCACTGAAGTTGGAGCATCCATACTGGACATTCTTTCCTCTTTGTCCTCCCTCCCTGGTTACCACAGCCCTCATGGCAGAAGAGATTTGTAGTGCCTGATGGAGAACTAAGAAACCAGTTCCCAATTAGGTGTGCCTTGCTTTTGACTGACAGCACACAGCAGTGGGTGGATCCAAAGCTGCTATTCAGTCCAATACCAACTTTCAATTCTACTCACTACCATCTGCTGTCAATCAGAAGTACACATGTGCACACCAGATATTTCTGTTGAGTTTCAGATGCATTCATTCATTGAAGAATTGTTATATTGAACTAATTAATTTTCGAAAATCATTTTGTATCTTTGGCATCCATTTCATATATTGAAATATTGGTCCAGGTGGATGGTGTTGATCCAGATGGATTCGAAAAAGTTTGCAGTTTTCCAGAAGTTTACTATATAATTGATATAGTATCAAATCAGTCGGATTCAATATTTCCGGGCGCAAGTCCAACCCACTAAGAAAAATGAGCTGATTGGGCAATATCGACTGGCATCCTTTTTAACAAATGGAGAGAAATTCATATCCGTTCATTATCCAAATCTGGATTATCGAACACATTTGAAACCTGAATTTGTTTCCCCATGGGCCCAAACTACTATTGCATCATGTGACGTCATCCAAATGAAGCAAATGCATTTGTTAATTTTGTAATACCTTTTTTCGGATTTGTTACATAGTTAGTCTGGCTGAAAAAAGACAAAAGTCCATCAATATTTCCTGGATCAAATTTACCTATAAATCCAGTTATATTCTGTGTATCTAGGAAAGAGTCCAGGCCTTTTTTAAAACAATCTACTGAGCTGGCCAGAACCAATTCTTGAGGGAGTCTATTCCACATTTTCACAGCTCTTACTGTGAAGAAACCTTTCCGTATTTGGTGATTAAATTTATTTTCCTTCAGACGTAAAGCGTGCCCTCTTGTCCTCTGTAATGACCTCAGGGTGAAAAACTCTAAACCGAGTTCACTATATGAACCACTGATATATTTATACATGTTGATCATATCCCCCCTTAATCTTCTCTTATCAAGAGACAATACATTCAGTTCCTTTAATCTTTCCTTATAGCTGAGCTCCTCAATGCCTCTTATCAGTTTGGTTGCCCTTCTCTGCTCTTTTTCCAGTTCCCCAATGTTCTTTTTGTGAATTGATGCCCAAAACTGAACTGCATATTCCAGATGAGGTATTACTAATGATTTGTACAGGGGTAATATGATATCTCTTTCTCTGGAGTCTATACCTCTTAATACAAGAGAGGATTTTGCTCACTTTAGAAACTGCAGCTTGGCATTCTCTCTTTTCTTTTGGTTAGTAGTTAGTGTTACACTGGGGAGTGTGCAGCGTTATTAGTTATTGCAGCTTGGCATTGCATGCCATTATTAAGCTTGTGATCTACCAGAACTCCCAGATCCTTCTCCACCATTGATTCTCCCAGTTGTACCCCCCTAGTATGTATGATGCGTGCAATATTCTTAGCCTCCAAGTGCATAAGGCCAGCCATACACTGGTCAAAAATCGACTGATTTGTCGTCCGAAAATCGGACCTGAGCATAATCATCCGATTTTCGCTCTGTTAGTGGGTCAATGGTACCGGCCAATTTTCGCGGTTCCTCCCCTTTTCGGTGATTGGCATGTTGGAAAATTTGTGAAAACAATTGATATTTGACTCAATGATTGTCAAATCATACGATAATTTTTCCGAAAAGAATATACGCATGGGCCATGACCTGGAAGGAACAGAAGTTTTGCATGTTATATGGGGTGAACTTTATGACTTGGTCGGCTGATTTTCAAAATCAATGATGGCACCATTGGATTACCGAGCGAACAACGTTTCTGATTTTCGGACAAAAAAATCGCTCGGAATTCGAACCATGTATGGCCTGCATAACTTTGCATTTATCATCATTATACCTCATTTGGCACATAGTTGCCCAATTAAACAGTGTATTGAGGTCAGCTTGTAAGTTGGAGACATCCTGTAAGGATGTTGTTCCACCACAAAGCTTGGTGTCATCTGCAAACACTATAAGTGTATTTTTAATTCCAGACCGTATATCGTTTATAAATGTATTAAAAAGTAAGGGTCCCAACACTGAACCTTGGGGTACACCACTAACAACCCTAGACCATTCAGAGTATGAATCATTAACCACTACTCTCTGAATACGGTCTTTTAACCAGTTTTCTATCCATTTACATACTAATTTTTCCAAGCCTGTAAACTTTACCTTACACATTAGGCACGAGTGGGAAACTGTGACATTTGTTGGCATTTATTACTATGTCCATTTGGTAATTCGTATACATCCAAATAAAATTTTAATATGAAAAATTAATCCTAACAAAACACACGTCTAATCAGCAAGGTGGACCTAATGGGAAACTGTCTCTCAGTTCTCGATCAGACTCCACCCATCCAACAAGTGCTGTGGCCATGGGAACTAGTTCCCCATCAGGACTGTCTCCCCTGTGACTAGTCATTCTCTAAACCCATATAAGTGGTTGTGGTTGGGGATAGAGCCATATGTGACAAGTTGTTACATTCTTGACAGCTTCCCAGCATAGACATGCCCCACTGTGAATACTGGCGTACCTCTGTATGCTTGCTCAGAGCTGGTCTTAATTACCACCAGTTTCCTAAATGGCGTTAGTTCTTTAGGAATCTGTTACTGCCATAGGGACTAATTTTCAAAGTGGTGATAGTAAGAACTTAAAGAATTTTCCTCACAAGTCAGTACTTGTACTGAAACTAGTGCACGTTTTCCTGAACTAGGCACAGGTAGTTTTAAAAGAAACTACCACCATCAATCTGTCAAAAATGCCTTACTGAATTCCCCTAGCTGTGTACCTATTTATGAAAATAACCCTCAGTTATGCAGTATCAGTCTAGTACTTGGGATTGGCTTTGACCATGTTCAGAGTGGTTGAAAAGGTTAGACATGTTTTACCTACAGTTGCAAGAAAAAGTATGTGAACCCCTTGGGATTACGTGGAGTTTTGCATGAATTGGGCATAAAATGTGCTCTGAACGTCATCTAAGTCACAGCAATAGAAGAACACAGTCTGCTGAACATAATACTACACAAACATTAGATGTTGCCATGGTTTAATTGCACATAACATGTGAACATTCACAGTGCAGGGAGGAAAAAGTATGTGAACCTTTGGACTTAATAACTGGTTGACCCTCCTTTGGCAGCAATAACCTCAACCAAACGTTTCCTGTAGTTGCAGATCAGACCTGCACAACGATCTGGAGTCATTTTGGACCACTCCTCTTCACAAAACTGTTTCAGTGTAGCAATATTCTTGGGATGTCTGGTGTGAATCACTCTCTTAAGGTCATGCCACACAATTTCAATCGGGTTGAGGCCACTCCAGAAGGCGTATTCTGTGCTGTTGCAGCCATTGTTTTGTTAAATTACTTGTATGCTTTGGGTCATTGTCCTGTTGCATCACCCATCCTCTGCGGAGCTGCAGTTGGCGGACAGATGGTTGTACGTTTTCCTGCAAAATGTCTTGATAAACGCTGGAATTCATTTTCCCATCAATGACAACAATCCGTCCAGGCCCTGAGGCAGCAAAGCAGCCCCAAACCATGATGCTCCCTCCGCCATGTTTCACAGTGGGGATGAGGTTTTGATGTTGGTGTGCTGTGCATTTTTTTCTCCACACATAGTGTTGTGTGTTCTTCCCAAACAACTCAATCTTGGTTTCATCTGTCCACAGTATATTTTGCCAGTAGTGCTGTGGAACATCCAGGTGCTCTTTTGCAAACTTCAAATGTGCGGCTATATTCTTTTTGGACAGCAATGGCTTCCTCCGTGGTGTCCTCCCATGTACTCCATTCTTGTTTAATGTTTTCCTTATTGTAGATGTGTCAACACAAATGTTAGCATGTGCCAGAGATTTATGTAGGTCTTTAGCTGACACTCTGGGATTCTTCTTTACCTCATGCAGCATTCTGCGCTGTGCTCTTGAAGTCATTTTTACAGGACGACCACACCTAGGGAGAGTAGCAACAGTGCTAAACTTTCTCCATTTTAGACAGTCTGTCTTACCGTGGACACATGAACATCAAGGCTCAAGGAGATACTTTTGTAACCCTTTCCAGCTTCATGCAAGTCAACAATTCTTGATCGTAGGTCTTCTGAGAGCTCTTTTCTGCGAGGCATGGTTCACATCAGACAGTGCTTCTTGAAACCAGTAAACCCAAAACAGGTGTGTGTTTTTTAAGGGCAGGACAGCTGTCAGCAACACATCCAATATCATCCCACTGATTGGAGTCAAGGTTGGCTCACTCCTGGCTCCAATTAGCTCTGGGAGAAGTCATTAAGCTAGGGCCTCACATACTTTTTCCTCCCTGCACTGTGAATGTTTACATGTTATGTGCAATTAAACCATGGCAACATCTAATGTTTGTGTAGTATTATGTTCAGCAGACTGTGTTCTTCTATTGTTGTGACTTAGATGACGTTCAGAGCACATTTTATGCTCAATTCATACAAAACTCCACGTAATCCTAAGGGGTTCACATACTTTTTCTTGCAACTGTATATGCATTATCTGCATTAAAGTGTTACTAAACCCACAACAGTAAAATCAGTCTGTATATGCAGTAAAGCATACTTGTTATACTCACTGTGGAACCTAAGGGGTTAATACTCTGCACTGTGTGAAAAGGCTGTTTGATTCTTTCTTCTCTGCCCCTCCTCTTGTTGAAATGACCACCTGATACAGACTGAACATGTAGGCCTTCTGCACATGCTGAGTTTGGTGTGTATTGCTTTTTCTTGGGAGAGTGCATGTGATTAGCACAGGGCCAATCAGCACTGTCCAGACAGAGATCAGGGGATTTCCATCCTTTTAGAGCAGAAAGAAAACTCTTCCTACAAGCGTTAGCTAGTGGTGGGCTGGACATAGGTAGAAGTCACAAGACTGCTCTAACTGCTGATGAGAAAAGGTATTTAGTAGTTTATATTTACTAAAATAATTGCATTTCCATGTTCTGTGTACTGTGGGAGACCAGATATAGTGAATGCAGGGTCCTGGGTTTAGTAACACTTTAAGGTAAAAAATGTTCCAGTATTTTTATCGCCCCCCCCCCCCCAATGATTACCAGATCCAGTGCTTTGCCCATCTGTAGTGGTGCTCCTGCTGCTGTCATCAATTCCTGAGAGAAGGGTGCAGAGAGGAGGGGCTGAGCCACACTGTGTGCATCAGCGGACACACACAGCCCAGCTTGAGAAAGCCTGCAGGTGCATCCCCATAGGAAGTAGCTTGCTATTGTGATGCACAGAGAAGAGGAGGAGATGTCAAAAGGGGGTTGGGGACTGCTCTGTGCATTACCATTGCACAAAACAGGTAACTATAACATGTTTGTTATTTAACTTTTTTGGGACTTTACAACCGCTTTAATCCTCTTGTGTTACTATACACAAATTCATATAATTTGTGGCTATCGAGCATTTAAAAAAAGAAAGTTTCCCAGCCTGGAGTTTAGCGTTAAGCAGCTTGGTACACAACATATGGATGGGAGTCTCAAAAATTCTTGCTTTGAGAGTATAAGAGGAGTAAGAACAGCTACATGAAAAAGAGTAAAAAAAACCCACATCACACATGTGGTCACGTAGACCAATTCTTAAGCACATTTCTATCCCAAAAGGGCTTTCCATCAATATACAGTACAGCTAACCAGAATGTTTGTCATAACAGGCTGCAGGGCAAATCCTATAACAACATATGTCCAGACAAGGAACCTAAACACAGTACTGCCTATGTTAAAGCCAATATTACCAATCTAAAGCAAATATCTGCAGCCCACTGCTATAGCTTGGAACAGCTCACAGAATCTCATTAGGAAATCACAACCACATAAAATGCTTTAGGCTATGCTGCTGTGCAGAACATCAGAATTTCCCCTGAGAAAATTCCTCCTGGGAAAAAGGTGACCTGGCCAGCCTGCTGTATAGAACGGCTGTGGGCTTGTGAAGTTACAGATTGCATTTGACAGAATGGTTGTAAGTACTTATGAGAGTAGCATACAAAGTACAACAAAGCATTGACCCGTTTTCATCATCAAGCTTCTGTTTATTCTTTCTTACCAAGACTCTGTTATTTCACAGCTAGCAAAATGTTATTTTACCTTAGCTTCCAGTTGAGAAAAAACCTGCTAAGAATACTGAAGTCTTAAAGTAGAACTAGAGGCAAAACCTTTTTTTTTCATTTTGGGAGGGTTATAACCCCTGTCAATTTATTTTTTGCCATTTACATCTCATCGAGGAGAATCACCTTTACTTCATGTCCCATAGCCAAAACAGGAAGTGATAGAAAAGCTCTACAAAATTAAGGGAATTCCTTGGGGACCCCCAGGCAGGGCCTTGGAGAAGGGGGTACCACCAGTGCTCCTGTACGGGGCCCAAACCAGCAGTGGGGCCCAGGCAGCTGGGTGAATCGGATGTGGGCAGGGAGGGTGAACGGCATGGCGGGGGGGTAATTGCTGGAACCGATCCCCTATACGGCTCTCTCTGCAGCAGCTGAAAACTGGCTTCTTCTCTTCTTCCTCCCATTAGCTTTCAGTTGCTGTGGAGAGAGCCATATAGGGGGTCGTTTCCAGTATTGCCACCCCGCTGCACCCATCACCCTCCCTGTGAATAGAAGAGCCATACAAAGCAGTATGTTTCCCTAGTAAAACACACACAGAACACATAGTAAAACAGCACACAGTTAACCCTTTGATCACCCCAGATGTTAAGCCCATCCTGCCCAGAGTCATTAGTACAGTGTCAGTGCTTTTTATTAGCACCACAGTCCCGCTATAAGTCGCTGATCGCTGTCATTACTGGTATAAAAAAAAATAAAAATAAAAACTCCAGTGTATATACCGCCATTTGTAGACGCTATAACTTTCACGTAAACATATTATTTACATGTATTGGGATTTTTTTTAGCAAAGATGTAGCAGAATACATTTTGAACTAAATTTATGATTAAATTTGATTTTTAAAATATTTTTTACTCGATATGTTTTATAGCAAAAAGTCAAATATGTTGTTTTTTTTCATAATTGTCGGTCATTTTTTGTTTATAGCAAAAAAAAATAAAAAACCACAGAGATGATCAAATACCACTGAAAGAAAGCTCTATTTGTGGGAAAAAAAGGACATTTATTTATTTCAGGTACTTATATAGCGCCGCTCAGCGCTTTACACATATATATAGTACATTCACATCAGTCCCTAACACCCTCAAGGGGCGTACAATCTAAGGTCCCTAACTCAAATTCATACATACACATACTAGGGACAATTTAGACAGGATCCAATTAACCTACCAGCATGTCTTTGGAGTGTGGGAAGAAAACGGAATACCCGGAGGAAACCTACGCAGGCACAGGGAGAATATGCAAACTCCAGGCAGGTGGTGCCGTGGCTGGGATTTGAACCAACGACCCTAGTACTGCCAGGCGGAAGTGCTAACCATTTAGCCACTGTGCTGCCCAAATTTCATTTTCAAATTTAAATTTGTGTGCAGCATTGCATGGCTGCGCAATTCTCAGTCAAAGTAACGCAGCGTCGTATTGCAAAAAATGGCCTGGTCAGGAAGGGAGATAAATCCTCTGGAGGGCAAATGGTTAATAACTTATAAATAGATTCCAGCTGGATTACCCCTTTGTGATGTGGAAATCCAATTGGGCCAGTTGAGGGAAACTTCTCTAGGGGGTTCTGTACTGTTTGTGTTGTGCCTTGAATCAACTCTCCATCACAGTGCTAAAATATCCTGCTTTATTGGGAAATTATAATATCCTAGTTATAATCTGCTAAAAGTGTTAAAGATTGTTTCAGAATTAGCTACAGTTTTGTGAAGTCATTACCCTACTAGTTCACAGCAGATGCTTTAAGGGCCCCAATGTGTTTCCACGCAGCAGGTTTAAAGTGACAGTAAAGTGTTACTAAACCCAGGACCCTGCATTCACTATATCTGGTCTCCCACATTACACAGAACATGGAAGTGCAATTATTTTAGTAAATATAAACTGCTAAATACCTTTTTTCATCAGCAGTTAGAACAGTCTTGTGACTTCTATCAGTGTTCAGCAGAGCACTGGTTAAAGCTTATAGGAGGAGTTTTCATTCTGCTCCAGGAGGATGCAAAACCCCTGACCTCTGTCTGGACAGTGCTGATTAGTTATGTGCTAATCACATGCACTCTCCCAAGAAAAAGGAAAAACTCTAGCAATGCACACCAAACTGAGCATGTGCGGAGTGTTCCCGAGACCAGGGGCGGACTGACAACTCATGGGGCCCCCGGGCAATACGGGATCATGGGGCCCCTGTGTCCTTGCCCAAACACAAAAAAGCCTATGAAAAAAGGCTACCAGGGGCATCTCATGGTGCCCCCTACTGACCCCGGGCCCTCGGGCAGTGCCCGAGTTTCCAAATGGTCAGTCCTCCCCTGCCCAAGACTGTGTTCTATCAGGAGATGAGTTGGGAACAGAGGAAGAAGGCGAGGATCAGAGAAGTCAGGATCAAACATCTTTTTTTCACAATGCAGAGGATTAACCCCTTAGGTTCTACAGTGAGTATAACAAGCATGCTTACTTTATATACAGATTTATTTTACTGTTGTGGGTTTAGTAACACTTTAAATCCAAGAACAAAAAAAATATTAAACTGCAGCTCACCAATTTATAGATACTGTATGGTGGTTGCATTAGCTTTCTTTTTTATGTGTATATGTAAACCCTCACCTTGTAAATTAACCCATTCAGTTGAAACTAGAAATGAAAGGCAAACGATTTATGTATAGATATAAAGAACATTATATTATGTATAGATATTTAAAAAATTATAAATACAATTTTTTCTGTTTTCTTGTGATCACATACCCTCTGTTTTCAGCTGTATAAAAATCTTGGGGAGCTGGGGGAGGAGAAACAGCAGCACATTGGTGAATATCTGTGCAGGGGAATAGAGCAGAAGTCTGATCATTGGAGGAGAGCAGGCTGAGTTGTCAGCACAGCTAGAGAACTGGCCATGTTGTGCTCCCATGCCTAGTGTGGTTAGTTTTTATATAGGAAAGCAGAGGTACTGCCAGCAATAACAGGGACTTCACACAAAGGAAGCAATACAAAGAGAACAAGATACCGTATTGTTCGCTCCATAAGACGCACCTGACCATAAGACGCGCCTAGGTTTTAGAGGAGAAAAACAAGAAAAAAATATTCTGAACCAATGGACTGCAGACACAGTACAGGAGATGACCAGAGACTGAAGACACAGTACAGGAGATGACCAGAGACTGCGGACACAGTACAGGAGATGACCAGAGACTGCGGACACAGTACAGGAGATGACCAGAGACTGCGGACACAGTACAGGAGATGACCAGAGACTGTGGACACAGTACAGGGGATGACCAGAGATTGCGGACACAGTACAGGAGATGACCAGAGACTGCGGACACAGTACAGGAGATGACCAGAGACTGCGAACACTGTACAGGAGATGACCAGAGACTGCGAACACTGTACAGGAGATGACCAGAGACTGCGGACAGTACAGGAGATGACCAGAGACTGCGAACACTGTACAGGAGATGACCAGAGACTGCGGACAGTACAGGAGATGACCAGAGACTGCGGACATAGTACATGGGATGACCAGAGACTGCAGACATAGTACAGATGACCAGTGACTGCCTATACTAAACTTATATCAATTGCATTTTCCTTTTAATGTGCAAATATTTTGAATCCTGCAATAATGCATTCCTAAATGTATTGTTATTAAAATTAATAATACTTTTTGTAGATTTGATAGAAATACCACACTTATTAGGTATAAGTGAGATTGGCTGATTCTGTTTCTCCAAAAGATTAGGTAAACTGCAAAATGCATTGCAGTTAATAAGGAAAGGCACAGTTAATGGTTTAAAGTGGTTTTAGAGCATTTGTTTTTTTCTGAATGTTTTATTTTCCATTTTTGTGGTATATTTTTGTTTTGTTTTATTGAAAGAGAGGAATTCAAATGGGAATGTATACATTTTAGGGAGACCGTGAAAATTTTTTGGTATGCATTTTATTTTTATTTAATGTTTTGCAACATATACTATCAAGATATTTACAGTATACTAAAAAGTTATATACCATCCTAACCACCTCATGCCCAACCTATTGTAAAAAAAACGGCTGATATATTTATGTAAATGCTGCATAAATTGACAGTGCTAAATAAGTACCTGTAATAATAATAATACATTTCAGTGAATGCAAACTGCTAATTTGTCAGCAAAATATAGCTTGATATGGAGTTTGACACTTATTAGCATTTAAAACATTTTTTTAGCTTTTTTTTACCCACTATTTAGTAAATTCTAATAAGCCTTTAATATATTCATTACTCTTCAAAGACATCTTACATTGTT
Organism: Staurois parvus; assembly: GCF_062004578.1. Classification (NCBI taxonomy): domain Eukaryota; kingdom Metazoa; phylum Chordata; class Amphibia; order Anura; family Ranidae; genus Staurois; species Staurois parvus. The sequence continues at coordinate 201,648 of NW_028318059.1, forward strand.
TTGTGAAGAATATACCAAAAAGGAATGGTTACCGGATAGGCATAGATATTGCTTGTTGGGCATAGCTCACGCTGTGTCGCACATGACATGTGGTGCCAAGGTTGCTAATGGAGTGGTGCTAAATAGTAGACATTTTCTTCAAAACCTAACATCCTCTAAAAGAAAGTCCAACAATTTCATTGTAAACTGTTGAACTTCAAAAGTAAACCATTATTTTTTAAACCATTATTACCTAACCAGTTTACCCTCACCTCTCCTCCCAGGTCATCCCTGCTGCCTAAAAACTCTCCTTCCAAGCACATTCCATTCACATCTTAGCATAGCAGAAACATGCGTTCCCACTTGTGGCTTTTTGGCACATAAACGTGCATAGGGCAGCCCATTTACATGAATAGGCTGCACTATGTGTGACAAATGCCCCAAAGTAGCTCAAGAACCTTTTCAGTCGTGGAGCATTGCATGTTTTGACGCGATTGTAGTGCATTTTGTTGTGCAACAAATCTTGGCAAAACATGCAACTGCTAATCATCATTGGGCTGTCATTAAAGGCTGCATTTACATCTGCGCATTTCCAAAAGTACAGAAAATACACACTTTGACGCGTGTTTTGGAAATGTGCTGCAAAAATTCATCACCCTTGTGTTACCATTATGGGACACAAGCACAGGTTTCAGAAGCACACCTTTTTTGTGCGGGTTGCTGAACGTTCAGAAACAGGCAGATGCAAACGCAGCCTAAATGGCAATGCAAGCTCAACGTTATCATCGTTATTGAAACGCACAGCAAAATGCACATTTTTTTGTGTGGATTGCCATGCGTTCAGAAAAAGTGCAAATGTGAATGCAGCCTAAATAGTAATGCAAGCAAGACATGCATTTGCCATGCCTTATCGAAAAGCAAGACAACATGCGCATTATTTTTTTTGAGCGAGTTGAAGTGCATGGTTACTTAGTTAGTCTGGCTGAAAAAAGACAAAGGGCCATCCAGTTCAACCAAAAAAAAAAAGTTATAATTCTATACCCACCATTGGTCCAGAGGAAGGAAAAATGCAGCCTGAATGGTATCGCAAGTGTGATGCACATTTGCCGTGTGTTATGGAAAAGCATGGCGAAAAGCGCATTTTTTTTAGCGGGTTCAGATGTGAACGCAGCCTAAATAGTAACTCAAGAACAATGCGAGTTTGCCATGCCTTTCCAAAACACACAGCAAAGCGCATGTTTTCTGTTCAGGTTGCTGTGAGTTAGGAAATGTGAAGATGCAAATGCAGCTTAAATGACAAGACAAGAACGACATGCATTTATAGTGAATTTCCAAAAAATGCAGCAAAGCACATGGTTTCTGTGCAGATTGCTGCACATTCAGAAATGCGTAGATGTGAAGGAAACCTAATTTTTAATGACGCCCCAATTGCGGTTAGCAGGTGTGTTCTGTTAAGTGGCAAAACTTGCTACAAACACAGCAAAATGCACAACGCTCCACAACTGGGAAGCTTCTTAAGCTACAGTACTTTGGAGCATTGCTCGCATGTCGGGCAGCCCATTCAAGTGAATGGGCTGCTCTATATGCGATCCACGTTTATGCGTGACAATGCACAAAAAAAGTGAGTGGAAATGTGCATTTCTGTTACACTTAGTTGTGAATGGAAAGTGCTTGGAAGAAGACTTTTAGGCAGCAAGGAGGTGGTTTCCCTTGTCATAAACTAAGGGAAAACTGCACCAGAATGCATCAAAAAAGCACTGGAATGTATAAAAAATACATGAAAGCGCACATGAAGAAACATATATGTCCCTTAATCTCTAATCAATATTGCTGAGCAGAAATTACTTTATAGAAAACAATCATACCTTGGCTACAGGTTGCAGCATGGTAGGTCGAAGTCTTCATTAGGTATCTTTGTGTTGCCTAGAGAGAAATAAAAGACACTTTCCAAGCTGATTCCAAAATACTTCAAAGTCTTACAGTTTCACTTTTCTTCAAAGGCTCTACATTGACAATAGTTTGTAATTGAGCAAACTGTCTAAAACTTGCTAATTTGCTTAAAAAAGGACACAAACAAATGTGGCTTCTGCTGTCATATATGCCTGAACATTTTTGTGCACAGCTATCATTTTGCAATGATTTGGTCAATCGATCAATCAGCTAGAGGAGTGGATGGCCCATCTTTGTAACTGCTAGTTGCTTTTAAAAAGGCTTGGATTATTTCTTAGATACACAGAATATAACTGGATACTAACATTTATAGGTAAAGTTGATCCAGGGAACATCTGATTGCCTCTCAGGGGATCAGGAAGGAATTATTTTTCCCTGCAGGAGCAAATTGGATCATGCTTTGCTGGGGTTTTTTTGCCTTCCTCTGGATCAACTGTGGGTATAGGATTATAACTTTTTTTTTTTTAATGGTTGAACTGGATGGACTTTTGTCTTTTTTCAGCCAGACCAGGGGCGGACTGACAACTCATGGGGCCCCCGGGCAATAGGGGATCAGGGGCCCCCTGTGTCCTTGCCCAAACTCAAAAAAGCATATGAAAAAGGTACCAGGGGCATCACATGGGGCCCACTACTGACCCCGGCCCTCGGGCGGTCCCTGAGTTTCCAAATGGTCAGTCCGTCCCTGAGCCAGACTACCTATGTAACTATGTAGTGACAGACATAAGAAAACACTTACAAAGACAGGAATCACGTGGTCTTTCCATTACAAGTAGGGGTCAATAAGGGGCCTATTTATAAATTGATGAAATCAAAATATGGCTGTCTTTTGTTCTAATATGTTATCTTTATTTCTGCTTTTAATTACTGAAATATATTACTGAAAGTACAGTATATGTGAACTATATTGATCAGCCATAACTATGACCACCCACCTAATATTGAATAAGTCCTCATGTTTTTTTACACCAGAGCTTTGCCTCCAACTCGATGAAGAGCTGCCTTAGTGTCTTTTTGGCTTCCCAATCCCTGATATCCATTCTGGCACTACCTTAGCGGGTACAGAGGTCTGGTTTCAGCAGGAGTGCCCTATGGACTATACCATACACTTTATAATTTTAGCACTAATTACTCTGTGTCACTGGTTCCCACAAAGTGTCAGTGTCAGATTCTCCTCCGCAATATCGCAGTCCTGTCATAAGTCGCTTTTCGCCGCCATGACTAGTATTATATATATATATAAAATTCCAGTATACATACCAAAGTTTGTAGACACTATAACTTTTGAACAAACCAATCAATATGCTTATTGGAATTTTTTTCTCAAAAATTTGTAGAATGCACACTGGCCTAAGTTTGTGAAGAAATTTGATTTTTAAAATATTTTTATTGAATATGTTTTATAGCAGAAAGTAAAAAATATTGTTTTGTGTTTTTTCTAAATGGTCCCTAATTTTGTTTATAGCACAAAAAAAAATTAAAAAAACGCAGTGTAGATCAAATACCACCAAAATAAAGCTCTATTTGTGGGGAAAAAGTGACATAATTTAATTTATGTACAGTGCTTCATGACCGTGCAATTGTCAGTTAAAATAACACAGTGTCATATAGCAAAAAAATGGCCTTGTCAGGAAGGGGGGTAAATCTTCTGGAGGGCAAGTGGTTAAGTGTGGTGCTTACACAAAGCAAGGTTAAATTGGAGGACAAAGATAAATATTTAATCAGTAAGCCTGTACAATTATAATATTTAAAACTGAATATTCCAATTATATATGCCCAATAATGATTTATTCTCATTAAATATTTGCTGTACTTTAATCAAGCTTCAACCCACCCCTTCCACCTCCCAAATCTTTCTATTGGACTCTGAATGTGATGGACATGAAACACTTGCCTACCGGGCACTTTTTACCCTTTCCTGCCTATTTTCAGCTTTTAGTGCTGTTGCAATCTGAATGACAATTGTGCGGTCATGCAAATCTGTACCCATATAACATTTTTATAATTTTTTTCACACAAATAGAGCTTTCTTTTGGTGGTATTTAATCACCACTGAATGTTCTATTTTTTGCTAAATAAATGAAAAAATACCAAAAATTTTAGAGTTTCTACTATGAAATTTTGCAAACAGGTAATTCTTCTCCTTCACTGATGTGCACTGATCAGGTTGCACTGATGGACACTGATGAGGCAGTGCTGGTAGGCACTGATATACAGCACTGATGGGCACTGACAGACAGCACTGAAAGACACTCAGAGAAATTGAAGAGACCACCCATCCAACAAAGAGACAGCTCATCCAGCAAAGAGACAGCCCTTCCAGCAAAGAGACAGCCCTTCCAGCAAAGAGACAGCTCATCCAGCAAAGAGACAGCCCATCCAGAAAAGAGACAGCTCATCCAGCAGAGACAGCCCCATCCACTGCTGCTACAGACCTATCACACTGTGTCGAGGAGGTGTTTGTGTGTCAGCAGCGCTTCCTGCTTGTCTTCAGGAGCTGTCACTGCCGCTGCTCCTGTTGGCCCTTCTTTGGGCATAGCCGCACAACGGGAGGTGAGTGGTGGCCGCGGTCTGTATTAGCCCCGTCCAGACCATGGTCGCTGCTTACCTCCCACTACAGTGCCCGGTCATCTTAAGCCCAGAGGCCTAGGCCCATAGGGCAAATGCCCGGTGTGTCCTATGGCTGGTCCGGGCCTGCCTCCATACTGCTAAACAAACCAACTATGCCACTCTCATCAAAGCCTTCTCATCCAAACCTCGTCAACTCTTTTCTACCCTTAATTCCTTATTTCACCCCCCACTCCCTCCAGCCACCAACCTACTTAATGCCCAGGAGATTGTCAATCATTTCAAAAACAAAATTGACACAATTCATGATGAAAGAGCCAGAGTCCAGCTTACCCCACCAAACAACACACCAAGTCCAACACCACACTCAACACTTTCCTCCTTCAACCCTGTTACCACTGAGGAAGTTAAGAAACTCCTTTCCGCTGCCCACCTCACCACCTGTCTCTTGGACCCTGTCCCCTAACATTTACTGCAACCACCGTCATGCTCCATTTTAAACTCTCTAACTCACATCTTCAACCTCTCCTTATCTTCCAGCACCTTTCTTTCCCCGCTCAAACATGCACTGGTCACCCCATACTTAAAAAACCCTCACTGGACCCCACCTGTTTGAATAACTTAAGGCCCATCTCCCTACTCCCGTTTGCCTCCAAGCTTCTTGAATGCCTTGTCCACAACAATATGAGTTGCTACCTCATTGACAACAACCTTCTCGATCCCCTACAGTTCAGCTTCTGCCCACAACATTCCAATGAAACTGGCCTATTAAACTCAACAATGACCTACTAACTGCTAAAAGCAACATCCAGTACTCCATACTCATACTCTTAGACCTTTCTGCTGCACAGATGACCAACCGTTCCTCCTCAGTAAACTCCACTCCCTTGGCCTCTGTGACTGCTCTTTCCTGGTTCTCCTCCTATCTATCTCAGCACACTTTTAGCGTCACATACAATACCATCTCCTCCACTCCTTTTCCTCTTTCCTTGAGAGGCTCTGTCCTTGGGCCTCTCCTCTTCTTTCTCTACACCTCTTCCCTGGGCCAGTTGATAACCTCCCATGGCTTCCAATACCACCTCTATGCTGATGCCACCCAGATCTATCTCTCGACTTCTCAACTCACCCCCTCAATCTCCTTATGTATCACAAATTTACTGAGCGACATATCCATGTGGATGTCACACCACTTCCTCAAATTCAATCTTTCCAAAACTGAGCATGTAATATTTCCTCCTCCCCAATCCCCTCCCCATACCTTTACCATTGAGATCAATGGCACAACCATTGGTCCCTCCCTACATGGCAGGGTGCTAGGTGTAATCCTAGACTCTGACCTCTCCTTCAGCTCCCACATCCAATCCCTGGCTAAATCTTGCTGCCTGAAACTTCGCCACATTTCCAGAATTCGCCCCTTTCTGATAAACAACACCACAAAATAGCTTATTTCCTGCCTTGACTACTGCAACTCCATCCTCACTGGCCTACTCCTACGCAGGCTATACTCCCTTCAGTCTATTATGAATGCTGTTGCTAGACTAATACACCTTACTAACCGATCCATGACTTCTGCCTTTCTCTGCCAATCTCTTCACTGGCTTCCACTAGCCCAACGTATAAAATTCAAAATACTAACCACAACATACAAGGCCATCCACAACATTGCCCCAAGCTACATCACCAACCTCATCTGCAGATATCGCCTAAACCATCCTCTCAACTCCTCCCAAGACCCCCTGCTCTCCAATTCCCTTGTTACCTCCTCCCATGCTCGCCTCCAGGACTTCTCCAGAGCCTCTCCAATCCACTGGAACTCCTTGCCCCAGTATTCCCGGTTAGCCCTACCCTGTCCACATTTAGACGATCCTTGAAAACTCATTTATTCAGCAAAGCCTACCCCACCTCCACCTAAGAACTGTACTTGAGTCACCTCCATCAGATCATCCCCTGCAGCTTTCGTACCTTTGTTACCTTTTGTACCACTTTTCCCTCCCTTTAGATTGTAAGCTCCATGAGCAGGGCCCTCCAATTCCTTCTGTATTGAACTGTATTGTAATTGTACTGTCCCCCCTATATTGTAAAGTGCTGCATAAACTGTTGGTGCTATAACAATCCTGTATAATAATAATAGTAATAATAAAATAATCTAGGTAGTGTATTTTCAGGACGTTATAGAATTTAAAGGATCCCTGTCATGAAAGATATGCTGTATATGAATGGCCAATGCTGACCTTCTTCTAAAAATGCTACTTTCTTGGCTGTCCTGATCTGCATATTTTTGATGAATCAGTGATTCATAAGGCTTTGATGCTGGAATGTTAATGAGACAACCAGACAACTAATATTTTTCAGAAGCACAATAGCAATAGTGTACTTCACTTGTTTCCTTCAAGTCCTAACACCTGGCCCTTCTAAAATCTCTATCCCTCCACTCTATCATATGTTAACTGTTCATTTAGTCTAGGGAGAATCTAGTAGGGAGGAATAAGTCAAGGCCTGGACTGAGCGAAGTATAAGGGAGGGCCAGCATGACTGGGGCGTGCAGACGAGGCGGAGAGTGTAATTTGGGTGGAGTATAGGCAAGGAAAAGGGGATGGGGGGGTTACTTACTTGATTGGTGTACGCAGCATTGTGGGTGGTCTTGCAGGATTTGAATTGGGGGGTTGTGTCTTGTCGGAGTCAGTCGGAGCTTGTGCCATCACGGAGGTGGTTTCTTCTTCTTTTGCTGGTACCTGCGACGGAAAAAAGCTAGGCCATGAGTGACTTAGACGGGATGCTATCCCACTTGCGGGCGGCAGCGGAAGCCAATGGCTCAGGGTGGTTAAGGGAGAGGCTGTCGGACATGCTGCAAGGCCCCAGGCCCGCGTCACCGGGCCCTTCTCCTGGGCGCACACGTGCTCGGCGGTCTGTGCCTCCGGTGCGCTTTAGCCCAGAAGTGACAGCTCGGGTTCTGCGCCGTTCTGGGAGCCCCTTAGGGGACCCTCCAGCTCCGCCGGTGAAGCATCGGCCTGCTTCTCCGGGGAGGGCTGGGAGGAATCCTCGTCGCTGGCAGACCCCTGGCAGGAGCACATCTACTACCACTCGCTCCCCAGCCAACTCACCTCTTATTCAGGACCATGCGGCTGGCCCTGCAGGCTCCGGGCCTGCAGCGGTGGCAGCCCGGCGTGGGAGGAGTGGCGGGCGGCCTTCAGAAGGGACTGGGTCAGTGTCCCCAAGGAGAAGAGGATCGGGCTCTCCAGGATCACGGCGGGCCCAGCAGGGTGCCGCCTCGTCACAGGTCGGGACCACGATGTCGGGGCCATCTTTGGGTGAGGATCCAGCACAAAGTGGGCGGAGCTTAGCGGCTCGGAGCTCTGGGCCGGCAGCCGGTGATGACATGGCCCCTGTGTTCGGCCCGAGCTTTGGAGCCGGGGATCCACACCTTCCTCACCGGCCTGCGGCTGCTGGGCTCCCCTCTGCCGCCCGGCGGGCCTCCCTGAAGTCGGAGGTGCGAAGCGCGGGGTGGGCGGGGCCTAATGATGTCACTCCCGGGCGCCATCTGGGCTCTGGAGCTGGGAAGAGGCCTTCCTCGGTGAATCAGCCTGCGGCTGCTGGGCGTGCCTCGGTGACCCAGTGAGCCTCTCGAGAGGGGGCGGGGGGTGCTGAGGTCACCCCTGTGTGCCGCATCTCTCAAGGAGCAGGAGAAGGTCCCCTGTCAGTTGGGGCTTCGGCTGCTGGGGATTCCTATACATCCCAGCGAGCCCAGCGTGGGAGGAACGATCCGGCGGCTCTGGTGCGGTGGGTGCTGCCAGCCGTTCAGTGTGCCGACCGGGCCCAGGAGCCGGGGAAGAGCCTGGAGCGAGGCCTGGTGCGGCCTGGGATCTGGTGGATGCGGAGAGGAGATCCAAAGGGGAGCTCAGCGGTTCCGAGGAAGATGCGGTCCCTTCATCACTGCCTGGACCTGGATTGGCGGCTGTGGGTCCCGGCGAATGACTGCAGCCTGGTGAGTTGAATTCAGGGGCTGTTTCTTTGTCTTCTTTGGCTTCTCTGTTTGAGGGTTTTCGGGACCTGGGGAGTGGCGCTTCTGTTTTGGCGGAGAGGGGGTTTGGGGCTGCAGGGCTTAACGTGGGGTCTTTGGGGGGTTCCCCGGGGGCTGATGGTGTTGTCAGTATGATGTTGTCCGGTTTCAGAGAGGTGTTGGCACGTTGTGAGGCGGGGATGGTCGTAGGACTTCGGCGCCACCTTTGGCTGCTTGGTCGGGGATGCAAGATGCGGCATCTGGGAGCGGTGTCGGCCCCAGGGGTGGTAGATACGAAGCTGCTGGGGTCCCCCCGCAGGTGATTACGGTGGCTGGAGTCGCGGCTGCAGTGCGATCAGCGGCGGTGGGTTCTTTTAGCTCTGGTTCTGAGGCTCTGAGGGGGGAAGCGGCGGCGGATCACACTGGGGTTGATGGCGGAGATAAAGGGGTTACGGGGTGTGATGGTGTGCGTTTGGCGGACGCTGTGAAATGCGAAGTTTATGTGTGCTTCGAGGGGCCTTTGGGGGCTCATCTGAAGCCAGAGGTGAGGGAGCGCATTTGGGGGGGCGAGTATGTGGAAATATTTTCTTTATTGCCGTTGGAGAAATTCAACTTAGATAAAGTTCGGCCAGATGAGAGTAAGAGGGAGGAGGAAGAAAAGCTGCGATATCGTTTGATTCCCCGCTCGTTCTCTAATTGGCTTCAGGCATTTGCCATTTTGGCAAGCGTTATTGGAGAGAAGTCGCCTGAGCATTGTTCCCCACTTTTTTGTTACTTGGATGCCATAGGGGAAGCTCAGAGGGTTTATGGGGGCATCGCGTGGTTACGTTATGACGAGCAGTTTCGTCAGCGTATGGCGGTTAGGCCATCTTTGCGGTGGGACCATAAGGATATCGGGCTGTGGATGAAGCTCATGACTCCCGTGAGGACCACGGCTCATCCCTTTCAGGGGGGGGCCGGAAGTGCAGCTACGGTTGCGCAGCCGGCCGTGCTTAGAAAGGGCTACTGCTGGCAGTTTAATGAGGGATCGTGCAGGTTTGGATCCGGCTGCCGATTCCGTCATGAGTGCTCGGGTTGTGGGGGGGCCCATCCATCGTCCCGGTGTTTTAAGCAAGGAAGGGGGAGAGGTGGTGACAATGGAAAAAGGGATGTCGCCAGTGAGGGTAGGAAGGATGTTGCCGTTTTTAAAGCGGTACCTTGATCAGGCGGCGGTGACCCTGTTGCGGCGGGGTTTTTCGGAAGGTTTTTTGATCCCCTGTCTATTGGCGGTAGTTCCTCCAGCGGCGGATAATTTGAGGTCAGCGCGGTTGCATCCGGAGGTTATCAGGGCAAAAATTGACAAGGAGATGTCCTTGGGCCGCATGGCTGGCCCGTTTGTGGATCCCCCTATGCCTAATTTGGTAATTTCGCCGCTGGGTGTTGTTCCCAAGAAAGAGCCTAATAAATATAGACTCATTCATCATCTGTCTCATCCGCGGGGGGGTTCGGTCAATGATGCTATTGACCCAGGTTTGTGTTCTGTTTCCTACACTTCTTTCGACGCGGCGATTTCATGGGTTGGATCGGGGTGCCCTGTTGGCAAAAACTGATATTGGGGCGGCGTTTCGCCTTTTGCCGGTGCATCCTAGTTGTCTCCGATTGCTGGGTTGCAAATGGGAGGGGTGCATATTTGTTGATCGTTGCTTGTCTATGGGCTGCGCCATTTCTTGTTCTCTATTTGAGACTTTTAGTTCTTTTCTTGAATGGGCGGTTAGGGATGTTTCTGGGCTCGCATCTGTCATCCATTATTTGGATGATTTTTTGTGTATTGGCCCTCCGGGTAGTTCCATCTGTGCATCGTTACTGAGCACGGTGGAACATGTGTTCGAGCATTTTGGCGTTCCTTTGGCTTTGGATAAGACGGTGGGTCCGACAACGGAATTGTGCTTTTTGGGAATTATTGTCGATACGGAGGCCATGGAATGTCGTTTGCCTCAGGATAAATTGGAGGAGCTCCGGGGGTTGGTGAGTTCGGTGGGTCAGTGCAGGAAGATTCGGCTTCGGGAATTGCAGTCGTTACTAGGCAAGTTAAATTTTGCTTGCCGCATCATGCCTATGGGGCGTATATTTTCCAGGTGTTTGGCGGCTACCACGGCTGGTGTGGCGGCCCCGCATCACAGGGTTCGGCTGCGGGGTGAGCTACGGGATGATTTGGGGGTATGGAGGTCGTTTCTCGATTCCTATAATGAAAGATCACTTTGGTTGGATGGGGTCGTGTCCAATTTTGATTTGGAACTCTTTACGGATGCGGCGGGCTCGGCCGGTTTTGGGGCCTATTTTCAGGGTCAGTGGTGTGCGGGTTCGTGGCCTTTGCAATGGCGGGAGGTGGGTCTGTTGCACAATCTGACCTTACTGGAGATTTTCCCAATCGTTTTAGCTGTTTCTTTGTGGGGTGCTGTTTTCCGGAATAAACGGATTTGTTTTCATTGTGATAATTTGAGTGTGGTTCATGCCATTAACCGTGTTTCGGCCACGTCTAGGCCGGTGGTTCGTATGTTGCAGCGGTTGGTTTTGGACTGTTTAAGTCTCAATTGTTTTATTTTGGCTGTTCATGTTCCGGGTGTGGATAACTCAGTTGCTGATGCTCTATCTCGTTTTCAGTGGGACCGATTCCGTCGGTTGGCACCAGAAGCGGAGCAGCGCGGTATCGATTGTCCGGATCACTTGTGGAGCATTGCCTTGCCTCTTCAGCGGCCTTGATTCAGACATCAGTTTGTGCGTCCACTTGGGTTTTCTATGAGAAGGTGTGGCGGGAATGGCTGGAGCTGGTGAGTGAGGTGGGGGGTGGTTTAGGGGTGGATGATGCCCTATGCCTCCTGCTTTATTTCATTGGTAGGAATTTTGAAAGGGGTGTTTCCGCAACTTTGATGTCTCGTAAGCTGGCGGGGTTGGCTTTCCGTTTAAAACTGGCGGGGGGTCGTGACGTGACGAAGGATTTCCTTGTTCGGCAGGCTATGCGGGGGTACAGAAAAGGCCGTTCCATTCCTGATTCTAGACGGCCGGTTTCTTTTGAGGTTCTTCAAGTGGTGGTTGGCCAGTTGGATCGTATTTGTTCCTCGTTGTATGAGGCAATTTTGTTCCGAGCGGCTTTTGTGCTGGCATTTTTTGGGGCCCTTAGGGTTGGGGAGTTGGTTAGTCAGAATAAGTGGGGCGAGGGTGGTTTGGCCGTAGATGAGGTGGTCTTGCTGGGTAGTGGGTTGCGTATTTTTCTGCGCAAGTCGAAAACGGACCGTTTGGGTCGGGGTACCTGGGTGGAATTGGCTGAGATTCCGAGTTCTCAGAGTTGTCCGGTACAGGCGGTTAGGGAATTTCTCGAGGTGAGACCTGACCTTCCTGGGGTTTTCTTTCTGCATACGAATGGGATGGCTCTGTCTCGATTCCAATTTGGGGCAGTGTTTAAATGGTGTTTGCAGTCTGCCGGGTTGGGTGTGGAACATTACTCGTCTCATTCGTTTCACATTGGGGCGGCTACGGAGGCCGCCCGCTGGGGGTTAGGTGATCAAGTGGTTCGTCGGATTGGGCGTTGGGATTCGGATAGGTTCAAGTTATATGTGCGTCCTCAGCTCTTGTGATAAAAAAAAAAGAGGTTTGGGTGTTGTTGTGTTGGTCTCTGTGGTACTTGTATTTTGTTAACTTTGTGTTTTTGTTTGTTTTGTGGGGGCCTTTGTGGTGTAGGTTCTACCTCCTCCCTTCTTTCTGTGTGTTTCTTTGCAGGTTCCGAAGGCTGCTTGGTATGGATCATGGGCCATTCGTATGTTTTTTGGGGGGCTAAGAGGGCGGATGTTCGTCCAGAGGGTCGGCAACTGGGATTTGAGAGGGGGGAGGCGAGGCTTCGTTGGCTTGGATTGCCGGGAATGTTGTGGTCCAGGGTGGTCCCGGAAATTCATCACTATTCCCGTTTAGACCGGCCTCCAGATGTTTTGGTATTGCATGTGGGGGGTAATGATCTCGGGTTGTGCTCCATGCGGGAGGTTATCCGAGATATCAAGTTTGACTTTTTGCGGATTCGGTCTTTTTTCCCGGACACAGTGCTGGTATGGTCGGACATAGTGGCCCGTGCTTATTGGCGTATGGCCCGTCCCGTCGAAAAACTAAATAGGGCTCGGGTTAAGGTGAATAAGGAGGTGGCGCGTTTTGTGGTGAGGAATGGTGGCCTAGCAGTCCATCATAGGGAGCTGGAGGAGGAGTCCTGGCGGTATTTGCGTTCGGATGGGGTGCATCTTAATGCGGTTGGGATTGACCTGTGGTCCTTGGGCCTGCAGGATGGTATCCAACGTGGATTACGTGTGTGGCGGGCTACACGAGTGTAAGGGTTCACACTCGTGTGCTGTGGCAGGGGTCGATGGGTCTTTGAAGGCAGTGGTGGAGTGACAAGTTGAGGAATTATGGGTTGGGCCCATCGTAGGTATGGGTGTCCCTTCCCAATAAAAGGTCATGTTGGTAATGTGGGAGTTCATTTGGCTGTATCTGGGTTAAGTAACGGTATTATTGTCCCCGAGGCGGTGTAGTAGCGGCTGGGGGCCTTTCATTGAGTAGTAGATACAGCCGAGTTGGTGATGGGAGTAATGGTGCCTTCAGAGACCTTGGACCCGGGTGGTAATTTACTGTCAGGTATCAATTGAGTTACTGTAAGATATTTATGTTGCGTTATGTTAAATAAATGGCTGCTATGGCCGGTTTTACACCAAAAAGTGAGTTGCGTGTTTATTTGGGGGGGAAAGGTTTTGAAGGGGTGGTGGTGTTTTAAGCGGGGTAGGTAAGTATTAGCCTCGGGATTCTGCAAGTCCAACAGTCATGTACCTTGATCAAAGGTCCCATGGCCTTCTACCCTTTCAGCATTCTACTACTACAATCATGTTGCCACCACTTTCACCAGTGTCATCATGTGATGGGTTTGACAGCCCTCCCTTAGTTTTTTGGGAGATAATGGGGATTGGAGCCTACGACTAGACTGGAGGTATTACTCTTTTTTGAATCCCCCTTGACACAATGGGGGTTATTAACTAAAACTGGAGTGCACAAAATCTACTTCCAGGTTTTATAGTCAAAGCTTAAAGCATTACTAAACACACAACAGTAAAATCAGTCTGTTTATGCATTAAAACATGCTGGTTATACTCACAGTGGAACCTAAGGGGTTCATCCTCCGCATTGCGTAAAAAGGCTGTTTGATCCTGTCTTCTCTGATCCTCCCCTTCTACTGTCCCCAATCCATCTGCTCATAAAACAGAGCCTTGGGGGTGAGCTGCACATGCTCAGTTTGGTGTGTATTGCTAGAGATTTTTTTTTTCTTGGGAGGGTGCCTGTGATCAGCACAGTGCCAATCAGCGCTGTCCAAACAGAGGGTCAGGGTTTATGCAGCCTCATAGGACAGTCAGAGGAGAATGAAAACTCCTCCTACAAGATTAAACAGCTGCTGATGATAAAAGATATTTATTAGTTTCTATTTACTAAAATAATTGCATTTTCATGTTCTGTGTACTGTGGAAGACCAACTATAGTGAATGCAGGGTCCTGGGTTTAGTAATACTTTAACTGAAGAAGCTGAAGTTAGAAACTGATTGTCTACCATGCACAGCTGCACCAGATTCTGAGTGCATCATTTTAGTAAATCTCCCCCAATGTTAGTTGAGTAGACAAATTATATTTTTTGGCCAGCTCAAAGTTGAGCTTTAACCCTTGCATTGCCACCTATATAAGGCTAATGTCAGCAGCAGCAAGAGTATATATACACACCTTAACCCCATTGTTATGTGTCTCAGGCTCTACTTTCCCATGTGCAGGCCTGGGCCAGGCTTGACAGGTGTCAGTGGGTACAGTAGTGAATGTACCCTGAAGGCATGAGCATTTCATCACTTCCAGGTTCAAAGCTGTCATTCTCCACCTGCTGTGGCTATGGAAGCAGCTAATCAAGCACCATCTGTGTTAACTAGTTGCAGTGGAGTGCAGATATGACATCTCTTTAAAAAGTATCTCTCACCAACAATATGCTATTACACAGGGGGACTTGTTATTAAGTGAAACAAAGTCAAACATTTAAAGCTACACATAATCACTAAAAGGCAAAAACAAACATTTTCAACCTCTTCCATACAGGGCACTTTTACCCCCTTCCTGCCCAGGCCAATTTTTAGGTTTCAGCGCTCTCACACTTTGAATGACAATTGCGCGGTCATACAACATTGTACCCAAACTAAAATGTTATCATTTTTTTCACACAACTAGAGCTTTCTTTTGGTGGTATTTAATTACCACTGGGGTTTTTATTTTTTGCCAAATTAACAAAAAAATACCGTAAATGTTGAAAAAAAAAACACGTTTCTCTTTATTTCTGTTATAAAAGCTTGCAAATAAATAAATGTTCTTCATAAATTTAGGCAAAGATGTATTCTGCTACATGTCTTTGGTGAAAATAACTCAAATTAGGATGTATTTTTTAGTTTGTAGGAAAGTTATAGAGTTTACAAACTATGAGATATATCTGAATATTGATCAATCCTGAAGTACTGAGGTCCAAGAATGTCCTGAGGTCCAAGAATGTCAGAACAGTACAGATATCCCCCAAATGACCACTTTTTGCAGAGTAGACAGTCCAACGTACTTCATAAGAGGCATGGCAAGTTTTTTGAAGTTTTATTTTTTTGTCATAATTTTTCGGAAAATGAAAACATTTTAAAAATTATTTTCACTATTTTTTTTTTACATACTCTCACCAGTGCAGTACAACGTCATCATATAACTGGCATGGGGGTGCTCAGGGACACTGACTGGTGACAGTATGAAAAAAAAAAAATATTTTTTTTTTAATTTTTTATTATTTTTAATTTTTTATTACTTTTTTCTCTTTTTTTTAAGATTTTTTTTTCATATTTCACTATGACCAAAGTAGTACAATGTTACCATAGTAACATTGTACTACTTTGGGGAAGTGATCAGTATTTTTTTTTACACAATTTGCTTATAGCAAAGAATTACTTTGCTATAAGCAAGCATTTACCTGAATGACATCGATTCATTCAGGTTTTTTTTTTTTTTTGTGCTTAGCTGTGATTTGGCCACGGCTAATCACATGACACAGTTGGGCTGTGATTGGCCCAGCTTGTGCATGTGATCGCTGTGACCATTCACAGCTAGACACACTAGTATACAATGGATGGCATGAATGAAACCATCCACTGTTTACAACTGTCATGTGACCTACTGTGATTGGTCACAGCAGGTAACATGGTACCGGCAACGGGGTCGGTACTTAGATCTGTCATTGGCCGTGTCTGAGGTACACGGCCGGTGACAGATCGCGTTGCTGCACGGCTCTGCAGGTGCACAAACTGCGCCTGTCCGAAAGGATGCCATATGGCGTACACCCGGAAAGGTGAGGGATTTTGCCGGCCGCCATTCGGCCATAGGCTGGGCGGGAAGAAGTTAAAGCCCCCTCCACACGTACATGTCCATGTAAATACAAACACGTGTCATATGTCTACGTATGAAAACCACAAATGTGCTACACATTAGGTATAGCAGCACATGTTAGAGTAAGAGCAATAACTATAGGACTGTCATTTATGGTTAAGTCTAAACTGATCATCTGTAAAGGCTTTTGAAGCGTTGCTTGTACATAATTTTGGGTTTGACTTGTTTGGTATTTATTTAGTCAGCACAACCTCATCTTTTATATTTTTAGCAAAAGTGCTCAGCATAAATGAGTACACCCCATTTGAAAGTAACATTTTAATCAATAGCTCAATGAACACAAAAACAATTTCCAAATTTTTGACAAAACTGAATAGAACATTTATTTAGCTCATTACATGAAAGTAAGGTTAATAATATAACTTAGATTACAAAATCTTCTATTTTACTTAAATTAGTTGATGCAAAAATGAATACACCCCGCAACAAAAACTACTATTTGGTATAAACTTTTTCCATTCTTCAGGAACTACCTCTTTTAGAGCCTGGATGCTGGATGGGGAGTGATGCTCAACTTGTCTCTTCAGAATTTCACATCGGTGTTCTCAGATCAGAAGACATACTTGGCCACTCAATCACTTTCACCTTGTTCTTCTTCAGAAATGCAACAGTGGCCTTAGATGTGTGTTTTGGATCATTGTCATGTTGGAAAAGTGCATGACGCCTAAGGGAATGGAGTGATGGTAGCAATATCTCTTTCAATATAGAGTAGTACATCTGTGAATTCATGATACAATCAATGCAATGCAGCTCCCCAACATCAGCAGCACTCATGCAGCCCCACAGAAGGACACTGCCACCACCATGGTATACTGTAGGCACCATATATTTTTCTTTGTACTCCTCACCTTTGCGATGCTATACAGTTTTGAAGCCATCAGTTCAAAACACATTTTTCTTGGTTTCATCACTCCAGAGTACAGAGTCCCAGTAGTCTTCTTATTTTTCAGTGTGGGCCCTGGAAAATTCTAGGTGGGCTTTTTTGTTCATGGGCTTTAGGAGACGACACCCATGGATGCCATTCCTCTGCAGTGTACACCATATTGTGTCACGTGAAACAATCACCCCAGTTTGGTTTTCTACTTCTTTAGCTAACTGCAGGGAACTTGCATGGCGAATTTCTTCAACCCTATTGATCATAAGACTCTCCTGTCGAGGAGTTAACTCCTGTGGACCACCTGGACGTCTCTGTGAGATGGTTGTAGTTCATTCTTTGTTAAATTTTTGTTTCACTTTTGCTAAAGTATTCTGACTGATAAGTAAAGCTTTGCTGATCGTCTTGTAGCCTTCAAATTTTTTGTGTAAAGAAATTATTTTCTTTCTCAGGCTTTGTGACAGTTCTCTTCCATGTGGTGCCATTGCTGACAACATGAAATGGGAAGGGGTTTTCTTTGTTAAATAATGCCCTTTTATAATCAACTGTTTGCTGGACACCTGTTTAATGAATAATTAGACTCACCTGTAGTTGAATTCTTGCTGATTAAGATTATTTGCTCCTAAGACTTTCATTGGGGTGTTTTCATTTTTGCAACATGGTCTTGAATTAATTTGTTAGGAAAAATACTTTTTTTGTGTGTGCAAATTAACAAATCTTGTTTGCAATCAATGGCCTGCATTTGTGGGAATAGTTGTTAGTATAGTGTCCCATAGAAAATATTGATTCTGAAAGGAAAGTAAAGATTTTATGACATATCTGTTGGGGTGTACTGATTTATGCTGAGCACTGGATTGTGTTTATGTGCACTAAAAAAAAATGGGTTTGATAGATTGTTGTACTGTGCGATGTAAAAATTGCAGCTACCAACATTTTGTCCTTCAGGGTCTCTACTTTTGTAAAATGTATAATGTTTGGTAGTTTCAAGTAATCCTCAGGCCCAAAATGTGTGTAATGATATGTGTGCAAAAAAATGCTCTGGCAGTGAAGAGTTAATGCAGTTGTCGAAGTCATTAACAGCAAAAGTCCTCTGGAATTTTAGATGTGAATGTATGAAATGCATAGACCTTTATTAGTTTCAGACTCCATTCACACTTTTTCAAATCATGGACGGAATCGCCGCGATTCTGCCCGTAATTTGAAAACTGTGAAAGTGTGAAAACGCGCAATCACATTTGCAGGTGCCATTCATTTTAATGTCACCTGAAAACGCAGGGCATTTTTGCTATGATCACGGCGTGTTTTTCCGCGGATCAAACACATTGTGATCATGCAAACATGATGCCCAAAAAAGTTTTCACACTTTTACAGAGTGTTTTCAAAGTGCGGGAAGAATTGTGATTTAAAAAACCAAGTGTGAATGGAGCCTAACAGCTCATATGGCTTATTATAGTTATTGTTATGTCTTCTTAATTTTGCATTGCTCTGATGCATTTTCTACATAATGTACCGCGTACGCTTTTCTGTAACATAACATCAGAGACTACCCTAATTTGTTACAAACAAAGTATCTGTAAAACCATTTTTTCCCATTTTGGATATAATGGGAAAT
This sequence comes from Staurois parvus, assembly GCF_062004578.1. Classification (NCBI taxonomy): domain Eukaryota; kingdom Metazoa; phylum Chordata; class Amphibia; order Anura; family Ranidae; genus Staurois; species Staurois parvus. Next base: position 220,134 of record NW_028318059.1, read on the forward strand.
GGTTTAAAATTCTGGTGTTTTTCTGTCATCTGTATTTCTGTAGGGAGATATTCTTTTACTTTCTGCCCTGTAGACTCCCCTCTAGTCTAGTGTCAACATAACATTTTGGATTTATGATAACTTTTATTCCTGGTGATATTGGTGATCAGAGCAATAAAGGATTGAATCACTCTAATGGGGGCACAGAGAGCAATAAAAATGGACAGGTGGTCTAAGCCCTCACCACTCTATCCAAATAAAAAAAATAGTTTTGATTTTAGTTATACTTGAAGTAAATAGTTTAAAACAACTTTTCTGAATAGCATCTTAAATTCAATAAATGTCTGGAAATTGTTTTATGAAGAGACTAGAAAAAAGGCTGTCCTATAAGTATCTTTTCCTGACCTCTCGGCTGCCCTAGGGTGCCACATAAAGTGGCTCACTTTTCTTTTTAAGACCAGATCTCATTCTGATATCTTGCTTTAGTGACTCACTCTTCACTAGCTTTGGCTTTAGGCATTTCACAACTTAGGGACACAGCTCTCTTTAAGTTTGAACAATAAAATGACTCAATGCTCCTTTTCTCACATATCCAGTGAAACAATTTTTCTTTCCTATACTACATAGCAATGAAGAGGGAACAATCTTCCTGAGCCATACCCACAACTGAAAGGTTACGTGACAGTTCTTACTTAGTTATAGTTACCAGTTATATTTTGTGTATCCAAGAAACAATCCAGGCCTTTTTTAAAGCAATCCACTAAGCTGGCCAGAACCAAAACTTGAAGGAGTCTATTCCAAAGAAACCTTTCCGTGTTTGGAGATTACATTTATTTTCCTCCAGATGTAAAAAGTGCCCCCTTGTCCTCTGTGATGACCTCAAGGTGAACAACTCTACACCAAGTTCACTATATGAACCCCTGATGTATTTATACGTACATCAATCTTATTCTCCCTCTTAATCTCCTCTTCTCAAGAGAGAATAAATTCAGTTCCTCTAATCTTTCCTCATAGCTGAGTTCCTCCATGCTTCTTATCAGTTTGGTTGCCCTTCTCTGTACTTTCTCCAGTTCCCCAATGTTCTTTTTGTGAGTTAGTGCCAAAAACTGAACTGCATATTCTAGATGAGGTATAACTAATGATTTGTACAGGGATAATATGATATCTCTCTCTCTGGAGTCTATACCTCTTTAATACAAGAGAGGACTTTGCTTGCTTTAGAAACCGTAGCTTGGCATTGCATGGCATTATTAAGCTTGTGACCTACCAGAACTCCCAGATCCTTCTCCACCAGTTGTACTCCCTCTGGTATGTATGATGCATGTATATTCTTAGCCCCTAAGTGCAGAACCTTACATTTATCAACATTAAACCTCATTTGGCACATAGTTGCCCAATTAAACAGCGCATTGAGGTCGGCTTGTAAGTTGAAGACATCCTGTAAGGACGTTATTCCACTGCACAGCGTGATGTCATCTGCAAAGACTGAAATGGTATTTTTAATCCTAGACCCTATATCGTTTATAAATATATTAAAAAGTAAGGGTCCCAACACTGAACCTTGCGGCACACCAATGAGAACCCTAGACTATTCAGAGTATGAATCATTAACCATTACTCTATGAACACGATCTTTTAGCCAGTTTTCTATCCGTTTACATACAGATTTTTCCAAGCCTGCAGACTTTACCTTACACATTAGCCGTATGTGGGTAACTGTGTCAAATGCTTTTGCAAAATCCAAGTATATCACGTCCACCCCTCTGTCAAAGGTTAAAATATTTTTTTCCAGCAAGAACGCATCTATGTGGTCTTTTATTAAACTCTCCAGTATCTTCCCAATTATGGAAGTTCAACTAACAAGTCTATAATTACTTGGGAAAGATTTTGACCCCTTTTTAAATATTGCCACCACATTGGCCTTACGCCAATCCAGTGGTACTATAGCAGTCATTAAAGAGTCCCTAAAAATTAGAAACAATGGCTTTGAAATGACAGAGCTCAATTCTTGGGTGTATAATTACTTGGTAAAGATTTTTACCCCTTTTTAAATTTGAAATGGGTATTTGGAGCACTCCAAGAAGGGGTTACAGTGGTATATGCGACAAAAACTAATTATAAAAGTGGACATAAGACAGAGAATGTGCATGTACACATATACATGTGTAAAAACCACAATATAAATGTAAAATAGATAGTCCTTGTGAGAGTTCTGACCACTGAATAGGTGGCAGCCAGCCAGTAAGGACCTAGAAAGACCCTGTAAGAAATCAGAAAGGAAGAGGCAGCACCCTCTAAGTGCAGTATAAACAACTCTTTAATATGGTAAGATAGAGTATTGCAGGCCACTCACAAAAGTAAGGTGACATGTGCTTGTGCTAAGAAATCATTCGCTTTGTGAAGGAGCTCCGGATCTCCCCAATTGCTTAGAGGTTCGAGCTCCTTCACAAAGCGGATGATTTTGTAGATCACAAGCGCATTTCACCTTACTTTTTTGAGTGGACTGCATTACTCTATTTTACCATATTAAAGTATTTTTTATACTGCACTTAGAGGGCTCCGTTTCTTCCTTCCTGACTCCTTTTTAAATATAGGCATCACATTGGCCTTACGCCAATCCAGTGGTACTATGCCAGTCATTAAAGAGTCTCTAAAAATTAGAAACAACAGCTTTGAAACGACAGTGCTCAGTTCTTTAAGGACCCGTGGGTGTATGCCATCCAGTCCAGGTCATTTATTCACCTTTATACTGTCTAAATATTTTTGTAAAGGGCCTACATGCTCGGACCGGACCTTTTGATTATTAATACAGTATATTTGAAGAATTTGTGGGGGCTTGTCCTGCTATCTTTTGCAATCTGTTGTTCGTTTTCAATTTTTGCGGCCTTTATTTCCTTTTTGCATATTCTTTAATATTCTTTGTAATGTTTAACCGCTTCCTGACTGATCCCCCCCAGCGGAATGAAGATTCTGGAGAACGGGAACTGGTGATCATGTGATGACAGCAAGGTCTGCATTGCAGGAAAGATGATCTTTATTTCTCCTGCAAAGTAAAGTAAAAAGAAAAAACCCTGATCACATCGTCCCCCCCCCCCCCCAGTAGTACAATGTTACTATGGTAACATTGTACTATTCTGATAAAAGTATTAAAAAATTAAATTAAATTAAAAATATCATATTGAGAAATTAAAAAAAAATTTTTTAAGGGTTTTTTGTTTTAACTACTTGCCAACCGCTTACCCAAGAGCAGCAGCTCTTGGCAAAGCAACTTAATCTTGTGTAATTTCCTGTTTTGGGGTGTGAGCGCGCCTGCACGCCCGCTGCCCCCCCCCGGTCGGTCCAGGGAGAGAAGAGAGAACACGGCAAAAGCACTACATTTTACACACACACACTAGATTAGCACATTTAACCATTTGATTGCCCCTATTAACCCTTTGATTGCCCCATCACCCAGCCAGTGCCATTAGTACAGTGTCAGTATATAAAATTTTTAACTTTTCACTGCATTCCTGCCACTAGTGACATCAGATAACGTCAGGGTCAGTAAGCGCCCACACAGCCAGGGTCAGCTACCGTTAGATTATGTGCAAACTATCGCACTTACGCTGTATGTCGTTGATCACCCCCATTACTAATATAGTGTTTGTACAAATCAAGATATTCACATTCACACTTACATTCAACATGGGCATTACAAAAAAGAATGAATTGCAGTCAAATTGGTCCACAGACCCAATTCATCATATGCCCGTGTTCTCTGCAGTTGCAGATATGCCCAACATGGACAAGCAATGTACTGGCACGTCATTGAACTTTGAGTGGTTATACCGGGATGATGCCTGCAGTGGTAAACAGTGGTTGCACCATGCATGTGAGGTAACCCAGTGAACGTCAGATCGAGGGCAGTAATTTTAGCACTAGACCTCCTGTGTAAATATAAACCTGGTGACCTGTAAAGGCTTTTAAATTGTCGCCTATTGATAATAAAAATGTATGTCCTTTGTTGCTATTGCACCGGCATGCGCAATTTTAAAGCACGTCATGTTTGGTATCTATTTACTCGGTGTAACATCATCTTTTTTATTTTATCAAACAATTGGACAATATATTGTATTTTTGTACATTAAAATTCTGTAATTCTAAAATATATAATGTTTGGGGGTTCAAAAGTAATTTTCTAGCAAAAAAACAGTTTTTTCATGTGAACAAAAAGTGTCAGAAAAGGCTTGGTCTTCAAAAGTGGGTGATGTGTAGCATAAGCTTCTAATGTTGGCCGTGAAATGCCAGGATAGTAGAAGCAACCCCTCCATATGACCCCTTTTTGGAAAGTAGACAGAAGATAGAAGAAAGAAAACAAATATGTATTTTTTACTTACTTGAGCCTGCAGCAAAAATGATATCTGTAACATACTCACCATGCCTCTTATCAAATTCCTTGAGGTGTCTACTTTCCAAAAAGGGGTCATTTGGGGGGGTGTTTGTACTATTCTGGCATTTTAGAGCCTCTGAAACTCTGATAGGTAGTGGGGAAGTGATATGAGGATATATGCCCTTTGAAAGCCTGGAGGTGGTCATTGGATTTTGGGGGCCTGTATGTAGCTAGGCTGCCAAAAAGTCTCTTAGATGTGGTATACTCATACTCGAGAGAAGTAGAAGAATGTGTTTTGGGGTGTTATTCCACATATACCCATGGCATGCATGAGCAATATATCTTTTTTTTTTTTTTAAAGAATCTTTATTGGGTTTTGTTATTTACACAATACCAACCAACAGATGACTTTCGAGGGTATAGCATGGCAACATACCAATGTAGAAAATATTCCAGACAGTTTAACAGAAGAAAGGAATGTGACACTCGAATATTGACGCCCCTGGGTTGGGGTAGATAGAGACTAGTATCTTACAATAATCGTGTCTAAATAAAAGCAGAGAAGAATGTCAGAGGTTTCCTAAATTGGGAGCAAACAAAATGGGAGAGATATGGTGTTAAAGTATATGATGACTTAAATAGTGTTTCTAGGTGATAGAAGTGTAGCGATATGTTGACCAATATCCATTATAGAAATTGAAGGTAGTGATTATGTACAGTCAGGTCCATAAATATTGGGACATCGACACAATTCTAACATTTTTGGCTCTATACACCACCACAATGGATTTGAAATGAAACGAACAAGATGTGCTTTAACTGCAGACTGTCAGCTTTAATTTGAGGGTATTTAGATCCAAATCAGGTGAACGGTGTAGGAATTACAACAGTTTGCATATGTATCTCCCACTTGTTAAGGGACCAAAAGTAATGGGACAATTGCCTTCTCAGCTGTTCCATGGCCAGGTGTGTGTTATTCCCTCATTATCCCAATTACAACGAGCAGATAAAAGGTCCAGAGTTCATTGCAAGTGTGTTATTTGCATTTGGAATCTGTTGCTATCAATAGAGATGAGCGAATCGAAGTATCCGAAGTGGAATTCGAGTCGAATATCGGAAAAATTTCGATAGCCTAATTCGGACGCGCGAATCGAAATTTTTCAGAAAATGGCGGCTGACATGTGCGGCGACGGAGCGGGGATGTCTGGGAAGGCGCGCTGACCCATAATGCATTCCTCAACTACATGTGATTGCATCAGCCTATCAGCAGCCAGCCAGCCAGCACTGTGTAATGGTCGAGCTATAAATAGCGGCCATTTTGGAATTCTTCATTTGCCTGCAGTTATTGAACAGAGGCAGACCGCTCTGTACTAGGGACAGGGACAGAGTTAGGGCCACAGAAACGATAATTGGGGACAGAGAAAAGTTACTTAGGGACAGAGAACCATTACTCAGGGACACAGACTTGTTAATGAGGGCCACAGAATCGTTATTTAGGGACAAAGAAACGCTAGTTAGGGCCACAGAATTCATAATCAGGGACAGACAGAATTGTTACTCAGTGTCAGAGAATTGTTACTTAGGGCCACAGAAACGTTATTAGGGCCACAGAATTGTTACTCAGGGACAGACAGAATTGTTACTGAGTGCCAGAGAATTGTTACTCAGGGACAGACAGAATTGTTACTGAGTGCCAGAGAATTGTTACTTAGGGCCACAGAAACTTTAATTAGGGCCACAGAATTTTTACTCAGGGACAGACAGAATTGTTACTGAGTGCCAGAGAATTGTTACTCAGGGACAGACAGAATTGTTACTGAGTGCCAGAGAATTGTTACTTAGGGCCACAGAAACTTTACTTAGGGCCACAGATTTTTACTCAGGGACAGACAGAATTGTTACTGAGTGCCAGAGAATTGTTACTCAGGGACAGACAGAATTGTTACTGAGTGCCAGAGAATTGTTACTTAGGGCCACAGAAACTTTACTTAGGGCCACAGAATTGTTACTCGCACAGACACAGAATTGTTACTCGCACAGACACAGAATTGTTACTGAAGGCCACAGAACTGTTACTTAGGGCCACAGAATTGTTACTCGCACAGACACAGAATTGTTACTCGCACAGACACAGAATTGTTACTCAGGGCCACAGAATTGTTACTCGCACAGACACAGAATTGTTACTCAGGGCCACAGAACTGTTACTTAGGGACAAAGAAACGCTAGTTAGGGCCACAGAATTCATACTCAGGGACAGACAGAATTGTTACGGAGTGCCAGAGAATTGTTACTCTGGGCCACAGAAACTTTACTTAGGGCCACAGAATTTTTACTCAGGGACAGACAGAATTGTTACTGAGTGCCAGAGAATTGTTACTCAGGGACAGACAGAATTGTTACGGAGTGCCAGAGAATTGTTACTCAGGGCCACAGAAACTTTACTTAGGGCCACAGAATTTTTACTCAGGGACAGACAGAATTGTTACTGAGTGCCAGAGAATTGTTACTCAGGGACAGACAGAATTGTTACGGAGTGCCAGAGAATTGTTACTTAGGGCCACAGAAACTTTACTTAGGGCCACAGAATTGTTACTCGCACAGACACAGAATTGTTACTCGCACAGACACAGAACTGTTACTGAGGGCCACAGAAACTTTACTTAGGGACAAAGAAACGCTAGTTAGGGCCACGGAATTCATACTCAGGGACAGACAGAATTGTTACGGAGTGCCAGAGAATTGTTACTCAGGGCCACAGAAACTTTACTTAGGGCCACAGAATTTTTACTCAGGGACAGACAGAATTGTTACTGAGTGCCAGAGAATTGTTACTCAGGGACAGACAGAATTGTTACGGAGTGTCAGAGAATTGTTACTCAGGGACAGACAGAATTGTTACTGAGTGCCAGAGAATTGTTACTTAGGGCCACAGAAACTTTAATTAGGGCCACAGAATTTTTACTCAGGGACAGACAGAATTGTTACTGAGTGCCAGAGAATTGTTACTCAGGGACAGACAGAATTGTTACTGAGTGCCAGAGAATTGTTACTTAGGGCCACAGAAACTTTACTTAGGGCCACAGAATTTTTACTCAGGGACAGACAGAATTGTTACTGAGTGCCAGAGAATTGTTACTCAGGGACAGACAGAATTGTTACTGAGTGCCAGAGAATTGTTACTCAGGGCCCCAGAAACTTTACTTAGGGCCACAGAATTTTTACTCAGGGACAGACAGAATTGTTACTGAGTGCCAGAGAATTGTTACTCAGGGACAGACAGAATTGTTACTGAGTGCCAGAGAATTGTTACTTAGGGCCACAGAAACTTTACTTAGGGCCACAGAATTGTTACTCGCACAGACACAGAATTGTTACTCGCACAGACACAGAATTGTTACTGAAGGCCACAGAACTGTTACTTAGGGCCACAGAATTGTTACTCGCACAGACACAGAATTGTTACTCGCACAGACACAGAACTGTTACTGAGGGCCACAGAACTGTTACTTAGGGCCACAGAATTGTTACTCGCACAGACACAGAATTGTTACTCAGGGCCACAGAACTGTTACTTAGGGACAAAGAAACGCTAGTTAGGGCCATAGAATTCATACTCAGGGACAGACAGAATTGTTACGGAGTGCCAGAGAATTGTTACTCTGGGCCACAGAAACTTTACTTAGGGTCACAGAATTTTTACTCAGGGACAGACAGAATTGTTACTGAGTGCCAGAGAATTGTTACTCAGGGACAGACAGAATTGTTACGGAGTGTCAGAGAATTGTTACTCAGGGACAGACAGAATTGTTACTGAGTGCCAGAGAATTGTTACTTAGGGCCACAGAAACTTTAATTAGGGCCACAGAATTTTTACTCAGGGACAGACAGAATTGTTACTGAGTGCCAGAGAATTGTTACTCAGGGACAGACAGAATTGTTACTGAGTGCCAGAGAATTGTTACTCAGGGCCACAGAAACTTTACTTAGGGCCACAGAATTTTTACTCAGGGACAGACAGAATTGTTACTGAGTGCCAGAGAATTGTTACTCAGGGACAGACAGAATTGTTACGGAGTGCCAGAGAATTGTTACTTAGGGCCACAGAAACTTTACTTAGGGCCACAGAATTGTTACTCGCACAGACACAGAATTGTTACTCGCACAGACACAGAACTGTTACTGAGGGCCACAGAAACTTTACTTAGGGACAAAGAAACGCTAGTTAGGGCCACGGAATTCATACTCAGGGACAGACAGAATTGTTACGGAGTGCCAGAGAATTGTTACTCAGGGCCACAGAAACTTTTCTTAGGGCCACAGAATTTTTACTCAGGGACAGACAGAATTGTTACTGAGTGCCAGAGAATTGTTACTCAGGGACAGACAGAATTGTTACGGAGTGCCAGAGAATTGTTACTCAGGGACAGACAGAATTGTTACTGAGTGCCAGATAATTGTTACTCAGGGCCCCAGAAACTTTACTTAGGGCCACAGAATTTTTACTCAGGGACAGACAGAATTGTTACTGAGTGCCAGAGAATTGTTACTCAGGGACAGACAGAATTGTTACTGAGTGCCAGAGAATTGTTACTTAGGGCCACAGAAACTTTACTTAGGGCCACAGAATTGTTACTCGCACAGACACAGAATTGTTACTCGCACAGACACAGAATTGTTACTGAGGGCCACAGAACTGTTACTTGGGGCCACAGAAACGTTAATCAGGGACACAGAATTGTTACTGAGGGCCACAGAACTGTTACTTAGGGCCACAGAATTGTTACTCGCACAGACACAGAATTGTTACTCAGGGACACAGAATTGTTACTCAGGGACACATAATTGTTTAATTAAAGAGTATGTCAGACAACATGCAGAGGAGTGGCAGAGGAGGCAATGTTTTAGGAGCAAGCAGACGTGGCAGCAGAGGAAGGGGTCGAGGCAGCACTATTCGCAGCCAGAGGCCAGTGCTCCCGGTGTCATCCAGCGGTCGTGTCTCCACCGACAACCCTGCCGTCGTCGATTGGTTGGCTCGGTCGTCTTCCTCTTCCCAGGTCACCTCTGACACCTACAGCCAACGGTCGGTGGGTACGTCAGACACAACCGTTAGTTGGCATGGCCCGGGACCAAGCCCACTGAAATCACGTGTCCTCTACCTGCCCCTGTCCTTTGGTGTTCCCTCACCAAGCGAAGTATCGCATGCTGTGGGCTCAGCCCCACTGTACAGTGAGGAAGAGCTAACAGAGGGCGGTCAGGAACGGGGGGAGACATCCGCCTTTTCAGCAGCCAGGCGAAGAAGTAGTGGCGAGGAGAGTGGCTCGGTAGCCGGTCTAGAGACAGGTCTGTCTCCTGACCCAGACGCAGCCGAGGGGGCTAGTAGTGAGGCGGAGACCCTACTTGATGATGAGGAGGTTGATCGCACTTGGCAGCCTCGTCGTCATCAGGCAATTTCTTCCGCATCATCAGGAGAAGAGGGTGGCAGCTTGGCAGCGAGCAAAACAGTCGGTGGGTTGCCCAGGAGACAGCAGCAGGGTCGCAGCAGTGTCAGTGGAGCCAAACGTCCACGGAGTAGAGCACCAGCTCCACTGCAGCCTACCACCACGGCCAGTAGTGGTGCCGGTGTGCACGGAGGAAGCAGCAGTCAGCCAGTGAGGAGTATCGGGGGCAAAGTTTCCTACTCGGCGGTGTGGCAATTTTTCGTCAAGCCGCCCGAGGAAGTAAACGTAGCCGTATGTCGACTATGTGGCCAGAAAGTCAAGCGTGGCCAGGGGGCCCATGTTGGGACTACAGCGTTGCGGCAGCATATGCAGCGTCGCCATTTGGTGGCCTGGGAAAACCGTGATAAAGATACGGCGGTTCTGCCCGCCCCAGCCCCCGCTCCATCACCCGCTCCGTTACTTGCTCCGTCACCCGACGTCAATCGCCCTCCATCAGCCAGTCAAGGCTCCAACACCTCTGCTGAGGGGAGTTGTCGCTCGTTGGCATCTTCCGCTCGTTCAGATGCTCCTTCTCCTGCTACTCCTCTTCACGGATTCCGTCAGCAGTCTTTCTTGGAATCCGTTTCCAAGAGACAACAGTTTGCGAGCACGCACCCGACGGTGCAAAAGCTGAACGTCCTCCTGTCCAAGTTGCTGGTGCTGCAGTCCCTCCCTTTCCAAGTGGTGGACTCAGCACCTTTCAGAGAAATGATGGTTTGTGCCGCGCCGCGGTGGAGAGTGCCAAGCCGTCATTTCTTCGCCAAAAAGGCAGTGCCAGCCCTGCATTCACATGTAGAAGACATGGTGGGCCAGTCTTTGAGCATGTCGGTCTCTGCCAAAGTGCACGGCAGCGCCGACGTGTGGAGCTGTAACTATGGTCAGGGACAGTACATGTCATTTACGGCCCACTGGGTGAACGTGGTGCCGTCACAGCCGCACCAGCAACTTGGACAGGTCACGCCGCTTTTGCCTCCACGTTTGCACGTCCTTGGTCCGGCAAAGATGTCCGCCTCTACCACCTCTTCTTCCGCCGTGTCCTCAGCCGCCACCCCCGTGCCAAGTCCCATTACCCGACCGGCATATCACATGTGCAGGGCGCAACGGTGTCACGCTGTTCTGCACCTGGTATGCCTTGGCGAACGTAGTCACACAGGGGAGGAACTTCTGAGTGTAATGAACAGAGAAATCGACAGATGGCTGTCTCCGCGCAAACTGAAAATCGGAACCATGTTGACCGACAACGGAAAGAACATGGTGTCTGCTCTGCGTCAAGGAAGGTTGTGCCATGCGCCATGCATGGCTCACGTGTTCAATCTGGTTGTCAAGCGGTTCTTAAAATCCACCATCCCACTGCAAGACATCCTTAAAATGTCACGTAAACTTTGCATGCATTTCAGCCATTCCTACACCGCAAAGCACACCCTCCTTGAGCTGCAGCGGCAGAACGGAATTCCACAGCATCGCCTGATCTGCGACGTTGCAACAAGGTGGAATTCAACCCTACACATGTTAGGCCGCCTTTACGAACAGCGAAAGGCTATCACCGATTTCCTGATGTTACAAGCGGATAAAGGTACTCCCCTGTGTAACTTCGATGTCAGCCATTGGCAGCTCATGCGTGACACCTGCCGCTTGCTCAGGCCCTTTGAGGAGGCCACGCTATTCGTGAGTCGGCAGGACTATGGGATGAACGACGTCATTCCTCTGTTGCACGTCCTTGAACAAATGCTGTTAACAATGGCTGGTCAGGGTGCGGTAGACATGGCGCACAGATCTCAACGCCACATGACCCCTGTGGGGGCAGGACAGGAAGAAGAGGAGGAGGTAGAGGAGGACATTTGTGCTCAGGAATTATTGAGTGAAATGGGTGGTTTTTCCACTCAGCGGACAGGAGTGGAGGAGCAGGAGCATCTGGTAGAGGAGGAGGAGGAGGAGACAGAGGACCCAGACGCACCGTGGCAGTATGCTGTGGAGATGGAGGCAGGGAGTCCCTCGCATTCCTTGGCACAAATGGCCCATAGCATGCTCGCTTGCTTGCGTAGCGACAGCCGAATAATAACCATCAGACAGAGGGATGACTTTTGGCTGTCCACCTTGTTGGACCCTCGCTACCGTTCCAAAATGGTGGCCTTTTTCACACCTGCTGAGAGGGAGGCCAAAATAACGTACTATAAAAACCACCTATGTAGTCAGTTGGTCTCTGCCTTTGTGCGCCAACGTCCATCCTCAGACACTGTGGGCCCTGTGCGCTCGCGTTCCGCTGCCATGGCAGCAGGGGAGGGGTGGGGTGGTAGGAGCAGTGGCAGCTCCACCAGCAGCGGCTGCCTCAGTCTGCAGTCGATGATGAGTAGCTTTCTTCACCAGCGCAGTGAGGAAACTACTAACCAGCCGCAGCAGCAGCAGCAGCATCAGGTGGACCTGGAGCAGGACCTCAAACAACAGGCTTGGGACTACTTGGACAGCACCCTGCCAACCGAGGTAGACAATCCCCTTGACTACTGGGCAACGAAACTTGACCTTTGGCCCCAACTAGCTGAATTTGCCCTTGAAAGGCTGTCATGCCCGGCCAGTAGCGTGGCATCGGAGCGCGTGTTTAGTGCGGCAGGAGGTATTGTAACTCCGCGGAGGACACGACTGTCCACCCAAAGTGTGGAGAGACTCACGTTTGTGAAAATGAATCAGGCGTGGATTAGTCTGGATTTCAAACCACCAGTTCCTGACACAACTGACTAAATCCGCCATGAATCATGCCTCAAACATGTGCCACTTTGAGGTCTCCTCACACACTGCTGGTGTGTTGAATTTTTTGACATAGGGTGCTGGCAGATTATGGGCCTCCTATAGCTGCTGCCAGGCCCCTAATCTGCCATAGGCCCCTATATACCGCTTCCTCATGCTGCTGCCAGGTCCAGAGTCTGTCATGGGTCCCTGTACGGCCTCCCATTGCTGCTGTCTCCATCGCCACACTCTGCCATGTGCCACTTTCAGGTCTCCTCACACACTGCTGGTGTGTAGAATTTTTTGACATAGGGTGTTGGCAGATTACGGGCCTCCCATTGCTGCTGCCAGGCCCCTAATCTGCCATAGGCCCCTATATACCGCTTCCTCATGCTGCTGCCAGGTCCAGAGTGTGTCATGGGTCCCTGTACGGCCTCCCATTGCTGCTGTCTCCATCGCCACACTCTGCCATGTGCCACTTTCAGGTCTCCTCACACACTGCTGGTGTGTAGAATTTTTTGACATAGGGTGCTGGCAGATTATGGGCCTCCCATAGCTGCTGCCAGGCCCCTAATCTGCCATAGGCCCCTATATACCGCTTCCTCATGCTGCTGCCAGGTCCAGAGTCTCTCATGGGTCCCTGTACGGCCTCCCATTGCTGCTGTCTCCATCGCCACACTCTGCCATGTGCCACTTTCAGGTCTCCTCACACACTGCTGGTGTGTAGAATTTTTTGACATAGGGTGCTGGCAGATTATGGGCCTCCCATAGCTGCTGCCAGGCCCCTAATCTGCCATGGGCCCCTATATACCGCCTCCTCATGCTGCTGCCAGGTCCACAGTGTCTCATGCCATGTGCCACTTTCAGGTCTCCTCACACTGCTGGTGTGTTGAATTTTTTGACATAGGGTGCTGGCAGATTATGGGCCTCCTATAGCTGCTGCCAGGCCCCTAATCTGCCATAGGCCCCTATATACCGCTTCCTCATGCTGCTGCCAGGTCCAGAGTCTGTCATGGGTCCCTGTACGGCCTCCCATTGCTGCTGTCTCCATCGCCACACTCTGCCATGTGCCACTTTCAGGTCTCCTCACACACTGCTGGTGTGTTGAATTTTTTGACATAGGGTGCTGGCAGATTATGGGCCTCCTATAGCTGCTGCCAGGCCCCTAATCTGCCATAGGCCCCTATATACCGCCTCCTCATGCTGCTGCCAGGTCCACAGTGTCTCATGCCATGTGCCACTTTCAGGTCTCCTCACACACTGCTGGTGTGTAGAATTTTTTGACATAGGGTGCTGGCAGATTACGGGCCTCCCATAGCTGCTGCCAGGCCCCTAATCTGCCATAGGCCCCTATATACCGCCTCCTCATGCTGCTGCCAGGTCCAGATTCTGTCATGGGTCCCTGTACGGCCTCCCATTGCTGCTGTCTCCATCGCCACACTCTGCCATGTGCCACTTTCAGGTCTCCTCACACACTGCTGGTGTGTAGAATTTTTTGACATAGGGTGCTGGCAGATTATGGGCCTCCCATAGCTGCTGCCAGGCCCCTAATCTGCCATAGGCCCCTATATACCGCTTCCTCATGCTGCTGCCAGGTCCAGAGTCTCTCATGGGTCCCTGTACGGCCTCCCATTGCTGCTGTCTCCATCGCCACACTCTGCCATGTGCCACTTTCAGGTCTCCTCACACACTGCTGGTGTGTAGAATTTTTTGACATAGGGTGCTGGCAGATTATGGGCCTCCCATAGCTGCTGCCAGGCCCCTAATCTGCCATGGGCCCCTATATACCGCCTCCTCATGCTGCTGCCAGGTCCAGAGTCTGTCATGGGTCCCTGTACGGCCTCCCATTGCTGCTGTCTCCATCGCCACACTCTGCCATGTGCCACTTTCAGGTCTCCTCACACTGCTGGTGTGTTGAATTTTTTGACATAGGGTGCTGGCAGATTATGGGCCTCCTATAGCTGCTGCCAGGCCCCTAATCTGCCATAGGCCCCTATATACCGCCTCCTCATGCTGCTGCCAGGTCCACAGTGTCTCATGCCATGTGCCACTTTCAGGTCTCCTCACACACTGCTGGTGTGTAGAATTTTTTGACATAGGGTGCTGGCAGATTACGGGCCTCCCATAGCTGCTGCCAGGCCCCTAATCTGCCATAGGCCCCTATATACCGCCTCCTCATGCTGCTGCCAGGTCCAGAGTCTGTCATGGGTCCCTGTACGGCCTCCCATTGCTGCTGTCTCCATCGCCACACTCTGCCATGTGCCACTTTCAGGTCTCCTCACACACTGCTGGTGTGTAGAATTTTTTGACATAGGGTGCTGGCAGATTATGGGCCTCCCATAGCTGCTGCCAGGCCCCTAATCTGCCATAGGCCCCTATATACCGCTTCCTCATGCTGCTGCCAGGTCCAGAGTCTCTCATGGGTCCCTGTACGGCCTCCCATTGCTGCTGTCTCCATCGCCACACTCTGCCATGTGCCACTTTCAGGTCTCCTCACACACTGCTGGTGTGTAGAATTTTTTGACATAGGGTGCTGGCAGATTATGGGCCTCCCATAGCTGCTGCCAGGCCCCTAATCTGCCATGGCCCCTATATACCGCCTCCTCATGCTGCTGCCAGGTCCAGAGTCTGTCATGGGTCCCTGTACGGCCTCCCATTGCTGCTGTCTCCATCGCCACACTCTGCCATGTGCCACTTTCAGGTCTCCTCACACTGCTGGTGTGTTGAATTTTTTGACATAGGGTGCTGGCAGATTATGGGCCTCCTATAGCTGCTGCCAGGCCCCTAATCTGCCATAGGCCCCTATATACCGCCTCCTCATGCTGCTGCCAGGTCCACAGTGTCTCATGCCATGTGCCACTTTCAGGTCTCCTCACACACTGCTGGTGTGTAGAATTTTTTGACATAGGGTGCTGGCAGATTACGGGCCTCCCATAGCTGCTGCCAGGCCCCTAATCTGCCATAGGCCCCTATATACCGCCTCCTCATGCTGCTGCCAGGTCCAGAGTCTGTCATGGGTCCCTGTACGGCCTCCCATTGCTGCTGTCTCCATCGCCACACTCTGCCATGTGCCACTTTCAGGTCTCCTCACACACTGCTGGTGTGTAGAATTTTTTGACATAGGGTGCTGGCAGATTATGGGCCTCCCATAGCTGCTGCCAGGCCCCTAATCTGCCATAGGCCCCTATATACCGCTTCCTCATGCTGCTGCCAGGTCCAGAGTCTCTCATGGGTCCCTGTACGGCCTCCCATTGCTGCTGTCTCCATCGCCACACTCTGCCATGTGCCACTTTCAGGTCTCCTCACACACTGCTGGTGTGTAGAATTTTTTGACATAGGGTGCTGGCAGATTATGGGCCTCCCATAGCTGCTGCCAGGCCCCTAATCTGCCATGGGCCCCTATATACCGCCTCCTCATGCTGCTGCCAGGTCCAGAGTCTGTCATGGGTCCCTGTACGGCCTCCCATTGCTGCTGTCTCCATCGCCACACTCTGCCATGTGCCACTTTCAGGTCTCCTCACACTGCTGGTGTGTTGAATTTTTTGACATAGGGTGCTGGCAGATTATGGGCCTCCTATAGCTGCTGCCAGGCCCCTAATCTGCCATAGGCCCCTATATACCGCTTCCTCATGCTGCTGCCAGGTCCAGAGTCTGTCATGGGTCCCTGTACGGCCTCCCATTGCTGCTGTCTCCATCGCCACACTCTGCCATGTGCCACTTTCAGGTCTCCTCACACACTGCTGGTGTGTAGAATTTTTTGACATAGGGTGCTGGCAGATTATGGGCCTCCCATAGCTGCTGCCAGGCCCCTAATCTGCCATGGGCCCCTATATACCACCTCCTCATGCTGCTGCCAGGTCCACAGTGTCTCATGCCATGTGCCACTTTCAGGTCTCCTCACACTGCTGGTGTGTTGAATTTTTTGACATAGGGTGCTGGCAGATTACGGGCCTCCCATTGCTGCTGCCAGGCACATAATCTGCCATGGGCCCCCGTACCGACTCCTCATGCTGTGACGTTGCAACAAGGTGGAATTCAACCCTACATATGTTAGACCGCCTTTACGAACAGCGAAAGGCCATCACCGATTTCCTGATGTTAAAAGCGGATAAAGGTACTCCCTGTGTAACTTAGATGTCAGCCATTGGCAGCTCATGCGTGACACCTGCGCTTGCTCAGGCCCTTTGAGGAGGCCACACTATTCGTGAGTCGGCAGGACTATGGGATGAACGACGTCATTCCTCTGTTGCACGTCCTGGAACAAATGCTGTTAACAATGGCTGGTCAGGGTGCGGTAGACGTGGCGCACAGATCTCAACGCCACATGACCCCTGTGGGGGCAGGACAGGAAGAAGAGGAGGAGGTAGAGGAGGACATTGGTGCTCAGGAATTATTGAGTGAAATGGGTGGTTTTTCCACTCAGCGGACAGGAGTGGAGGAGCAGGAGCATCTGGTAGAGGAGGAGGAGGAGGAGGAGACAGAGGACCCAGACGCACCGTGGCAGTATGCTGTGGAGATGGAGGCAGGGAGTCCCTCGCATTCCTTGGCACAAATGGCCCATAGCATGCTCGCTTGCTTGCGTAGCGACAGCCGAATAATAACCATCAGACAGAGGGATGACTTTTGGCTGTCCACCTTGTTGGACCCTCGCTACCGTTCAAAAATGGTGGCCTTTTTCACACCTGCTGAGAGGGAGGCCAAAATAACGTACTATAAAAACCACCTATGTAGTCAGCTGGTCTCTGCCTGTCTGCGCCAACGTCCATCCTCAGACACTGTGGGCCCTGTGCGCTCGCGTTCCGCTGCCATGGCAGCAGGGGAGGGGTGGGGTGGTAGGAGCAGTGGCAGCTCCACCAGCAGCGGCTGCCTCAGTCTGCAGTCGATGATGAGTAGCTTTCTTCACCAGCGCAGTGAGGAAACTACTAACCAGCCGCAGCAGCAGCAGCAGCAGCAGCATCAGGTGGACCTGGAGCAGGACCTCAAACAACAGGCTTAGGCCTACTTGGACAGCACCCTGCCAACCGAGGTAGACAATCCCCTTGACTACTGGGCAACGAAACTTGACCTTTGGCCCCAACTAGCTGAATTTGCCCTTGAAAGGCTGTCATGCCCGGCCAGTAGCGTGGCATCGGAGCGCGTGTTTAGTGCGGCAGGAGGTATTGCAACTCCGCGGAGGACACGACTGTCCACCCAAAGTGTGGAGAGACTGACGTTTGTGAAAATGAATCAGGCGTGGATTAGTCTGGATTTCAAACCACCAGTTCCTGACACAACTGACTAAATCCGCCATGAATCATGCCCCAAACATGTGCCACTTTCAGGTCTCCTCACACTGCTGGTGTGTTCCATTTTTTGTCATAGGGTGCTGGCAGATTACGGGCCTCCCATAGCTGCTGCCAGGCCCCTAATCTGCCATGGGCCCCTATACCGCCTCCTCATGCTGCTGCCAAGTCCAGAGTCTCTCATGGGTCCCTGTACGGCCTCCCATTGCTGCTGTCTCCATCGCCACACTCTGCCATGTGCCACTTTCAGGTCTCACACACTGCTGGTGTGTAGAATTTTTTGACATAGGGTGCTGGCAGATTACGGGCCTCCCATAGCTGCTGCCAGGCCCCTAATCTGCCATAGGCCCCTATATACCGCCTCCTCATGCTGCTGCCAGGTCCAGAGTGTGTCATGGGTCCCTGTACGGCCTCCCATTGCTGCTGTCTCCATCGCCACACTCTGCCATGTGCCACTTTCAGGTCTCCTCACACTGCTGGTGGGTTCCATTTTTTGTCATAGGGTGCTGGCAGATTACGGGCCTCCCATAGCTGCTGCCAGGCCCCTAATCTGCCATGGGCCCCTGTTGTCGCTTGTTGGCATATTCCGCTCGTTCAGATGCTCCTTCTCCTGCTACTCCTCTTCACGGATTCCGTCAGCAGTCTTTCTTGGAATCCGTTTCCAAGAGACAACAGTTTGCGAGCACGCACCAGACGGTGCAGAAACTGAACGTCCTCCTGTCCAAGTTGCTGCTGCCAGGCTCGTAATCTGTCATGCGCCCCTGTACCGCCTCCTCATGCTGCTGCCAGGTCCAGAGTGTGTCATGGGCCCCCGTACCGACTCCAAATGCTGCTGCCAGGCCCGTAATCTGTCATGGGCCCCTGTACCGCCTCCCCATGCTGCTGCCACGTCCAGATTGTGTCATGGGTCCCTGTACGGCCTCCCATTGCTGCTGCCAGGCCTGTAATCTGCCATGGGCCCCCGTACCGACTCCTCATGCTGCTGCCAGGCCCGTAATCTGCCATGGGCCCCTGTACCGCCTCCTCATGCTGCTGCCAGGTCCAGAGTGTGTCATGGGTCCCTGTACGGCCTCCCATTGCTGCTGTCTCTATCGTCACACTCTGCCATGTGCCACTTTCAGGTCTCCTCACACTGCTGGTGGTTTCCATTTTTGTCATAGGGTGCTGTATGGCCTCCCATTGCTGCTGCCTCCACCGCCACACTGTGGCTCCACACTCTGGTTTTGGCCCCGTGACTGGCCAAATGAGTGAAGTGTGCGGTGATTCTAAGATCGACGGCACTCATCTGCATGTCATACTGCCTGACAGTATTATTTCTCTTCCCCAGCAGACTCCAAGGGCATTTAAATTAAAGGTACAGTGTTCAGCACTAATATTAAGTCTCTCTGAAGCCTAGAAACACCCTTTTTTAAGTTAAATTCACAGCGAATATATTCGACTCGAATCGAAATTTTTCTACGAATTCGCCGAATCAGTCGAATCGAATTTTTGAATACTTCGCTCATCTCTAGCTATCAACTCTCAAGATGAGATCCAAAGAGCTGTCACTATCAGTGAAGCAAGCCATCATTAGGCTGAAAAAACAAAACAAACCCATCAGAGAGATAGCAAAAACATTAGGCGTGGCCAAAACAACTGTTTGGAACATTCTTAAAAAGAAGGAACGCACCGATGAGCTCAGCAACACCAAAAGACCCGGAAGACCACGGAAAACAACTGTGGTGGATGACCGAAGAATTCTTGCCTGGTGAAGAAAACACCCTTCACAACAGTTGGCCAGATCAAGAACACTCTCCAGGAGGTAGGTGTATGTGTGTCAAAGTCAACAATCAAGAGAAGACTTCACCAGAGTGAATACAGAGGGTTCACCACAAGATGTAAACCATTGGTGAGCTTCAAAAACAGGAAGGCCAGATTAGAGTTTGCCAAACGACATCTAAAAAAGCCTTCACAGTTCTGGAACAACATCCTATGGACAGATGAGACCAAGATCAACTTGTACCAGAGTGATGGGAAGAGAAGAGTATGGAGAAAGAAAGGAACTGCTCATGATCCTAAGCATACCACCTCATCAGTGAAGCATGGTGGTGGTAGTGTCATGGCGTGGGCATGTATGGCTGCCAATGGAACTGGTTCTCTTGTATTTATTGATGATGTGACTGCTGACAAAAGCATCAGGATAAATTCTGAAGTGTTTTGGGCAATATTATCTGCTCATATTCAGCCAAATGCTTCACAACTCATTGGACGCTTCACAGTGCAGACGGACAATGACCCAAAGCATACTGCAAAAGCAACCAAAGAGTTTTTTAAGAGAAAGAAGTGGAATGTTATGCAATGGCCAAGTCAATCACCTGACCTGAATCCGATTGAGCATGCATTTCACTTGCTGAAGACAAAACTGAAGGGGAAATGCCCCAAGAACAAGCAGGAACTGAAGACAGTTGCAGTAGAGGCCTGGCAGAGCATCACCAGGGATGAAACCCAGCGTCTGGTGATGTCTATGCGTTCCAGACTTCAGGCTGTAATTGACTGCAAAGGATTTGCAACCAAGTATTAAAAAGTGAAAGTTTGATTTATGATTATTATTCTGTCCCATTACTTTTGGTCCCTTAACAAGTGGGAAGCACATATACAAACTGTTGTAATTCCTACACCGTTCACCTGATTTGGATGTAAATACCCTCATATTAAAGCTGACAGTCTGCAGTTAAAGAACATCTTGTTCGTTTCATTTCCAATCCATTGTGGTGGTGTATAGAGCCAAAAATGTTAGAATTGTGTCGATGTCCCAATATTTATGGACCTGACTGTATGTAGTGTGGGAACTCGCTTCTAGTGGTAGAGCTTCTTCAAAGCACACAGCAACTCGCTTCTTCTTAAGGGCCTTTTTGCCCACTTTTATTTAAAAGAAAGTTCAAATAACACAAATGCTTCCCACGCAGGGGTATCCACCATCAAGAAATACCAACAAAGATTCAGCCTCCTGGCTTGTACACAGTTCACTGTCTGTCTCCTGCAGACTCTTCCCAAATTATGGCCACTAGCACACAGCTAGTCTGGCTTCCACCTGACTCCAAGGCAGAGACCTACTGTCTCCTATCTGCCAGGGTGGAGCCCTCCTGACTCCTATCTGCCGGGGTGGAGCTCAGATTCATGGCCTGGCCTCCACAAAAAGGCCTGCACACACCTGTGCAATCAGCGCACTGGCTGCTCCCAAAATATGGGCCCAGGATTGGAGATTTCATCCCTCCCAAATCTCTAAGAAATCTCCAGGCTACAGGTCCCAAAACAGGCTTTACAAACCAAAGAGGAAACTGATGGAAACCATGTCCATCATGATTTTCATCGTGGCAGGATACCGTACTGCCACAGTAGGCTAAGAGAGAAAAAGATAAAGAAAGAAAACGTGAAAGGGGATAGTCAGGAAGAGGGGGAAGGGAGGCTAGTCGAGAGAAAAAAAAAAAAAAGGAAAAGAAGAGGGGGGGAAGGGGGGTTGAAAGAAAAAAAAAGATTATACATATTAGTGGAGAATAGAAGGATGGGCGGAGAAAGGGAGAGAGAAAGAGGGAAGGGGATGGGCAGAGCAAACTTCCCCAAGAAGCCAATGTCTGAGGCAGTGAAAAGCAAGAAAATAATGTAAGCACTCACAAATAGTTGGTGGAAAAAGAGTAGGATATAGATGAAGAAAGAAGATAAAAGAGAAGAGGGTTGAATACCTGATAAAAGTGTAAGAGCGGCATCTGTTAGACAGAGCAAGCATAATATATCTCAAATATGCATACAATGAGCAAGAAGAAAACAATACAACAAGAGTAAGATTATGGAGCCTGGTTCATTACTGCCGAGCCTTGAAGGAAGAATTGTTGTTCTGAAACAGGAAATGCTCTCGAAATATAAAGCTTCCACTTCCGATTGTAATAATCCGCTCTGAGATTGTAGGGCGCAGATCATAGGTTGAGTGGGTCTAAACGAAGGAGGGAATTAAGATCCTGTTTAACATCTGAAATGCTTGGTGGATAGTTCGAGACCCATTTTTTTAGTATAGCTCTTCTCGCTACCAATAGGCAAGTGGAAAGCCATGGTTTGTTAGCCCGAAATGTTACGAGCTGTGTAGAGGGAATTCCTGAGGCAGGTTGTTCCAGATTGCTAAAGAGGAGTAATGGATCCTTAGGTATTTGAAGATTGGTGATAAATGCTATAAAGTTAAGTATTTGATTCCAGAAGGTAGATAATGGTGGGCAGTAGAGATGAGCGAATTATTCAAAAATTCGACTCGGCTGATTCGCCGAATTCGCGGAATAAATTCGATTTGAGGCGAATATATTCGCTGCGAATTTAACTTATAAAAAGGGTGTTTCTAGGCTTCAGAGAGCCTTTATATTAGTGCAGAAAACTGTACCTTTAATTTAAATGCCCTTGGAGTCTGCTGGGGAAGAGAACTAATACTGTCAGTCAGTATGACATGCAGATGAGTGCCGTCGATCTTAGAATCACCGCACACTTCACTCATTTGGGCAGTCACGGGGCCAAAACCAGAGTGTGGAGCCACAGTGTGGCGGTGGAGGCAGCAGCAATGGGAGGCCATACAGCACCCTATGACAAAATGGAACCCACCAGCAGTGTGAGGAGACCTGAAAGTGGCACATGGCAGAGTGTGGCGATGGAGACAGCAGCAATGGGAGGCCGTACAGGGACCCATGACACACTCTGGACCTGGCAGCAGCATGAGGAGGCGGTACAGGGGCCCATGACAGATTACGGGCCTGGCAGCAGCAGTGGGCGGGCGGTGGATGCAGCAGTATTCGGAAGCCAAACACAGGCCTCGGTTAAAAAGCGGAAGCCGTCAGCAGCGTGAGCAGACGACAGAGGCACATGGCGCAGGGTGGCGGTGGAGGCAGCAGTATTCGGAAGCCATACACAGGCCTAGGTTAAAAAGCGGAAGCCGTCAGCAGCGTGAGCAGACGACAGAGACACATGGCGCAGGGTGGCGGTGGAGGCAGCAGCAATGGAAGGCCATACAGCACCCTATCACAAAATGGAACCCACCAACAGTGTAAGGAGACCTGAAAGTGGCACATGGCGCAGGGTGGCGGTGGAGGCAGCAGTATTCGGAAGACATACACAGGACTAGTTTAAAAAGCGGAAGCCGTCAGCAGCGTGAGCAGACGACAGAGACACATGGTGCAGGGTGGCGGTGGAGGCAGCAGTATTCGGAAGCCATACACAGGCCTAGGTTAAAAAGCGGAAGCCGTCAGCAGCGTGAGCAGACAACAGAGACACATGGCGCAGGGTGGCAGTGGAGGCAGCAGTATTCGGAAGCCATACACAGGCCTAGGTTAAAAAGCGGAAGCCGTCAGCAGCGTGAGCAGACGACAGAGACACATGGCGCAGGGTGGCGGTGGAGGCAGCAGTATTCGGAAGCCATACACAGGCCTAGGTTAAAAAGCGGAAGCCGTCAGCAGCGTGAGCAGACGACAGAGACACATGGCGCAGGGTGGCGGTGGATGCAGCAGTATTCGGAAGCCAAACACAGGCCTCGGTTAAAAAGCGGAAGCCGTCAGCAGCGTGAGCACACGACAGAGGCACATGGCGCAGGGTGGCGGTGGAGGCAGCAGTATTCGGAAGCCATACACAGGCCTAGGTTAAAAAGCGGAAGCCGTCAGCAGCGTGAGTAGACGACAGAGACACATGGCGCAGGGTGGCGGTGGATGCAGCAGTATTCGGAAGCCAAACACAGGCCTCGGTTAAAAAGCGGAAGCCGTCAGCAGCGTGAGCAGACGACAGAGGCACATGGCGCAGGGTGGCGGTGGAGGCAACAGCAATGGAAGGCCATACAGCACCCTATCACAAAATGGAACCCACCAACAGTGTAAGGAGACCTGAAAGTGGCACATGGCGCAGGGTGGCGGTGGAGGCAGCAGTATTCGGAAGACATACACAGGACTAGTTTAAAAAGCGGAAGCCGTCAGCACCGTGAGCAGACGACAAAGGCACATGGCGCAGGGTGGCGGTGGAGGCAGCAGTATTCGGAAGCCAAACACAGGCCTCGGTTAAAAAGCGGAAGCCGTCAGCAGCGTGAGCAGATGACAGAGGCACATGGCGCAGGGTGGCGGTGGAGGCAACAGCAATGGAAGGCCATACAGCACCCTATCACAAAATGGAACCCACCAACAGTGTAAGGAGACCTGAAAGTGGCACATGGCGCAGGGTGGCGGTGGAGGCAGCAGTATTCGGAAGACATACACAGGACTAGTTTAAAAAGCGGAAGCCGTCAGCACCGTGAGCAGACGACAAAGGCACATGGCGCAGGGTGGCGGTGGAGGCAGCAGTATTCGGAAGCCATACACAGGCCTAGGTTAAAAAGCGGAAGCCGTCAGCAGCGTGAGCAGACGACAGAGACACATGGTGCAGGGTGGCGGTGGAGGCAGCAGTATTCGGAAGCCATACACAGGCCTAGGTTAAAAAGCGGAAGCCGTCAGCAGCGTGAGCAGACAACAGAGACACATGGCGCAGGGTGGCAGTGGAGGCAGCAGTATTCGGAAGCCATACACAGGCCTAGGTTAAAAAGCGGAAGCCGTCAGCAGCGTGAGCAGACGACAGAGACACATGGCGCAGGGTGGCGGTGGAGGCAGCAGTATTCGGAAGCCATACACAGGCCTAGGTTAAAAAGTGGAAGCCGTCAGCAGCGTGAGCAGACGACAGAGACACATGGCGCAGGGTGGCGGTGGATGCAGCAGTATTCGGAAGCCAAACACAGGCCTCGGTTAAAAAGCGGAAGCCGTCAGCAGCGTGAGCACACGACAGAGGCACATGGCGCAGGGTGGTGGTGGAGGCAGCAGTATTCGGAAGCCATACACAGGCCTAGGTTAAAAAGCGGAAGCCGTCAGCAGCGTGAGCAGACGACAGAGACACATGGCGCAGGGTGGCGGTGGATGCAGCAGTATTCGGAAGCCAAACACAGGCCTCGGTTAAAAAGCGGAAGCCGTCAGCAGCGTGAGCAGACGACAGAGGCACATGGCGCAGGGTGGCGGTGGAGGCAACAGCAATGGAAGGCCATACAGCACCCTATCACAAAATGGAACCCACCAACAGTGTAAGGAGACCTGAAAGTGGCACATGGCAGAGTCTGGCGATGAAGTCAGCAGCAATGGGAGGCCGTACAGGGACCCATGACACACTCTGGACCTGGCAGCAGCAAGAGGAGGCGGTACAGGGGCCCATGGCAGAGTGGCGAAGCGTAAGCAGCTTAAATTGAAGGCCATACAGAGGCCTATGTTAAAAATAATAACATGTTTGGGGCATGATTCATGGCGGATTTAGTCAGTTGTGTCAGGAACTGGTGGTTTGAAATCCAGACTAATCCACGCCTGATTCATTTTCACAAACGTGAGTCTCTCCACACTTTGGGTGGACAGTCGTGTCCTCCGCGGAGTTACAATACCTCCTGCCTCACTAAACACGCGCTCCGATGCCACGCTACTGGCTGCGCATGACAGCCTTTCAAGGGCACATTCAGCTAGTTGGGGCCAAAGGTCAAGTTTCGTTGCCAAGTAGTCAAGGGGATTGTCTACCTCGGTTGGCAGGGTGCTGTCCAAGTAGGCCCGAGCCTGTTTGAGGTCCTGCTCCAGGTCCACCTGATGCTGCTGCTGCTGCGGCTGGTTAGTAGTTTCCTCACTGCGCTGGTGAAGAAAGCTACTCATCATCGACTGCAGACTGAGGCAGCCGCTGCTGGTGGAGCTGCCACTGCTCCTACCACCCCACCCCTCCCCTGCTGCCATGGCAGTGGAACGCGAGCGCACAGGGCCCACAGTGTCTGAGGATGGACGTTGGCGCAGAAAGGCAGAGACCAACTGACTACATAGGTGGTTTTTATAGTACTTTATTTTGGCCTCCCTCTCAGCAGGTGTGAAAAAGGCCACCATTTTTGAACGGTAGCGAGGGTCCAACAAGGTGGACAGCCAAAAGTCATCCCTCTGTCTGATGGTTATTATTCGGCTGTCGCTACGCAAGCAAGCGAGCATGCTATGGGCCATTTGTGCCAAGGCTGATAGAGGGCGATTGACGTCGGGTGACGGAGCAAGTAACGGAGCGGGTGATGGAGCGGGGGCTGGGGCAGGCAGAACCGCCGTATCTTTATCACGGTTTTCCCAGGCCACCGAATGGCGACACTGCATATGCTGACGCAACGCTGTAGTCCCAACATTGGCCCCCTGGCCACGCTTGACTTTCTGGCCACATAGTCGACATACGGCTACGTTTACTTCCTCGGGCGGCTTGACGAAAAATTGCCACACCGCCGAGTAGGAAACTTTGCCCCCGCTACTCCTCACTGGCTGACTGCTACTTCCTCCGTGCACACCGGCACCACTACTGGCCGTGGTGGTAGGCTGCAGTGGAGCTGGTGCTCTACTCCGTGGCCGTTTGGCTCCACTGACACTGCTGCGACCCTGCTGCCTCCTGGGCAACCCACCGACTGTTTTGCTCGCTGGCAAGCTGGCACCCTCTTCTCCTGATGATGCGGAAGCAATAGCCTGATGACGACGAGGCTGCCAAGTGCGATCAGCCTCATCATCATCAATTAGGGTCTCCACGTCACTACTAGCCCCCTCGGCTGCGTGTGGGTCAGGAGACAGACCTGTCTCTAGACCGGCTACCGAGCCACTCTCCTCGCCAGTACTTCTTCGCCTGGCTGCTGAAGAGGCGGATGTCTCCCCCCATTCCTGACCGCCCTCTGTTAGCTCTTCCTCACTGTACAGTGGGGCTGAGCCCACAGCATGCGATACTTCGCTTGGTGAGGGAACACCAAAGGACAGGGGCAGGTAGAGGACACGTGATTTCAGTGGGCTTGCTCCCGGGCCATGCCAACTAACGGTTGTGTCTGACGTACCCACCGACCGTTGGCTGTAGGTGTCAGAGGTGACCTGGGAAGAGGAAGACGACCGAGTCAACCAATCGATGACGGCAGGGTTGTCGGTGGAGACACGACCGCTGGATGACACCGGGAGCACTGGCCTCTGGCTGCGACTAGTGCTGCCTCGACCCCTTCCTCTGCTGCCACGTCTGCTCGCTCCTGAAACATTGCCTCCTCTGCCACTCCTCTGCGTGTTGTCTGACATACTCTTTAATTCAATAAGCACCCCAAACATAAAACAGGATTTAACTCTTTGAACGTACAATAGTGGTTGTGAAGCAGAAAGTAACAATTCTGTGTCCCTGAGTAACGATTCTGTGTCCCTGAGTAACGATTCTGTGTCCCTGAGTAACGATTCTGTGTCTGTCCCTGAGTAACGATTCTGTGTACCTGAGTAACGATTCTGTGTCCCTGAGTAACGATTCTGTGTCCCTGAGTAACAATTCTGTGTCCCTGAGTAACAATTCTGTGTCCCTGAGTAACAATTCTGTGTCTGTCCCTGAGTAACAATTCTGTGTCCCTGAGTAACAATTCTGTGTCCCTGAGTAACGATTCTGTGTCCCTGAGTAACGATTCTGTGTCCCTGAATAACGATTCTGTGTCCCTGAGTAACAATTCTGTGTCCCTGAGTAACAATTCTGTGTCCCTGAGTAACGAATTTGTGTCCCTGAGTAACGATTCTGTGTCCCTGAGTAACGATTCTGTGTCCCTGAGTAACGATTCTGTGTCCCTGAGTAACGATTCTGTGTCCCTGAGTAACAATTCTGTGTCCCTGAGTAACAATTCTGTGTCTGTCCCTGAGTAACGATTCTGTGTCCCTGAGTAACGATTCTGTGTCCCTGAGTAACGATTCTGTGTCCCTCAGTAACGATTCTGTGTCCCTGAGTAACAATTCTGTGTCCCTGAGTAACGATTCTGTGTCCCTCAGTAACAATTCTGTGTCCCTCAGTAACAATTCTGTGTCCCCGAGTAACAATTCTGTGTCCCTGAGTAACGATTCTGTGTCCCTGAGTAACGATTCTGTGTCCCTGAGTAACAATTCTGTGTCCCTCAGTAACAATTCTGTGTCCCTGAGTAACGATTCTGTGTCCCTGAGTAACGATTCTGTGTCCCTGAGTAACGATTCTGTGGCCCTAAAGTCTCTGTGGCCCTAACTCTGTCCCTAATACAGACAGGTCTGTCTCTCTTGAATGACCGGAGGCTAATGGAGAATTCTAAGATGGCCGCGATTTATAGCTCCACCATTACACAGTGCTGGCTGGCTGGCTGCTGCTTGGCTAATGCGATCACATGTCATGAATGAATGCATTATGGGTCAGCGCGCCTTGTCTGCGCGCCTTCCCAGAGATCCCCGCTCCGTCGCCACACATGTCGCCGCCATTTTTGGGAAAATTCGATTCGTGCATCCGAAGTTTGCTAATTTTCGGATTCGGCGCGAATCGAATTTTTCCTAATCTTCGAAACGAATTCCACTTCGTCATGTTCGATTCGCTCATCTCTAGTGGGCAGACCCGAAATCTGTGTTGTAATGAAGGTTTGTAACATCCACAAAGCAGGCAGGTAGATGCAGAAGGCTTAGCCCTTGAGTATAGGCAAGGCATATATGCATGATCTTAAATTGTTGTTGATGCCAGAACTCAGAGTTGAAGGCACATGTAGTGTTAAACCCAGTAAGGATTTGGTCAACAGTAAAGGCATTGTCAAAGTCCCTAATTCAAGAGTTAATGGAAGTGGAGGTTTCTAGTGGTTTCGTATAATGCAAATTTAACAGAGCATATATATTAGATATTTTGTATTTTTTATTTCTGACTAGGACATCTATCAACGATGTGCAAAAACGAGTAGATTTGGTCGGAACGACCAAGTTCACAAAGTTCCATACTTGTAAGATGTACAAAAAGTGGTGGGAAGGTAGGTTGAAGGAGCTTAGGATTTGTTGGAAAGGCAAGGGAGAACCAGAGCAGGTGTCAAACAATTGACTTACAAATCTGAGATCATGAGTATACCACATTTCATATGCTGCATGTTGTTGAGGAATAGAAAAAGAAGGGTTATGATGAATAGGAAGAAAGCGAGAAAGCCAAGGAGAAACCCCTAGTTTACCTCTTTCCAAGTGATAAGAGTATCACGAATGAGTGGGTTATGTTTTAGATAGGGTGGGAGCGAGTTAGAGTTCGAATGTAGAAGGGTCATGAGATCAAATGGATGGACCATAGCAGATTCAAGTTGATAGAGTATTTGGACGATTGGGCCAGCCAGTCTAGGCAGACACGTAAAATACATGAGAGATTGTAGGTTTGTATATTAGAAAGACCAGACCCCCCCCCCCTCACTCCTAGGAAGAAATAGCTTGTGTAGTGTAATGCAATGCGTGGGCGTCGTCCCTTTCACAGAAAGCTGGAGATCGCCTTGCTGAGTTTTGTTATAGCAGTGTGTCTAAGCAGAAGGGGGATAGTTTTTAGGGGATACAATAATTTCGGGAAGCTCACCATCTTGAATAGGTGGAACCTCCCCAGGAGTGATAGCAGCAGGTCTTTTCACATCTCCAACTCTCCTATGATTTTTTGAATTATTGGCGAGTAATTAAGCGAGTATAGAGACGAGGCGAGTTTCCCTATTTTGATGCCTAGATAGGTGATGTGGCTTGTAGTAATTTTGAAGAGTGAATTTAGGGCCCATATAGGAGGGAGAGCATGGTATAGAGGAAGGACTTCACCTTTTGCAAAATTTATGTGAAGGCCCGAGCAATGTCGGAAAGCTAAGAGTGTGGCATGTATATAAGGCAAGTCTAAGGACGAGTTGGATGTAAAAATTAATATATCGTCTGCGAACAGCGCTAAACGCAGATCCTGCTGGGCAATTTGGATTCCATGGAGATGAGAATTAAACAATAGAAAGCGAGCTAAAGGCTCCAAAGCTAGATTGAAAAGCAAGGGGGATAAAGGACATCCCGCCTTGTTCCTTTATGGAGCTGTATGGGATTGGATATACAACCTGCCGCTATTGACGCTGAGTACATAGCTTGTATTAAATGTGTGAAAGGACCTGAAAACCCAAACTTTTGCAAAGCTAGATGAAGCCATTGGAAACTGACATTGTCAATGGCTTTTTTGGTGTCAATGTAGATAATCGCTAGATTCTGGAGTGGGTTCATTTTAGCTTGCTTTAAGACTGTTCATACTTTGCGTATACATGATGCGGCCGAGCGTCCCTGTATGAAGCCCGCTTGTGAGGGATAGATAAGAGATGGTAAGATAGTGGCTGTAATTGGACACAGCTGATCACATGACCGAGCCAACATCTTCGGCTCTTTCCGTGGATCAGTGATCCGCTGTGTCCGAGGGAAACAGCGCACCACCGATCACCACACTGCGCACTCCCTGAGCCGCGCATGCCCGGTGAGAATGGGAGGACGTCATATGACGTCCTCCCAGAATGAGAGAACCACCTTGCGCCCGTCATTCTACTATATGGCGGGCGGGAGGTGGTTAAACTTGTTGCCCATGGGAATATATTTTGCAGTGTGTTCACATACAGTCTTTTTGAAGAACTCCCAATTCTGTGTTGTGTTCATCGATGCCAATATTCCCTCCCAGTCTAAGTCTTGGAGAGCAGCTCTCAGTGTTGGAAAATTATCTCTCTTAAGTTAAGCATTTTTATTTTTCCCGTATGTGCTTGATGTTTACAGCTAACAATAAATTAAATTAAGTTATGGTCACTGCTACCCAGATGTTCTTTTATATGGACATTCGCAATAAGTTCTGCATGGTTTGAGATTACCAGGTCCAGCAGAGCATCATTCCTAGTTGGGGCCTCTATGAACCGTACCATAAAATTGTCCTGGAGTAGGTTTGTAAATGTTTGCCCTTTAACTGTCCCTGCAGTATCATTACTCCAGTCAATTTTCGGGTAGCTGAAATCCCCCATTATTATCACTGTCCCAGCCTTTGCAGCCCTTTTTCAATCTGTGTAAAGAGCTGAGTCTCCACCTTCGCATTAACACTGGGAAGCCTATAACAAACTCCAATCATTACCTTTGTAGTATGCACCCCTATGTGCAGTTCCTCCCATAATGCTTCATCCTCATCACACTCTCCGTCAACTAGGTCCTCTTTCACACTTTCTCTGAGATCAATTCTCACAAAGAGACAGATACCACCACCTTTCATTTTTGCCCTGTCTCTCTGAAAAAGAACGTTAATATTAATGGATCAGTCATGTGAAGAATGAAGCCAAGATTCAGCAATAACAATTAAATCATAGTTCTCTCCATGCACCAATGCTTCAAACGCACCTATTTTGCTTGACAGACTTCTGGCATTGGTGGACAGACACTTTAATGCATTGACACCTTCTGCACATGTATTTTGCATAATTTTTATTTTCATACAAATGGTACCAATTCCAATGGTTGTTTGTAACATGGGAACCTTCTTATCATCTGCCATAGCCTTCCCCCCATCTTTCCCCATTCCATCCACCAATAAGGACTGAACCCTGTCTGATCTGTCTGCCTCATTAAAATCTAATTCTCCCTCCCCCCTCCAACCTAGTTTAAATACTCCTCCAAGCTCCCCATAAACCTCTCCCCCAGCACAGCAGACTCCCTTCCATTTAGGTGCAAACCATCTCTAGCATATAGGTTGCACCTTAATGAAAAGTCAGCCCAGTGCTCCAGAAACCCACACCCTTCCCTCATACACCAGATCTTTAGCCATGCATTCATTTCTCTAATCTCCCCGTCTTTCCTAAGTTGTGCATGTCATTTCAGAGAATATCACCTTGGAGGTCCTTCCCTTCAACTTGCCGCTAGTGCTTTAAATTGATTTTTAAAGAGCCTCCACCTTCCATGAATTCTGTCATTGGTCATTGGATCTAACATGGACCAAGACAGCTGGGTCATGCCCAGCCTTTCCCAGTAATTTATCAACTCGGTCCACCACATGCCGAACCCTGGCACCAGGGAGACAGCAAACCATCCAGTTGAGGCGATCCTGGCAAAAAATTATTCTATCAGTCCTTCTGATTATAAAATACCCTACTACCACCAGATGTCTAGGCCTTCCTGCACTGCCCTCACCACCCCTCCCAGATTGTCCTCTCTCCCAGCTGTTAGGGATGGCAGTGACATCCAGGGCTGCCACTCCTTAACTTGCCACCCTCACATCTTCACCCAACTTGGCAAATCTGTTTGGGTGCACAAAACCAGAGCCTTCCTTTTCTGTGAGCCCCTACCACTGCCTCTTGTTACAGTAACCCATCTTCCTACCTGATAATCCTGATTAGTCCCTCCACCCTCCACATCAATCCCATTAGCTACCTGCTTTTAAGGTTGTCGGTTCTGCCCAGTGTTGCAACTTGCTCCTCCAGATATTTAATGCAAGCTTCCAGAAGGGCAACCCACTCACTCTGTCGCAGTAGTATCCATCCTGCAGCTGTTGCTCCATTGTTGCATACATGTGGCACACTATGGGTCCTCCCTGTAGTTTCCCAGATCTCAAAAGCACACTTGGCACATATTTTAGTAACCAAACAGTTCTCAATATTCCTTGAGACACTTAGTTATTCCCCCACAAAACTCAGCCTATCCATTAATTTCAGATCCCTCAGATAACTTATCCTTTATGCGATAAACCTATATTAGCACAATGTAGTGTGATTTTGGATATTGCATTATGGGAACCCATGGCATTGTAACTCTTGCAGACATTTACCGAGCAGGAACAAAGTACTAATTAATGCAAATATCGGGAAGACACAATGTGCTCAATAGTTATTTCTATATATTTTTACAACAGCAACATGACTTGGAGGCACAATTCAGGACCAGGATAAACTCATCTCTGAATACCCAATAATAGGAGTGGTAAAGTTGCAAGGCCCCAAAAGGGCAATGTTCACTCTCTGTTTTGATTTGCTACACACTTAACTGGGTAAAATTCTACTGGCTATTAAGACTAAATGGCAAACCCTATTACCTCTTCTGCCTCGACGCTGGCTCCCGCTGTCTGACAGCTGTGCCGTTATGACAGTTCTTAAATACTGTGATGATGTCATGAGGGGGTGGGGTCATGCCTGCCCCTTTGTGACATCATCATGCACTGTGAGTCGCCAAAGCATTGCACTTGACCTGTGGTCAGGTGCATTGTTTTGGCCAATCACAATGCACTGCCAAGACTCACTGCACTGTGGGGCGCGGCGGACGAATAGCCCGTCAAACAGCCTTACTGTTCATGTGCTCTCCAAACACACAAACAACCGACCTTCGAGTCAAACTTATGTTCAACTTGAACATCTAGCCTATCTCTAGTCTTTAGTAGACTAATGACTGGTGCCCTCCAGTTTTCACCTGAGGTGTGTATGACATACCTCTGTATTGTTATTTTTTTGGAAACCACTGACAAGTAAAAGTGCTGAATTTCTTGCATTAGCAAACCATATTCCAGACTGCGGATTGATAAAAGTATTCCACTTTAGAAATGACTTTGCATTCCAGCATTATAAGCCTTGATGACTCTTGTTCCAATGTCTTCTGAAATATTTTTTTAATTCAGCTATACTTCATTTCAATAGAATTGTGTGGTGAAAATCAGTTGATTGTTTTTTTAATTTAGCAGAATAGTCCAAACCTGCACTGAAATTGCTTAAAACACTTGACTCATTGCTTGCAATTACTGACAAAGATGTCCCTGTTTCCAAGAGGTTCACATGCATTTCCCTGATTGCTTTAACAATATTTGTTCAAGAAAGATATGACTATGAAATATTACATGTACTGTTTGTCGTATTTAGACTGTCTTATACCATCACGAGTTTTGTTATATGTGTTCTATAAGTGCAAAAAAAAAAAAGATTTTTGCATTCACCATTCAATCATTTTCTTGGAGACCTATGAGGGACACAGGATTGTATAACAGTCTATGCTATGTGGTTATGCTTCTGCCTATAGGAGGTTTGGATACTGTTAAAACAAAAAGCATTAAGCCAGCCCTATATAACTCTGCTTCCAACCACCATGCCTTGTTTTGTGAGCAAGCAGTACACGGAGCAAAAACACAGTCCCTCAATAGACTCCAAGAAACAGGTTTTACACTAAGTACAAAAATCCTATTTTCTTTATCATCCATTGAGGTACACAGTATTGTAGAATGGTCTATAACATGCGGGATGTCCAAAAGCAGTCCAGCTGAGGAGTAGGCAAAGCCACAAGGAAAATCAACAGATATGGAAGTTAACTAGAACCAATGCCCAAATGAAGGCTTGATGGGTAATAATTAACTAAATATAGAAAAGGATAGTGTCAAGGAAAGGCATCTAGAAACAACCTTGTGATCAGGACTGACAAACTCCAAGAGGAAAATGATAATTGAAGGAGCAATTAGCCTCTACTAAGAATGTGGAGGACAACCAATCATCCACAGGTGGAACAACGCTAACCAAATAGAAAATAACTTAGACTAACAGTTAAGTTGGTTAACATAAAAATTGTTGGGGCTAGGGCCTATGCCTGATCTGTCAAACACATGACTCCTGAAAAAGAGAGCTAAGACAGATGTAATATGTCCATAAAAATATAGGGAAAGGAAGAACATATCATAAGGGATATTCCCAGCCTGGAAGTAATCTCTAAAAGGGATAGGTATGAATATAAAGTTACATAGTTAGTCTGGCTGACAAAAGACAAAACTCCATCCAGTTCAACCATTAAAAAAAAAGAAAAAAAAAAGTTATAATCCTACATCCACAGTTGATCCAGAGGAAGTAAAAAAGCCCAGCAAAGCATGATCCAATTTGCTCCTGCAGGGGAAAGAATTCCTTTCTGATCCCCCTAGAGGCAAATGGATATTATTGGATCAACTTTACCTATAAATGTTAGTATCCAGTTACAGGGGCGGACTGACAACTCATGGGGCCCCCGGTCAATAGGGGATCATGGGGCCCCTGTGTCCTTGCCCAAACTCAAAAAAGCCTATGAAAAAGGTACCAGGGGCATCTCATGGGGCCCCTTACTGACCCTGGGCCCTCGGGCAGTGCCCGAGTTTCCAAATGGTCAGTCCGCCCCTGTCCAGTTATATTCTGTGTATCCAAGAAAGAATCCAAGAAATCCAAGATATGAGCTCTCTAAAAACACTCCCTGTGAGAACTCAGTGATCTGGCAGGAGATAGATGCAGTATCGAATCGATGTTGCATCCACCTAGGTAAGTATAATTTGGGAATAAAACAAAGCCATACTTCTCTTTTAAAGGTAGGTCCAAAGCCATCTAATCAACTCACAATTCCCCAACTGCAAGATTAAATTGGTAAATGCTCCACTACGATTTTTGTTTAATCTTCTTCTGGATTAACATCATGAGAACAGTGTATTAGAATAGTCTAAAATATTGAACTTTGTTATTTTACTAAGTTACTATGATCACTAAGCATATAAGCACTTTCATTAGGTAGGAAAAAAAACAAAACTGCAAAACCTGTCAAACATCACTCTCTGCTCATAAATGACAACATCTACTGCACATTAGCGGTACCTCTCTATTCTGGTTACTAAAGACCAAACAGGCAAGAGTAGACACTGCTGTATGTGTGAAATGTGAATGAAAATGCTGAAGGACATCAAACAAAAATATGTAGAAAAATTATTACAATATTTGCCTAATGATAAAGGTGCAGGATTCTCCTGCCAAATACAGGTCAGCTGAGATATCCTGCAGCTGACTCCTGTGATGTCCTGAGATCATTAGCAAGTCCTCTGCAGCAATAACTATGGTGGTTCAATTTTGCTAACAATGCAACACAATATATATCACCTTCCATTCATCTTCGTATTTCCTGTGATCATAGCTTGGCTTACATTCCTGAATCCTCTTGTGGAGTGCTTGGTTCTCTGCCATAATCCTTACAAGGTCTCTGCTTCTTTTGCCGCTATTAGAACTGTGGAACAAAATCAAGTTATGGAAAATTAATCTTTACAGGAAAAAGCATTTAAATTGCAAAAACATACACCTACATTCCTACAATAACCATTGGGTGCAAGCAGGCCCAGACTGGGACATTGTATATCAGCCAAGCAGCGCATCACAAGCAGAATGTACAGCGTCCCCATGGGCTGCTCCAAGTTTGTCCACCTGGAGCATGCCACTGAACATTCTGCTTCTGATGCCCTGTTTGGCCGATACTGGCCGCATTATAACGTGAGTGTACACCATTTATTTGCTTAAAAAATATGTTTTATGTGGTTTTACACTATGAGATGGTCCTGTGCCTTTTACCCTTGAGATATACTGAGAGTCACTGTGGATCTTGAACTTGGAGCACAGACGATCCATTGGCTGAGAGTGGCCGGAACAAAACGCTGTTAGACTGTTTGCTCTATGAGTTTATGATATCTGGTAAGT
Organism: Staurois parvus; assembly: GCF_062004578.1. Classification (NCBI taxonomy): domain Eukaryota; kingdom Metazoa; phylum Chordata; class Amphibia; order Anura; family Ranidae; genus Staurois; species Staurois parvus. The sequence goes on from NW_028318059.1 coordinate 256,269, forward strand.
TGCTGATCTTTTATGCACTTCTCACTAGGTGGTTGTAAGAAGATTTTTCAGCATTGCACTTCTTTTGGAGGAGTTTCACTTTATTGGACTCATTTGGATAATATTTTGTTTTTGGGATTATATATATGTTGTAGCAGCATTGTATGATATGTTTTATTGTTTTATGAGATAATTTAATTTTCACATTAGTTAATTTTTTTTTATATTGTATTATATAAAAAATTCTTTGGGGTTTAGCACTGCACCATAATATATTACTGGTTATTTTAGACTTAGTATCACAAGTCTTTTCGGTGTTATCAGCTGCACTAAGGAGTGGGGATTGTATCCAAACACAGAGGTTTTTCTTAAGTTCCTGCCCGGGTCACAGTCCCTCCCTGGAGGCCCGCACCAGACCCAATATGGAAGTATAAAACAGAATCTGGCTACACACATCACGTAACAGATTCTGTTTCCTGTCTTCCTCTGCTTGGTTTTTACAGACAACTACCACTGAGTGCCGGCATCATATTACTGCTAGAAATTACTACACATTATTACCGCTCAATGATTGGTTGCTACAGGTTACATGAGGCTAGTAGGGATCAATGCTGTTACTCTGATCAATGATCCAACTACAGACTGCTGAAGTCTGAGGGCCACACATCATATACCAAAGGTGGCCTTTAAGCCGCTAGGAGCTGGATTTACACAGCTGACCCGCAGCATGCAAACCCTGAAATATGCAATGCATCAAGAAGCGCATGTGTGGTTGTACCACTGAAAGATCATGGCAGATCTCACCATCCACTACTGGCTGGAAGACACAGGTGCAAATCACCCTATACCCATTCATCATTTACAAATATGACCAACATCACTTCACATAAGCATCATATGAATACTTTCACCCTGATCACTGCACAAAGGATGCATAGGAATCAGTCCAAAGTTTCTAACTGACCTGATTTTCTACTACACCAGGCTTTCACCATACAGATCATTATGATGGGTCCTATATAGTCCTTTCACTTATGATCACATTGAGGGCAATTTACTAAACCAGAAGCAGCTGTGCATAGTGACCAATCAGTTTCTAGCTTCAGCTTGCTCAGTTAAACTTTGAAAATAAAAGCTGAAACCTGATTGGTTGCCAGTCTTAGTAAGAAGATGTCATATACGGGTTGAAATCAGATTGGAGCAAGTATCTCCTGATTAAGGAGAATTTCCAGCACTCAGCATTGGGTGGGTATGCATACTCAGCTACCGGTCCTGTGTGCACTGACATGACAGCAGTAATGTGCCCTGATTCCCCATTCATTCCTACATTCAGTATCCAGTCCACAACTACAAGTCTTATGATGTCCCAGCAGCCTGTGTCCGGCTGGGCATGTTGGGATGAGTAGTTCCTGAGCAGAAACAGGGGGATGGGGAGTGACAGGCAGGACTCACATTGGCCTCTCTTTCTTGCTGGGACCCCTTGTTCTTACTCCACGTCATGTCTGTAGTGTGCTGGTATTGTGCAGGATTCTGCTCTGCCATAAGCACGAGAGTACACACTGGAGAAGAGATTAGGGAGCCACAGCAGGCATCATTCAGGTGGGTTCTTCATATTGTAGGAGATCCGAGGTGCACAAGGGGAAGCTGCTTTGGGCCCACAACAATGACAGGGCCCAGGGCAGCTCAGCTTCCTCTTTTGCTCTGCATTAAAGACGACCCATCTTGTTAGGACATGCAGCCCAGTGGCCCCTGGACCACCAGACAAATGCCAAGTGTGCCTTATGGCCAGTCCGGGCCTGGGTGCAAGGTATTTGGGACCCTCACTATTCTTTGGCATATACAGGCTTGTAATAAGCCCAACCTAAGGAATATAATTATAAAACCTCATCCATGCAGAAAATGGTTACATTTGTTTTAAATACAATCATATAGCAGTCCAGAAAGTGAGGGTTTGTTTGGATGGATGGATGGATGGTTTATGTCTATAGTGTGCAATTTAGAGATATGCAGTTTCAAATTCAGGTCCAGGAGCAATTCCGGAACATAAGTACTACTCTGCGATCTTCATGTTTCTTACTGTGCTGTTTCTACAGACATAGATGCAACAACCATTCCCATACAGTATATAATGCTGTGATTACTAGTTCTGCCACTAGGTGGTAGTGTGCTTGTACAATGTAATGTTCTTCCTAGTGGAGCTTCATGGTTATTATGTCATTTCCTGTTTCTGGCTGTCCCTGTTTCCGATAAAACAAGAAGGGCTTAGCCACGTGTCTAATTACAACTCTCTGACTGGTAAGAGAGACATATCTGCATCAGCTTTCCAACAGGTTATGGATCCTGCTACAGCCACAGTACTAAATACTGCTACAAATACAGATACAGTTCATAGTTACAAAAATCAGTGTATGAAAAAAGAAAAGGTTAGAAAGCATATGTGATGGCTACATACAGTATTTTATCATATGCTAATCTGACATACAAGAACTACCAGTCCTGGAAACTTAAAATGAAGATGTTACTGATAAGAGACTGTAGCACTACCCTCTTAGGGATTGCTGAGTTATTTTCTGTCTCCCTGGACCCCACTCTGAAAGCTCAATCCCTGCTGACACCACAGTACTCTTCTGACCAGAGTAAACTATCACCAGAAAATAGACTAGTACTCAGATTAGAGTGAACTGATATGTTGTTTATGCTAAACTTGGCTGTGAGCACGGTAAAACAGCATAAAGCAATATGAATGCACGTGATGGCAATTGTCACTCTTAGCAACTCTAAGCAAGGAAACTCACATACAGCAAAATCTAAATCGGCACTGGCAGGCCTGCTGTTCAGAATTTAACCCAGAGCCTCAACCCTGAGGTGTTTTTAGTTCCCAGTGAGCAAAGAAAACTATTAAAAGGTAAAGCTAGCTCACGTCAGGCCCTCATGGTCTGATGGCAAAGTTTTAAATCTGAGATAGGAAAAGAGCTCTTTAATTAGGGTAGTCAATGTCCCTTTAAATGCAGTGAAGAATCTTCTGCGCACTCATTGGGGCCCAGTTGGTGCACTGCAATGATCCAGACCTTTTAAAATGGAAGAAATAAAGGTGACAAACCCTCAAAGGATTATTACAAGAAAAAAAAAAAAAGGAAGAACGGGTACTCTTCTTTTAGGTGGCACTTGCCTTGGGTAATGTCCCTTTAGTGCACTAAGCAGGATGCAAACATTAAGCAAAAATGTAGCAGTTGGCAGAAGAATTTCCTGGCAAGGAGGCAACTCCTCTCTGGGCTGCAGTAGCCAATGGCAATGGTGACAAGTGGTCCTCTAAGAGGGTAGGCCAATTGCTAAGGGAGCAATAAGATGGTTTGGCTTGCAGAGGGCATGCACTGTGGTCATCTCTGATGATTGGACTATGCTGCAAATGTGTTCAGTAATAGCAGCCGGGGAAACTTAAACTGCAACATGTGTTAACTATATTCAGTGTCTGCAACTATGTGTGGGGAACTGGTAGATTTGGAAGGATTTTCAGTGTTAATTTATTTGGCTGGTATATGGGACTCTCTCACATGATCTGTAGCATCATTCAGGTCCTAGTGGTCTCTCACTCTCTGTAGATGGGGCCCCCAAAAGTTTTCTAGTCTTACCTGCAGCATTCAGTCTGGACACAACACTCTGGATCGCCTGCTGGCAGGATGTCTCCCTGTACAAATTGGCAATGCTAGCAGTCAGCAATTCCGTCTTGCTTCTCTCCTCTCAATTCCAGTCCGGTACTCTAGTGCTCCTAACAGCCCTCTCCTCAATCATGCTCTCCAGCTGTCTCTCAGCTCATCTCCTGTCCAGTCTCCCTGCCTTCTATATATAAATGCCCCCACCCACATGCCAGCTTCTCTGGGAAATGTAGTCCTCTGATACACTGCTTCCCAACAAAGCCCTGCGATTCAGCATACAAAGTCCATGAGGCCTTTCAGTAGAGTGAGAGTGCTACTGGGCTGCAGGACACTGCCACCTTGTGTTTCTTTTAACATCCTGCAACTTGCATTATAGCAGGGTGTTACAAGACATTACACTGAAGTGTATACAAGAGCCCAGACCAAACCGAAAACCCAACTACAGAGGGGTGGACAGAGAAAGTTCTATACCCCTGTGCATAGATGATGATCAAACTGCGCACATGTCAAGTGCGAAACTGCAAAACAAATGTGGGGAAGAGCAACAGAAGGTACAGGAGACATCAAATGATAGCAAAAAAACTGTACCTAATTAGAAAGTCATACCAGACTCAGTAGATGAAAGGCCAGCACATGTATGGCTATATAACATGTACCTTAGAAATGGTGGGATAACTACAAGCTGTAAAATCAAAATACATTCATAATAAAGCACTACTACTCAGTGGTCTAACAGCTATGAGCTACTTGTTACAGCACGTGATGCTCACTCAGATAATAAGATTACCCTGGATTATGTTAAAGTATAACTAAAAGCAAACCTTTTATTTTAGCTTTGGACAGAGTGGAGATAGATTAGAACACCTAGTAGGCTTTTTTTGCAGTCTGTGACACCCTTAGAAAAATCCACCTCTTTACTTGTCCTGTTTATCATTATCATTGAAAGTAAAGAAAACCCTAAATTTTGGGTTGTCCCGAGAAAAAGTAATAGAGGGGAAATTTTCCAGTGGGGACACTAGATCTGGTGGCCTGGGGTCCCCAAGGAGTTCCTGAAATTTGCAGGGTTATCGTTCACTTCCTAATTTGGCTATGGGACAGGAAGTGAAGGGAAATCTCCCCGATGGGCAAAAAATAAACTGACAAGGGTTATAACCCCCCCACACACCCCTTTACTCTATCCAAAATTAAAAAAAAAACGTTTTGCCTATAGTTCTACTTTAAAGGCAAGCTTGGGGATGAATATAAATTTAAAAAAGACAGAAAGTACAAACAGTGAAAATGCTCCTATGGCAGAATCTACACTGATAACCAATGATCACATTAATAGCAGAATGCAGTGTAAAACACATAAATATTTTGTGTGCAAAAGACAGGTCAGTTAAAGGCAAACTGCAAAATTTGGAAAAGCTAGAACAAATTAGCAAAAGAGACAAGTAAAACAACAAAAAGTCAAAAGTGTTAAAGAGTAAATAGAGGACACTTCAGAAACTAAGGGGTTGATTTACTAAAGGCAAATAGGCTGCTCACTTTGCTAGGGATATTGCCCCAAAGCTTAATGAATATGATGAAGTGTCACTTTGCAAAGAATACCCAATCACGTGCAAGGAAACATGTTTTGCTTTCACATGATTGGATGATGAAGGTCAACAGCACTTCACTTCATTCATTAGGCCCTGGGACAAATTCTATTTAAAAGTCCAACTTCCCTTGAAAAGTCAACAGCCTATTAACCTTAAAAATTGAACAATTTTCACTGCAAAGAGGGCGACTCATCAATTATGATGTACATTGATGCGAACTACAAGTCACATAACCACCGATAAAAAAAATTCTTCACACAGTAAGATAGAAAGAATTACAACTGACTGTATATGGTCTCGGAAGGAATAGGAGAAAGTTATTTACACCACTCTCTATCCTAATTATTCACCAGAAAAATGCCAACTAAAGATGTATTCCCACTCTTGAAAACACCTCCTGTCAATGAAGAAGCTCACCAAGCATGGATATGTAGTGACAATTCGAAGTAATGTCTGTTATCATAAAAAGTAATGCACATACTTGCTAAAGGAAAAATTACAGATGAACTGTATTAGCTGAAGTGCAGTAAAGTAGCTAAAACTGTAAAAGAGGAAAAATATTGAATTGTATTCACACTTGGAACTATAATCTTGGAAACAGGTATCCTGAAACTTCAAAGAAGGTCAGCATTCCATTGGCATAAATTTGGCTCATGCAGTCAAAAAATAAAATGTACCAGTCGCATAAAGGGAAAATTGACCAGAAAATCTTTTCACAAAAGCAGCAACAACAAAGCATGAGAGCTGCTAGATTTAATTTGCACTCTCAATCAAAAGTGAAGCAGACCTGACGGGGAACTAGTCTCTCAGTTCTTCATCAGGCTTAAAGCATAAAGAATAATTTTAATAAAACATCGCCGCCCACCTCCCCAGTCATTATTCCACCGGATTAGTATGTCATATTGTACCCTTGCCACCAACTCATGGTTTTTGCCTGCTCATAACCTATGTCATATCCACTGATATATACACACTTCCAGGGCGGACTGACAACTCATGGGGCCCCCGGCCAATAGGGGATCATGGGGCCCCTGTGTCCTTGCCCAAACTCAAAAAAGCCTATGAAAAAGGTACCAGGGGCATCTCATGGGGCCCCTACTGACCCCGGGCCCTCGGGCAGTGCCCAAGTTTCCAAATGGTCAGTCCGCCCCTGTACACTTCTCATTGCTGGTCAGTCTATTACTGGACAATATAATATATATTCTTATCAAGTTTTATTAAAATTATTCTTTGTGCTTTATGGTTTAATGTGCTTAATCATATTACTGGTTCCACATATTATATATCCCAGTATGACTATTACCATTTTGTGGTCTTCACCCATATTGCTCTTCTTCATTGTGTATGGTATCAAACATTGTTCCTAGTTGTGGTATTGACCTAAATATGGTTCAGCTACTATACTTATAACTTTTGACACCAGCGCTCGTGAGTTAGTTTATTCAGATAAATTTGAATAATACCTTACCAAAGTAAGAACAAATTTGGCAAAATGGCTTAAATACTCTGAGGAGATAATAACACAGAATACACAACTGATAAAACATATGTTATTCTAAGGAAGCATCAAATGATGTTCTAGACTGCTGAAAGAATGAACTGCACTTTAAGTGTCAATAGTGTGCTTTTTGAAGCAGATATTCCAACAACATACTGGGGACAGGCAATTGTGACAGTCTGCTATCTCCAAAACTTCTAAAAGCAACTGAGAAAACTCCATATGAGCTATGGAGTGGAAGGATATCTGACCTAAAACATGTTCAAATCTGCAGTAAAAGCATACGTACAGTACATGTCCCTAAAGGAAAGCATACAAATAGTAAGATTTGTGCTAAGGAAGGTGTGTTTGTCTGCAACAGTGAGTCTCAAAAGAATTACAGAATTTAGCATCCAGGCACCAATAAAGTAACAATCAGCAGACGTGTAGCTTATAATAGAACACCTATTTGTTAAAAACCTCATCGTCTGAACAACTGCAGAGCAAAAGACCCACCAGTCCTGCAGGAAAATGAACAGAACATCCCTTATATTGAAACTGGCATCAATAATTTAACCACTGAAAATCAAGAATCTGAACCACCTGTAACCACAGTCAGAAAATCTGAGATTCAATAAAGGCATCCTAGTTATTTGCTTGTCATATATGGTTTGTACAACACCACAGCCTGTGCCAGCATCAGCAAAAGCTACTTGTTCATGAGAAGCAAATGTGGAATAAAGCTGCAGATGGAAATATGACATCTCTGAACTCCAAACCTGGTAACTTACAGAATTACTTAAAGTTGGTAGAAAAATAACATCTTCCACCCAAAAATGGACAGTACAGACAAGCAGACAGGGCACTTTCATACACTGCAACCTCTACACGTCCAAATATAGGAGCTACTAAGTCACTTCTCTGCAGATGTGGAAGTAAACCTCAACTAAAGCCAATGTTTGACAACAACCATTCATATGATCATTAGTTCTGTCAAAAGGCTATCAGGTGATTGTATAAGGTAATGTTCTTCCTAAAGGAAGTTCATGGTTATGATGGAATTTCCTGTCTTTTTTTGCATTTGTTTTCCATTAAAATAAAAAGGACTTGGTCTTGTGTCCAGCACCATCTAACTGGAAAAAGAGTCATATTTGCAACAGCTTTCCAACAAAGTATTTTACTAAAAAGGACCTTGACTTTGATGTTGACATAGCCTTTAGCCAGTACCCCATTTTCTGAATGTATTCTTTAAGAAAGCATAGACAGAAATGATTTTAGATCTAGTTCTTCCATGGTGCAGATTTGCTGTAAAGAAGAGAAATTTAAAGGAAATTGAAAAGAAAATACAGCAAACCAACCACTATTTTTAGCTTCATTTCCCATGAACACAAAAGACAGGCAGATCAGATCAGAACAAAACAGAAATGCACTGCTGTTGGTTCACCTGTCTCCAACCTCAGTCTCTCTCTACTTAGAGAGATAGATTGGAAGTGACTTTTAAGCAAGTAGTTTGCAATTCTTTTGCAGTATAAGAGACCATTATTGGGTTACCATCACAACATTTTGCCTCCTTTAGGATTAAACAAAGTACATATATTTTCTGCTTCTCACTAAGCTTTAAATATGTAAAGTAATTGTACCTTTGTGATAAACATTACCTGTTAGCAGCTTGGAATGCTGAAACAAATAGTCCTTTTATATCACTGGCTTAGGAAATAACAGTGGATGGTTGTCACATAATTAAACCTTAAAGAAACTCTGACCGGAAAGTTAGGAGAGATGGACATCCTGTAACTCCACTGTTGTGTGAAGAACAGATCTCTGGAAAGCCCTATAAATATTCTCACCGATCACTACTGCAGGAGCTAGAAGGGATGAGGTTCAGTTCGCAGCCACAAAGGGTTTAAAGTGAACCCTGTGTGTTCAAGGTTCATTGTCCCAGCAAACTAATGTGGAAATTTGCCAGACTGAATTCTTTGTAATCGGAAAGCATTTTCTGGCTTTTAAACATAAGTCAGATGGCTTACGAGAGCCTTCGAAACAAACCAGCCCCCTCACTATAAAAGAGTGAGGTCACGGCAGCAATTTTTTGTAAATTCTATAAATATATAAAGTGCTTGCGAACGTGGGGCCTCTGTGACCAAGCGCCAAATGGGCAGGGTGAAACATGTCAGAGGGCGTGTCTAGTGTGGTACTGAAGCCACTCCATATACTCAACATGTCAAAAATTGTTGGTGTGGTAGTAAGTGGTGCCATCATCCCTGAAGGACAACATACAGAGTGATCCCTCTTTTTGTGGCTTTAAAAATCCCACAAAAAAGAGGGATCACTCCATATGTATACTCAACACGTCTGACTCCCAGGGCTGGATCTGAGCGGTGTCCGTTCCCCTTCGCCTCATTCAAGATAATGTAACGGACTCAGGACGCTGCTCCCCTCATTCCTATGCCAGTGGGGTGACTCTTCTTTTTGAATCCAGCTTCAGAGCGGCACCACTAAGCTTTATATACAGTCTGCTTGTGAACTTGCTTACGAAAAAAGAATAAATTATCAAAGTTGTGACTACACAACTGTGTAGTCCTAGATTGTAAGCTCGAAAGAGCAGGGCCATCGAACCCCTCGTGTATTGTATTGTTACCGTCTTGTCTCATGTTCTGTCCCCCTTGCTACTGTACAGCGCTGAGCAAACCCTTTGGCGCTATATAAATACTGTATAATAATAATAATAATAATAATACAGTTGTGCTCAAAATAATAGCAGAGTGTTTAAAAAAGTGGATAGAGCTCAAAATCCTTATACTAGCTTTTATTTCCATACACACAAATGCATTGGGAACACTGTCTATTCCAAATCAAAGCATGGAAATGTTTTGAAAAGGTTTAAATTTTTTTATTACTTTACAGAAAGTGAAGAAAAAGGAATATTAGGCTGTTAAAAAAAATAGTGTCTACATTTTTCATTACATTTTTCTTGTATACCACTGTTTCTGAGAACTGCTTCACATCTCTGTTGCATGGAGTCAACCAACATCTGGCACCTATTACCGGTATTCCAGCCCAGGACGATTGCATTACATTCCATAATTCCTCTACATTTCTTGGTTTTACCTCAGAAACAGCATTTTTTATGTCACCCCACAAATTTTCTATTGGATTAAGGTCTGGGGAATGGGCTGGCCACTCTTTAACGTTAATCTTGTTGGTCAGGAGCCAAGATGCTGCTCACTTACTGGTGTGTTTGTGGTCATTGTCTGATTGAAACACCCATTTCAAGGGCAATTCCTCTTCGGCATAAGGCAACATGACCTCTTCAAGTATTCTGATGTATTCAAACCGATCCATGATCTCTGGTATACGATAAATAGGCCCAACACCATAGTATGAGAAACATCCCCATATCGTGATGCTTGCAGCACCTTGCTTCACTGTCTTTACAGTGTACTGTGGCTTGAATGTAGTGTTTCAGGGTCGTCTGACAAACTGTCTGTGGCCCTTAGACCCAAAAAGAACAATCTTGCTTTTCATCAGTCCACAATATCTTACACCATTTCTCTTTAGGTACTGTCAATGCGTTGTGTTGTTTTTTCAACAATGGGACTTTGCAGGGGCTTCTTGCCGATAGCTTGGCTTCACATAGGCATATTCTAATTGTCACAGTACTCACAGGTAACTTTAGATCTTCTTTGATCACCCGGGAGCTGATCATTGGCTGAGTCTTTGCCATTTTGGCTATTCTTCAATCCATTTGAATAGTAGTTTTCCGTTTTCTTCCAAGTCTTTCTGGTTTTGATTGCCATTTTAAAGCATATGAGATCATTTTAGCTGAGCAGCCTATTAGTTTATGCACTTCTTTATAAGTTTCCCCTCTCCAATCAACCTTTTAATCAAAGTATGCTATTCTTCTGAACAATGTCTGGAAGAATCCATTTTACTCAGATTTTCAGAGAGAATTGTACTATACCCAGCATGTACAACATTTGCTGCCTTTGTCCTTAAATAAGGGGCACCTGTTTGACACCTGTTTTTTCAAAGACTGAATGACCACATTAATTGAACTCCACACTGCTATTATTTTGAACATGCCCCTTTAAATTAATTATTCAATTACACAGAATCAGCAGCATGCATGTCATGACTGTTGGGTCTGTTGGTTTTCTATTACACTTACTAGTAAACTATTTGCCATGTAGAAATATAATTTATACCAAAAACAGTGATTGATCTGGTTATTGATGTTGGACTGCTATTTTTTTTAGCACAACTGTATATCACAAAGCGGTACCAGCATGTACACAACAATTTAGCTCATTTTCCAGAATATAAATTACAAATAAACTGATTGTTTAAATGAGAGGAGACCTTCCTTCAGTGGTGGTCTGCTAACATCAAAAAATAAAATGAAGTAGAAGTGAGTACTGGCCACTAGTACAACTTTCTATTAATTTCCATACGCAAGAGCCCTGGATAATTCTTTATGGGGAAAGGGCTGTGGATAAAAGGGGGAGGATAAGCTGTCTGAGCCAGTGGTTGGAGTGGGGAAGGCCAGGGACTTAGAGGGGAATGGGGGGAATGGGAAATACAAATGGGGAGGCATGGGCCCATCATGGGGGGTATGGTTGAGGTAAGAGAGAAGAGTACAGGAAAATCAGAGAAATGGTTATAAAGGCAAGATAGGATAATCAAATCAGAATTGGAAAGGAGGGAGTGCCAGAGTTCTTTTGGACACACAGGAGTGAGGGCTGACTGGAGTCAGGTTATTTTGGACATCAGAGCTGTGCCTTTACCTGAAAAGAGGAAATTATTCCAGTAGAACCAAGCGTTATAGTATATATTGTGCATGTTTTTAGGTTTCGATCTTCTGGGGTCTGGTGCATCAATGTCTTTATAGAGAATTGTATGATTTTCTGATATTCAAAACTATTGGGCTTGTGATTAGATTTGAGGGAGACTAGAAGGGCATATAGCTAAGTTAGAAAATGCCTGATGGGGCCTGATTCGACCCATAATTATCTCAATGAGGTTAGAGGGTGAATGAAAGACCTTGGCCGAGAGAGGGAATTCTGCAGAGATTCAACCCTTCTGTAATAGTTTGGAGCTTGCAGTGAGTGCTTGGTTGTATGCTACTCTATTTGCACTGACGGATGAGATTCCTTACTCTACCAAACAAATGACGGTTGTTCTGAGCTCATTCAGATACTAGTGGTACAGAATGCTTGCATACTGTATGTGTACAAACTCTCATAATTATTCCATTCTAAGGGGCTGCAATTAAGAAGCATGGAGTTTATTATAGTATTAATGCTGTTAACTGAACAGAGGGTACAGGGAGCACACTGTACTTTCCCATCATTTGTGCAGTGACAAACATGTTCTTGTACAAACTGCTTTGCCCTGTAATGTAAAGATAAAAGAGGTAATCAAGTGGTTTGCTGCACATGACAGTCAGGGACTAGAAATCTCATTAAAGCTCTGAAAGAAAAATCTAATCTGCACTATGTGAAGAACTTAACAACATGCAGTTTCATCTGGAGACGGAACTCCACTTGCTCAGCTGCTAGAAAGAAACAATGACAAATAAGGATAAGGAAAAATATTCCAGTGGAAAACATTCAGAACACCAAGTGTTCACACAAAACAAAATACAAAAACTGGGAAAACGGCTTCAGGATGCAGCAGACCATTTGACTTTCTAAAAAGAATTTAAGTCGTTTTGTGGAAGAATTTATAGTTTTCGTCTCTTTGTTTTACCATCCATGCTAAATCGATATTGCCAAAAGTATTGCGACACCTGCCTTTACACGCACATGAACTTTAATGACATCCCAGTCTTAGTCTGTAGGGTTCAACAGTGAGTTGGCCCACCCTTTGCAGCTATAATAGCTTCAACTCTTTTCGGAAGGCTGTCCACAAGGTTTAAGAGCATGTCTATGGGAATATTTGACCATTCTTCCAGAAGCACATTTGTGAGGTCAAGCACTGATGTCAGAAAAGAAGGCCTGGCTCGCAGTCTCCATTCTAATTCATCCCAAAGGTGTTCTATCGGGTTGAGGCCAGGACTCATCCATTCATGTCTTTATGGACCTTGCTTTGTGCACTGGTTCACAGTCATGTTGGAACAGGAAGGGGCCATCCCCAAACTGTTCCCACAAAGTTGGGAGCATGAAATTGTCTAAAATTACCTGGTATGCTGACGCCTCAAAAGTTCCCTTCACTGGACCTAAGGGGCCAAACCCAACCCCTGAAAAACAACCCCACACCATAATCCCCCCCTCCAACAAACTTTACACTTGGCACAATGCAGTCAGGCAAGTACCAGACATGTCCGTCGCATTGTCAGAAAGAGAAGTGTGATTTGTTATTCCAGAGAACACATCTCCACTGGCGGTCCAGTGGCGGTATGCTTTACATCACTGCATACGACACATTACTTTGCTCTTGGTGATGTAAGGCTTGGATACAGCTGCTCGGCTATGGAAACCCATTCCATGAAGTTCTGTATGCACTGTTGTTGTGCCAATATGAAGGCCACATGAAGTTTGGAGGTCTTTAGATATTGGCTCTGCAGACAGTTGGAGACTTCTGTGCACTTCAGCATGTGCTGACCCCGCTTTGTAATTTTACGTGGCCTACCCCTTCATGGCTGTTGTTCCCAATTGATATATATAGGAGATACATATTTCCAATGCACACAGACAGAAATAAAACCTGACAAAGGTTGTAACCCTTCAGAAATGTTTTGCTTCAATTGTTCTGCATTGCAGCTGGAGAGAAGTCAAGAGGAACATGGTTCCTCAATGGTTTTCTGGGTCACTCGGAAAAATATCTGACTGAATGCTTCTGCCCCATGTGACTCTGGTGGCTATCTTGGGTCAGGCAGAGCCTATATAAAGAACCAGCAAACACAAATGCTCCTGCGCTTGGGGATGGAGTCGATGCAGGCTACAACCACATTAAGAATGTCCTAGAACATGCACACCTTGCTGCCCTCAAATGGACCGGGGGAATCCAAATATACTGCCTATAGCCTATATAAAGCCCTGGCTCCCCAGGATTGGCAAGCATTTTCAAGTGGGTAGAGTAGGGTCAGGTACCATGTCTGTTAGGGACAGAACAAGTGCCAGGGAAAGGTTCCTGAAGAGGGAAAGCATAGGGTTCACAACTTCTCTGGACATCTCCCATCAGGATATGAGATGGCTAGGCTGTACTCTGCCCCTCCTCACAGGCGCTGTTGGTTTGGCTGAAACCAGCTCTTTACCTGCTTGTGAGATGTGTGTGTTCCCATTTGGGCTGTCTTTCCACCGAATTTGCTGTGAACTGTTTGCATTGCTTTAATATAAGTTCTTTATATTGCCCTTGCACTGCTCTGCACCCCACCTACAAGCACAGCCACATCATCCCCTGTAGCTGCTTTATTACTGAACCACAGTTACATCCTGCCACAATACCCCATTAGCAAAGGAATGTTTTCCCACTACTTTTATCATCTTCTTTTTTTCACCTTTGTCTAGGTATTTATTTATAAATGAAGAACGCGGGGTACTTCTGATTATTTATTCATCATTAATCATTGTAAACTTTATACAATAAAGTGTCAATTCTCCTGCAGTATTTACATGAACATCTGCTGATTTTAGCAGCACATTGACTGCAGATTTGTTTACATAAAAAAAAAAAGTTGTCAGAACTATACCAAGAGTTGTGTATGATTTGGGCAGGGGGAAAGTTTTTTTTTTTTTTTAAATATTCAAGAACATAAAGACCTATTGAAAATCAAGCTTATAAGGTGAAGGGACCTAGGTAACTTTATCCTGACTGTTGGGTAAAAAATGAAAGGGTATGATGAATGATATGCAAGTGTTAGCCAACCTATTGTGAGTCCTAGAATACTGTATGTACACTGCTCAAAAAAATTAAACTTTGAAAACACATCAGATCTCAATGAGGAAAAATATCATGCTGGATTTTTCCCCAAGCATTTCATTCCGATACCTAATGACTAGTCTGAGCCTGTAGTGGTCTGTGCATCTCTCCATGGATATGCCTTTCCAGACCATAACTGAATCCCCACCAAAATGATCATGCTGAACGATGTTACAGGCAGCATAACGTTCTCCACGGCTTCTCCAGACCTTTTCAGGTCTGTCACATGTGCTCAGGGTGCACCTGCTCTCATCTGTGAAAAGCACGGCGCCAGTGGCGAACCTGCTAATTCTGGTGTTCAATGGCAAATGCCAATCAAGCTCTATGGTGCCGGGAAGTGAGCACAGGGCCAACTAGAGGAACTCGGGCCCTCAGGCCACCCTCATGAAGTCTGTTTCTGATTGGTTGGATTTATTCACATTGGTGGCCTGCTGGAGGTCATTTTGTAGGTCTCTGGCAGTGCTCATCCTGTTCCTCCGTGCACAAAGGAGCAGACGCTGGTCCTGCTGATGGGTTAAGAACCTTCTACGGCCCTGTCTTGCTCTCCTAGACTGCCTGTCTCTTGGAATCTCCTCCATGCTCTTGAGCAATGGCACTTATTGATGTGCCATCCAGGAGGAATTGGACTACCTGTGCAACCTCTGGTTCAGGTATCTCCTCATGCTACCAGTATTGACACTGACCCTAGCCAAATGCAAAACTAGTGAAAAACAGTTAGAAAAGATGGGTGGCACAGTGGCTTAGTGGTTAGCACGTCTGCCTTGCAGTAAATGGGCCATGGGTTTGATTCCCGACCATGGTGCCTCCTGCATGGAGTTTGCATGTTCTCCCTGTGCTTGCGTGGGTTTCCTCCTACACTCCAAAGACATGCTAGTAGGTTAATTGGATCCTGTCTAAATTGTCCCTAGTATATGTATGTATGAATGTGAGTTAGGGGCCTTAGATTGTACACCCCTTGAGGGTTAGGGACTGATGTGAATGTTCAATATATATGTGTAAAGCACTGCGTAAATTGACAGCGCTATATAAGTACCTGAAATAAATAAATGAGTAGGGAAAAAATGTCAGTGGCCTCCACCTGTAAAACCATTCCTGTTTTAGGGGTAATCTCATTGTTGCCCTCTAGTTCACCTGTTAATTTAATTAACACCAAAGCAGCTAAAACTGATTAACAACCCTCTCTGCTACTTAACTGACCAGATCAATATCCCAGGAGTTTAATTGACTTGACGCTATACTCTGATTAAAAAGTGTTCTGTAATTTTTTTGAGTAGTGTATATATTATCATGTGGGTGTACAAAAATAGTTTTAAAAACAAAACCTACAAGTATCCTAATAAAACAATCAAATGTATTTAAATATAGAACACATTATATGAGAATTTCAAATGAAATCTAGATGTCAGTGTAATTAGGTCAGTGCATTACATTTGTGTTGTGCAAAGAAAAATAACTAATAAATAAAACTAATGAGGGTTTTTTTTATAAGAAGTCTATGGTGGGGGAGGTGGAGGGGAGATTATTGTTAAATTGTGGCCATTTCTAGGGCTGATAGGCAAACTATCCATAAAATCCCCAAAATTATTTAAATATATTAATAGTACAAAAGTGAGGACAGAACATATTGGCCTCATTAAGGATGATGAAGGGAAAATGGTTATAAATGATAAGGAGGAGGCAACTGTACTAAATGCATTTTTTTCCTCAGTTATTACTAAGGAAATGAAGGGGTATAGTAATCAAGACTGCATCAGTAGTAAAGCATCACAGAATGTACCCTTGTGGCTAACAGAAGCCAGTGTCCAAAAAAGACTTGAAAAGCTTAAAGTGCTACTAAACCCAGGTCCCTGCATTTACTCTATCTGTTCTCCCACAATACACACTACATGGAAATGCAATTATTTTAGTAAATATAAACTGCTAAATACCTTTTCTCATCAGCAGTATGTAGCAGTCTTGTGACATCTATCAGTGTTCAGCAGAGTATTGGCTAAAGCTTGTAGGAGGGTTTTTTCTGCTCTAGGAGGATGCAGAACCCCTGATCTCTGTCTGGACAGTGCTGATTGGCCCTGTGCTGATCACATGCACTCTCCCAAAAAAAAACCAAAAAAACCTCTCTAGCAATACACACCAAACTGAGCATGTGCAAATTGTCTCCACTTGATATGTCTTATCAGGAGATAAGAGGGGGGCACTGGAGGAAGGGGAGCATCAGAGAAGTCAGGATCAAACAACCATTTTACACAATGCAGAGGATTAACCCCTTAGGTTGCACAGTGAGTCTATCAAGCATGCTTTACATATACAGACTGATTTTACGGTTGTGGATTTAGTAACACTTTAATGAAAATAAATTACCAGGACCAGATGGATTACACCTGAGAGTCCTTAAAGAACTCAGTCAGGTTATAGCCAGGCCGTTATTCCTGCTTTTTATGGACTGCATACTAACAGGAATGGTACCAGCTGACTGGCAAAGGGCCAACATGATACCAATATTTAAAAAAGGGTAGAGATGCATTCCTGGAAACTACATGCCAGTCAGTCTAAATCGATAGTATGTCAACCATTGGAGGGGATGATAGAGGACTATAGCCCAGATTTTGCTGATGAAAACAGAATCATTAGTAGTAATCAGCATGACTTTATGAAAGGGTATTCTTGCCAAACCAACCTGTTAACATTCTATGGGAAAGTGAGCTGCCATCTAGATAAATGAGGGCTTGTGGATGTAGCATAAGTGGATTTTGCAAAAGCATTCAATATAGTCCCCCGTAAATGCCTATTTTACAAACTGAGGTCTGTAGGCATGGACCATAGAGTTTGTACATGAATAGAAAATTGGTTACAGGGGCGCGTCCAAAGGGTGGTGATTAACAGCATGTATTCAGACTGGTCTAGAGTGGTAAGTGGGGTACCCCAAGGCTCGGTCCTGAGACCAATTATTTTTAATTTCTTCATACATGATATAGAGGTTGGTATAAATAGTTTAATCTCAGTTCAATCTCAGTGTTTTCTGATGACACAAAGCTAAGTAGGGCAATAACTTCACAAGAGGATATAGAAACTTTACAAGAAGACCTCAATAAAATAAAGGAGTGGGCAAATACATGGCAAATGAGGTTTAATGTTGAAAAATGTAAAGTAATGCACTTGGGGGGAAAAAAAAAAATATGCATTCAAGTTACAGGGTGAACTTTGGGGGTATCCAGGATACAAAAAGATCTGGGGGTCCTAGTAGGTGACAAACTCAGCAATGGCATGCAATGCCAAGCTGCAGCAAGCAAAGCTAGCAGAATTTTAGTATACATAAAAAAAGGTATTTACTACATTGATAAAACAATAATCCTGCCACATTATAAAACTCTGATTTGGCCACATCTGGAGTACGCTGTCCAGCTCTGGTCACCAGTGCTCAGGAAGGATGTGCTGGACCTTCGTTAACCACTTGCCCTCCTGAGGATTCCCCCCCCCCCCTTCCTGACCAGGCCAATTTTTGCGTTATGGCGCTGCGTTACTTCAACTGACAATTGCGCGGTCATGCCACGCTGCACCCAAATGAAATGTATGCCCACTAATTGAGATTTCTTTCGGTGGTATTTGATTGCCTGTGCTTTTTTTTCTATTTTTTGCGCTATAAAAAAAAAAGCGCCAATTTTGAGAAAAAAACTATATTTTTTACTTTTTGTCATTAAACATGTTTAGTAAAAAAATTTAAAAAATCTAATTTTGTCATAAATTTATGCCAAAATGTATTCTGCTACATGTCTTTGCTAAAAAAAAATCCCAATACGTGTAAATTAATTGATTAATGTGAAAGTTATAGCGTTTACAAATGTCAGTATATATACTGGAATTTTTTTTTTACTAGTAATGATGGCGATCAGCAACTTATAGCGGGACTGGGGGGGATGGACTTGGTGTCACTGAGATCCCCAGTGACATGAATATACTGGGCAGGAAGGGGTTAACATGAGGGGTGATCAAAGGGTTAACTGTGTGCTGGGAGTGTTTTACTGGGGGGTGGTGTCTTGGTGCTTCACTGTAAGCACACTGCTCTGGATGGCTGTGCTGTGCACAGCCATTCAGAGCAGTGTGTCCGAGCCGACAGAGAGGAGGACTGTTAGTAAACAAAGCAGTCCTCCTCCCCGTCGGAGAGCCTCGGTAAGCACCAGCAGGCAATCACCAGCCGGAACCCGGTGACTGACAGCCGCGGCTGCGAATGGTGGCGCCCCCTACCCGGGAATATAAAATCACGTATATATATGTGATTGTACACACCCCTGCTGCCCTGTAGCAGTATATCTGCTATAGGGCGGTCGGGATGTTGTTAATAAGGGGACTAGAGGTCCTCAGTTACGAGGAAAGACTACAAACATTAAACCTATTCACCCTGGAGAAGAGACGTTTGAGAGGAGATATGCTAGCAATATACACATACCTCAATGGTGATTCTAGAATAAAGAATACACTATTCAGTCTCAGGGAGTATAAGAAGACAAGAGGCCACTCAATGAAATTGGAAGAGAAGCAGTTTAACTTTAAGCTGCGTAAGGGTTTTTTCACTGTCAGAGCGGTAAGGATATGGAACTTGCTTACTCAATCGGTGGTGTCAGCGGGAAGTATTGATAATTTCAAACAACTCTTGGATGGGCATATTAGCGAACACAATATGCAGGGATATGGGATATGATCTTTGACATGAGCATGCACACACCCACATAGGTTAAACTGGATAGACTGCTGTCTTTATTCAACCTTACCAACTATGTATGTAACTATCACAAAGAAAAAAAAATACATAGGAATCTGGGCACTGTGATGGTCAATGACATGCAAATGCTAAAAAGAAAATAAATATATATACCATGCAGTTGGAGGAGGGCCCCATTCATGAGGCTTAGAGGGTTGACAATAAAAAATACACAAATACTTTAAATAACATGCTTGGTGGATGCTGTAAAATATACTGTATTTACCTTAAAATGTATGAAAACCCTGCTAAACATTTGTTGTTTGTTCCCATTCACACAGCATACCTAAAATAATTTAACCACTTGGCAATCGAGCTATAGCCGAATGATGGCTACAGCGCAGTTGTCCAGTTCTGGGAGGGTGTCATATAACGTCCTCCCAGAAGGCGCCCTCCCAGCGGCGTGCATCCAGCAACCTTCGTGATTGCTGTGTCCTACAGACATAGCTGATCTCGTGATGTGGTAAAAGGCCAATCACAGTGGCCTTTTACCATGTGATCAGCTGTGTCCAATGACACAGCAGATCACCGGGTGAATACAGTTGCCGGTTATCGGCTGCACTTTCCTCATGTTGTCACAGTGCGAGGAAAGTACTGCTGATAACCGGCAATTGTCAGAGAACAGATCAGCACTGATGATCAGTGTCCAGCAGTGCTGCCCAGCAGTGCCACCCCCAGTGCCCAGCACTTCCCAGAAGTGCTACCCACCAGTGCCCCCCATCAGTGCCACCCATCCATGTTGCCCAGCAGTGCCATCCATCAGTGCCCAGAAGTGCCACCAGTCAGTGCTGCCAGTCAGCACCACCCACCAGTGTCACCCATCAGTGCTGCCCATCAGTGCCGTCTATCAGTGCCCACCATTGCTACATATCGGTGCAGCATCACCAGTTCAGCCTATCAGTTCCCATCAGTGCTGCCTATCCATGCCACCTCATCAGTGCCCATCAGTGCTGCCTATCAGTGCCCATCAGTACTGCCTATCAGTGCAGCCTAATAAACGCACATCAGTGAAGGAGAAAAATTACCTATTTGCAAAATTTTATAATAGAAACAAAGAAAATAAAACACCTAGCTGCAATTAAATACCACCAAAAGAAAGCTCTATTTGTGAGAAAAAAAATTATAAAAATTTCATATGGGTACAATGTTGCATGACCGCGCAATTGTCATTTAAAATGTGACAGCGCTGAAAGGTGAAAATTGGCCTGGGCACAAAGGGGGTAATAGTGACAAGTGGTTAAAAACAATGATTGCTTACATTTTAGGTTTTTTAAGGAAAAGGTCTCATGACTGACTGTACACATTTCTGAATAATTTCAGATTCAGTCAAAAAAAATTAACTATATATATATATATATATATAAAATGTGCTATGTACTATAAAGTGCAATCATGCAATAAATAACTCCTTAAGCTATATAACTTAAACACCACTATATAATTCCTATTTGCAAATAGATCTGAAAAATATACCGTAATCAAAAATACAGAAATGTTGAAAAAAGTGCAAAAGTGCAATAAATAATCAAAACATACAATTCACATATTCTCGCCTACAAATAAATGTGTAAAATATTCAACAAACAAGTGTGTGAAATATTAAACAAAGTGCTCTGTGCAATAAATATTCAAATCATACAATTCATATTTAAAATAAAATCCACTGTGATGAATGTATTACGTGATACAACATATAAACGAATGTCCACCATACATAGCAAATGTCTTCTTATCATGCACCACCAAAACAAAAGGGTATTATGTTTTTCCACCACCAGATAAATTAGATGAACTCACTAGAGCTCCAGTCTGGTAAAATTATAGACCAGCTATAAATGTGTGAACTCTGGTAATAGGAACCTGTAGCAAAAACCACTTCTCCTCTCAGGCACCCTTCTCAGGAACTCACAGACTATATTGATAACCTGATATTATTTTGAATCTATACCCCTCCAAATCATTGGATTCATGTGTTCCAATCAGCTCCATGGTGATGGAACACCATGGTGTATAAAATCAAGCACCTAGGCATGCAGACTGCTTCTACAAACATTTGTGAAAGAATGGGTCACTCACAGGAGCTCAGTGAAATCAAGCGTGGTACCGTGATAGGTTGCCACCTGTGCAATAAGTCCATCCGTGAAATTTCCTTGATACTAAATATTCACGGTCAATTGTTAATGGTATTATTACAAAGTGGAAGCAACTGGGAACAACAGCAACTCAGCCACGAAGTGATAGGCCACGTAAAATGACAGAGCGGGGTCAGCGCATGCTGAAGCACACAGTGTGCACAAGTCGCCAACTCTCTGCAGAGTCAATAGCTAAAGACCTCCAAACTTCCTGTGACCTTCAGATTAGCTCAACAACAGTTCATAGAGAGCTTCATGGAATGGGTTTCCATGGCCAAGCAGCTGCATCCAAGCCTTACATCACCAAGTGCAATGGAAAGTGTCAGATGCAATGGTGTAAAGCATGCTGTCACTGGACTCTAGAGCAGTAGAGACATGTTCTCTGGAGTGACCAATCATGCTTCTCTGTCTGGCAATCCGATGGACATGTCTGGGTTTGGTGGTTGCCAGGAGAACGGTACTTGCCTGACTGCATTGTGCCAAGTGTAAAGTTTGGTGGAGGGAGGGGGATTAAGGTGTGGGGTTGTTTTTCAGGGGTTGGGCTTGGGCCCTTAGCTCCAGTGAAGGGAATTCTTAAGGTGTCAGCATACCAAGACATTTTGCACAATTTCATGCTCCCAACTTTGTGGGAACAGTTTGGGAATGGCCCTTTCCTGTTCCAACATGACTAGTCACCAGTGCACAAAGCAAGGTCCATAAAGACATGGCTGAGTGAGTATGGGGTGGAAGAACTTGACTGGCCTGCACAGAGTCCTGACCTCATCCTGATAGAACACCTTTGGATGAATTAGAGCAGAGACTGCGAGCCAGGTCCTCTCGTCCAACGTCAGTGCCTGACCTCACTTATGCGCTTCTGGAAGAATGGTCAAACATTCCCAATTCCCATAGACACAACCTTATGAACAGCCTTCCCAGAAGAGTTGAAACTGGTATAGCTGCAAAGGGTGAGCCAACTCAATACTGAACCCTACGGACTAAGACTGGGATGCCATTAAAATTCATGTGCGTGTAAAGGCAGGCGGCCTGACACTTTTGCAATATAGTGTATGTTTTTTAAACAGTTTGCAGGAATAGTGTTCTTTTTAAAATGCCTCTTTATGTACTGAGATGAATTGAAATGAGATGCCCCATGAACATGAGGACAAGATGCTTTGGGGGGAGCCCCCCTACCCCAAAGCACCCCCCCATGTTGAGGGCATGTGGCCTGGTATGGTTCAGGAGGGGGGGGGGGAGGATAAGGGTTATGATATGGATCAAAAGGGGAACCCCATACCATTGTTTTTTTTTATTTATCATTTTTTATTTTTCATTGCCAGCAATTCTTTTTTTTTTTACAGCTGATGAGTCATCGGCCCTCTCCCGGCCCTCTCCTTAACAACCAGCTATTCTTCACACAGAATTCGGATCAGTTGATACATTTTTGACTGATTCGAATTTGGATCATTCTGAAAATTTGGAATTCATTAGAAAATGAATAAACAGAATTAAACTAAACAAATTCCAAAACCAATTTATGAAACAAAATTAGTAACTTAACGAATTTATCCAAAACGAAACACATTTTTTTATTCTCCACATGTCTATACCCTAATAAATTACCTGCATTAAAGTAAAAAATCTGCCACTCCCTCCCTAAATACTTACCTGAGCCCTGTGTCAATCTAGTGCAGTGTCTGTCTGTCTGCCTGTCTCTCTCCCCTCTCACAGGTTCAGAAACAGGAGCAGGAGCCATTAGCTCTTGCTGCTGTCATTCATATACTGTGAAGAGGGAATGGTGGAATTGCTGAAGCGTGCTGTGTATGTCTATAGATGCACACAGCCCAGCTTGGGAGTAAGCCCACACATCTGCCCACAAAGCAAGTGGTTTGCTATGGGGGCAGACACAGAAGAATAGGAGCCAAGAGTGCTGGCGGGGGACCATAGAAGAGGAGGTTGGGGGATGCTCTGTACAATACCATTGCACAGACCAGGTAAATTTTACATGTTTGATTAAAAAAAAAAGCCTTTATAGCCAATTTAGTTTTGATAGTTGTGGGGAATACAGTTTTTAAATTATAATGCTTAATTTTTCTTAAGGTGACTGTGTTGCTATTTATTTTCAAGGAAATAAAGCCATCCCTGCAAAACAGGTAATTAATACTTACCTATTTTGCTGCTTGAATAACCATTTCAGGTATCTCCACCCTTCCTCAGAATGAATCTGGCAAAGGGTGGGGTGACCCAAAACGGTCTATCAGTATGTTCCAATGTATACCTTGTACCTGATCTGTGTTGCTATACAAGAAACTATTGCAGCAAAGAAAGAAGGTGTGAAGCATGTCTCAGGACTGTATAATATGATATCAAATCTAGGACACCACATGTCAATCATCCCTCCTAGTGATCTACACTTTAAAGTGCCCTTGCAGACCTTTCTTATAAGAAAAAGATAGGAGGATAGAGTGCCAAATAGAGTGCCTCGATCAGAGAGAACATGACACAGTTACCTGTAGTGAGTGGAATGTGCTCATTCAGTAGCATAGTTAAAATTTAGAGTGATAGACTGCATCCCTGAAAGAAAGACAGGATGGGATTGTGAATTACTTTGAGTAAAATGGAGGTGCAGTGGATCCTCTGTTTAGACAATCTTTATCTAGGGGGTTTAAACCTAGATGCACATTTATTCTTTTGACTTACTTTGTTAATGTGCATTTTTTTTATTCTGTTTGATATGTTTGCTTTTATTTCACATTCATTTGGTGGTTTTATCCCTTTTGTTTAGGTTCCTGAAGAACCTTCTAATCATATAATTGTACATGCCACTATGTATCTTTGAGGAATCAGAGTAAAAACATCCTTATTTGTTTTCTTTGTTTAGATAATGGTCATTGCAATTAGTTAAAGGGTAATGTCACTTTTGGGGGGAAAAAAAAGCAAACAAAAAAAATAATAATATAGTGTATACAATTGCTAGACAGGCCATGTTGTAATTGCATATTATTAAAATGACATTTCCTTTTCAATCTGCAGAGCTGTAATTTTCTGTAAAATGCAATGCAACATGGTTACCTGGAGGCATTCTGCATACAGACTGTTTATAGAAAGCCCCCCAGAAATATAATTTCCTGCTTGTGTGATTGACTCACTGATTTTCCTAGACATCTACAAATAAAAGTCAGATTTTGGTTATCTCCTGCATCAAAAATATAATTTTGCTGAGCTACTCCCAAAGGGAAATCATGTCTAAAGGGATGCAGACACTGCTACTTTCCTCAGTAGAGCCCTTCAAGTGCAGCAGCTCATTGATAATTATAAAATCATTTCTATACAGATTAACTCTGCACATGGACAAACAAACAACTATTTCTTCATAGTTACATAGTTAGTCTGGCTGTAAAAAGACAAAAGTCCATCCAGTTCAACCATCAAAAAAAAAAAAAAAAAAAAGTTATAATCCTACACCAACAGTTGTTCCAGAGGAAGGCAAAAAAAACAGCAAAGCATGATCCAATTTGCTCCTGCAGGGAAAAAATCCCTTCCTGATCCCGAGAGGTAATCGGATATTCCCTGGATCAACTTTACCTATAAATGTTAGTATCCAGTTATATTCTGTGTATCTAAGAAACAATCCAGGCCTTTTTTAAAGCAATCCGAGCTGGCCAGAACCAACTCTTGAGGGAGTCTATTCCACATTTTCACAGCTCTCACTGTGAAGAAACCTTTCCATTTTTGGAGACTAAATTTCTTTTCCTCCAGACGTAAAGAGTGCCCCCTTGTCCTCTGTGATGACCTCAGGGTGAATACCTCTACATTGAGTTCACTATATGAAACATTGATGTATTTATACATGTTGATCATATCCCCCCTTAATCTCCTCTTCTCGAGAGAATAAATTCAGTTCCTTTAATCTTTCCCCATAGCTGAGCTCCTCCATGCCTCTTATCTGTTTGGTTGTCCTTATCAGTTTGGTTGCCCTTCTCTGCACTTTCTCCAGTTCCCCAATGTTCTTTTTGTGAATTGGTTCCCAAAATTTAACTGCATATTCCAGATGAGGTATTACTAATGAATTGTACAGGGGTAAAATTACATCTCTCACTCTCTGGAGTCTATACATCTTTTAACACCTCAGAATAACAAAAGGTAGGACTCTGCAACAAAATTTGTTAAAATCCTTGCAATGTACATAGAACACCCAGAGATGTATGTTTTTTACTCTTTAAATACTTCCCACCCAGGCACTGTACATAAATGGCCAGGTGGGACAAATGCCACCATGGATGTACGCCCTGTCAGAACCTGAGACGACGCAGCTGCAGCAAACTGAGTCAGAAGTGGGAGTGGACACCTGTCAAAACCAGGTACCTCCTCCCCCCAAAAGGTCCCAAATGTGGCAGCGGGAGGAGGACATGAGGAGGAATAGCGGAGTTACCACTGCCAGGTGTAACTCCGCTTTAAAATGTATTTTTTTTTTAAAAAATTGCATTTGAAAAAACGCTGCACAAATACCGTGTGACAAAAACAAATTGCAAAATCCACCATTTTATTTTATAGGGCTTCTAAAAAATATATAATGTTTGGTGGTTCTAAGTAATTTTCTAGCTAAAATACTGTACAAGTTATTTTGGAACTATGGTTCAAAAACAGGACTTTATCGTCACAACACGAGGGGACTCAATTTAAATCATAATTTTATTTCCACGTAATTAAAAATGGAGATAAAAAACAGATACAACACCATCAACAACACAGTAGGGTTGATTTGAGGGCTTCACAGAACAGTTGTATTTGTATTGAGATTAAATTATACACAGGTGGACTCTATTTACTAATTAGGTGACTTCTGAAGGCAATTGGTTCCATTAGATTTTAGTTAGGGGTATCAGAGTAAAGGGGGCTGAATACAAATGCACGCCACACTTTTCAGATATTTATTTGTAAAAAATTTGAAAACCATTTATCATTTTCCTTCCACTTTACAATTATGTGCCGCTTTGTGTTGGTCTATCATCTAATCCAATTAAAATACATTTACATTTTAGGTTGTTACATGACAAAATGTGGAAAATTTTAAGGGTATGAATACTTTTCCAAGGCACTGTAAGTGTACTTGTGGTGCACTTGCAGTGCACAGTATATTTACCTTTAGTAAATCAACCCCAATATGTCTGATACTAGCCAACACCCAACCCTGAGATGGAGCCTGGAACTAGGCATTAATATAGAGCATATAACAGAACACAATTTTCATATCTGTATGACTGTTAAGACATGATATTAGCCTGAGTTCACTGGATCAATACCCACAGCGTCTCCGTACTCAAAAGTCAACGGGTTTTGCAAACCTTTCTCACTTCTTCAGGACTGGTTGGGTAGGTGTTGCCATGAACTGTAGAATAGACCAAATGTATCAATATACACATTGTAAATACTTTTTCCAAGCAGAAACACTATTAAATTGCATGTATGTACATTGTTATCAGGACACATATAGGAGATGGATGGTTAAAAAAGTACTGCGGGCAGAACAGGAGCATACAAAAGAGGACAATTACCCAAGAAGCAAGTCTCAGATGGGCTATTGGTAAGGGTCATCTTGACTTATACCTGTCAACACCCATGTATACACCATATACTTCAGAGACATTGGTATGTACTTGCCAATTACTCAGTTTTGAGTAAATATATTAGGGATACACCTGATTTAAAAAGGTACAACAGCACATAACAGAGATTAAAAGCTGATGGCTGCAATACTCCCACCTTTAGCCCCGGTTCACACTAGTGCAACCTGGGATGCAAATTTGCGACAGAATCTCATGACAAGTGAAATCACATTATGTCCAATGGTGGGCATTCCAATCAATGCGACACAAGAATGGTGACACAAGAATGTGAATTTGAAAAAAGTTCCTGCACTACTTTGGTGTGACTTCAGTGAGTTATAGCCTCATATACTTTTAATGTTATCTCACAGAAGTTGCATCAGCATTAGAAAAGAAGCAGTTTCTGAGAGACTTTGATAACATCAGTATTTTTTTTTACCCTCTTCTCCTCCCAGGTCATCCTTGCTGCCTAAAAACTTCCTACCTTACACATTCCAAACATACTGTATATAACAAATGATGAGGTTTTAGAGATACTACTCAATGGTCTCCTATTGTTCTCTTCCTACTATCCCTGAGGAAAAACTGGTCATTCTTGCGAATTTTGAATTGGTCAGATGTGTTTGGAAAGTGGCAGTGGACCCTGGGAGTGATCTTACATATGTGTTCAAGTGCTTTTGATCTCTTTTGCTTAGAGACCCTGCTAATCCAGTAAGGAGGTGGCACTTTCGGTTATTTGGTGACCTGGAAGCGCTGCAAGCGGAGGTCATAGCACACAGCATTCTTAATTTAAGCGGATCATCCTTTTTAGGCCATAACTGGACACGGGGAGTGGACTCATATGTTTATTCATTTCTTTACCACATTTCACATTTATATTTATGTAATATTGTTTAAGAATGTGTAGTTTATTATTTTTCAATGTGACATTTCACATTCTATTCATCTCAGTACATAAAAAGGGACATTTTAAACAGAACACTATTCCTGCAAACTGTTTAAAAAACATACACTATATTGCCAAAAGTATTGGGATGCCTGCCTTTCCACACACATGAACTTTAATGGCATCCCAGTCTTAGTCCGTGGGGTTCACTATTGAGTTGGCCCGCCCTTTGCAGCTATAACAGCTTCAGCTCTTCTGGGGAGGCTGTCAACAAGGTTTAGGAGTGTGTCTATAGGAATGTCTGACCATTCTTCCACAAGCGCATAAGTGAGTTCAGGCACTGATGTTGGATAAGAAGGCCTGGCTTGCAGTCACCTCTCTAATTCATCCTAAAGGTGTTCTAATGGGTTGAGGTCACAACTCTGTGCAGGCCAGTCAAGTTCTTCCACCCAAACTCACTCATCCATGTCTTTATGAACCTTGCTTTGTGCACTGGTGCGCAGTCATGTTGGAGCAGGAAGCGGTCATCCCCAAACTGTTCCCACAAAGTTGGGAGCATGAAATTGTTCAAAATGTCTTGGTATGCTGAGAAGTAAGACTTCCCTTCACCAACCCCTAAAAGACAACCCCACATCATAATCCCCCTCCACTAAACTTTACACTTGGCACAATGCAGTCAGGCAAGTACCGTTCTCCTGTGGTGGTGTACTTTACATCACTACAGCCAACGCTTTGCATTGCACTTGGTGATGTAAGGCTTGCATGCAGCTGCTCGGCCATGGAAACTCATTCCATGAAGCTCTCTATGCACTGCTGTTGTGCTAATCTGAAGGCCACAGGATCTTTGAAGGTCTTTAGCTATTGACTCTGCAGACAGTTGGCGACTTCAGCATGCTCTGCCCCCGCTCTGTCATTTTACATGGCCTACCACTTGGTGGCTGAGTTGCTGTTGTTCCCAGTTGTTTCCACTTTGTTATAATCCCACTAACAGTTGACCGTGAATATTTAGTAGCAAGGAAATTTCACAGATGGACTTATTGCACAGGTGGCAACCTATCACGGTACCACGCTTGATTTCACTGAGCTGCTGAGAGCGACCCATTCTCTTACAAATGTTTTTAGAAGCAGTCTGCATGCCTAGGTGCTTGATTTTATAAACTTGTGGCCATGGAAGTGATTAGAACACCTGAATCCAATGATTTGGAGTGCTGGCCCAATAATTTTGGCAATATAGTGTATATAATTTGTAAATGTTGGAAAATTAATATATTTTAATATTTTAAGCTTTTTCAAAGGAATGTTATACTATAAAGAAGCTACATCAAACCATACCTAGTCTTAAACTGCTTCCCAGGAATAGTTAAATGGAAAGTATATCTGATGAATCTTTAACATATGATGGCAGGTGTTTTACATTTCTCTGAAGATGATAATCTATGTATTGTGACAGACAGCATAAGAGGGAAAAGATTCTAGAAATGGTCTGCTTGAAAGATTGATACGATTACGGATTTTAGGTGACAGATAAGACAGATCTTTTTGGTCTTTTAAATATGGTGAATTTTTTCTTCTTTTGTGAGGAAAACCTTGTTCAAAAGCTGCTTGAAGAAAGGTGATGAATTGATGGCTGTAGAGTGATGTCACATCATTATCCAGAATGGTATAATATGACTATTCCAATCTATCTTCAATAACTCTTCTACTCCTAGTTGTCTAAATTTGTGATAGTAATTTCAGAGTTGCTCTTGAGTGTTTCTAAAGCAAAAAAAAAAACCTTTTGATTTTTATTTTTAACTCGGAGTACATCTAAAATCATTAGAGGCTGAAAAATACTGTAGCTACAAAATCCTCTTCATATTGTATGGCACTAGAGGTGAGTTATAAATCTGTGACAGAGGATGGGCTGACAACATTAACCTCTACAAATTGTGAATCAAAAGGGATGCAAACAGCAGACTTTAGATTTTGAGGGGGGTTTTTTGTGTGATAATATTGTTATGTGAGAAATCTGACAGATTTGCAAGTTTTTATTTCCATGAAAAAAATTTCCATAAAAAAATAGAAACATTGTAATTCTTGTGTTTTAAAGTGTGTTTTGCGTGATTTTCTGCTTAAAAGAAAAAAAAGTATAATATATGAATAAATAAATATATGAATAAAATAAATACACATATAAATAAAAAATCATGATAAGTCATAAATAAATAATTAACCCCTAACCTTAAAAAATGAAATACAGTATTATTATTATTATTATTATTATTATTATTAATAATAATAATAATAATAATAAACACCCAAATAAAAAAGTATAATAATAAGAATTATTGGTATTGTTATTTTATTACTGTTTTAGGGGGCTAAGGTTATTGATTAATTATTATTATTACAAGTATTTATTTATTATTTTTATTTATTTGTGTATTTATTTTACATTTATTTATTCATTTATTAATATTATTGTTAATATTAACCGCTTGCCAACCAGCCACAGTACATTTACTGTGGCAGGGCGGCACCGCTGCGAAAAATCACGTTCATATGCGTGATTCGCGCTCCCAATGCGAGCGCACCCCCGCTGACCTGCGAGTGTCACGATTCGATCCCCAAGGGATCAATCATTCAATTTCAGCCAGTGATGTCTGGCTGAAGTCGGATAATCGGTCCCTGTCATATCCTGTCCTGTGTTGACAGTTATACAGGACAGGCTATGATGTCAATCTTCTCTGCCTGGGCACATTCTGTCCCAGAGAGAGATGAAGACATACAAAACGTGAGTACAAAGCACTTTCACTTAGAACACACCTAGGTCACATTTAACCCATTGATCACCCCCCCCAGTTAACCCCTTCACTGCCCTTTCACCAGTGTCATTATTTACAGTGTAGAGATTTTTTGCTGATCACTGTATTAGTGTCGCTGGCAACTTTCGATAGCATTAGCATCAGGTAGTGCCCCTCCCAGATAACGTCAGATTACCCGCTAGTACACCAGTAATCACATTTAACCCCTTGATTGCCAGGAACACGCTCACTTGCACACTAAACCTCCATTGCTCTTATAGTGTCTGAACGGATCAATATCTTTGATCAGATCAGCGCTATACCAGCGTTCACATTAGTATAGTGTCCCCAAAAATGCAGCGTTAGCGGGATCTGCCCCGTCACCTGCCAGCACCTGCGTTTCGCCCCTACGCCCCCCCTTCCCCTCCAGCAAGTGCAGTGTCAGTAAATAACTGTCACTTGATACATTACACACAAAACTGCAGAGTTCGCAGAATCAGGCTTGATCTCTGTTAGCACTTGTCAGTAAATTTTTTGTAGCAGTTCAAGCAGTCTCTGACAGCCAGACACTCTTTTTTCCGTGAGTCTCACTAGGTACCTATAAATTTAGTGGCCAAAATGTCCAACCAAAGGTACACTAGTGAAGTGGCCTACAGGATTCTAAGCAAGTCAGGTGAGAGTGAAGGGGAAGACTCACTGACAGAATCCGCCTCAGAATACAAACCTGTAGACAGCAGCGGCACCCTGACAGTTAGATCAGACAACAGAGAAGAGGTCCCTGCTAAGATCAGGTGTACCTGACCCCATTTCCAGGTTGCTGAGGTGGTACAAACGCATGATGACTCTCATATGCAGCAGAGTGCCAGTACTAGTGCCGCGCTACCTTTTGGTGAACTTGCGAGCACCAGTGGCCTAGTACATCCTGGTCTTATACATACCAGCACTGCTCAATACTTTTGGCAATACAGTAAATGTAGTATAGTTGTAGTATAGACTGTTTAATAACCACTTGCCCTCCAGAGGATTTACCTCCCTTCCTGGCCAGGCCATTTTTTGTGATACGGCGTTGCGTAACTTTAACTGACAATTGTGTGGTTATGCAGCGTTGCACCCAAATGAAATGAAATGAAATTTAGTGGTATTTGATAGTCTTATTTTTTTGCGCTCTAAATAAAAAAAGACTTTTTGCTATAAAACATATCCAGTAAAAAAATTTTAAAAATCAAATTTCATCATACGTTTAGGCCAAAATATATTCTGCTACATGTCTTTGCTAAAAAAAATCCCAATATGTGTAAATTAATTGGTTTACTGTATGTGAGAGTTATAGCGCCAGAGAGTGCGCATGTGCGGCCGGCGGGACAGACATGTCCCGATGAGGCTCCGCTTACCCGTCGGGTGACGGCACCCAGAAGCGGCGGGTCCCGGCCCGCGAAACACTCTAGGGGGATCCGATCCCCCGGGCAACCATCCCGCAGTCTGACCCGCCCGGGTCTGCGGCGGATTCTCCGCTCCAGGTCAGAGTACTCTGACCGAGGACTCGATCCCCGCTGAGAGCTGTGCACAGGCCCGCCCACTGCTGCACACAGCTCACCTCAGCACACAGCTCACCACTACACACAGGGAGAGAGCTGGGGGGGCTGAGTTCACTATAACAGCCCCCCCGTCCTGACAAGCAGCAAAATGGTTAAAGGGGCATCCTGGCACCAGGTACCCCCATCAACTAAAACCATCAAAGAGGCCCTGGCAAAGGCCTCCACCAAAATGGCCACCGCCCCAGCACGTGGAAGCAAGCATGCAGCAGGGGCATTTGCAGCTCTGCAGGCCCCGCAGTCCAGCCATCCCTGCACGTCTGAGGGTGAGTCTGACACTGAAACCGATGCCCCTACACAAGCCCTAACGCCTGACCTTGCACCTCCTGACCTCTTATCACGCTTTGAAAAAATGCTACACAAAGCTCTGAAACAAACCTCAGACCGCATCACTGCCACACTATCTAGGGAAATCCGTGAGCTAGGACAACGCACAGCGGACCTAGAACGGAGGGTAGATGGTCTTGACGCCTCGCTTCAGACACATGCGGATGACCTGGAGCTTCTGCGTGACGAAAACGCAACACTATTAACACGACTGGAGGACTTTGAAAACCGAGCGCGGCGCTCAAACTCACGTATCCGTGGCCTTCCAGAAACGATAGTCAATGTCCAATCCACGATAACAGCTCTGTTCCAAGAGCTTGCCCCGGCTATCCCAATCGACAGGTTGGAATTGGACAGAGTCCACAGGGCGTTAGCGCCACGACGCGCAGATGGTCCACCACGTGATATTATTGCCAAGCTCCACTTTTTCCGTACTAAGGAGCAACTCCTACAAGCTGCCCGTAGCACGGAATCTCTACAATTCCGAGGGCATTCCTACCAATTATTCCAAGATCTATGCCCCACAACAATCTCCAAGCGCAGGGCTATGAAACCCCATCTACAGGTGCTTCAACAACACGCCATACAATATAGGTGGAGCTTCCCTTTCGCAGTGCGATTCCGATACCAGTCCCAAGATTTCACCTGCAAAACTCCAGAGGATCTTTTAGACACCCTACGGGTCCTGCAACTACATCCCCCAGCGACGCCTCCAGAAAGAGCCAAGCGGAGATCCACATCCTGCTCGCCGCGGAAGTCCCTCCCCGCACATGCAACTGAAGGTCAATCCAATTTCCACAAGAGAGGGCGTTTTTCGTCTCCAGGACTAACCTCACAAGATACCATGGACTGAACGCGGTCCTACATTTATTCTTCTCTTTTCCCCCCCTTTTTATGCCACACACACCATACGGTGTACTCGTTTGGTTATCAGGGCGGTTAATACCGTTTTTATCCTTTCTCCCTCTACCTGTTGAATTTTGGTTGCCCCACCACCTGGGGATCGTTCTACACCCCCCTTCGGTGCTACATTGTTGCTTATATTTGGGATCCTGGACTCCGGCGACAAGGGAAGCTACACCCCTGCGCCAATGTTGTCTCAACAGCACTACTAATGCCGTCTGAGTCTAGGATCCTTGATTTTCTTGAATGTTGAATGTTCTTTTTATGTACCTGTGTTTTTGTTTTTTACCGGGACCTTGCCACCGTTTATTAATTACATTGCTGTCATCCTCGCGGTCCGCGTACCTGCACACTCCACCCTAGCCCCTGTGTTATTGGTTATTTATTACTGTTCCCTGGCCCACCCTGCCCAGGGTGTCCTTGGGAACCCACCTTTTTGGCCACTAATGGCCTACTACACCCCTTATTTCCTGTTACCTGTCTCATACCTTACCCCCCCTCCTTCCTTTCAACATGACTCCATGACTTTGCGCAACACACTCCGTAATGCTCTCATCCCCAACAGTAATTGTCAGGCTACCTCCCGAGTGAGAGGGCCCTGCTATTCAAACCACTATGCACTTTATCCATGGGCTCGTTGAATATCCTTACCCTGAATGTACAGGGTCTCAATATTCCACAGAAACGGAATAAGGCTTTCCAATCCTTTCCAACACTTAAAGCTCACGTGGTCTGTTTACAGGAAACACACTTCACTCCCAACTCCACTCCTAAGTTTTTTGGTCCTCGATATCCTCAGGTCTATACAGCCTCTGCCACCACCAAACGCAGGGGGGTACTGATTGCTTTCCACCGCACAACACCTTTCACGCTATGCACCGAAATCAAGGACCCAGAGGGTCGTTACCTCCTGTTAGTAGGGCAACTCCTAGTAGGGCAACCATTGTGGCATACTATGCACCAAACCAAGACCCCTTACCATTCCTCTCCCACCTACTATCGGTTATAGACCACCATAAGTGCGCAACTTTAATTGTTAGCAGAGACTCTAACAGTGTAATATATCCCTTTCTCAACAAATCTCCTCAACCACCCCCCGTCCCTGCCCCTAAACAAACCTTCCAAGCCATACTACAACGTTATTCTTTGATAGACACATGGCGGGAACTTAACCCGACTAAACGCCAATACACCTTCTATTCTCATCCCCGCCAGTCATTCTCCAGAATAGACCATATTTTCATTACCACCGCCTCTTCCACTCGGCTTCTGACCTCTGAAATAATTCCAATCCCCTGGTCTGACCATTGCGTCGTATTTACGGCTATGGCCTCGTTAGCTGCATCCCCCACTGAATCCTCTTGGATCATTAATGATAACCTGCTTGCAAACCCAGCACACTGTCTAGAAATCGAAGCAGCATTAAAAGACTATTTCACTCTTAACCAGTCGCCCGATATATCCCCACTCCTATTATGGGAAGCACATAAACCGGTATTACGAGGGTTCTGCATTAGCAAAGCATCCTTCTTAAATAAAACCAAAAGGCAACAACGTCTTTTACTGGAGCAAACCTATGATCGTTCCCATCAAACCTTTTTAGACGGCTCCTACACCGGCCAATCGTGAAGCCTTGGAGCGATCTAGATTGGCTCTAGATCTCTTTCTCACAGATCAAGCTGAACTCTCACTTCGTAGATCTAGACAAATATTATACTAGGGCGAATAAACCCAATACATTCCTCGCCCTCTCTCTTCGTAGGCTCCACCAACTCACTAAACCTATCCGGATTCGCACCTCCTCTGGCAACCTTACCAGTAACCCAGAACATATTCTACAGACCTTCCATAAACACTTGTCACAGCTCTACTCTTCTTCCACGCCTTTTGACCCCGCACAAGCTGATATGCTTCTCACTTCCATTTCCTTTCCGAAACTCTCAGAGTGCCAGTTGGCGACGCTTGAGCGACCCATCTCCCCTGCCGAAACTCTAGATGCTATTAAAAATCTAAAATTACGGAAACGCCCAGGACCGGATGGCTTCTCGGCTACCTATTATAGGAAATTTGCTCATCTCCTCACTCCCATCCTTACTAATGCTTTTAACGCTTTACTATCAGGCCGAACCTTCAACCATGAAACAGTGCAAGCGAACATCTCAATGATCCCAAAGCCAAATTCTGATGACACGCAGTGGTCTAATTATAGGCCAATTTCTCTCCTTAACATTGATATCAAACTGTTAGCAAAAATCCTCTCTTCGCGTCTTAACTTGTGTATTGGTTCTCTAATTCATAATGACCAAGTGGGCTTTATCCCAACTAGACAAGCAGGAGATAACATCAGGCGTGCATCTCTTTTAGCTAACTTAGCCAGGGCTCGTAATATTCCTGCCTGTTTCCTCTCCCTAGATATCCGGAAAGCATTTGATACCGTCTCATGGCCATACCTCAACTATATTTTGCACCATTGGGGTTTTGGCTCACACTTCTTAACCTGGATCTTCTCGCTGTCTCAAGAGCCTTCAGCCAGAATTAGGTATCTGGGGCACAGGTCAGCTCAGTTCCCGATTTCTAGAGGCACGAGACAGGGCTGTCCTCTGTCCCCCCTGCTCTTTGCCCTGGCTATAGAGCCCCTAGCCCTCTTAATCAGAGCTAATCCGGATGTTAAGGGAATCGAAATAGGGGGCACACATCATAAATTATGTCTCTTTGCGGATGACGTCTTGCTCTTTCTCACATCTCCATTGACTTCCTCGCCTTCCTTACTCCGGCTTCTCGAGAAGTTTGGCGAGCTCTCGG
The DNA here is from genome assembly GCF_062004578.1 of Staurois parvus. NCBI lineage: Eukaryota > Metazoa > Chordata > Amphibia > Anura > Ranidae > Staurois > Staurois parvus. Next base: position 292,638 of record NW_028318059.1, read on the forward strand.
GCCTAATAATAAACCCTAATAAATCAACAGCACTCAACATTTCTCTCCCCCCTTTAGAATTGGCGCACTTGAAGCAGATTTTACCATTCCCTTGGTCACAGTGCCATATCCCTTTCTTGGGAATCAAACTGACTCCTAAGCCATCAGACCTTTATGCAGCTAATTATTTTCCGATGCTAAGCCACCTTTCTGCCCTTCTGACCAAATGGTCTTCCCTTCCCCTCGCATGGCTTGGCAGAGTAGCAGTTATTAAGATGTCAATCCTCCCAAAAATTCTATATCTGTTTAGAGTCCTCGCAGTCCCAGTCCCCCCTCATTACCTTCGCACACTGCAGCTTCGCATCTTTTCCTATGTTTGGGGCAATACTCGCCCTCGTATACCTCGCTCCACCCTCTATCGCCCTAAGCTCAGTGGAGGTCTAGGCCTACCCGATATTAGCAAATACTATCTAGCAGCGCACTTAGCCCAGTTACCTAAATATCATGCAACTTTTGAAATCCCTCAATGGGTTGTGCTTGAATCGATTGAATGTGACCCCTTATCCACAGCTAACTTGCTCTGGTTGAGACCAATAGACCGCCGCACTATATCCAACCCCATCACGGCTCACTTCCTATCCTTGTGGGACAAATTGAAAACCCGCTATCTCCTTCAATCTCCACATAATCCTATGCTCTCGTTCCTGCGAAACCCAGCTTTTCCCCTGGCCTGGCAGACACCCCTTTTATTCAAAGCCTGGTCCTCTGCTAATTTATTCCGTACACATCACTTCCTACAGAGGAATAAGTTTAAATCCTTTGCCTCGCTGCGGGAAACACATGGCCCCCCAGCCTCCGAGATATCTCGGTACTTGCAGTTACAACACTTTTACGCCCCCTACACCACAATAATCAATCGACCAGACACCATGTCTATTTTTGAACGAGCGTGCTGCAAAGACCCTCATAGACGTGGGCTTATCTCCTGCTTATATTCACTCTTTACTACCTCGATTACCACGTCCCCCCCTCTGTATACCCACAAGTGGGAAGTGGATTTGGGTAAGGAACTTGATCCGTCTGAATGGGACCATATTTGGGCCAACACAAAATCATCCTCACAGAACATTGTAGCATTGGAAACAAATTATAAAGTCTTAAAACGCTGGTACTTGGTCCCGGCGAGAATTGCAAAATTCACCCCTAATTACTCGCCCAACTGTTTTAGAGGCTGTATAGACACAGGAACACATTACCATATATGGTGGGACTGCCCAATAGATCGAATCTTTTGGGATGAAATTTTCGCCATGTTATCTACACTTAGCACTACTACCCTACAACCCGACCCAATGACCGCCCTACTCAACCAGTGCCCCCCTGGCATCTCCAATTCGCAATTTAAGCTCATCATGCAAGTTACGACAGCGGCTAAACAGGTTATAGCGAAATCCTGGAAATCTCCCACCCTAAGTGTCGCGGCCGTCAAAACCAGAATAACGCAAGCCATGATACATGCAAAGGTGGAAGCCACAATTCTTGACACGATTCCTAAATTCTTACGCATATGGAGCCCCTGGGTAGAGCGCTTCCTCCCGCCTAATTTTGACGAATCACTCCTTCTCCCCTGATTTGTGTATTATGTGCTAAAGATATTGTCATTGGCCCTTTGTACACAATACGTAGGAGTGATTGTACACCTGCCGAACGCTCATGGAGTCATTGTTGCTGTTCCTCTTCCCCTCCCCTCCCCCCCCACCCCTGTCTGACCCCCCTTTAAACTTCCCCCTATTTCTTTAACGCATTTGGGAGACATCATTTTGATTGGCTGGAACAATAGTGTCTTTTGTTGTCAACTATTACCTACCTGTTTCCACTAGTAATGCATAGACAACTGTACTATGACCCTCATTCATATTGTTTTTTTTTTTCATGTTCTATTGCCATTTCAATGTCCACTGTACATTAGCAATGTCTCTTTGTTTGTCACACTCTGATTTATTGTTAATAAAATTGTTTGAACAAGAGAGTTATAGCGCCTACAAATGGCGGTATATATACTGTAACACATTTTTTTATACTAGTAATGGTGGCGATCAGCGACTTCTAGCGGGACTGCACTAGGCATTTAGACACTGGGGGGGGACTGACTGTCACTGACATCCCCAGTGACACTAATACAGTGATCAGTGCTAATAAAAAGCAGTGACACTGAACTAATGACACTGGGCAGGAAGAGTTAACATCTGGGGCAATCAAAGGGTTAACTGTGTGCTTTGTGTGTTTCATGTTATGTACTGTGTGTGTTTTACTATGTAAGCATGCTGCTTTGTATTGCTCTGCTATGCTGCTTTGTATTGTTTACATACAGACCTCTCTCCTGTCAGTGTTCCTCGGCGATCACCGGGTGCTGGTGGGGAATCTGTGATCGACAGCTGTAGCCGCCAATGGCGGTGCGGGTAGGGCAGCGAATGTGCGCCCCCTACCCGGAAGTGCAAAATCACGTATATATATTTTGCACAGCCCTACCGCCCTGTAGCAGTAGTTCTGCTAGAGGGTGGTCGGAAAGCGGTTAACCACTAGGGGACCGCCCACAGTATATATACTGCAGCAAAGCGGCCCCTGTAGGCAGGATCACGTAAATAAACGTGATCCTTGTTTACATGCTAGGGGGTGCACGCAAGGCGCGTGACCGCCCTGCCCGCAGCACCGATTGCGGTCGTGAGTGTCAGTCACTGGGTCCCGGCCAGTGATTACCCGCCGGGTCCCGGCTATTGCCGGCAAACACTAATACAGAGCACAGTTGCATTGTTTTCAATGCAGCTCTGCTCCCTGTCAGTTCCCAGCTCACTGTTCTGGAGAGCAAAGCTTAGCTTTCCGGGACAGCGTGCAACAGTGAAGGACATACCCCCGCCCACTAGTAAAACACTCCCCTCACACAGCTAACCCTTTGATTGCCTAAAAAGGTTAACCCCTTGCTCCCCAGTGCCATTATTACAGTGCCAGTGGTTTTTTTTGCACTGATCACTGTATTGGTGCCACTGGGGATGTCGGTGACCCCAAGTCAGTTCCCCCCCAGTGTCAGAATGTCCGCCGCAGTCCTGCAGTCCCGCCATAAGTCGCTGATCACGGCCATAAGTCACTGATTGCTGCCGTAAGTCGCTGATTGGCACTATTATTAGTATACAAAAAAAATATCCAGTATCTATACCGCCATTTGTAAACCAATTTACACGTATTGGGATTTTTTTTAGCAAAAACATTGAGCAGAATACATTTTGGCTGACATTTATGATGAAATTTGATTTTTAAATTTCTTTACTGGACGTTTGATAGCAAAAAGTCCAAAATATTGGTTTTTTTTCTCAAAATAACACCGAAAGAAAGCCCAATTCATGGGGAAAAAAGGATGTAAATTTCATGTTTGTGCAGCATGACCACACAATTGTCAGTTAAAATGATGCAGCACCATAACACAAACCGCTTATGCAACCGATTCCTGACCGCCCTATAGCAGAAATACTGCTACAGGGTGGCACAGGTGTGCAAAATCACATATATATATATATATATATATATATATATATATATATATATATATATATAAACACGTGCTTTGCACTCCCGTGGTTTTCACGCCCCTCCCAGATAGCGTCAGATTGCCCATCAGTACACCAGTAATCACATTTAACCCCTTGATTGCCAGGACACGCTCATACACAATAAACCTCGATTGCTAGTATAGTGTCTGAACGGAGCAATATGTTTGATCAGATCAGCACTATGCCAGCGTTCACATTAGTATAGCGTACCCCAAAATGCAGCATTTGAGGGATCAGCCTCGCCACCTGCCATCACCTGCGTTTAGCCCCTACACTTACCCCCCTCCCCTTCTCCCTCAGCAAGTGCAGTGTCAGTAAGTCACTGTCACTTGATACATTGCACACAAAACCGCAGTGTTGGTAGAATTGGGCCTGATCTCTGTTAGCACTTGCCAGTAAATTTTGATGACTCTCATATGCAGCAGAGTGCCAGTACTACTGCCACGCTACCTTTTGGTGAATTGTCGAGTACTAGTGGCCTAGTACTTCCTGGTCTTTCACATACCTCTTAGATTGTAAGCTCCCAGGATCTGGCCCTCCTAACCCTCTTGTATTGAAGTGCATTGTTGCTGTATTGTCTTCTGTTATATTGTACAGTGCTGTGCAAAACTGTTGGCGCTATATAAATCCTATATAATAATAATAATAATACCAGCACTGCAGTATGACTTGGTGACGTGGCAAGTCCCATAAGTGCAGTACAAGCCGGTGCGGTGGCGAGCACAAGTATTGTCCTGCAACCACCAAGAATTCACACACAGGCCCATAGAGCCCCTAGTATCTTTCCGGATGTGCTTGAAAATCCCAATTGTCAGCCCACAAATTCTGCATCACCCATACTTTCACTGCCCAACCCGGAATTCAGGTGGAAACAGCAAATTTAACTACTCCCCTTGATTTTTTAGAGCTGTTTTTCACGGAAGATCTGTATGCATCGATTGTGAATCAAAGCAATTTATATGCACAACAATCTATCGCCGCCAACCCAAATTCAAACCTTTCCAGACCATTCGCATGGAAACCCATTACGGTTTCCGAATTTATATTTTTTTGGGCCTGACCCTCAACATGGGCATTACTAAAAAAATTGCGGTTGTATTGGTCCACAGACCCGATTCATCATATGCCCGTGTTCTCTGCTGCCATTGCCAGGCATAGATGTGAAAGTATAATGTGTTTTATGCATTTCAACAACAATACACTCTGTCATCCTCGGGGTGACCCTGAATTTGACCGGCTCCACAAAATTCAGCCCCTCACAAATCACCTTTACCAAAAATTTGCAGATGTCTATACTCCCCAGTAAAAAATCTGTGTTGATGAGTCCCTCATTAATTTTTCTGGCTGCCTTGCATTCAAACAATTTCTCCCCTGTAAGCATGCCAGATATGGGGTCAAGATGTAGAAGACCTGTGAGAGGACAACAGGCTATACTTATAAGTTTCGGATTTATGAGGGAAAAGATAGTCACGTTGAGCCCCCTGGACGCCCAGGCTACATGGGGAGTAGAGGAAAGATAGTTTGGGAGTTGGTGTCATCCTTTTTCCATATGGGGTACCACTTATATGTGGTCAATTTATATTCAAGTGTGTCACTATTTAGACATTTGTACAATCTTGGAACTGGTGCATGTGGCACCATGTGCCCACCATTAGCAGTGGGTGGATGCAGGGCAGTATATTCTAATGGTGGGTATACCACATACTTTTTCTGTCAGAGATTTCTTCTCTTTTTTTCATTCAGTCCTCAGGCTGCATACAAAAAAAGGAACATAGCCTATACAGTAATACCTCAGTTTACGAATGCCTCTGTTAACGTAATTTTCAGTTTATGACTGAAAATCCATTGAAAATAATGCCTCGGTTTATGAATTTGTTACTAATTTTTTTCACAATATGAAATGTATGTCAGTGCTGATTTTTACATGCAATTGCCGTCTTTTTTTTTTTCTTCACTATAGTTCACAACATTAGCTGTCAGTTTCCCCGCAGCTAAAGGATACTTTGCATCTTTTAGGAAACTGAAAGGAAACATTGTATATTTTAAGAAACTGAAAGGAGAAACATTGTTTCTTTTTGGGAAATAAACTAAAAGAAACTTTCTCTCATTTAGCTGGAGGGGGAAAGTGACAGATGAATTTCTTAACTACTGTATAGTGAAGAAAAAAAAAATCGGTAATTGCAGTTAAAAACTGGCACCTGACAGCTGAGTGTAAAATAATTGTTTTAATTGCTAGCAATTCTTTTACATTCAGCTGTCAGTGGGTGTCAGGCATGGACTGGCCAGCAATGGTGGGACTCACCTGCCTTTTGATCTGCAGTACCAGGGCTGGCCAGCGGGTGCTCCCAGCAATCAGAGACTCAACCTTTCAGCCAGCTAACACCTGGAACTGATGATACTGGTGTATTTAAGGGATGGTCAGACTTGCAGACTCTGCCTTGGTGTTGTGTTTGTCCTGGGCCCTGTATCTGTCCTGCATCCTGTTTCTGTTCCTTTGCTGACCCTGCCTGATCTGAACCGCTGCTGACTTCTCCTGCTCTGATCCCGGCTCGCTCCTGACCATCCCTCTGCCTGACCCTCTGTACCACGCTGCTTGCTACCTGTTCTGATCCCTGGCTTGTGACCCTGACCATCCCTCTGCCTGACCCTCTGTACCACGCTGCTTGCTACCTGTTCTGATCCCTGGCTTGTGACCCTGACCATCCCTTTGCCTGACCCTCTGTACTACGCTGCTAGCTACCTGCTGAACCTGGCCTGTGACCCCGACCCATCTCCGCTTGCTCCCCCTGTACCTACCTGCCCTATTGATATTGACCCGGCCTGCCTGACGACGCTTGCTTGTATGTACTGTTATCTGTAGGTGGTTGGTTTGGTTTGTTTGCACTGTATTATGTTTTAGTATTGCACTGCGTTTATGTTTGTATGGTTAGTGTTAATAAATTATATTGTTTATCACATATCTGAAGTCTGCGTTTCCCTGCGTCAGTCACATACCTCTGGTCACACCCTGGAGCCCTGACAGTGGGGAACCCCGCTGACAGCTGAAACATTAACACATGGTTGTCACTACTAAAATACCGCATGAGTTAATAAAATAACTTAAAAATAAAAATTTTTTAGTAGCGTTTACTGTTTTTCTGACCTTCAGAATGGATTAATTGGTTTTCAATGGATTCCTATGGGAAACAGTGTTTTGGTTTACAAATTCTTCGCTATGTGAAATGTCCTACAGAATCAATTAAATTCGCAATCCGAGGTATTACTGTATACCCGACAAGGACCAGCGACGTACTGGTACATCACTGGACTTTGAATGGTTATACCAGGATGATGCCTACAGCCTACAGCTGCAGGCATCATCCTGGTATAATTTTTTTCAGGATCAGCTTTCATGTAAAAGCAATTCTAGTGGCTAATTAGCTGCAGGATTGCATTTACAAGTAGCGGGAGACGATGCCCCACTGCCTTCTCGGCAGTCCCATGCCATCGGGGCAATCTGAGAATGCAGCTGGTGTTTCTGCCAGCTGACCATAGAGCTGCTGGAGACCGGAATGGTAGCAATTATCTCTATAGTCTAAGAAATCAGAAGCTACGAGCATTTCATCACTTCAGTTTCACAGGATATAAACAGCACCATTTGTAAATTGGGAAAGCATCTGATCACACCAATCTTGGTGAGATTAGATAATATAAGGGCAGAGGAGATATCGAGAGCCTGATAGAGCCCAGATTTCTCAAAAAAGAATATGACAATGCCCATTGAAGTTATAAGGGATATTTGCATTCCCTGTGATAGCATTAAATGTGATAAAAAAAATTAAGGGGACAGTGTTAAAATAATTTAAAAAATCAAAATAACTAAAAAAAAGTACCCTCGCCCCCTCACACATGCGCGCATCTGCGTTCGTGAGCGTTGACCCCGTGCCAGTATGGAAACAGCAGTTGCACCATGCATGTGAGGTATCGCCGTGAAAGTCAGATCAAGAGCAGTAATTAACTAGTAACTAGACCTCCTCTGTAAATCTAAAATGGTAGCTTGTAAAGGCTTTTAAAACGTTGCCTATGGATATTAAATACGTATGCAGTTTGTTACCATTGCACTGATCATGCGCAGTTTTAAAGCATGTCATGTTTGGTATCTATTTACTCGGCATACCATCATCTTTTATATTTTACCAAATTGGCCAATATTTTGTGTTTTTGTGCATTAAAAGTGAAAAAAGTGTATTTTATTTTAAAAAATTGTGTTTGAAAAATTGCTGCGCGAGTACTATGTGACATAAACAATTGCAGCACCCACCATTTTATTTACTAGGGTGTTTACTTTAAAAAAATATATAATGTTTGGGGTTTAAATTAATTTACTAGCAAAAAATATTGATTTTTTTCATGTGAACAAAAAGTGTCAGAAAAGGCTTGATCTTCAGGCGGTTAGAAGAGTGAGTGATGTGTGGCATAAACTTCTAACGCTGGGCATAAAATGCCCCCACCCCCTAAAACAACCCTTTTTTGGAAAGTAGACACCCCAAACTATTTGCTGAGAGGCATGTTGAATCAACAGAAGAATTTATTTTTTTACCACAAGTTTTTGGAAAATGACAAACAAAAAAAATGTTTTTGTTTTTATACAAAATTGTCATTTAAATGATTTATTGCTCACACATGCCATGGGTATATGTGGAATTACTCCCCAAAATACATTCTGCTACTTCTCTCGCGTATGGGGGTACCACATGTGAGAGACGGTTTGGCAGTCTAGCCAAGTACAGGACCCCAAAATCCAATAAGCACCATCAGGCTTTTAAAGGGCTTTATTTCCTCATTATACTTCCTGACTACCTATCACAGTTTCATAGGCTCTGAAATGCCAGGATAGCACCAAACCCCCCCCCCCAAAAGACCACTTTTTGGAAAGTAGACACCCCAAGGAATTTGATAAGAAGCATGGTAAGTATTTTGCAGATCTCATTTGTTACCACAAGTTTTTGAAAATTGAAGAAAAAAAACAAAAACATATTTTTTTCTTTTTTTTTTTATATTTCAAAACCATGTGAGAAAAAATGAGATCTGAAAAATACTCACCATGCCTCTTTTTAAATTCCTTGGGTTGTCTACTTTCCAAAAGGGGAAATTTGGGGGGGGGGTTGGTGCTATCCGGGCATATCAGGGCCTTCAAAACTGTGATAGGTAGTGAGGAAGTGAAATGAGGAAATTACGCACGTTCAGGCTTTCAAAGTGGTCATTGGATTTCAGGCTCCCAAAAAGTCTCACACATGTGGTACCCCCATACTCGGTAGAAGTAGCAGAATGTATTTTGGGGTGTAATTCCACATATACCCATGACTTGTGCGAGAAATATATAATTTAAATGACAACTTTGTGTAAAAAAAAAAAAAGTTTTTGTCATTTTCCAGAAACTTGTGGAAAAAATAAATCTTCCATGGACTCAATATGCCTCTCAGCAGATAGCTTAGGGTGTCTACTTTCTGAAAAGGGGTCATTTGAGGGTGTTTGTACTATCCTGGTATTTTAGCACCTCAAGAAATGTGATGGGCAGTCAGAAAGTAAAAGCTGTGTAAATTCCATTATCTATACCATTGTAGACGCTATAACTTTCACTTTTTTTAACCAAAAAACATGGGGTAGAATACATTTTGTCCTAAATTTATGACAAAATTTTAGTTTTTTTGGATATTTTTTATCATAGAAATGAGAAAATATTGTTTTTTAAAAAAAAAATCTCAAAAATGTTTTTGTTTATAGCGCCAAAAATAAAAAGCGCACAGGTGATCAAATACCACCAAAAGAAAGCTCTATTTGTGTGAAAAAAGTACTTAAGTTTCATTTATGTACCATATTGCATGACCGCGCAATTGTCAGTTAAACTAGTGCAGTGCTGTATAGCAAAAAAAATGGCGTAAATTGCAGTATCTATACCATAGTTTGTAGACGCTATAACTTTCACACAAAGCAATCAATATACACTTATTGGGATTTTTTTTTCACCAAAAACATGTAGCAGAATACATTTTGGCCTAAATTTATAACTAACTGAGTTTACTATATATTTTTTATAGCCGAAAATAAAAAATATAGTTTTTCTTCAAAATTTTTGGTCTTTTTTTGGTTATAGCGCAAAAAATAAAAAGCGCACAGGTGACCAAATCCCACTAAAAGAAAGCTCTATTTGTGTGAAAAAAAAGACATACATTTCATTTGGGTACAGCATTGCATGACCGCGCAATTATCAGTTGAACTAGTGCAGTGCCGAGTAGCAAAAAGAGGCCTGGTCATTAACAGGGGTAAATCCTCTAGAGGGCAAGTGGTTAAATATCATTTGACTATTTACTTTACCCATAACAACTTGATAAAAAAATAATAGGGTCAGTTCAGGAAGCAGTATTTTCATCTTTAAAATTTGAGATAAAATACCTTATAGCATTTTTCAAACACTTTTTAGCAATTAACCAAAAAAAAAAAGGCATATAGTATTTAATTGAAATATGCAGTATTTATCTCACCGTAGAAATATAGCCAAATCAGTGCAGTCCCTGCAGTATAATCATTAATACAAAAGAAAAAAGCTGACTTAAATATCAATCAAAGGGAAGCAGCTTTCACAGGACACATGTGATGTATCAAAAAAACCTGTTAAATTAAGTAAATACAAAATATCTTTATAAATGTCAAATATTGAATGAAAATAGTATTAAAATAAAACAACACACACATATACAAGTGAAACTCGAAAAATTAGAATATCGTGCAAAAGTTAATTTATTTCAGTAATGCAACTTAAAAGGTGAAACTAATATATGAGATAGACTCATTACATGCAAAGCAAGATAGTTCAAGCCGTGATTTGTCATAATTGTAATGATTATGGCTTACAACTCATGAAAACCCCAAATCCACAATCTCAGAAAATTAGAATATTACATGCAATCAATAAAACAAGGATTGTACATAGAACAATATCAGACCTCTAAAAAGTATAAGCATGCATATGTTCTCAGTACTTGGTTTGGGCCCCTTTTGCTGCAATTACTGCCTCAATGCGGCGTGGCATGGAAGCTATCAGCCTGTGGCACTGCTGAGGTGTTATGGAAGACCAGGATGCTTCAATAGCGGCCTTCAGCTCTTCTGCATTGTTCGGTTTCATGTCTCTCATCTTTCTCTTGGCAATGCCCCATAGATTCTCTATGGGGTTCAGGTCAGGGGAGTTTGCTGGCCAATCAAGCACAGTAATCCCACGGTCATTGAACCAGGTTTTGGTGTTTTTGGCAGTGTGGGAAGGTGCCAAGTCCTGCTGGAAAATGAAGTCAGCATCACCATAAAGCTCGTCTGCGGAAGGAAGCATGAAGTGTTCTAAAATCTCCTGGGAGATGGCTGCATTGACCCTGGACTTAATGAAGCATAGTGGACCAACACCAGCAGATGACATGGCTCCCCAAATCAACACAGACTGTGGAAACTTCACACTGGACTTCAAGCATCTTGCAGTGTGTGCCTCTCCATTCTTCCTCCATACTCTGGGTCCTTGGTTTCCAAATGAGATGCAAAAGTTGCTCTCATCAGAAAAGAGGACTTTGGACCACTGAGCAACAGACCAGGTCTATTTTTCTTTAGCCCAGGTAAGACGCTTCTGAAGCGGTTTGTTGTTCAGGTGCGGCTTGACAAGAGGAATACATTTGAAGCCCATGTCCAGGATCCGTGTGTGTGTGGTAGCTCTTGATGCACTGACTCCAGCCTTAGTCCACTCCTTGTGAAAGTCCCCAACACTTTTGAATGGCCTTTTCCTGACAATCCTCTCCATGCTGCGGTCATCCCTGCTGCTTGTGCACCTTTTTCTTCCACACTTTTCCCTTCCACATAACTTTCTGTTAATGTGCTTTGATACAGCACTTTGGGAACATCCAACTTCTTTTGCAATTACCTTTTGAGGCTTTCCCTCCTTATGGAGGGTGTCAATGATGGTTTTCTGCACAACTGTCAGCTCAGCAGTCTTTCCCATGATTGTGATTCCTACTGAACCAGACTGAGAGACCATTTGAAGGCTCAGGAACCCTTTGCAGGTGTTATGGCTTAATTAGCTGATTAGAGTGGGACACTTTGAGCCTAGAATATTGCACCTTTTCACAATATTCTAATTTTCTGAGATTGTGGATTTGGGGTTTTCATGAGCTGTAAGCCATAATCATCACAATTATGACAAATCACAGCTTGAACTATCTTGCTTTGCATGTAATGAGTCTATCTCATATATTAGTTTCACCTTTTAAGTTGCATTACTGAAATAAATGAACTTTTGCACGATATTCTAATTTTTGAGTTTCACCTGTATAAATACCCTTCTTTCACCAATAAAAGGACAACATTGTAGAAGAAGGATATTTATGTGTGTAATTTTTGATATTTTCATTCGGTATTTGACAAGCACAGTATAAAGATATTTTGTATTTACTTAAAGTGTTATTAAACCCAGGACCCTGTATTCACTCTATCTGGTCTCGCACAGTACACACAACATGGAAATGCAATTATTTTAGTAAATATAAACTGCTAAATACCTTTTCTCATCAACAGTATATAGCAGCCTTGTGACTTTTATTTGATTTTACTGTTGTGGGTTTAGTAACACTTTAAAGTATAACTAAAGGAAAAACTTTTTTTTAGTTTTGGATGGAGTGGAGAGGTATTAGAACCCTTGTCAAGTTTTTATTGCTGTCTGTGCTGCCATTTGGGAGATTCACCCACTCAATTAGCCCCATTAACCATAATCATTAAAAGTGAAAGTAAAAGAAAATCTTAAATTTTGGGTTGTCCCTAGAAAAATAATAGAGAAGAAATTTTAGCTCTGGTGACCTGGGTATTCTGACTCCAACTTTTGTATTAGTGACATATCCCTTGTTAAGACCTCTATGTCTGGCCTGTGTAAGCAGATAAAATCATCACGGAAAGACTATCAGATAGCACAACTCACCAAACATCTGTTTTTCTCATCCACTGATATTCATTGTAGCGAAGAATCTGTTTACTGTTAACTGGCTCACTACCTCTGCTGGAAGTTTATTCCAAACATCAATTACTCTTTCAGTAAAATAGTACTTTCTGAGATTAGTTTTGAACTGTCCTTCATAACGTTCCTCTAATTTTTCCTCATAGCTAAGCTCCTCCATGCCTCTTATCAGTTTAGTTGCCCTTCTCTGTACTTTCTCAAGTTCCCCAATGTTATTTTTGTGAATTGGTGCCCAAAACTGAACTGCATATTCCAGATGAAGTCTTACTAATGATTTGTACAGGGGTAATATGATATCTCTCTCTCTGGAGTCTATACCTCTTTTCATAAAAAAGAGGATTTTTCTCGCTTTAGAAACCACAGCTTGGCATTGCATGCCATTATTAAGCTTGTGATCTACCAGAACCCCCAGATCCCTCTCCACCATTGATTCCCTCAATTGTACTCCCCCTAGTATGTATAATGCATGAATATTCTTAGTCCCCAAGTGCATCACCTTACATTTATCAATATTAAACCTCATTTGCCACATAGTTTTCCAATTAAAGAGTGCAGTGAGGTCAGCTTGTAAGTTGGAGACATCCTGTAAGGACATTATTCCACTGCACAGCTTGGTGTCATCTACAAAGACTGAAATTGTATTTTCAATCCCAAACCCTATATTGTTTATAAATATATTAAAAAGTAAGGGTCCCAACACTGAACCTTGGGGTACACCACTGACAACCCTAGACTATTCAGAGTATGAATCATTAACCACTACTCTCTGAATACGATCTTTTAGCCAGCTTTCTTTCCATTTACATCCAGATTTTTCCAAGCCAATAGACTTTACCTTACACATTAGCCGTGTGTGGGGAACTGTGTCAAACACTTTTGCAAAATCTAAGTATACCACATCCACCACAACCCCTCTGTCCAAGGTTTTTCTCACCTCCTCATAAAAAGAAATCAGATTTGTTTGACAACTTCTGTCTTTCATGAATCCATACTGTCTGTTGCTTAAAATATTTTTTTCCAGCAAGAACTCAACTATGTGGTCTTTTAATAAACTCTCCAGTATCTTCCCAACTATAGAAGTTAAACTAACGGATCTATAATTACTTGGTAAAGATTTTGACCCCTTTTTAAATATTGGCACCACATTGGCCTTACGCTAATCCACTGGTACTATGCCAGTCATTAAAGAGTCCCTAAAAATTAGAAACAATGGTTTTGAAATGACAGAGCTCAATTCTTTAAGGACCCGTGGGTGTATGCCATCCGGTGCAGATGCTTTATTTATTAGCTTCTGGAGTAGGAATTCCTTCCCTGTTGTCTGGTATTTGGTCACACTCAACTAATGTTGGCAATGGTATGCCCTTATTTGCCTTGCTATGGGAGACCATGAACCCATTGGTCCTTCTGCCAGAGGTTTCTACATGACCAGAACAGGTGTTGAGAGTATATGGTGTTGCATGTTCCTAAATGCCCCAAAGGCCTCAAAGAATCTAGGTTTAACCAGGGGTCTGTTTCTCTGCTCATCTATTATGGCATACATACTGGTAGCTTTCTCAGGTTAATCCTTTGGATATATTTTGACTAGACATACCTTGGCACAGCATTTTTGGCTTAATCTTTCTCCACAGACTTCAGTACATGAAGAAGAATCATTTGTTGTGGCTGGAACACGGCCTTGTTGCTCCCTGTCATGATTTGAAAAAGGGCTAGATGTAGATTGCTGCTGTGGATTGTCTGGAAGTGGAGCAGGATGCATAGCTGAAACACGTTTGTCACTACTGCATTCTGTGCACTTAATGGCAAATTTACAATTTTTGGGAAAATGGTCATAAGAAGTCCAGCACCTATAGAATATTCCAAGTTTCTGGAAAATCTCCCTGCATTCTTGTACAGTCTTTGTTGTTTAGCCATGACATTTCTTAAGAGGGTGAGATTTTTTGTAAATAGGGCACTGATGATTAGGATCTTTATCTCTATCACTCTAATCACACTGGTGAGCAGGAGAGGATACGGTGAGATGTCTGTCTTTTTAGCAGATACTGCTCTATTTACAGTAAGTCTGTATGTTTAGCTGCTTTGTTATCATACCTTGATGATGATTAAGCAGGCAAGTTAGATTCACCAAAGCTGGGATCATTTCTCGTCCAGGCTTGTTCACTGATGAACTTGCAAAAATATGAGAATCAAGGAAAGGATACGCTATTGTCTCTTATATTTTGAGCCCTGTTGTGTCATTTTCTCTTGCAGGCTTTATGGCAGTTTAGACACAACTAGATTCACACCGTAAGCGGTGTCCAGATAGTTTAGTCCAAGTAGACGATGGTCTGTCTTTGCCAACCCTAGCTCCATGAGGAGGTTGCTTAGTTCTTGCAGCTTGCGATGATACTTGTTACCTATTTTAGGAAAGTTTTGTAGTCTCTTGAATAAAGCACTTTCTATGGCTTCAGAGCTACCATAGAACCATAGGTTTGTTCAAGTCTTGCCCATGCAGCAGCAAAATCTGCATCTGGGTAGTCAACATGTTCTGCTCTGAGTCTTTTGACACAATCTGCAGATTCTGTCCCCAGCCACTTTATGAACAAATCAAGTTCCTCCTTTGCAGAAAGGTTATGATCAACAATAGCAGCTTTAAAGGTTTAAAGGTTAATCTCCAAGCCCTATAGTTTTCTGTATAATCGTCAAACTTTGAGAGTTTAATGTTAATGAGCTTACGTCGAATCATATTTCTGGGGAAATCAGACAGGTCTGATCTCTCACTTTTTGGTGCCAAAGCTACTCGTGGGACCCTTTGGGCGTGAAAGCTCTCTGGTGAGCAAGGGTTAGGTTTACCATGATATAATGACATTGCAGGAGCATTTAGCTGTGATTTAGTCTCTAAGGCTTCTGCTGGCTGTTGCATGAACTGTGACTTGTCATTGGGGGTCACCTTATTGTTGCCAGGAGGTGATGTGGTTTGCTGTGTAGATGCACTTGCGTTGTGGACTTGAAGAGGCTCAGGATTTTGCATGTTGGAGGTCTCTGTGATGAGAGTCTGAACAGTATTGTTGGTAAGAGGTACAAGAAGTGATTGTGTATCATTGCAAACATAATGCCTTAGCACATACTGTATTCATTGGTGCATTCAACTGGATCTTCCAGTTCTGCTGGAATAAAACAGTCTGAATTAGTGCATTCTCCCATTGCTTGTTCAAGGACCTTCAGCCTTGCTAGGGCAGCTGCTTCCTCCCTTTCCATTTGCAGAATCTTTATTTGGAATTCTGGCTTGGCGAGCTTTGCTCTGAGCTTCTATCTCTGCTTGGTGAGCTGTCATCTCTGGTTGAAGAGTTTTGCTTTGAGCTTCTGCCTCTGCTTGCAGAGTTTTGCATTGAAATTCCATTTCAGCTTCCTTTCTGGCAAAGGAGCTTCGCACTTTATTTGCTTCCAGATTTGCACGGGCCTCTATTAGCTTATTGCTTAATGTTGAGCTTCTCGAGCAAGAGGATCTAGAAGAATGTGCTGTGAGCTTACTAAATATGGATTTAGGAGATCTGGTTTCCTGCAGTTGAGCAATGCAGAGTTCTGCCTTATCCTTAGCATTCTGCACTAAGAGATATCTTTGCTCATTTAGTGCATCTGTTTTAGTTAGTTCTGCCAAAGAACCCTCTATATTAGAGATGTTCAAGAAAAATATGTATTTTGCAGACAGCCACTGGTAGTGTTCACACGCTGCAGATAGACAATCTAAAGAGTCTCTTAATTCAGCCAGTTGATCATTGAAGTGCAGCTAAACTGACATGCAGTATGTAGTTCTGTCCCATAGATCCGACAGATTTTTGGAGAGCTCATCTCTAGTGATTTCATAGTTTTCTGTTTTTTTCTAAGTTTCTGTGTTGGTTTTATTATGCATTTGGGTCCTATGCTTTGCTCGCGATATCTGCAGAATCTGCTCCATGTACATCTGTGTGGTCAGAGGCATGATGTATCTGTGCCAATTTAGTGATAATAGAATGCTTAGAACCTTGTCTAGACATTTTTCCAAGTTTTGTAACAAAATGGTTACTCTCTCTTTAAGATGAACATGTGCTTTCATAAGATGGAGGATGGAACTGAGCTTGATTGCAGATTAGACACAACATACACACTGCATGATGGAGTCAGAATAGTCAAAACAATATAGAATTCCTACAACTGTTGTGTTAGCGACTTATCCCTTGTTGAGACTTCTATGCCTGGCTTGTATAAGCAGAAACAATCACCGTGGACAGTCTTTAACAGATAGCTGAACTCACTAAACACCTCTTTTTCTCATCCACAGATCTTTATTGTAATGTAGAAGGTACATCAGACAACAAGATATTGCAGATGAATGAAAAGACAGTATTTGCAGGTCAAAGCATGGTAATGTGTCCCTGGATGCGAGCAGATTACATGTGACCTAGAGACAAGTGGCCATATTCATCCTAAAAAGACAGTGAAGAAGGAAGAGATGGGAGGGATCAGGATGGAAGACAGAAAATGAAGGTGCAATAACCAAAATGTCCACAAGATGGCAGTATATTAATATTATTAACCATAAGTATGCATTGCATTATATTGATACACAATAAGTGTAACAGCACACTGGGGGTCTTCATGGGATTCCCGTAATTTGTAGGGATATCCTCTCACTTCCTGTTTTGGCAATGGGACAGTAAGTAAATCTCACCAATGTGAAAACAGATGGCAAAAAAAACTGAGAGTGGTTCTAACCCTTCATTACTCCATCCAAAACTAAAAAGAAATGTATGCCTTTAGTTATAGGTTCAAGCAGCCTTTCTCAACCTTTTTAACACAGAAAAGTTCTTGAAATAACTTTCTTGTCTCAAGGAAACTCATGATACATCAGTGTGATGGTCAGTGGGACTGACCATTTGAAAACCCGGGCACTGCCCAGGGTCAGTAGGGGGCACCATGAGATGCCCCTCGTACCTTTTTCATAGGCTTTTTTGAGTTTGGGCAAAGACACAGAGGCCCCATGATCCCCTATTGCCTGGGGGCCCCATGAGTTGTCAGTCCGCCCCTGGTGGGCAGAATGATCCTTATACTTGTGGTCATTGGGAAGACTTACAGATAGCTAAAAAAAAAAGCAATGGTGTCAGTGGGAACTTATCTGAGAGGTAGAAATTGCTCATTGCTCAAGGAACCCCTGAAAACCTTTGGAGGAACCCTGATTGAGAAACCCTGGTTGAGAAACCTTGCTTTAAAGTAATTTTTGCTGTGATATTTGGTGACATCATTGCTATATCTTTGGACAGGTCTGTTTTGTCTTGTTAGATAATAGCCATAGTCTTGAAAGTTTCACTCTGGTATCCATATGTTAAACCTTCAAACTGATGACACTGCTCAAGTTCCACACATGTAAGAATACTTATATATTCCTAATCTAATTCTGCCTTGTTAATATTTGAGCCAAAGATATCTCTAAAAATATTAGCGAAAAAGTAAAGTATCCCCATTACATATGACATATGTTCTAACAAGGGATAAGACTATTGTGATATGAATGCACATTGTATTATGTTTGGAGTGACTGGGAGTTTTTTGCAGCAAATGATGTATATGCTTGTATATGCACAAAAAAAATGTTATGGGGTGGATTTAATAAATGTATTGAGGTAGATTTACTAATGACACATAGACTGAGCACTTTGAAAGTGCAGTTGCTCCAGATAATATACATCTGTAAAGAACAAACTGCACAGAGTAGCTAATAATGAAAAATATTCAAAACTTTGCTAATTATCCAGTAATAAAGTTATTTCAAGCTAAATATTCTTGATACCTTCCAATCATGGAAAGACATAAATATCAGCCATACAAAATTAAAAACATGCAATCCGGATTGCAGCATCTGCATAAGGTCAATAATGCATGTTCAGATAGCCCTGTGCAGTCGTGAGCACTTGACATTTGTTATTGAGTTAAAAAGTATAATGCATGTGACAACATGAAAGGTCTCAATAAATTTACTAAAATAGAAATTCCCTCTGAATGACCTTGGCCAAGCCTAAAGTTCATCCAGTAATCATGAAAGTAAGTAGATTTCTGTATACAGGCGTACATCGGTTTACGAATGCCTCAGTTACGTAATTTTCGGTTTCTGAATGAAAATCCATAAAAAATAATGCCTTGGTTTACAAATTGTTTTCGCAATATGAAGTAAGTTTCCCCAAGATGCATTGCACCTGGGAGGTTTATAGCGCTGGCCCCATGCCTTTAAAGTGCACTTTATAAAGAGTTTTGAACAGAAGACTTTTTTGTACTTTTTTCTGACCTCCGAAATGGATTAATTGGTTTTCAATGCATTTAAAACATTTTTTTTAATCATGTCCCTGTACAGTATTTATGCCTTTAAAGTGCACTTTTTAAAGAGTTTTGAACAGATAAAATACTTTTTTTTAACTTTTGTCTGACCTCCGGAACGGATTAATTGGTTTACAAAGCATTCCTATGGGAAACCGCGCTTCAGTTTACAAATTTTTCACAAAACGAAATGTCCCAGAGAATGCAGAGAATGCAAACCAAAGTATGCCTTTATAAGCATAGTGATAAGTAGGCAGAGGCAGCAGTAATGATTTTGTAGGGGTTAGTAATCAAAGTAAAGCATATATTGGAAAATCCACATGAAATGCAGGCAAGCTGAGGCAGAGTGCATGTGGGTTGAATTTAATCCTTATCTCACAATAGTCACTGTTATCCAGGGTAATATGGAATTTTTAGAATTGCAGTAAGCTGATGAGTCTATAGGTTACTCCATCCACATGTAGTCGGCTCATAAGGTGAGGCTAACCCTATGCAAGCACTATAGTAGATAGGGAGTCCATTAATACAGGAGAGAGGAACAATAGCTGTACATTAGTTAGGTGCAATTCCTATATGGAAGTATCAAGCACTTACTGCTACCGCTTTTTCGGCTGATGCAAGTGTTCGATCTCTTATAGGTACTCCCTTCCTCATTTCCTTAAAGTGCCGCTGGTTTATCCTCAGGTTGGTAGTGTTGATGTCGTATTCAAGATGCCTTAGCTGCAAAGGGAACTATCCCCGGCATTCCAGGTATATATAGTACATGTTGTGCTTGTGGCTCCTTCTGGATGTGATACCCCCTAAAAAGGGGTAGCAGTAAGTGCTTGATATTTCCATATACAGTACACATTGCACCTAATGTACAGATATTTCTGAGCAATTGAGCATGTGCAGAGCAATAAACAGTATAGGTACTTATTTTTAATGTTTTACATAGCTATTCCTGCAAGAGGGGCTAGCCTGAAGTTATCTAGCAGGACTTAATTTTCTGACTTGAGTTCCACTTTAAATTGAATTTCTTGTCTGGCCTTGTGTAATCCCTAAAGTTACTGGTTTTAGTTTTACCACACAACAATAGAAATATTAATAACGCTAATTTGCAAATTACTGCATTACGAAGCTGAGAATATAATTGGAGGCAGATCTGACAGAAGTCAAGCTAATTAAATTTTTTATCTCCTAAACGTATTGCATCTTTCTTGTTATATACTGAACAATGGAAGGCCTAAAGGAACACTCAATGGAACAAATTCAGAATGTATTACAACAGTAGAATTCTAATAGAGTGCTTTTCATCTTTAAAATTCACACACAGTTGTTCTTCTTTGTTGCGGGTTCTGTAGATTAGACATAAGAGCTTTGGCAGGAAAAGGATTTGCCACATGCTGTGGCTTTTTTCAGTAAAAATAATCGAAACATAATCTGCATTTTAAAACTTAAAAAATCTTGAATATGCTGTTCCTGGAGGCAATAATTTTTCTCTCTGCTAAAGGCTTAGAATGGTTGATTAAGATAACAGAAGTAGTTCACAGAACCCTTTGTCTTAGCTTAAAGGCAATCTGTCAGGATCTAAATAAAGAAGTTTCCATTGTTGACTTGTTTCTGAAAGAAGCATGCACCTGGGCTGTCATCCTTATCCCTGCTTTACCACATACTGAATGACTAGAACAAGCATGTAGTTTCCCACTACTGGATATGAATATCATTGTTCCTGGGCTCTGACTCACCAAACATTGAAGAAAAGATTAAAATCATTCAGTAATGGGGAACAACCAAACCCCCAGTGTGATTAAAATAGAGTATAGCTCTTTACTTTCTGTAGACCTTGGCACCAAAAATACAGTGTGACATTTCAGCAGATCTTACCCTTGAACAATTAGTGAATATAAAAAGCAGTTGTTTTACATACAGTATAACCCAGCCATACAACCACAAGCAGACATGCACACAGACATTAAATTTGAATTCCAGGTATGAATATTTGAGCATAGTTACATTGGTTCATCTTGGCCCAATAAGTATTACTGACGTAGAAAAAATGCTCACAATAGTGTTACATAGTCACATAGTTAGTCTGGCTGAAAAAAGACAAAAGTCCATCCAGTTCAACCATTAAAAAAAAAAAAGTTTTAATCTTACACCCACAGCTTATCTAGAGGAAGGCAAAAAAACCCAGCAAAGCATGATTCAATTTGCTCCTGCAGGGGAAAGAAATTCCTTCCTGATCCCCTGAGAGGCAAGAATAGCTCAGGGTGAATAGCTCTACACTGAGTTCACTATACGAACCACTGATGTATTTATACATGTTGATCATATGCCCCCTTAATCTACTTTTCTCAAGAGAGAATAAATTCAGTTCCTCTAATCTTTCCTCATAGCTGATCTCCTCCATGCCTCTTGTCAGTTTGGCTGCCCTTCTCTGTACTTTCTCCAGTTCCCCAATGTTCCTTTTGTGAACTGGTGCCCAAAATTGAACTGCATATTCCAGATGAGGTCTTACTAATGATTTGTACAAGGGAAATATGATATCTCTCTCTCTGGAGTCTATACCTCTTTTAATACAAGAGAGGATTTTGCTCGCTTTAGAAACCACAGCTTGGCATTGCATGCCATTATTAAGCTTGTGATCTACCAGAACACCCAGATCTTTCTCCACCATTGATTCCCCCAGTTGTACCCCCCCTAGTATGTATGATGCATGCATATTCTTAGCCCCCAAGTGCACAACCTTACATTTATCAACATTAAATCTCATTTGCCACATAGCTGACCAATAAACAGCGCATTGAAGTTGGCTTGTAAATTGGAGACATCATATAAGGACGTTATTCCACTGCATAGCTTGGTGTCATCTGCAAAGACTGAAGTGGTATTTTTAATCCCAAACCCTATATTGTGCATAAATACATTAAAAAGTAAGGATCCCAACATTGAACCTTGGGGTACACCACTGACAAACCTAGACCATTCAGAGTATGAATCATTAACCACTACTCTCTGAATATGATCTTTTAGCCAGTTTTCTATCCATTTATATACAATTTTTATATAAAATATATAAAAAATGTATATGCTGTTTTACCGTGTTTTTATAGCAGAGTAGTGTGAATGGGCCTGTAGGCTGTTTTCAGACTGATGTGGTGTGATTTGACCTCGAATGGAAACAACAATGTACCCACGGGTTTGGTGCGGGTTAGCTGTTCTTTCCCATAGAGTTTTATTAGGTCCAGCGGTTTTAATGCAGTTTGTGAAAGCACCCTAAAACTCCTGCATGCTGCATATTTTGTGCACTTTCAGAAAACTCACCAAAACCACAGGACCTAATAGAACTCTATGAGAAAGCACAGCTAACCCACACCAAACCCATGGGTACACTGCCCTGCTCCCATGGTGAGGTCAAACCACATCACATCAGCCTGAATGCCGCTAGTTACTGCAGGAACTTTTTTCTTCTTTCTGAAAAATCAAATTTTCAATGTTAACTTCTCACAGGGCAACAATTACTTGGCCTGTGGCTAGTTTTTCATGATTTAAGAGCAGTATACGACGTAAATGCATTATCAAGAGTTGTCATTTAACTTTAAAAAGCATAGGCCAGTCTATATCCTATACCAGAGTAGAACATAAAGTATGATGGAATGCCCATAACTGGAAGACCAGTGAGTTTACAGAGCCTCTGTTCATCACCAGGATGTTGGTGCTTCATAACATAGTGTCCTCAAAGAGTTAGCATGGGACTCCCTCTCAAAACACCAACCAGGTGCTAAAGTGAGGCAAGGAGTTATATGGACTATTAATGATCCCAAAAAAGCATGTGCATGAATTCGAGGGAGAGGGGGGACTGCAGCTATTACTTATATTTGACCTGCCTCTGATGGGGGTAGATAAATTGTCAAAACTCTGTCCATAGAGAACATGCAGAAAAATAAATATAGGGATGGGATAACAAACATAAAACAGTAGAAACCAAGGACCAAAGAAAATGTGTCTACACATAAAGTAAAATAATACTGACAAAAACAGTATAGGATATTAAAGGGTGTTAATATTCTTTACGTTGGTTTATAATATATTACCCAAATGACAGGAGTGTGGAGATTTTTGAAAACACTACCTGTCCAGGGACTATATCGGTGCCCCAATCATGACAATCTACTTGTCCAGATAGCAAAAAAAAATATTTTAACCAAAACTGTATTTAAATTGGAGGTGATTTTAGGAATATCTGGGGCTTTTAAAAAAAAAAAAAAAAAGTACTTTATGGCGACGTAAACGTATAATATTTGTAACAATGCGCTGTTTATCTCCTCCTCCGCTCCCTGCCTGTCTCCAGGACTTTACCCGTGGACTAGCAGGGAGGGGAGAGACTTTGCAGTGTAGTGAGCACCTATTGGGTGCTCTTCTGGAAAGGGACATGTCTGGCTTATCATCTTTTATCCGTTGCTGCCAGAGCCGTTTTTTGCATTTTTTGCACAAGATTAAAAAATAATTTTAGGCTTGAAGATTACACAAAACCCCCACACATTATATATTTTTGGAAAGCAGAGACCCTAGAGAATAAAATAGTGGTATCTACAATTTTTCATGTCGCATGATATTACTGCAACATTTCTGTAAAAAATACAAGTAAGTCAATTTTAGGGCACAAAAAAGCAATAAATTACCCTATTTTTTTGTAAACTATAAAAGATGAGGTTGCACCGAGTAAATAGATATCCAACTTGTCCTTAAATTTCTGCGTGCTCATGAAATGGTGCCGAACTTCAATACCCTATATTTTTTATAGGTAGACACCTTTAAAGCTCCTTATAGATCATCAGTTTAGTGTTATGGAGGAGGTCTGGTGCTAGAATAATTGCTCTCATTCTGGCGTGCGTGGCGATATGTGACATCTGTATTGCAATCGATGTTTTACATGCATAGGCACCCCAGCATGTGATTTTATGTTTGTACATGCGTATATGTGGGGGTGGGGGGGCCTCATTTTGGCTTGGGTGTAACATTCATTTTTTACAATAAAAACTTTTTTTTTAACCTTTTTAAAGTCCCCTGTGTGATGATATGTTCTCTTTATTGAGGCATCCATGGTCTAAAAGACCCTTCGTGTCTCCCCTGTGCTCCACTAAATGTAATGCAGTGCACATTGCACCGCATTACATTCTTTCCCAGCTTCCATGGCCGGGAATCTCTCAACGGGGACCCGGAAGTGACATCAAAACATCACTTCCGGGTCAGGACAAGAAGGGGAGCAGACATGTCTGCTCTCCTCCCTCCCCCCTAGCCAACGGCGGTGAGCCCGGGCCCACAGATGGGCAAGGGGGGAGGGGGGGAGAGAGGCTGGCATTGTGTGGAAGCACCGAATGCTTCCAACTGACAGGTGAGCCCACTAGAGGAAGAAAAAAACTGGCTTCCAGGTGCCAGGAATCGAGCATCCCTGAATGGGTTCCATATCAAATATCTTATTTGTAGTGCTTGCTATTTTTACATTTTAGTAATTTACCTCTGAGTGCACAAGGTTATAGCAGTCTGTAAACACCATAGGCCCACAATTATGTCAGATGATCTGCATGACATTTGTGTTTACTATGCAAGTGATCTGAATGCAATGCTATTTGGATTTTCAGAAATCACAGGGTAAAAAGGAAAGGTGGTGTATGTCTCTATGTGAGAAGTGATCTCAAAGAATGTGTGAAGGAGGACCCAGTTGATGGAGATTGCGACCAGGCTTAATCATTATGGGTGGAACTGCACATGGGGGTGCGTACTACAAAAGGTAGTCATTGGAGTTTGTTATAGGCCTCCCAGTGTTAATGAGGAGGTGGAAACACAGCTCCTTGCACAGATAGAAAGGGTTGCACAGGCTGGCACAGTGATGATAAAGGGGGATTTTAACTACCTGGAAATTGGAAATTAACTACCTGGAGTAATGGCACTGCAAGAACAGTTAAAGGGAAAACTATTTGAAACCTACTACAAGACAATTTTATGGTATAGTTCATAGAGGCCCTGACTAGAAATGTTGCTCTGCTGGACCTGGTAATCTCAAATCATTCAGAGCATATTACTAATGTTCATATAACAGAATATCTGGGTAACAATGACCATAACATATCATTTAATGTTAGCTCTAAACAGCAAGCACGTACTGGAAATATTAAAACAATCAACTTTAAGAGAGAAAATTTTCTAAAGAGGAGGGCTGCTCTCAAAGACTTAGACTAGGAGGGAATATTGGCATTGATGAACACAGAACAGAAATGGGAATTCTTCAAAACGACTGTATGAGAATACCCTGCAAAATATATTCCCATGGGCAATAGGTTTAAAAGGCTAAAAATAAAAACCTACGTGGGTCACGGCCAAAGTTAAAAAAGCTAGAAATAATAAGTAAAGAGCTTTTAAAAAATGTAAAAATGAGGGAACACTATCATCATTTAATTATATCAGAATATGTATAAAGGAAATAAAGGCCACAAGAATTCAAAACGAGCTACAGATTGCAAAAGATAGCAGGACAAATCCCCCAAAAATTCTTCAAACATATTAATAGTAAAAAAGTCAGGTCTAAGCATGTAGGCCCTTTACAAAATAATCTAGAATTGGTGACTGGGGACAAAGGGAAGGCAAATGTGTTAAATACCTTCTTCAGCTCTGTGTATACAAAGGAGGATGGGAGTGCTCTGGTCCATAATTGGAATGATATTGACACAGCTCCAGATGATCCACAATGGCTAAAAACTGATATGATCCAGAAATGATTAGACAGAATAAAAGTGAATAAAGCACTTGGACTAGATGGCAACACCCATGGGTCCTATAAGAATTGAGCTCTATCATTTCAAAGCCATTGTTTCTCATTTTTAGGGACTCTAATGACTAGCATAGTACCAGTATAGTATTGGTGTAAAGCCAGTGTGGTGCCTATATTTAACCGCTTCCCATCTAGCCACTGCACATAATCAGCCAGGTGGGAGCTTCGCCGTTCTGAGTGGACGTTCAGCAACATCCTTCAAAACATGGCTGTGCAGCTGCGTGCTCTCGGTGTGCCTGTGTCCCTTGGACACAGCGCAACACTGCTCGGTAGAAGGGCCCTCTGATTGGCCATTCTGATCACATGATGGCTGTGTCCAATCACAGCCATCATGTGATGTCAATAAAGCCGCCATTCAGGTGAACGGCTCTGCCTCTCCTCACACAGAGCCCGTGAGTGAGGAGAAGCAGAGAAGACCTGTGAGTTAAAATCACCCTGTCACAGTACCAGTGATCCACATCTGTCACAGTACCACTGATCCACGTCTGTCCCAGTGCCAGTGATCCACATCTGTCACAGTGCCAGTGTCCCACATTTGTCACAGTACCAGTGATCCACATCTGTTCCAGTGCCAGTGATCCACATTTGTGATCCACATCTGTCACAGTACCAGTGATCCACATCTTTCCCAGTGATCCACATCTGTCACAGTACCCGTGAGCCACATCTATCACCGTGCCAGTGATCCACATCTGTTACAGTGCCAGTGATCCACATCTGTTACAGTGCCAGCGATCCACATCTGTTACAGTGCCAGCGATCCACATCTGTTACAGTGCCAGTGATCCACATCTGTTACAGTGCCAGTGATCCACATCTGTTACAGTGCCAGTGATCCACATCTGTTACAGTGCCAATGCGCTACATCTGTCACAGTGCCCGTGATCTACATCTGTCACTGTAACCATGATCCACATCTGTCACAGTACCCGTGATCCACATCTGTGATCCACATCTGTCACAGTGCCAGTGATCCCCATCTGTCACAGTACCTATGATCCACATCTGCCACCGTATCTGTGATCCACATCTGTCACAGTACCCATAATCCACATCTGTCACCGCACCCGTGATCCACATCTGTGATCCACATCTGTCACAGTACCCGTGATCCACATCTGTGATCCGCATCTGTTACAGCGCCAGTGATCCACATCTGTCACAGTGCCAGTGATCCACATCTGTCACAATGCCAGTGATCCACATCTGTCACACAGTATCAGTGATCCACATACATCACAGAGTACCAGTAGTCATCCACATCTGTACCAATGATCCACATCTGTCACAGTTTACCAGTACTCAATATCTGTCACAGTGTACCAGTGTCAAATCAACATCTGTACCAGTGAACATCAAAAGGCTTTCCAGATACTGAGTATGATGGACAAAAGTAGCAGGGAACTCTCTTTGTCAGACTCAGATTCTGAGTATGAGCCAGTTGAAAGCAGTGGGTCAGCAACGGATTCTGAGGAGGAGAGAGTCCAAACAAAGAAGTTCAGGAGATCTGAGGAGGAGCAGACATCCACCAGTAGCACAGTAGTGAGTACAAACAGCACAGCACTCCCAGAAGATAGGCAGGCATCCACCAGTAGCATTACAAATCCTGGTGCCATGGAGAGTACAAGTACGGCCGCAGCACTCCCAGTAGATAGGCAGGCATTCACCAGTAGCACTACAAATCCTGGTGCCATGGCGAGTACAAGTAGGGCCACATTTCCAGATGATAGGCCAGGCACTTGTAGCAGGGTTTCCCGTCCACAACGAGGTAGAGCCCATACTAGCCTCCCTGATGTATTTTTATATTCCATGTGGCTGTCTGCTAATTTGGCAGAACCTACAATTCCCCCTTTTACAGCACAGCCAGGCCCTCAGATACAAGTAGAAAATTATACCCCAATTCGTTTTTTCATTTATTTTTTTACTGGAATAAGTATGTAGTGAGCGCAAAAGCAGCAGCTAGCATAAAAAGGATAACCAACTATATCCTCAAAGTGATAAAGAAAAAGGAAGAAAGTGCAGGACTCACAAAGAAATAAGATGATAATCAATAACTCAATGCTATACCGTCATAAAAAAAATTAATAAATTACATAAATTGAATAGCTTGTTACTGTAAGTGAATAAGCACAAAAAGTAAAAATATTATAGGTGAAGCGCCCTGAAACAACGCTGTAGTGAACAAATGAATAATATACAAAACAGTGCCATGCTGAAACGACAGCGCAAAAGTGACAAACCGACTGTATCGTGACAGTAGGTGAGCAATCCAGCAAATATGAGAAAAAAAAAAAAATGATAAAATATTCCAAATAAAATATTCCAAATATAAAGTCCAAAAGAAATGATCGTGATGTCAAGTAAAGCGTGAATCCTTTATAATGCACTCAACAGAAGCGCATATTAAATGCACGTTGAAATCAAAGGACTTTATCTCAAACCATGCAGAGCTTATTACAAATGTCCATATAAAAGAACATCTGGGTAGCTGTCACCATAACATGATTTAATTTATTTTTAGCTGTAAACAGCGAGCAGATACGGGAAAAATAAAAAAGCTTAATTTCAAGAGAGCTAATTTTCCAAGGCTGAGAGCTGTTCTCCAAGACTTAGACTGGAAGGGAATATTGGCATCGATTAACACAACACAGAAATTGGAGTTCTTCAAAAAGACTGTATGTGAGCACATTGCAAAATATATTCCCATGAGCAAGTTTAAAAGGCTAAAAATCAAACTTATGTGGCTTAAGGCCAAAGTTAAAAAAAGCTATAGATAAGAAAAGAGCTTTTATTAAGTAAAAAATGAAGGAAAGCTATCATATTTTAAACATTACAAAGAATATATAACAGAATATGCAATAAGGAAATAAAAGCTGCAAAAATTGAAAATGAATGACAGATTGCAAAAGATAGCAGGTCCAACCCTCAAAAATTCTTCAACTATATTAATAGTAAAAAGGTTCGGCCCGAGCATGTAGGCCCTTTACAAAATAATCTAGAGTGGGTGACTGGGGACAAAGGCAAGGCAAATTTACCTAATACTTTCTTCAGCTCTGCGTATACAAAGGAGCATGGGGGAGCTCTTGTCCATAATGGGCATGGTATTGACACAGCTCTAGATGATCCACATTGGCTCACAATTGATGTGATCGAAAAATATTTAGACAGTATAAATTTGAATAAAGCACCTGGACTGGATGGTATACACCCACAGGTCCTTAAAGAATTGAGCTCTGTCATTTCAAAGCCATTGTTTCTAATTTTTAGGGACTTTTTAATGACTGGCATAGTACCACTGGATTGGTGTAAGGCCAATGTGGTGCCAATATTTAAAAAGGGGGTCAAAGTCTTTACCAAGTAATTATTAATTGTAACTATGTAACCTAACAGGGGTTCTAGCCCATGCCTGTTATTTAAAAGGGGTCAAAATCTTTACCAAGTAATTATAGACCTGTTAGTTTAACTTCTATAGTTGGGAAGATACTGGAGAGTTTAATAAAAAAACACATAGATGAGTTCTTGCTGGAAAAAAATATTTTAAGCAACAGACAGCATGGATTCATGAAAGACAGAAGTTGTTAAACAGATCTGATTTCTTTTTATGAGGGGGTGAGCAAAACCTTGGACTGAGGGGTGGCGGTGGACGTGGTATACTTGGATTTTACAAAAGCGTTTGACACAGTTCCCAACACACAGTTAATGTGTAAGGTAAGGTCTATGGGCTTGGAAAAATCTGTATGTAAATGGATAGAAAACTGGCTAAAAGATCGTATTCAAAGAGTAGTGGTTAATGATTCATACTCTGAATGGTCTGGGGTCGTCAGTGGTGTACCCCAAGGTTCAGTGTTGGGACCCTTACTGTTTAATATATTTATAAACGATATAGGGTCTGGAATTAAAAATCCTATTTCAGTCTTTGCAGATGACACCAAGATGTGCGGTGGAATAACGTCCTTACAGTTTGTCTTCAACTTACAAGCCGACCTCAATGCAACTATGTGGCAAATTAGGTTTAATGTTGATAAATGTAAGGTTAAGCACTTGGGGGCTAAGAATATGCATGCATCATACATACTAGGGGGGGGGGGGGTACAACTGGGGGAATCAATGGTGGAGAAGGATCTGGGAGTTCTGGTAGATCACAAGCCTAATAATGGCATGCAATGCCAAGCTGCGGTTTCTAAAGAGAGCAAAATCTTCTCTTGTATTAAAAGAGGTATAGACTCCAGAGAGAGAGATATCATATTACCCCTGTACAGGGGCGGACTGGCCATTTGGAAACTTGGGCACTGCCCGAGGGCCCGGGGTCAGTAGGGGGCCCCAAGAGATGCCCCTGGTACCTTTTTCATAGGCTTTTTGAGTTTGGGAAAGGACACAGGGGCCCCATGATCCCCTATTGCCCAGAGGCCCCCTGAGTTGTCAGTCCACCCGTGCTCCTGTACAAATCATTAGTAATACCTCATCTGGAATAAGCAGTTCAGTTTTTGGCACCAATTCACAAAAAAAACATTGGGGAACTGGAGAAAGTACAGAGAAGGGCAGCCAAACTGATAGGAGGCATGGAGGGTATTAGCTATGAGGAAAGATTAGAGGAACTGAATTTATTCTCTCTTGAGCTGTGTCAAGATGGTGACCGGAGTGGCCGTATGATCGCCAGCTCCGGCGCCCCCCGCTAAATCCGCCACCATCTCAAATCTGTCCTTCCAACCCCATGTCCAATTGCTGGCAAACTCATGCAGGCTCCACCTCCGCAACATCTCCAAAATACGTCCGTTCCTGACCCCAGACACTACTAAACAACTCATTCACTCCCTTATTATCTCACGACTCAACTACTGCAACTCCCTCCTCACCGGCCTACTTCATCACAGACTATCCCCGCTTCAATCTATCCTGAACTCAGCGGCCAGACTCATCCACCTTACCAACCGCTCCGCATCTGCCACCCCCCTCTGTCATTCCCTCCATTGGCTTCCGATTTCCCAACGCATTAAATTCAAACTACTAACATTGATGTACAAAGCCATTCATAACACTGCCCCAAACTACTTCACCTACCTGATACCCAAATACCACCCAACCCGTACCATTCGCTCCTCACAAGACCTCCTACTTTCTAGCTCCCTGGTCTCCTCCCATGCCCGACTGCAGGACTTCTCCAGGACATCCCCCATCCTCTGGAACTCACTACCCCAATCCATCAGACTGTCACCTACCCTCCTCACCTTTAGGCGCACCCTGAAAACCCATCTCTTCAGGGAAGCCTACCCCACCCTCACCTAATATCCAATCTCCTCCACTCCTCCTACCACTCCATCCCTCACAGCCACTTCCTCCTGTACCACTATCCCCTCCCTCCTAGATTGTAAGCTCGAAAGAGCAGGGCCCTCGAACCTCTCGTATATGGTTTTGTTACTGTATTGTCTCATGTACTGTCCCCCACTATTTTGTACAGCGCTGAGCAAACTTTTTGGCGCTATATAAATACTGTATAATAATAATAATAATCTTGAGAAGAGAAGATTAAGAGGGATATGATCAACATGCAGTTCATATAGTGAACTTGGTGTAGAGCTATTCAGCCTGAGGTCATTACAGAGGACAAGGGGGCACTCTTTACGTCTGGAGGAAAAGAAATTTAATCTCCAAACACGGAAAGGTTTCTTCACAGTGAGAGCTGTGAAAATGTGGAGTAGACTCCCTCAAGAGTTGGTTCTGGCCAGCTCAGTGGATTGCTTCAAAAAAGGCCTGGATTGTTTCTTAGATGCACAGAATATAACTGGATACTAACATTTATAGGTAAAGTTGATCCATTGAATATCCGATTGCCTCTCGGGGGATCAGGAAGGAATTTATTTTCCACCAGGAGCAAATTGGATCATGCTTTGCTGGGTTTTTTTGGCCTTCCTCTGGATCAACTGTGGGTATAGGATTATAACTTTTTTTTTTTATTAATGGTTGAACTGGATGGACTTTTGTCTTTTTTCAGTCAGACTAACTATGTAACTATGTAAATTACATGGTGGAGCAATGTAACCTGTATGCCAGCCAATATATAGCCAGCAATCTCAATTCATCATATGCCCGCCCATTTGTGTGGAATCCCTCACCGTGGAGGAATTTAAAATTTTTCCTGGGCTTACTTTGAACATGATTCAGAAAAAATGAGGAAGGGTTGTAACAGCGCAAACACTGCAAAGTCCTGGGAAAAGGTAGTATGGGTGATGGTGGTATTAGTGGCTACTGTATGAAGAGCGTAGGATTCCGTGTGGCACTGAGGGCAAGGCTTCCAAATAAGCTGTAGCAACTTCTGTAGATGAGAAAAAGGAGAGAAGCGCCTCTAAGTGCAATAAGTCTTTTAATTCAAGTCTAAATGTAGAAACACTCACATGTGTGAAGTAATCATAAGCATAAAAACCGTGGTTAACAATAGTTAACGGTGGGGTGGTAACCCGGGTGAAGAACCGTCATCTCTCTGCGATGTGGGGAGGTCAGCTCTCGGCTGGAACAGCGTGGTGGCTGGAGGGGGAACAGTGGTGAGGCCAGCCTTCATGCACGTCCTCCCTCAAAGCCGGATGGAACGCACGCTGGAACGTAGCGGCGGCGTGGCCGTGATGACGTCAGATCCCAGGGTGCACTGCGACGCGTTTCGGAGCATGCACTGGCCGTGGAAGGCGGAAGTGCACTCCTTTTTCAAGCAGCTGCTTGAAAAAGGAGTGCACTTCCGCCTTCCACGGCCAGTGCATGCTCCGAAACGCGTCGCAGTGCACCCTGGGATCTGACGTCATCACGGCCACGCTGCCGCTACGTTCCAGCGTGCGTTCCATCCGGCTTTGAGGGAGGACGTGCATGAAGGCTGGCCTCACCACTGTTCCCCCTCCAGCCACCACGCTGTTCCAGCCGAGAGCTGACCTCCCCACATCGCAGAGAGATGACGGTTCTTCACCCGGGTTACCACCCCACCGTTAACTATTGTTAACCACGGTTTTTATGCTTATGATTACTTCACACATGTGAGTGTTTCTACATTTAGACTTGAATTAAAAGACTTATTGCACTTAGAGGCGCTTCTCTCCTTTTTCTCTTACTTTGAACATGATACTGACAAAAAAAATGAAGTCCATGCCTACTGGTCTACTCAACCTATACATCATATGCGAGTCTATTCATCTTCTTTGCCCAGAACACGCTATGAGATGATAATGAGTTTTTTGCATTTCAATAATAATACCCAGTGCCCTCCTCGAAATCATCCTGATTATGATAACATTCGGCCACTAATCAACTTTTTTTGCTGTACGACCAAGGAAATGTTTACCCCCGACAAAAATACTTGTGTGGATGAATCCCTAGTCCACTTTACTGGAAGGCTTGGCATCAAACAGTACATCCCTAGTAAACGGGTCAAATATGGAGTAAAATTCTACAAGGCATGTGACAGGGCCACGGGATATATCTACAACTTCAAGATATATGAGGGAAAGGACAGCCAGCTAGACCCCACCCTAGATGCCCTACCTATATGGGGACAAGTAGCAAAATTGTTTGGCAGCTTATAGAACCGCTGTTTGAGAAGGGTTACCATTTGTATGTAGATCATTTCTACACAAGTCTCCCATTATTCTGCCATTTCTATTTGAAGGAAACTGTGGCCTGTGGGACACCACGGGCCAACCACAAGGGCTTCCAAGAATGATTGGTCACTAAAAAAATTAAAACGAGGCTGAAACAGTCAGTTTGCGGAATGAAGAGATCCTAGCAATAAAGTGGAAAGATAAAAGAGCTGTCTATATCCTTTCCTCAATTCATCCTGACACGTCCGTGGAACTTCAAACAAGACAAGGTCCTGTCCGGAAACCAAGATGCATACATGACTATAACCAGTTCATGGGGGGGAGTGGATATGAATGACCAGATGTTACAGCCATACTTAGCCACCAGGAGATCACTCTATTGGTATAAAAAGGTTGCCATCTACTTGTTTCCGTTGGCCCTGTACAATTCGTATGTCATCTTTTCTAAGTGCACACAAAGATCCCTAACCTACCTGAACTATCAAGAGGATATTGTTACAGCCCTTCTCTATTCGCATGGCCATGCCCTGAACAAATTCGCTCTGATTAATTGACCAGACTCCATGAGTGGCATTTCCCCAATATCCTCCCTCTTACCCAAACAGGCCACAAACCCCCAAAAAATGTTGTGTATGTTCCAGTAACCAAATTCGCTGTGACACCCAATACTACTGTTCGCAATGTCCTTCCTAGCCAGGACTCTGTATTGGAGAGTGCTTCCAGATCTATCACACATCTCTACACTATTAGTCAAGATATTTTTCCAGTGTCCACTATCGCCTATTTCCCTGTATGACCTGAACTGTTTATCAACAATGCCTCTGCTTGCCACCTGAACTGACTGTTTATTGACGATGCCTCTGCCTGCCTCTTGAACTCTCAAGCACGTTTCTGCCTTCCACATGAATTGACCTCGGCCTGTTTGATCGACCATGCTTTTTGCCTGCCTCCTGAACTGATCTTATGCCCTGCAAATCTATTAGTTGGATTCAAGACAACACAGGGGTCTCATGTATGTGACGGGCTCCAGAATAGATTTTCCGAGTGGAGAAAACAACGTTTTTGGTTTTCTCTGGGTTTTGTAATTCCTGGAAAAGGGTCTGTTAGTCCTGGAGGCTTCAAAGAGATTGGGTGGGACGAAGCCTCTACCCCTGTGCGCAAGTCTTACCTGACCAAGGTCCTAAGCCTGATATTTCTGCCTGCTGCTGACTTACTGCCATCATGCCTCTGTCTGCCGCATGAACTGACCACACCTCTGCCTGCTACCTGTACTATGGACCATGTTCCTACCAAATATCAGGACTGATATATAGGCTGTGCAGACCATGTGTCTGCCTGGACAACTCATTTGGCTGTTGCTGACCACATGTCTTCCTGCTTCCTGGACCAATGCTTTGGCTGTGCTGGCAATATCTCTGCCTGCTGCCTGTAGTCACTATGGACAGTATTCCTTACTGCTGCCTGGGCGATTCCTTTCGCTGTCGCTTACCACATCCCTGCTTGCTGCCTGGACCAATGCTCTCCTCTGTGGACAACTGCACTACTAAAACCACAGGTAATTCTTTTGTTTACCCTTTGCTCAGCAGAATGTATTTTTGGGGTGTAATTCTTGGTACGTACATGCTATGTGTCATGCTATGTGTCAAGCCTGAAGGTGCTACTTGGATGTTGGGCCTCTGGATGTGGCCAGGCTGTGGAAAAGTCTTACACATGTGGTATCCCCATACTCGGGTGGAGAAGCAGAATGTATTTTGGGGTGGGCAGGTATAATGAAATGGAGGCATTATACAAAGTGGATGCCAGTTAATAAGACATACTTCCTTACTGGGTGTTATTCTTGTTATGTACATGCTATGTGTTAGAAATATCGAGAACTTTGTGAAAAAATAATACATTTTAATTTTCTTTCCACATTTTCTGAAAACCTGTGGAAAAAATAACATGTTCAAAAGACTCATTATGCTTCATAGAACATACCCTGGGGTGTTTGCTTTCCAAAATGGGGTCATTTTGTGGGTAATTCCATTGTCCTGGTGCTACAGGACCTTCAAAATTCTGTAGTCAGGAAATGAGATGTGTAATTTATGCCTCTAGAACACCTGTAGGTCCTACTTAGATGTTGGGCCTCTGCATGTGGCCAGGCTGTGGAAAAGTCTTACACATGTGGTATCCCCATACTCGGATGGAGAAGCAGAATGTATTTTGGGGTGGGCAGGTATAATGGTAAATGTAATTTTTGGTATGTACATGTTATGTGTTAGAAATATCTTATAAATGGATAATTTTGTGTAAAAAAAAATACATTTTCACTTTCTTTCCACATTTTCTGAAAAATTGTGGAAAAGAAATGACATGTTCCAAAGACTCATGATGCCTCGTAGAATATACATTGGGGTATTTGCTTTCCAAAATGGGGTCATTTTGTGGGTAATTCTATTGTTTTTGGCCAGGCTGTGGAAAAGTCTTGCACATGTGGTATCCCCATACTCAGGAGGAGCAGCAGAATGTGTTTTGGGGTGAAGCTGCAAGTATGCATATGCCGTATGAGAGTAATAACCTGTTAATATAACAGTTGTGTGAAAAAAAAAAAATTTATTTACTTTTCATTTTGCAAAGAATTGTGGGAAAAAAAATTACAGGTTCAAAAAACTCACCATGCCTCTTAATAAATACCTTGGAATGTCTACTTTCCAAAAAGGGATCATTCCTGGATGTTAGGCTACGTTCACACTAGCGTTGTGTGCAGGTGGCAGAGAGGCGTTTGGGAAGCGTTTTTACCGCTTCCCAAACACCTCTGACAATTCTGCACATTACAGCACATGGTGCTGTTCTATTGGGAGCGTTTGCGTCACGGCAAAACAGACGCCTCTGGTTGAGTCAGGAGGCGTTGAAGCCTCCTATTCTAGTCTATGGTGCCGCTCCGCAAACGCCCGGCCAGTGTTTGCGATGCGGTTGCGTCACGGTTGCGGGGCATTTGCGGGGCGTTTGCGGAGCGGTAACACCATTCAAACTGCATTATAGGCGTTTGTGGGGCGTTTTTAACTCTCGGCAAACGCCTAGCAACCTAGCATGCTGCGTTTGCGGAGCGTTAAAAAAAGCTCCGCAAACGCCGGACCAACGCTTGCCAAACGCTATAGGGGCGTTTGACAAGCGTTGGTAAAACAGCCAAGTGTGAACGAGCCCTAAGTGTCTCAAGAAATGAGATAGGCCGTCAGTACATCAGGTTTGATCAGGTGTGTTCAATTTTCAATGATTAGTACCATAGCTTGTAGACTCTATAACTTCCACACAGACCAAATAATACACACCGATTGGGATTATTTTTACCAAAGAAATGTAGCAGTATACATTTTGGACCAAATTTAGGAAGAAACATTACTTATTTACACAATTTTATAACAGAAACGAAGAAATAAACCCAGTGCTGATTAATACCACCAAAAGAAAGCTCTATTTGTGTGAAAAAAAGGAGAAAAATTTAATTTGGGTACAGCATTCCATGAGTACCTATCATTCAACGTGTGAGAGCGCAGAAAGTTGAATATTGTTCTGGGCAGGAAGGGGGTAAAAGTGAAGAGTATTGAGGTGGTTTAAAAGGGGTCAAAGTCTTTACCAAAGAATTATAGACCTGTTAGTTTAACTTCTATTGGTGGGAAGATACTGGAGAGTTTAATTAAAAACCACATACAGTTGTGACCAAAATTATTCAACCCCCAATGCTGTAAAGGGGTTTAGGGACTATAGTGTACATTTGGAATTGTATTCAGAATCAAATCCTACAAGGACGTTGTAACTACCCAAATGCAACTAAAATGACATCAATTGTTTATGTAATACAGTAGTAAATGGTTCTTATGTGGTTTCTTCATTGCCACAATTATTCAACCCCTTAAAGACTACCACTCTGAAGAACAGAGGTTCATACAGGTGCTTTCCATCAGGTATTGAAAACACCTGTGGATGTCACCGAGCAGCAATCAAGCATAATAAGCACCAATTAGGCAGCTTTAAAATGACTGTGATACTCAGCTCCTTCTAGACATTTACTGGTGTGGTTACAAACATGGTGAAGGCAAGAGAATGGTCCAGGAAGACAAGAGAAGAGGTGATTTCTCTTCACAGGAAGGGCAATGGCTATAAGAAGATTGCAAAGATGTTAAACATACCAAGAGACACCTTAGGAAGCATCATTCGCAAATTCAAGGCAAAGGGCACTGTTGAAACGCTACCTGGTCGTGGCAGAAAGAAGATGCTGACTTCGACTGCTGTGCGCTACCTGAAGCGTAGAGTGGAGAGAAGTCCCCGTGTGACTGCTGAGGAACTGAGAAAAGATTTGTCAGATGTGGGTACAGAAGTTTCAGCCCAGACAATAAGACGCACACTGCGTAATGAAGGCCTCCGTGCCAGAACTCCCAGGCGTACCCCCTTGCTGTCTCCAAAGAATAAGAAGAGTCGACTGCAGTATGCCAAAAGCCATGTGGACAAACCACAAAAGTTGTGGGATAGTGTTCTGTGGACTGATGAAACAAAATTAGAACTGTTTGGGCCCATGGATCAACGCTATGTTTGGAGGAGGAAGAACAAGGCCTATGATGAAAAGAACACCTTGCCTACTGTGAAGCATGGTGGAGGGTCAATCATGCTTTGGGGCTGTTTTGCTTCTGCAGGTACAGGGAAGCTTCAGCGTGTGCAAGGTACCATGAATTCTCTTCAGTACCAGGAGATATTGGATGGAAACGTGATGCAGTCCGTCACACACCTGAGGCTTGGGAGACGTTGGACCTTTCAACAGGACAATGATCCCAAGCATACCTCCAAGTCCACTAGAGCATGGTTGCAGAGGAAAGGCTGGAACATTTTGGAGTGGCCATCGCAGTCACCAGACTTAAATCCGATTGAGAACCTCTGGTGGGACTTAAAGAAAGCAGTTGCAGTGCGCAAGCCTAAGAATGTGACTGAACTGGAGGCCTTTGCCCATGAAGAATGGGCGAAGATACCCGTAGATCGCTGCAAGACACTTGTGTCAAGCTATGCTTCACGTTTAAAAGCTGTTATAACTGTAAAAGGATGCTGTACTAAGTACTAAGATTGAATGTCACTTGGGGGTTGAATAAAACTGATAATGCTGTGAGCACAGAAAAGACATTTGTGGTTATTTCATTATAACTGTTATGTTATATTTGTCTGACCTACAAGTGCCTCTTTAATGTAAATGTAAGCAAGATGACTGAATGATCAAAAGCAATGTCAAACTGGCCAAAACACTCAATTTCAGTGGGGGTTGAATAATTTTGGTCACAACTGTAGATGATTTCTTGCTGGAAAAAAAATATTTCAGCAACAGACAGCATGGATTCATGAAAGACAGAAGTTGTCAAACAAATCTGGTTTCTTTTTATAAAGAGGTAAGCAAAACCTTTGACAAAGGAGTGGCTGTGGACATGGTATACTTGGACAGAGGGGTGGTGGTGGATGTGGTATACTTGGACTTTGCAAAAGTGTTTGATACAGTTCCCCATACACGGCTAATATGTAAAGTCAGTTTGTAAATGGATAGAAAACTGGCTAAAAGATGATTCATACTCTGAATGGTCTAGGGTTGTTAGTACCCCAACGTTCAGTGTTCAAGGTTCAGGAGCAGTGGCATACAGAGGAACTGATCTCTCCATATTCCTCCTGCAGCCACTTCTCCTCCTCTCCTTCCTGTAGGCATTCAGCGGTTGCAGGAGTAGCATGGAGAGATTGGTTCCTCTATATACTGCTGCTCCTCCTATCCAGGTGTACAGGGGGGGCTCACGATGTTTGCAACCCCTGTAGGTACACCCCTGCTGCATACGTTGCATTGTAGCCTAAAAAAGTGAAATAAAGTAAAACACATATGTCCACTTTGGGCCTTACCATTCCACTATGTTATATAAGCATTGCACTAACGTGATCTATTTTTAATGAACAGACTTTGTTGATTATATATTTGGGTAAATATACGAGGTTGTGCAAACTACGTAAATTACTTAAATGTTGTGTTGGAGGAAATTACTAAAAAAGTTTTTTTTTTTACTATTTATTCCTCCCCAAAATACCAAGGAAATAAAAATATATGTATTCAAATTGCCAAATAAAATCCCTATCTGTCCCAAAAAAAACCAATGTATAATATGTTATGATAGACTACAAATGCGAAAAGGCATAATGTACGGGAACAAGACATCAATGAAACAAAAAAAATTATGTGGGACTGAGGGGGATATAGAAATAAAAAGGCCTGGGGACTCAAGTGGTTAAAGCTGCTTTGTTTTCAGGCAGACACTACAAACTGGTCTGCAGGGAGAGTATCCAGCGTTACAGCATGAAATAGGAAAATCAATAAGAAATTTTTATTAGTGCTACAAAGCTGCAAAAACAAAACCAGCAGAGTGGAGCTATAACAATATCTTAAAACCATTAGGCGTGTTTTACAAGTGGGTATATTTCACATACATAAATCTAATAAACAGTATTTTTAGAGAATTTTTATACTTTCATAGATCATTTCTAGTAAAGAGAATTTAGTCAACTGATAGAAAAAAAAAAAGACAATGGGGTTGATTTACTAAAACCGGAGAGTGCAAAATGTGGATCAGCTCTGACAACAAACCGATCAGCTTCCTGGCTACCATGGCACAGCTGCACCAGATTTTGCACTCTTTAGGGTCTCATAAATCAACCCCATTGAGTAGTAAGCACCATTGACCCCACTGATTCCTTGATGTGCCATTGAAGCACCCTCAAAAAATGTAATAGAAATGGAAACCCACCACGTGGCAGTGCTCAGGTCTGACAACACATTGTTGAGGCCCCAAGCACTTGATTGTGGAATCCAGAGGGAGTGTGCATGTGTGTTTCATATCCAGACGTTTAAAGGATAAGTTCACCTTTTTTTTCTAAATTCCAGCTCCCCTATAGCATTAATGTACATTTTTTTGCAGAAGTTCAGAATTTTCCATTTTTTTCTACACATCTTTACATCAGTGTCCACATGGCTATATAAAAATCTTCTCCATTATGTCTGCAGAGACTTAAGGTCATGACACAGGAAGGAGTTGACCAGCTGACCTCATTAGCACACACCCTGTATCATCTACCCTCCTACCACCCACCCACTTCCAGGTGCACGATTATTAAATGAAATGCAATCAATCAGTGATCACTGTTCTCACTAAATACACAAGCATCAATTTTTTTGCTACTTTAACTTTCATCTTGCACAGATCATTCATTTTGGCAGTATGTGCTGAGAGGTCTAATAGCCTATGTGGATAGAACTGTGGTATTGAAAACAGGAGAATTGTGTTCTGGGTTCTGTAAAGTTCACAATACACTATACAATTTGATTGTACAATCTCCTTTAGATTTACCATCAACTATGTAGTACAAGGGCCTTTCTGATTGGATACAGAGTTAATGGGTAGATAGGTGGGTCCTGCTATTCAATAGTTCTGGAAAATCTAAAGAAAATTGTACAGAGATTGTACGATCAGATTGCATAGCGTATGGCCATCTTTATGCAAGTACAGGAGGGAGTAGATGGAAACACTCAGCTGGCAAGCCCCGTTCACATCTCTGTATAGCGGGAACTGGTTCATATAGTGAACTCGGTGAACTGGAGAAAGTACAGAGAAGGGCAACCAAACTATAAGAGGCATGGAGGAGCTCAGCTATGAGGAAAGATTAGAGGAACTGAATTTATTCTTTCTTGAGAAGAG
Organism: Staurois parvus; assembly: GCF_062004578.1. Taxonomy (NCBI): domain Eukaryota; kingdom Metazoa; phylum Chordata; class Amphibia; order Anura; family Ranidae; genus Staurois; species Staurois parvus. The sequence continues at coordinate 333,686 of NW_028318059.1, forward strand.
GAGATTATGGGGCGATATGATCAACATGTATAAATACATCAGTGGTTCATATAGTGAATTCGATGTAGATCTATTCACCCTGAGGTCATCACAGAGGACAAGGGGGCACTCTTTACATCTGGTGGAAAAGAAATTTAATCTCCAAACACAGAAAGGTTTCTTCACAGTGAGAACTGTGAAAATGTGGAATAGACTCCCTCAAAAGTTGGTTCTGGCCAGCTCAGTTGATTGCTTTAAAAAAGGCCTGGATTATTTCCTAGATACACAGAATATAACTGGATACTAACATTTATAGGTAACGTTGATCCAAGAAATATCTGATTTCCTCTCGGGGGATCAGGAAGTAATGTTTTCCCCTGCAGGAGTAAATTGGATCATGCTTTGCTGGATTTTTTTTGCCTCCCACTCTGCATGTGATCAGCACAGGACCAATCAGCACTGTCCAGACAAAGGTCAGGGGTTCTGCATCCTCCTAAAGCAGAAAAAACTCCTACAAGCTTTAACCAGTGTTCTGCTGATTACTGATAGAAGTCAGAAGACTGCTCGAACTGCTGATGAGAAAAAGGCAGAAGTAATGGAGAAAAGTGTTATACAGCCTTCTAGACCCTGACATAAAGGGGTGTAGAAAAAATGGAAAGCTTGTGAATTTCTGCAAAAGAAGTGCAATAATGCTATATTAGTACATTGAGGTGCTGGAATTTAGGGGGGGAAAAGGTGAACCTATCCTTTAAGTCTCTCGTAGTTTCAAAAATGAATTGGGAAGGCTACTTTCAGCGAATTGCCTACAGACTTTAAATATAGTTGATGGGCAACATCTCTGTTTTTATAAAAGGTACCTTTGGTTTCAAATAACCATTATTTGATGAAAAATTTGGTCAACATTACCAATCTTACTTAAAGGAGAAATACAGCCAAAGCTTGTTTGGATGTACTTCTCCTGTGGATCATAGGAGTGCAGTTCGTTGTGCACTCTTTTAACCGACAGTGGGCTAAGGTCTGCTGTCAGCTGACATCACTCAGCTGGTCCAGGCTGGGGAAAGAGCCCAACTTTAACCGCTTCCAGTCTGCCCTATAGCAGAAGTACACATACTGTATATATACGTGATTTTGCATTTCCAGGTAGGGGGTGTAGCAATCATGCCACAGAGATGGACGTGGTTCAACCATTTTGGCTCCAACCTCCATCTTGGCAAAGGATCAACCATCTTGTACAAACATATCTCCCCTCATTCTCCCGCCTCCCTCTCTGAGAGTCACAGTGAAATTTGGTCGGTGTGTGTTGAAAGTGTCACAGGCCGGCCAGGGCACAGCTATAGGGAGCTCCGAGCTATAAACCATCTTTGAGCTGGTTGTCGGGCGGGCTGGGAAGCTGAGCAATCTGGCACCTCGTAAAAAGATAACCCAAGCCTTCCCCTGAGTTCAAAGACATTCCAGAGGAGTAAGAGACTAGATAACACTTTTAAAATCCATTTTTCCCCTATGTCTTATATCTTGGAATATGAGAGACTTACATAAAAACCAGGCCTATCTTCAGATGGCCCATTAGACAAATCGTTTGATAGGTCACACTCCCTGACTGGAATACCTGGGAAAGCAGAAAATTACATCTCTTGAACCCTTCAAGTATGTATTTCATATTTCATATGTAACCGTTCCTCAGATGCGTCTGCATACTAATCTACCCGCGGGTGCAATGGTACTTGTGCCTAGGAAAAGTTATGAGCCAAAATATGAGTTAGGAGAGATTTTGGTTCTAGTTTGGGTCTCCGCCCAGACAATCCCTCCCCAAATGAGGCATTGGTCCTTGGCTTCAGAGACACCCCTTGCTGGGGGACTACAAAATAGGCTGTCAGGCCTAACCGAAGAAGTTGAAGAATTGTCCCATTTAACATCAGAACCAACTTCGGAGACGTGCCCTTTCGCTCTGAAACTCGATCTGCTTAAGCCAAGGCTGATTGGCAAGTACTTTAACCCTTTAACCTCCTTTCTGTTACCTTTTTGCTGTGCTATTGTTCTTTGTATATTTATATATATATTGGTTACATCTTTTTTCTGTAAATATTTTTATTGCACCCTTTTGACCTTTTAGTAATAAATCTTTCTTTCTGAAAGTATTGAACTGTTTCTATAGCTCGTTAATGCAACTTACAAATTCCTGCCTCTAAAAGAGTGCTACTGTGTTTGTTTAACCCTCTGTATAACCTGTCTGCGGTGATAGTGCTATACAGACGATTATCTCAACCATCCTAGTGTTATTGCTGATATTGCCGAGTTTCCTCTTTCTCTGTACAAAATGGAGGTGGTGGCAGTGTGAAGGGTTATTTGCATAATTAACCTGACCCAGTAACAATCTCATTCAGGCTGCTGGTATATCGATTTGTGGTCCAGTGAGCTGGAAAATCGTTGTGCAGGGTGCAGCTGGGTGTGGCATTGTTACGCACATGACATCACGGTTTCAGATTGGCTAGACCTTCGGTCACGAGTTTGGTGAGAAGGTCAGGGGTCTGACGCGCGATCGTCACAGGGGGCGTGCGCCATTCTCAGCCTCGGCTGTCAATCGCAGGGTCCCGGCCAGTGATTACTCGTTGGCGCCTGGTCATTGCCAAGCATCTCCAACGGGGGGATCTCCTATCATCTCCTGCACACTGCTCTGCATGGCTGTGCATAGCAAAGCAGTGTGCTTACAGGGAAGCACATACACAGAGCCCCACATTAATGGATTTATGTGGGAGATTTTTTATTTTTATTTATTTTTGTTTAATTAATTTTTGGTATGTTGATTAAAAGATATTCTTTGTAGGAGATTTATATTTTATTTATTTTTTATATTTTTATATTTTTTATTATATATTTTTTATTATTGATGTAAAATTATTTTAATATATTATATTTTTATTTTATATATATACAGATGTATTTGTTTTTATATATATATATCTATATATTTCTTATACATGATGGTTTGCATAATTTAAAAATATGATCGTTTTTAAGTATAAAGAATAAAATTGTATTATGAGTATAATATATAAGGAGATCGCTCGAATCCTGGCAAGCCACAGAGTCATGTCACAATGTATTTCTCCGGGTGAAGTAATGCAGTAAGTGCTACAAATATATCAATTGGAAAAAGTGTTAATGTAATGAAATTGCCCCAAAAACATGGCTGCCCCCTGTAGATATACAACAAAATGGCGGAGCCGAGCTATATAAGCCGGAAATGGGAGAGTGACTATCCTATCAAAACCCCCTGATGAAGCCACGTGACCAGTGGCGTAACGCGTATGGGTGGGGCTGCAACGTCACTCGGAGATAGCCGGATTGTTTGACAGACGGCGGGTGCATGACTCAATGGTCGGCGGAGGATTCGTTACACACAAGATTGCCTTATATTGATTGCAGTAAATGTGAGTGTACTACTTGGAAGGAATAAAGCAGTATTTTAAAAGGATAAAACACTATGTTTGGCATTTTTTTCCTGTATGTGGAGAGACGCATGGAGAGGAGAGTATAGGGGGCTTGTATCATCGTGAGGAGGGATTAATCCCAGAGGGGATAATCAGTGATAAAGAATATCCCTATTCCACAATCTAAAGAGGAGAAATCTTAATCAAGCAGGTTCCAAAGGAGGTGAACCAAAAGCGAATATAGCCTAATTGTAGGCAGATAAGGAGGTGAGCTTACATCTGCACTAATTGGAGGATTCACAAACAGTCACGGATTCACAATCAGTCACGGATTGAAGATTAAATAAAGCACAAAGTCACTATTTTTATGATTAATGGGACATTGTTTTTGCACAAAATTAATTAATTATATATGAGTATTTATTCACATTTTTTTTTATGTTAATTTATTATTTTCACTAATCATGATGCACAATTGGTTCAATTATAATTAATTTTATAATCACGGATATGGATTAATAATATGACTTATTGAGGATTTTTATTTTTTAAAGTATATTAAGTTATTATTATATATGAATTTTGGTCAAAGGTATGAACCCATGTTTAAATATTTTTGCAAATTAGATCACTAGGAAATATATGATTATTTATTTTGAGTATAAATAAGAGATTATAAGCAGTTAAAGAGATATTAATTAATAAGGAGTGCAACACACTATGGTGAAATAATTTATGTACACAGTGGTAGTTATGTGTTGGGTGTTTGCGATCCAGTAATATCAAGGACATATTCTGTCCAGATTTGTGTTTTAGGGTGGTTATTCAGTAGACACAGCTTGGCTCGCAAGATATATAGATATTTGTAAAAAAAAGAACTCAACTTCTCTTTTAAATTCTATAGCAAAATAACTTGCCTTTGTATATAAGGAGTGTTCCAATTGTCAACTCCACCTCTGGTGTGCATAATGTGACTGATCTTCTCCACAAGGAACTGGTTATCGCGCTCTATCACAGCTAGTCTTTCCTGTTCCATCTGCAAGCAAAACTATATGGTAAAGCAAGTTCTGTTGAATAAACTGTGAATAACAGATGTTTTTAAGGCATTATGTTAAAATGGGCTTCATTGTGATGGACATGAAAGTCTCAGTGCTAGAAATATTGACAGATACATTTTCAGTATCAATAAATTCAACTTCTCACCCTAAATATCACATCCTGAACCCTCACCCTGTGCTTTGCCAAAGCAGAGAAGAGCAACAGGTTTACTTTGCAGCCAACCCCAGCTGTTGCACCCATTTACCTTGCTTTCACTTTACTGCTTCTCCACATTGCTGCCAGGAGTGGAGTGTGATGTAGAAAATAACAAGATAACCAGGCAATACATTTCCAAAAAGAGCAGGAGGCTTTATAAGTCCTCATGCACACTGGACATTTTTACAGCTGCTGTTTTTGGCTTTTAACATTTTTTTTCTACAGCCAGTAAACTTCCCAGCATGTTATCCCATGTGTCCCTACTCACATAGACTGTAATCAACTTTTTTTTGGCAGGGACGTTTTTTGGCTGGAAAAAAAACCCAGGACTAGTGGGTTTCTAAAGAAGTTTTTTAGCTATAAAACGGCTCTAATGCTGGAAAACGTGGGAAAATGCCGCAAACTGGCATTTTTGGACTTTTTATGACCAAAAAAAATTTTTTGGGGGGGTAAAAAAATGCTAAGAAATCAAATGTGGGAAAACGCTGCTAAACGCGGCACAACGCCACTAAACGCTAATGCACAAACACTAAAAAAAGCTGAAAAACTAACGTTTTTAACATGACTTTACACAGCTAACGTTACTAGCATTATCAAAACCCACAGTGTGCATGGAGCCTTAATATCAGGTGCAGCTGGCAGCAAATTCAAAACTTGCTCTGAAATATAGAGTTTGCAAGCTCCTTTTATAAGAATCTTTCATTATGAAATTTACATGTGGTACAGTATAATTGGTTACCAAGACATATGTCAATGTAATTAACATAAATAAAAAAACAATGAATGTCTGCACCTGCAGACCATGATGTCTTGAACTGTCTGAACTCCATCCTAGTAAACTTTCCCTCAGTAAACTTATGACTTTCTTAAAAAAAATGTACCAATATGAAGCAGAGAGATCATCCAGAGTTCAACTTTTAAATATACATATTTTATATCATATTTTACTTTTACATTTCTAGAAATAATAACTATTGCTTAACAATAGAAACTATTATGAATTAGTTTTTAATCCATATGCTAATGATTAACAATAATAAGAAATATATGAGTTAATATGAAATCTTATCACAAGTGAAGCGAGGATGGCTTGTGTAAACTCTAAGTCATGGCTGAGGTCTATCTCTCTGGGCCCATTTGAAAGTGTTAGGAACCTTCACATTATGGGGTTGATTTACTAAAGGCAAATAGCCTGTGCACTTTGAAATAGCAGATGGACTCTGCAAGGCATTTGCTTCAGAGGTTAGTAAATGAGACAAAGCTTCACTTTGCAAATAATACCCAATCACATGCAAAGGAAATTAAAATACAAAATTTTTGCCTGCATGTGATTGGATTATGGAAGTCAACAGAGCTTTCCCTCATTTGCTAAGTTCTGGAGCAAAGACTGTAATTGCAGTTGTAATATACACAGTCTATTTGCCTTTATTAAATCAACACCAATGTCATGTCGATGGGGGGGGGGTTAAAAAAATAGTCTTTATTGCCAAATATACTAATTGGCCTCTTTATTAGGTACACCTGTTCAATTGCTTGGTAACATAAATTGCTAATCAACCAAACACATGGCAGCAACTCGGCATCTAGACGTGGTGAAGACAACTTGCTGAAGTTTAAACCGAGTATCAGAATGGGGAAGAAAAGTGATTTAAGTGACTTTGAACATAGCATGGTTGTTGGTGCCAGATGGGCTGGTCTGAGTATTTCAAAAACTGCTGATCTACTTGGATTTCCACACACAGCCATCTCTAGGATTTACAAAGAATGGTCCAAAAAGAGAAAATATCCAGTGAGCCGCAGTTGTGTGGAACAAAATGCCTTGTTGATGTCACACATCAGAGAAGAATGGGCAGACTGGTTGTAGATGATATAAAGGCAACAGTTATTCATATGGGTTTCAGCAGCAGAAGACCACACCGGGTGCCACTCCTATCAGTCAAGAACAGGAAATGAAGGCTACAACCTACATAGGTTCACCAAAATTGGACAATAGAAGACTGGAAAAATGTTGCCTGGTCTGACGAGTCTCAATTTCAGCTGTGACATTCAGATGGTAGGGTCAGAATTTGGCATAAACAACATAAAAGCGTGGATCCATCCTGCCTTGTATCAACAGTTCAGGCTGGTGGTGGTGTAATGGTGTGCAGGATATTTTCTTTGCACACTTTGGGCCCCTTAGTACCAATTGAGCATTGCCACAGCCTACCTGAGTATTGTTACTGACCATGTCCATCTCTTTATGACGGCAGTGTACCCATCTTCTGATGGCTATTTCCAGCAGGATAATGCACCATGTTCCAAAGCACAAATCATCTCAAACTGGTTTCTTGAACATGACAATGAGTTCGCCTCCACAGTCAGTAGATCTCAAGCCAATAGAGAACCTTTGGGATGTGGTGGAACAGGAGATTTGCATCATGAATCTGCAGCCAACAAAGCTGCAGCAACTACTTGATGCTATCATGTCAATATGGGCTAAAATCTCTGAGGAATATTTCCAATACCTTGTTAAATCTATGCCAAAAAGAATTTAGGCAGGTCTGAAGGTAAAAGGGGGTCCAACCCAATATTAGCAAGGTGTACCCAATAAAGTAGCCGGAGAGTGTAAATTAATATAATACTAAATACCCAACTCAGGTTCAATTTAAAGTGACACTAATTTCAGGTGTAAAACCATTTCTGTTCAAATGTGTATTCTAAAGTAAAAAAAAAGTCCTTTCTACTTCTCTCAACCTCCTCCAAATTCCTTTTTTGCTGCAGTGATCTGACTTCCTGTTAGAGGGTAGCTAAGCTTTTTCTCCATGGCCCCACTGTATGTAGATGAACTGTGGGATGTGTAGTGTACAAAGAACACTGCACATGACCACAGCTAACATGATCTGCTCATTCCAAACACATGAAAGTGAAAGGGGAAGGAGATGTTCAGGAGCTCATGAAGGATGTCGAAAGGAGGCATTAAGTAATGTATTTGTATGGATTATTTTTGGAGAATAAGGATATTGTTAAGTGTCAATTTATGCCTTTTGCTGGGATACTAGTAAATAATTTCACACTCACATACAAATAATAAGAACAAAAAATAGGATTTTTATACTCACCATAACATCCTTTTATTAGAGTAAATTGATGGACACAGGAACTCTGATACTGTCGAGTTATACTGCCAACCACAGGAGTTAATTATTTTTGAATGATAGATGTGACATACAATACTAGTTGTATGTGTGCTCCATCAGAGTTCATAAAATCAATTTTTTCCTTAATATATAATAAACTTTATTTAAAAATTGTAGACAAACATAAAAAAATACCACACGAATGCTCATATCAATGGTATTAGCCAACTTGACATGTAATGAACTGGTATAGATTATACAAAGCAGCTTGTCAGGCTACAATGTGCTACAGAAAAATGGCCACCAATTGCAATCTGAATGCAGACTCACTGTGACCAAAACTGAACCAAGTAGTGTAAGATGGCTTCAGCTCTGCTCTCCACCCACAGGAGAGGTCATTTAGATGCCTTTCATCCCCTAGTAAGCTTAATCTTTGAGACAAATTTTAATTAAAATTATTGCATGTTTGTATCTTATAATCTCTAATGTATCCGTTGCATTCCCATAACAATTTAGAGGAAGACACAATATATTTCTTTATCTAGATCTCCTTATTTCACTCTTCAGGGGACAGGTCCCATGTGGTTCGTAAGGCATTTCCCAACCCTGCCTGAGAAAACCTGCAGCAGGAGACTAGTGTGTTCTATCCACTGACAATAAAGGGAGACCCACTGACAATAAAGGGAGACTCAAGGTCCCCCTCCTACAACCTTCACCTACAATTCAAGGCTAGAGACACACCTAAGCCTCTCCTCCATGGCCAGAGGTTAATAGTAGAGGGGAACTAGTTTACAGGAAATTTTCCTTAGGGGAATCAATGTGGGTGAGACTGAAGCTTATTGTATCATCCCTCAAAGGAGCAAGACTGGCGTTCATGATGTGGAAAAAAACGCCCATTTCTTCTCTATGGTGAAGACACAGCAGTACTTAGATTGTGTCCAGTGGAGTCTGAACCAAGAAATCTATCCAAAGCAGTATCCCACAATGTAGAAAGATCCACCTGTTCTGAAAGACTGGACAGAAACCCCAGAAATAATGATTTTCCAAGGAGGAAAACCCTCCTGGTGATGGGAGAAGAATCCTTACTGTCAACTTCATCAAGAGATTAAGTAATCACACCAGCAACTACCTTGTCTATGTTAGACATCTCACTACCTGGTCTATAGAGGCCATTATGTTAGACTTCTCAGAAACTAGACCCACAACAGGAGAGAACAGGACTTAAATAGACAAAGAAGAGATGAAAAGAAGGGGAAACTTCTCTGAGGGAAGGGTCCTGCAATGACCTATGTTCCCACAAGGGAGGATAGAGGGGTACATTTCTGTCTCAGAAAGAGGAGTCTGCAGATAGATACACTTTAGACCCTTACAGTAAAGAACTATGTTGGTTACCTACAGGTAACAATTTCCAAAGTTAAAACCTGACAAATTAAGATCTGGATGTAACTTTCATGTTTTGAGCCCTTCAGGCTGTGTTCACACTGATGCAGTGTGGAATTCGCAGCGTTTTATGTTCGAATCCCGCACCACATCAGAATTGCACCCTGTTCATGTGAAAAGATGCGGGTGTGCATTTTAAGCTAACAACACCCCGAAATCGGTCCACAAAACGCAGTGTGATGTGCAGAATCGGATCGCAAAGGTGTGAATACCCATATGATCTGATTCTAGTGCAGACCCAAAAAAGGGTCCTGCACCTTTTTGGTGCGGGTGCGGTGCGATATAAGCCATACAAAATGTATGGCTCTAATCGCACCGCACACGAATCGCATGTGATTTGCACAGGAATGCGGTGTGATACCTGTGCGAATCACATGTGATGTACAGCACCGCATTAGTGTGAACCTAGCCTCAGGGAGATGTTGTCAACTAGGATTCATAATGCCAAAGGAGGGTGTCTGATTTTCCCACAATGGGGATGCCAGGAAAAAACATTAGGTCAAATACTGGGGTCAATTCTCTGAGATGTATCAGGTGTGTGTGAGCAACACTGTGGATTCAGATCTGAGTGAGGAACAGTGAAAGCTGGGGAAAAAGGGGTTAAGTTTCACCTGACTGGATATCTGTTCCCTGATCATAAATATTCCATAAGCTTTGTGTCTTGCCAAGGAATCTAAGGTACAGCAGTGATTTAATTTAGAGAAAAAGCGTGACAAGCTATGAAAATTGTAGCAGTTCTATCTTCTTTTTGGTATGCTAGGCAGCTACATAATGAGATATATAATACAGATACCATAAAAAGATCCCTGCGGAGAACTAAAATAAAAAAACCAACAACATTCTGAGATAAAACGTCACAACTCTGAGATAACAACTTTAAATTTTTATCTCGCACCTCTGGCTTCTCATCTCAGAAATGAGTGACATTTCATTTGAGTGCCTTGAATTTTATCTCAGAATTCCATAAAAGAGACCTATTATAAAGTGGTGAAATTAAACATATTTACTGTAGCTTATTCATCCATGCTTATCATTTTCTCACGGTTTGCCTATTTGTAGAAAACCCTTTCGTTTTTGTTATGGATTTTTCTTCTTTTTCTTATCAATATGATCATGGAGAAATTCATTTTCCACCTGAATTTGCAGCTAATAGTAAACAAGTACAGCTGATGCCAGTCTATATGCCCTTCAACGACAATCTGGTGTTATTATTTTTTAAAGTAAACTTGACTAAATGAACAGATGAATAAATTAATGAATACCTGATATGCACATGCTAGTTCCAGGTCAGAAAGTCAATAATTAAAATGCAAGGATAAGAAATATAGGCCTGGCGCTTGTTGCCTTAAGAACCAACACTAGGTCTTTACTTTGAATCCTTGCTTTATTGGTAACTCCTATATTTCTATTCCAGCAGGTTCCTTTGAAGGTTGATAGCATGGGAATTTGGGCTTAAAATTAGTTTTTATGAAAACAAACAAAAAACTGTAAAAGAATATGTATAAAAAAAACAGTTGACCATTCTTTAGGGAAGATACTTTAACACATTACTTACCTGCATTTTATTCATTTGAAAATGATGGTTTAAGTATATCCATGGAGGCTTATTGTCAACTTCAGCTCGGGCTGTAAAATAAATTACATTTGGTTTTGAACGTTTACTGAGAAATCTGAGAAAATCCAAAAGCAATATATAATTTTTCTAATAAAATATGCAAGATATAAAGACTTATCCTTCCTTCCCTGTGTCATTTTCAGGAACAAATCTGTTATGACTGGCTAAAGCTATTCTTGTAAAACATAGAAAAACATGCTAAAATGAAAATTTTGTTAAAATAGTGAAAATAATGAACAGTAGTATGTGTGTTGGATAACATAACATTATTGTATGCCTTGACTTCAAACTCTCGCCTAAGGCTTAGAACAGCCATTTACATTGCAGGGAGTCTGCTGTTATTAGTTTCATGGTTGGTCAAGTGGTCAAGTTGAAAAAATACTGTACATGTGTTAATTATCCACCTCCAGACCATGCCATAGCTGAAATACAGCTACAGTGTGGTTGCCCAGTTCTGGGAGGGCGTCTATAGTGATCTGCAACTTCCCAGATGAGACCTTGAGTAGGGTATACACCTTTAGTTTTTAGTTTTTGTTTTTTGCATTCAACCAACGAGTTGAACAAAACAAAATCACAGATCTCTCCATCCACACAAATGATGTGGATGCAGGGATCTTTCCTGCTTTGCTATTGTATTCTGATAGCAGAGACTCCCTCCCCTTCCCTCTCCCCATCAGAATACACAGATCAACACTGCAGCCATTGACTGCAAGCACTGATTGAATGCTGTTATTTCAGCAGGACTGTTCAACAGAAACCAGTTGTTAGGCCAGCTCCTGTTGAACAGACAGAAGCACACACTGAAATTCATCCGGTTCCTGCTGAATCAGACAAATTTTGGTATGTGTATATCCAGCTTTTATTAGAATTCTGTAACTCTTGACTTGATTATCTGTCTCTCTTTAGTATATATATATATATATATATATATATATATATATATATATATATATATATATATATATATATAGTATATTGTTATGCCAGGAAATGCCTGCACAATTAATTTAGTCAGCTAAGTACCTCTAAATATAAAAATAATTTATAAAAAATAATTTAACTGACCTAATTAACTATTTTGAGTAAATCTTAGCCAAGCTGAACTCTTTTAAACACAAACAATATCGGTATATGAATAGACTACAATTTATAAAAATTAATCATTATTTACAAAAGTCACTTACAAACATCATAAATAATAGCCCGATTCTGATGTACATAGACACTTAAGATAATTGCATAAAAGGTCCAGACTTGTCTGTAACAATAGATTACACACATATATATATATATATATATGTTTTCCTTAATCTAATATTTGCTTACCAACATTACTAACATATGTGTGAGTGTGTTGGGTCCTAATAAAATAATTGAGTTGTTATATTTCTATTTGTTCTAGATTGGGAAAAGTGAGATACACAAAATGTTATAGTCTATGTGTGAATATATATATACAGTATATATATATATATATATATATATGTCTTATTTTTTTTTTCTGTACACTCTAGCAACATGTGGTAGTAATTAGTCAGGAATTGGCTAGCTTTCCTCCCTCCATCTCTGTGGGTAGGAACTACAGTTTCACTGTGAAGTGACTAATAAGAGTGCAAAAATCTCTTTCATATAAGTTAAGGATACAGGTTTTATACTGTAATATTTCTTGATTAGGATATTTATATAAGAGACAACTTTACATTAAGTAATAGATATATGACCTTTTAGGAGCCTTATATACATAAATATGATTAGAATGTATATGTAACAATTCCCATCCCCCATGACTCTTTTATGGAATGTCAGTGTAACTCTGACTAGAGGTCTCGAGTATTGAATTTCAGAAGCTAGACTCTGGCCTAGGGGAGAGGGAGCAAGACTAAAGGTTTGTTTGATACATCTGTCACTAGATATTATTGTGGGACTATAAGAAACAGAAAGGAAAGCCAGCCCACTTTAGGAGAAGATGGGGACTGAATTGCTCCTTTTAGAGCAGAACAAACACCTTTTAGGAGGACTTTTCATGAGACTCGGAGGAGACTACAAGCTGTAGTAAAGAGTCCACAGCCACACACGCACACACATTTATACACACAATTTTTATCTCAAGAATATAACTACATTTTGTGACATTATATTACTGTATTTATTTTTCTGTATTATAATATTGTACTTGTAATGTGCAATTTTATTATTAAATCCATTTTGAGTTTTTACATAAGAGCTGCTTTGGTGTTAATGAAATTAACAACAGGTGTACTAGATGGGCAACAATGAGATGACCCTCAAAACAGGAATGACTTTACAGGTGGAGGCCACTGACATTTTTTTCCTACTCATCTTTTCTGTCTGTTTTTCACTTGTTTTGCATTTGGCTAGGGTCATTGTCACTACTGGCAGCATGAAGTGATAGCTGGACCCTACAGAGGTTGCACAGGCAGTCCAACTCTTTCAGGATAGCTCATCAATACGTGCCATTGCCAGAAGGTTTGCTGTGTCTCCCAGCACAGTCTCAAGAGCATAGAGAAGATTCCAGGAGACAGGCAGTTACTCTAGAAGAGCTGGACAGGGCCTTAGAAGGTCCTTAACCCATCAGCAGGACCAGCCTCTGCTCCTTTGTGCAAGGAGGAATAGGATGAGCACTGCCAAAGCCCTACAAAATGACCTCCAGAAAGCCACTGGTATGAATGTCTCTGACCAAACCATCAGAAACAGACCTCATGAGGGTGGCCTAAGGGCCCAACATCCTCTAGTGGGCCCTGTGCTCACTTCCCAGCACCATAGAGCTCGATTTGCATTTGTCATTGAACAACAGAATTGGCAGGTCTGCTACAGGTGCCCTGTGCTTTTCAAAGATGGGAGTAGGTTCACCCTGAGAACATGTGACAGACGTGAAGGGTCTGGAGAAGCCCTGGAGAACTGCCTGTAACATTGTTCAGCATGACTGCTTTGGTGGTGGGTCAGTGATTGTCTGGGGAGGCATACCCACGGAGGGACACACAGACTTCCACAGGCTATACAATGACACCATGACTGCCATTAGGTATTTGGATGAAATCCTTGGGCCCATTGTCAGACCCTACGTTGGTGCAGTGGGTTCCTCCTGGTGCACGACAATGCCCGGCCTCATGTGGCGAGAGTGTGAAAGCAGTTCCTGGAGGATGAAGAAATTGATACCATTGAATGGCCCCCACGCTCGCCAGACCTAAATCCAATTGAACATCTCTGTAATGTCATGTTTCAGTCCATCCGACACCATTAGGTTGCACCTCAGACTGTCCAGGAGCTCAGTGATGCCTTGGTCCAGATCTGGGAAGAAACACCCTAGGACACCATCCGTCGTCTCATTACGAATATGCCCCAACGTTGCCATGCATGCATACAAGCACATGGGGGTCATACAAACTACTGAGTACCATTTTGAGTTGCTGCAATGAAATTTCAGCAAAATGGACTAGCCTGCAGCATCATTTTTTCACTTTGCTTTTTGGGGTGTCTTTGAATTCAGTTCCCTGTAGGTTGATCATTTTAATTTCCATTAAACAATGGGTCATCCTTACATTCCTAACACATTCATCAGTCTATATCAGTATAAATATCCAGCATGATATTTTCGCCATTGAGATCTGATGTGTTTTCAAAGTGTTCCACTAATTTATTTGAGTAGTGTTTATACACTAGCCACCCTCCCTCCATCACCCCCTCAACTCTCCCTTCCTCTGACTTCGCAACCGCACTGCCCCCCACCACACCTAACGTCCCGCACACTATAACCTCCCCAACACTCCGCTCCTTCAGCCCTGCTACCACTGAGGAGGTCACTAAGGTCTTCACTGAAGCCCGCCTCACCACTTGCCCCCTGGACCCTATCCCCTCACAACTCCTCCGGTCACCCCCCTCCTCCATCATTCGCTCCCTCACCCACATCTTCAACCTCTCCCTCTCTACTGGCGCATTCCCCTCCCCCCTAAAGCATGCGCACATCACCCCCATACTCAAAAAACCCTCCCTGGACCCCACTGACCTGAACAACCTTAGACCCATCTGCCTGCTGCCACTCACTTCCAAGCTCCTTGAGCGCTTAGTCTATAATCGCCTAAGCGCCCACCTCACTGACAACAATCTCCTTGATCCACTACAGTCTGGCTTCCGTCCCCTACACTCCACCGAAACCGCCCTACTTAAAATCACTAACGACCTGCTAACCGCCAAAGCTAATGGCCACTACTCAGTCCTCCTACTCCTCGACCCCTCCGCGGCCTTCGACACAGTCGACCACCCCTCCTCCTTACTAAACTACACTCCCTTGGCATCAGGGACTCTGCTCTCTCCTGGTTCTCCTCTTACCTATCCCAACGCTCCTTCAGTGTTACCTATAACGCTGCCACCTCCCCCTCTCTCCCCCTCTCTGTTGGGGTTCCCCAAGGCTCTGTCCTCAGACCCCTTCTCTTCTCCATCTACACCTCCTAAAAAAAATCCCAATAAGTGTACAGTACATTAATTGTTTTGAGTGAAAGTTTAAGCATCTTCAAACTATGGTATACTGTACATATTTGATCCTGATGTACTGGTGATCTAATTTCTTGAGGCCCTAAAACATCAGGACAATACATATTCCCCCCAAATGACCCCCTTTTTGGAAAGTCTAAGGCATTTAGTAAGAGGCATGTCATGTTTTTTTAAATCGTATATCTTTTGTCACAATGGTTTTTAAAATTAAGAAATTGAATAAAATGTGTTTTTTGGGTTTCTGTACAATTAACTTTTTTACATAGTGTCACCAGTGCAGGACAGCATTGTCATCATGTGACTGATGTGATGGTGATCAGGGACACTGACTGGTGATAGTATAAAAATAAATAAATATATATATATAATTTTTGCTCAATTTTTTAAACAGTTTTTTAAAGTTTTTTTTTTTACTTTTTCTTTATGTTTTACTGTTTTTATTTTTTTACATACTTTCAGCAGAGTAGTTTAGTGTCACCATAGTTACACTGCACTGAGAGGATGGTCAGGCATTTTTCTTTTTTTTACACTTTGACATTACAATAAAGATCCTTGTACCAGCGAAGTTTTCAAATATCATGAATGGGTTAACCATTCATGACAGCTGTAATCACTAATGATCTGTGATTGGCTACAGCTAATCACATGGTGCAGGGTGCTGTGATTGGCCCAGGTACTATGTGATAGCAGTGGGCCAATCACAGCATAGTCAACACAGCTGTCATGAATGAATTCAATCATAACAGCTTTGTTCGCATTGTGATCATGTGATATAGGGATATATCATAGACATAGTTATAGACATAAGAATTGCATGAGTGCCTGAGTACCAGGATCCACATTCTGCTGTGCCCACCCCCTTAGCCTGATAGCCTGAGCAGGCAAAATCATGTACATGTACGTGATTTTGCCTGCAGGTGCCAACTTGCCACAGTATATGTACTGTGGCTGGTTGGCAAGTGGTTATGAAAAGAGTAATAGTTCCAAATCTGAACTTTAGGGTACAGAGCTAACAACCTTACAATAATTTGAGTAAGAATCCTTGATGGCTCCCCAGAGCAGTCATTAAGCCAGCCATACCTATTGCCAGCTTGAAGTATATAAACTATTGATTTTAGTGTACATATTACCCATTTTGACAAATCAAAGTCTATTATTAACTGCATTCAGAGCCATTTAGCCATGAGCATTGCTAGACTATGACGTCTGAGGAATGTGCCCCAGGGTCCTCTTACTCAGTTGGCCATTTCTAGTATATCCCAGTTTACAGGCAGGCAGCTTTGTACATACTAATATGTGGTATGATGGTAGCCCAGACCTTCATGTGACTTATTTATTAATTTGTAAATATGGCACGAAGGATAACGCAACTAAAAGCCTCTAACGCATTTTCAGCCAATAACCACTGAGTGGTCTCTAAACATTTACATTATTTATGTCCATATGTCCTTTCCTTTCTCAGACAATTGGATATTACTCAGCTGCTAGTAATTTAGAGACCATAATCTTGTTCACAAAGCAATAATGTTTAATCAATAGTGTGAAGACAGTATTAAAGCAAAGAGACCTATTGTCATTAGTACATCATTTAAAACACCTCATAGGTCACATGGAATATATCATACTTTGATCAGTAAATGGCATATTTATATGCATCTGTTTTTTTTTCTTGTAAATTGCATTAGGGGTTATAGGATAAAGAAATACTTGTTATCTATAAATGTATTTAGTATATACTATGGACATTATGTAATTTATTTGCATATACTGGCTGGTTCCATGTGGCCTATGACATTTTTTAAATGATGTAATGATTGACAAAACGTTTCTTTGTTTTTATATGCTACTGTTTTTTGAACAAGATTATGCTCTGTAGATTACTAGCAGCTGAGTAATGTCCAATTGTCTGAGATAGGGTGGGACATATGGACATAAATAGTAAATGTGAGTTTTTAGAGACCACTCAATGAGTAAGTACAGGTAGGTGTGAAACATGTTAGAGACTTTTATTTGTGTTATCTTGTCATGCAATGTTTTACAATTAAATAAATAGGCCGCAGAAAGGTCTGGAGCAGGTATCACTAAATGGCGGACTGCCGTCTGGATCCGGACCCAGAAATATTTCTTTCCGGACCGCAGCCTCACCAAATAGTTGCCTGAATGTCCTCTCCCCTGCCGCTGACTCACTCGCCCGCCACTGCTGCTGTTATCCTCAAGAAAGGGGAGTGTGGGGAGGTGCAGCAGGTCTTTCCTTTTCATAACATTTCAGCACCCCTCTCTTCCTCCCCCCCCCCCCCTTCCCACACTGTCCTACCTTATTCACACAAGTTGGAAAGCACAGCAGGTCTGGACATAGGACGGGACTTTTCATGTTAGGAAGCAAGTGATTGGTTGATTGCTTGGTTCGCCCCACTGCCTAGCATTTACCCGCCTTTATGAAAAGTCCCACCCTATGTCCAGACCTGCCGTGCTTGCTGTCCTGTGTGAATAAGGTAGGACAGTGTGGGAAGGGGGGGGGGGTCGTGCTGCGATATTATAAAAGGACAGGAATCTGTAATATGCAGGGAGGACTATGATGGGGGGGTCTGTTATGAGGGGGGTTCTGTGATAGGGGGTCTGTGATGGGGGATCTGTGATTGGGGTGGGTCTGTGATAAGGGGATGTATGATGAGGGGGATCTGTGATGGAGGGGTATGTGATGAGGGGGGTCTGTGATGAGGGGATCTGTGAAGCGGGGGATCTGAGATGAGGGGTCTGTGATGAGGGGATCTGTGATGGAGGGGATTTGTGATGGAGGGGATTTGTGATAATGAGGGTCTCTGCTCAGGGGTGTGTCATGGACGGGATCTGTGATGAGGGGTCTGTGATGGGATGGTCTGTGATAGTAGGCAGATGGTGATGGGGGGGTTTGTGATGGGATGTCAGTGATGAGGGGGGCTGTGATGGGGCGGTCTGTGATGGGGCATTCTGTGATGTAGAAAGGGGGATGGGGGTGGGGGGAGGAACTGTGATGTGCATGGGAGGCTGTGATGTGAAGGATCTGAGTCATAGCACCAACATGACACTCAGACCTCCGCTGGAAGAAAATTTTACTGACTGTACCCCCGTGAATTTTAATTCAGTACCCCTGGCCTAGAGTGCTTTCATTCATCATAATAGAGTGCACACCTCAGTAACAGCTAGCACAAGCACCCATAAATCTGATGGCCAAATGTAGACAAACCTGAAACAGCATTCTTTTTAGATTGAGGCAGGCAGCCTTGAGTGGATTGATGTCCCTCCCAATGGTGACTGCATACTGTAGTTCTAGTGCCAATGTAGAACCATAGTAAGCAGTAGGGGAATTGTGGAACCTCAATTAGCTAAGTAACCACTGACACCAATGCTCTCCTCAGCTAAGCTCCCTCTGACCATCAGCATAATGGGCCACCAAAGTAAGTTGAACCTCTCTTATGGCCTCTATGTAAAGGAACACAACATTGCTTTTCAGTGTAAAGAACTCTTCTCTACTGACGATGTATGTAATAGCCATTTCACCATTGACCACCAATATAAGAGACTTTTCTACTGACCAATAAAGGAGTCTAATCCAGTCAATCCCTGAACTTTACTGTTAAACTGACCATAGATGGTTTGAATCTCGTCTGGTTCAGCAGGACTGGCCGAGATTTGAGGCATCTATGGGCAGGCTGGTTGTACCCAAAACTTTGTTGTGTGACTTGGGCACAAGCAGCCTTGTTGATTTCTCATGTGATTATTGCCAGCAGCTATAGCTGCTAGCAATATCACAGTGCCCCCCCCTGCCTTCAGTAGAACACAATAGCTCCATGGGAGGGATTCCCCCATTAACACTGACTGTGGCCAGTTGTGGTTGCTTATGGGGACAGCTGTTGCTAAGAAAGTACAGAATACTGGGCACAGCATAAAGGCTCTTTTCTGTACCACTGTCTGCTTTTAGAGGAGTCTGCTGGCCTTTATTTCTACTTGTTCTAGGGCAAGCATCACTAAATGGCAGACCGCAGTATGGATCCGGACTGAGCCAGTGTCCCATCTGGACCCGAGCCTTTCTTTCACCTGACCTCCGCCACTGTCATTCTCAAGGCAGCGTGTAGAGTGGGAGGCAAGAGATAGCAATGAATGGAGAGCAGGAGGCAAAGCCACACTGGATGGAGGGCAGTAGTTGAACGAGTTAACTTTCCAGATTAACTAGCAGATGATTGGTTGGTAGGACACCAGGTAGTCCTAGCAACCAATCAACAGGTTGGTAATAGGAAAAGTTACCCTAGGCAGCCCCCTGCTCCCGTTCTCCATCCAGTGCTGCTTTGACTCCCAGTCGCTCTCCTCTTTGTGTAAGATAGGCAAGAGGACATGGCTGTGAAGGGGCAGTGCTATGTGTGAGTTGGGATGATTCAACGCAGGTGGCAGATATAGTTATATATTTAGTATAGTTGAAAAAAGACACAAGTCCATCTCGTTCAACCAATAAAAAGAAAAAAAAACGTACAATCCTATATACACAATTCTATGTCCACAGTTGATCCAGAGGAAGGCAAACAAAATCCCCAGCAAAGCATGATTCAATTTGCTCCAGCAGGTGAATAATTTCCTTCCTGATCCCCCAAGAGGCAATCAGATATTCCTTGGATCAACTTTACGTATAAATGTTATTATCCAGTTATATTATGTGCATTAAGGAAAGAATCCAGGTGTCACGTACCTGATGGGAGACTGAATTGATGAGGCCGGCCTTACTTGTGTCACTAGCCCTGACCCTGCTGAGGTTGGAACAGAGGGAGTCTAGGGACCAGGGGGACAAAAGCTCCAGTGGTTGTTGCTTGCGGCTCTTGCAGGTGATGACCTTGGTAGGCAGAGTATCCTCTGATTTGGGCACCGTAATAGTAGACAGAGCAGGTTCTGTGGATTGCTTGATGTGCAGCAGAGCAAGGTAGGTAGCCAGGACACAAGACAGCAGCAGAGTCATAGGATACCTGGGGTCATCAACAGTCGGGCAGCGCGGTACAGAATCAGAAGGAAAAGCCAAAGTCAGGAGCAGAGCCGAAGTCAGGAACCAGGAGCAGGAGAGTAATCTGAGTGGGGTCAGGAACAAGCCGAGTCAGCAACAAAGGAATCGTACAGGAGCAAGCAGGACATGGGGGGAGCTGAAGACCAGTCAGCACTGAACCTGAGCAGAGGCCCTCCTTAAATAGCCCATCTGGCACCAATCTTCGCCGTGCGTGTGCACGTGTGCGTGCATGTGCGCAATCGCGCATTCCTGCACGCCTGCGCACAACCGGCAATTCTTCTGCGGGATCTCTTTCGCGCATGCGCGTTCCCGATCGCGATTCTTCTTGCCGGAAATCCCTTACACCAGGCCTTTTATTGAGGAAGCTTATTCCACATTTTCATAGCTCTTACTTTGAAAAAAGCTTTTCGTATTTGGAGATTAAATCTCTTTTCCTTCAGACGTAAAAAGTGCCCCCTTGTCCTCTGTGATGACCTTAAAGTGAATAACTCCACACCAAGTTCCCTATATGGACCCTATATGATGTTGATCATATTGATCATACCCCCCCTTAATATCCTCTTCTCAAGAGAGAATAAATTCAGTACCTCTAACCTTTCCTCATAGCTGATCTCCTCCATGCCTCATCAGTCTGGTTGCCCTTCTCTGCACTTTCTCCAGTTCCACGATATCCTTTTTGTGAATTGGTGCCCAAAACTGAACTGCATATCCCAGATGAGATATTACTAATGATTTGTACAGGGGTAGAATGATATCTCTTTCTCTCTTGAGTCTATACCTCTCTTAATACAAGAATGATTAGATAGAATAGATTATGATCTACCAGAACACCCAGATCCTTCTCCACCATAGATTTCCCAGTTACACTCCCCCTAGTATGTATGATGCACGCAGAGCCATTTTATTTTGTGAATGTGTGCAGCCCTGATTTCCTTTTTACATACTCTGTTATATTCCCTGTAACAGTTAAATGATGAAAGTGTTCCTTCATTTTTATATTTTCTAAAAGCTCTTTTCCTATTGTTTATAGCTTTTGAAACTTTGGCTGTGAGCCACATAGGTTTTATAATAAAAGTTACTGCCCATGGGAATATATTTTGTAGTGTGTTCACATACGGTCTTTTTGAAGAATTCACATTTTTGTTCTGTGTTCCTATACCAATATTACCTCCCAGTCTAATGCAGGCCATAGATGGGTCGAAAATCGGCCGATTTTTCTTTTAAAAAAACGAACAATCGGTCGTTCAAGTGGCCGACGTTACCACCAATGGTAAAAAAAATCGGCCGATTTTCATCCCGTCTACAGCCGGCAAAAAGTGTCCCTGCAGAGAGCTCCGCTATTTCTGACAGTTCTCTGACAGTTCCTTCACATTTACAGCGGTTGAAACATTGTATCTATTTGTTTCCATTTAGGATACAGATGTTTTTATTCGGAAACAAATAGATACAATGTTTCAACCGCTGTAAATGTGAAGGAACTGTCAGAGAACTGTCAGAAATAGCGGAGCTCTCTGCAGATACACTTTTTGCTGGACTGGAATTCTTCTTATTTTCATCCTACTTCTTCTTTTTCTTCTTCTTCTTCATCCTCATCCTCTTCTTCTTCTTCATCCTCATCCTCTTCTTCTTCTTCATCCTCATCCTCTTCTTCTTCTTCTTCTTCCTCATCCTCTTCTTCTTCTTCTTCATCCTCATCCTCTTCTTCTTTATCATCCTCATCCTCTTCTTCTTCTTCTTCATCCTCATCCTCTTCTTCTTCTTCATCCTCATCCTCTTCTTCTTCTTAATCCTCATCCTCTTCTTCTTCTTCATCCTCATCCTCTTCTTTTTCTTCATCATCATCCTCTTCTTCTTCTTCTTCTTCCTCATCCTCTTCTTCTTCTTCTTCATCCTCATCCTCCTCTTCTTTATCATCCTCATCCTCTTCTTCTTCTTCTTCTTCTTCTTCATCCTCATCCTCTTCTTCTTCTTCTTCATCCTCTTCTTCTTCTTCTTCTTCCTCATCCTCTTCTTCGTCTTCTTCTTCTTCTTCATCCTCATCCTCTTCTTCTTCATCTTCTTCTTCATCTTCTGCATCTTCTTCTTCTTCCTCATCCTCTTCTTCATCCTCATCCTCTTCTTCATCCTCTTCTTCTTCTTCCTCATCCTCTTCTTCTTCATCATCCTCATCCTCCTCTTCTTCTTCTTCTTCTTCTTCTTCTTCATCCTCATCCTCTTCTTCTTCATCATCCTCATCCTCTTCTTCATCCTTATCTTCTTCTTCCTCATCCTCATCCTCTTCTTCTTCCTCATCCTCATCCTCTTCTTCTTCCTCATCCTCATCCTCTTCTCCTTCCTCATCCTCTTCTTCATCCTCATCCTCTTCTTCTTCTTCTTCTTCATCCTCATCTTCTTCATCCTCATCCTCTTCTTCTTCTTCATCCTCATCTTCTTCATCCTCATCCTCTTCTTCTTCTTCCTCATCCTCATCTTCTTCTTCCTCTTCTTCATCCTCTTCTTCATCCTCATCCTCTTCTTCATCCTCTTCTTCATCCTCTTCTTCTTTTTCTTCTTTTTGTCTTCCTCTTGCAGGTCACTGCTCATGCGCAGATTTTTTATCGGTAAAAAATCGGCCGATTAGCCCATTAATGCCGCGAAAATCGGCCGATCGGCCGATTTTTTTCCAACTTCACCAAACAAAAAAAACGGCCAAAATCCCGAAAAACGGCCGACCAAATCGCCCACTAACGATCCGAAAATCGGCCAATTTTTTTTTCGGCCGACAAATCGGCCGATTTTCGACCCATCTATGGCCTGCATAAGTCTTCGAGAGCAGCCCTCATCCTTGGAAAATTTGGTCTCTTAAAGTTGAGTGCTTTTATCTTTCCAATATGTGCTTGTTGCTTACAGCTAACATTAAATGAAATAATGTTATAGTCACAGCTACCCAGAGGTTCTTTTATATGAACTTTAGTAATAAGCTCTGTATGGTTTGAGATTACCAGGTCCAGCAGAGCATCATTCCTAGTTGGGGCCTCTATGAACTGTACCATAAAATTGTCTTGTAATAGGTTTATAAAATTTAGCCTTTTAACTGATCCTGCAGTGTCATTACTCCAGTCAACTTCTAGGTAGTTACAATCCCCCATTGTTATCACTGTGACAGCCTTTGAAGCCCTTTTGATCTGTGCAAGGAGCTGAGTCTCCACCTCCTCATTAATACTGGAAGGCCTATAACAAACTCCAATAATTACCTTTGAAGTACGCACACCCATGTGCAGTTCCACTCATAATGCTTCAGCTTCACCACATTTTCCATCAATTAGGTCTTCTTTCACACTCGCTTTAAGATCACTTAAGACACAACCACCTTTCCTTTTTACCCAGGAATATTAATAGCTCAGTCATGTGAAGAATGAAGCCAATATTCAGCAATACTAATTATATCATAGTTCTCTAAGTGCACCAAAGCCTTTAACTCACCTATTTTGCTTGGCAGACTTCTGGCATTGGTGAACAAACACTTTAATGTAGTTCTAAAGTCTAGAGGTGTTTTTCCTTCATGTGTAGCAGCCCCCCCAACCCCACTAACACTTACCTGTGCCCCCTCTTGTTCCAGCAATATCCATGAGAGCCTCGGTTTTCCAGGAACTCTCACTTCTGTTTGGCTGAGGCAGCAGCGGAAGCCATTGGCTCCTCATGCTGTCAATCACAGCCAGTGAGCCAATAAGGAGAGGGAGAGGGTGGGGCCAAGCCATGGCTCTGTGTGATATTGGACACGCAGAGCCATGGCTTGGGAGTGCGCTTGCTCAGGTGCCCCCATAGCAAGCTGTTTCTATGGGAGCAACTGAGAGGAAGGAGGGGCTAGGAGCGCCACTGGGGGACCAGAGGAGGATCTGGGCTGCTCCATGGAAAAGCACTGCACAGAGCAGGTAAGTATAGACATGTTTGTTATTTTTAAGAAAAAAAAAATACTTTAGTATCTTGTTAATTAATTATCACATTTTGCACACTCATTTTTTATTTTAGTACAGAGTACCATTTCCAATAGTTGTTTGTAGCATGGGAACCTTCTTATCACTTGCTATAGCCCTCCCTCCATTTTTTCCCATTCCACCCCCTAATAGGGACTGATCTCTGTCTGACCTGTCTGCCCCATTATAATCTAATTCTCCCTCCCCTCTTGATCCTAGTTTAAATACTTCTCCAGCCTTCCCATAAACCTTGCCCTCAGCCCAGCATATATATTCTTTAGCATATAGGTTGTACACCAATGAAAAGTCAGCCAGTGCTCTAGAAACCCAAATCCTTCCTTCTTACACCAAGTCCTTAGCCATTCATTCAGTTCTATAATCTCTCCCTGTCTTCCCTGTGTTGTACATGGCACAGGAAATAACATCTTGGAGGTCCTTCCCTTCCACTTGCAGTCTAGTTTTTAAATTGATTCTTAAGGAGCCTGCCACTTCCATGTATTCTGTCATTGGTTCCAACATGGACCAAGACAACTGGGTCATGCCTAGCCCATCCCATCCCATTAATTTATCAACCCAGTCCAGCACATGCCAAACCCTGGCACCAGGGAGACAACAAACTATTTGGTTGAGGCCATGCTGCCATGCTACCTTCTGATTATAGAATCCCCTATTACCAACTGTCTAGGCTTTCCTGCACTACCCTCGCCACCCGTACTAGATGGGCTGCTCTCCCGGCTGTCAGAGATAGCAGTGACATCTAGGGTTGCCATCTCTCAGATTGCCACCCCCACATCTACACCCAACTTGGCAAATCTGTTTGGGTGCTCAAACCCAGGGCTATTCTTCCTTTTCTGTGAGCCCCTACCACTCCCTCTGATTACAGTAACCCATCTTCCTACCTGATAATTCTGACTTAACCCTCCACATCAACCCCATTAACCTACCAACAGGAAATTTCATATACTTACAGGTAGATGACTCCTGTTATAATCTCACGTTTTAAACTCCATTTTTTTAACTCCACAAATTTCCACTTTGTCTATGATCCAGCAAGCAAAAGGCAGGCAAGCTCAAGGATGAGCAAACTCAACATTCAGCAGAAAGTTATATAATACCTGGAGCACCTGTGAACAATTAACCCCTCCCCTTATTTAGCAGACTAAAGGTAGCAGGCAGAGGTGTGAAAGGGATCAGTGCTGTGAGGGGAGGGTAATGAGAAGGGGGCAAGTGGGGGGGGGGGATTTTCACATACCTGATGGGAGACTGAAATGATGAGGTCGGCCTCACTTGTGTCACTAGCCCTGACCCCGCTGGAGTTGGAACAGAGGGAGTCTAGGACCCAGGGGAACAAGAGTGCCAGTAGTTGTTGTTTGCAGCTCTTTCAGATGATGACATTGGAAGGCTGATGATCCTTTGATTTTGGCACAGTAGTAGTAGGCAGAGCAGGTTTTGTAGATTGCCAGGCATGCACCAGAGCAAGGCAGGTAGTGAGGACAAGAGACAGGAGCAGAGTCATGGGATAGCCAGGGTCATCAACAGTCGGGCAGCATGGTACAGAATCAGAAGGAAAAGCCAAGGTCAGGAGCAGAGCCAAAGTCAGGAACCAGTATCAGGAGAGCAATCAGAGTCAGGTGAGGAACAAGCCGGGTCAGCAACAAAGGAATCACACAGAAACAAGCAGGACACGGGGGAGCTGAAGACTAGTCACCACTGAACATGAGCAGAGACACTCCTTAAATAGGCAGTCTGGCACCAATCTTCGGCGTGCGTGTGCGCGATCGCGCATTTTTGCGTGCATGCGCACAACCGGCAATTCTCCTGCAAGAATTCCTATGCACATGATGTGTGATGTAAAGAAGGGGCAGTGCTATGGGAGGAAGATATAAAGGGGATGCAAGTGCTGTGGGGGGGGGTAAAGTGGGTAAGTGCTGTGGGGGGGAGGTTTAAAGGGGTGCCAGTGCCTTGGGCAGGAGATCTGAAGGGAGCAGTGTTGTGGGGAGGAGATGTGATGTCAAGGGGAGGCAATGCTGTGTAGGGGGAGGGGGAATGTGAAAGAGGTCAGTGCGGGGGATTGATTTGAATTGGGGAAGTGCTGTGGGAGTAGAGATGTGATGTGAAGGGGGGGCAGTTATGTGAGGGGGATGATGTAAGGGTGGTCTGTGCTGTGGGTGTGATGTAAAGGGGGGGCAGTGCTGTGGGGGGGGTTAATGTGAAGGGGCAAAGGACATGAATGTAAAGGGGAAACTGATGTGAAGTGAGGGACTGTGAAGTGTGGGAGACTGAGAACACTGATGTAAGAACAGGATTGTGATATAAAATGAGGGATTTATGATAGGAAGGATCTGAGACATTGCAAAAACATGCAATTTGGACCTCTGCGGGAAGGAAATTTGGATGTTCATGAATTTTAATTGCATATCCCTGTTCTAGTGTGCCCTTACCCCTCTCACCCTGAAACTTCTTTGAATGACAAATAAACGCTCTCTTTGTTCTTCTTTAAAAGTAAGTGGTGACCATCTTTTCACATCTCACCATGCCTAGCAATCTACACTCTGAGGTGAAATGTCAGCTCACCCTGTCTGTTGCCACCATGTCTCTGGAGGTCAGGGGGTACTACACTTTGTTATTTTAGGTAGAACTATGTCTCCCAAGAAATATATGTGCTGCTGCACTTTTCTTTTCTTACTCGTTCACAGATGTATGAGAAGGGTTCACTTAAATTTCTTTTGAACCCTAGTGGGTTTTATCAATTTTTACAGCTGTGCCATGCTTTGCATGCCCAATTTTGTTCTTCTCCTGTTTAGTTTTCCTTGGTGGCAGTGTAGGATAGCTTAGTCCAAGCAACGGCAACCAAAGACCTTATTTCTGTTACCTATTAAACCCTTTTAGACAGCTCTTTTCATAAATTCAATCCTCTAGAGCAAAATGGGAACAGGATATTGGGCCAATTTCTAATAATGCTTGGGAAGAGATTCTTTGGGCACTCCCTTTTGTCTCACTCTCCTTTTTGCATAGGCTAACCCAGATTTTTATTCTTCATAGGGTGTATAGGACCCCAGAATTTTTGTGTGCTATTGGCCTAAGAGCCGACTTGGCCTGTCCTAGATGCGGTAATTCAGGGTCCATTATACACCTATTATGGTGTTGCCCAAAACTCCAGAGGTATTGGGCGGAGCTTGTGGGCACATTTCATGGGATTTTAGATGTGAATCTTCTAGTGAATCACATGTTTACTGGGCTACGTTAATTTTTTATTACTTAAGCCACCAAAGCGGACTACTGTTATACGTGCTCTGTTTGTGGCTCGAAGGCAAATCACCTTTAAGTGGACTTTCCCTCACCCTCCAACCATATCTGATTGGATATTTGATCTGGCAGTGATGTAGGTCCTTTGACCTCTATACATTCTGAACCATTCACTTGGAACAAGCACACAGCAAATGAAGTCTGAGTGATTTCAGAATTCCTGGTCTACATGCTTTCAGGCCAGTGACTCAAAGAACTGAAACCATTACAGCAGCACACCAGCCAGAAAAAATAATTTTAGGGAGGAAACCTAAACAGTGGAGTCTACATTTTTCCCAATACAGGTCCTCTGTAGTAGAGGAAAGATTGCCAACTATTTTTCAAAAGTTCAACATTTATGAATAGAAGACTTCATGCAAGAACCACAATATCATTGTACTTTTTTAGCATGGGAAATAATATTGATTAGTGGTTTGGAAAACAATGGACAGACAGTAGTAAATTTAGCTATGAAGTTCACACAGGGATTTGAAGAAGTGTTTCATGAATCCATAAGAAAAATAATAAGCAAGGGTGGCTTTCATGGAAGGCTGCCATGCTGGAGGCCACTGATCTTCACAAAAGGCATTTTAATGTCCTCTGTGAGCTCCCAAACCTCCCATTTTCCACATCACTTTTGGAATGAGCAGTGCATGTTAGTTTCAGTTATGTGCGCTAATCTATGCACACTGCGAAGCGCTTAGTCCACAGTACATCTCAGGAGTGAGCAAGAGAGTGTACTTAGAAAAATTGCTGACCAAGCCAATCCAGTCTATGTGGTTAACTTGTGTAAGGTGGCCTCAGCCTTGCACCACTCCACAAGCCATGCGCTCAGATATGTTTTGCCCCACCCACCAGGGCTTAGTCATAGAAGTCCTCTATGACTAAGCACCAATGGTTGGGGCAAAACATCTCAGAGGGTGTGGCTTGTAATGTGGTGTAAGGATAAGACTGTCTTACACAGGGCTTTTTTTCTCAAAAAATAGTTGCAGGAGTGAGTCACTTCTTGCCTCCGCCCCCACCTCCACTTGGTTCCACTTCCTACCCACCTCCTAGTACCTCTTCTTTTAGAGAACACAGAACCAAGTATAATTTTGTGGTGCTAAATAATTTGTATGGAATTTGTTAATCATAACAAGAACAGCAGAAAAATAGATCCCCCACAGCAAGCAGCAATAGACCCCCCAGCAACAACAGACTCATCCAGCAACAATTGGTCCCAAAACAAAACACCACCCCAGAACAATATACCCCCAGCAGCTACAACAGATCTCTCAACAGCCAGCATCAATAGACTCTCAAGCAGCTAGCAGCAATAGACAATAGACCCCTCCCTCAACAGTAGACCCCTTCCAGCAACAATTGACCTCCATCAGCAATATACCCTCACCAGCAACAATAGACCACCACACAAAAATAGATCCCCTTCAATGGCAATAGATCCCCCAGCAGCCAGCAACAATAGATTCTCCAGCACATCCCAGCACCTTGCCATTACACACATCCAGTGCTGGAGGTGTGTTCCCCTACCTTCCCGCTGAAAAAAAAGCTCTAATCTTACATATGTTGGCCACATAGACTGGATTGGTTTAAGCAGCAATTTTTCTAAGTATGCTACACACTACTGGATAGTGATATTTTCAGCCAGCACTCCATGAGTACCAGCTGGACTGTATACATTCTCCTTTGCTTAGAGTGGCACTACAAGTATTAGCAGCTCACCATGAGCAAGAGAGGGTGCTTAAATTCCTACATACAGCAGGACCACGGAGAATGAACAAAACAACCCTTTATCGTGAAGTCAGATCACAGCAGCAAAATGTAAAAAAAAGGAATTCGGAGATGTGGAGTAGGCTGAGAGCAATAGAAGGTACTTTTTGATGTAAGAAAATTCACTTGAATAGATTTTTTTCTTTTTAAACCAGATATTAGTGTCAGTTGATGAGTTGATGAAAATATGAATTCTAGAAGCTGCTATAGTGAGGGGTGGGGGTGAGCAGGTGGGTGTGATGTGAAGGAGGGGGTCTGATCAGATTGTGAGTTGGCCGGGGAGGAATGTGCTATTCAGATACAGCAGATGTGATGAGGCATATTCGGAGCACACAGCTGTCCTCCACGTAATACAGATCTCACATCAGTGCAGGGGCTGGCAGATGCACAGACTCATCATTCCTGGCTCCATGGCAGATATAAAAATACAATTTAATTCAATGATGTATGCTTTCTAAAATAATTAAATATATTCAACACACAGAAGTACTCGAATGTTTCCTATTATCAGCTTTTTTTCATTCCTTGTACAGCCACACTGGGAGGGATAGTAATAGAAGCCAATCAGTCTCTGCTGACAAAGAGCAAGCTGGCTGGAGGAGACAGCAGAGTGAGCAGGTTTGGTAACTTTTTAGAATGCTGCATCTTTATTGTCCAACTAGCAAGCCATATGCAGAGAAGTGACACCACTGTATTCCGTAACTTAAACAGACCATACCTCTGGGCACACCTATACTTACAACAGGGAATGTGACAGATGCCTCTGTTCCTTTTTCTCCCTCTATTGTTCCAGCTTTACCCCAAATTCTTCTACTAACTGTCAACAGTCTGATTCAAAAGTTGCATAATTTTTTTTTTAAGGTCCAACGCCCTCAAACAACACAAAATTATTTGATGGAAAATCAGATTGCCAAGGTACAGATGGACAAGTCCAGTTCAAAATCATAAAACTGTCATCAAATAAATGATCTCAAGAAGGAATTGAAGAGTAACTGGGCTTCTGTTCTGAGACATCAATAGTCGCGGTCATTGTTTCCGGCTGTAGATGGAGGGGATCCTGAACAGAGGCTAGGAGCGCTCATGGAGCGCAATGTGAAAAGCGTGATAATGTCACCAAGTCCGCGATGCATTTCCTGAGCATGCACACTGTGAGTGGGTTGGAAGTCGTGCTCCTTTCTCAAGCAAATTAGGATTGATGTCAAAGGGTGTGATACTAATATTCTAGGATAGTGGGCAGTCATCAACATTTAAAAGGGCAATTAAAAGGGCAACAGTTTTGGACTGGGCCATTAAAAAAACGACATTGATGATATTGTTTTTTCCTTTAATTTTGTTTTTAAACGATTGAGTGAGTGTATGGATTACTAAAACAAACATGGTTGGCACTAGAATTGGGCATCACTATTCTGAGTGATGAGGAATTATGAGAGATGTGATAGTGAATGATATGTACTACATTGGGTAGTAGTGGTAGATGATGGGAGTTTATTATAGATTATTTTTACATAGTTACGTAGCTAGTCTGGCTGGAAAAAGACAAAAATCCATCCAGTTCAAACATAAAAAAACAACTTATAATCCTATACCCACAGTTGATCCAGAGGAAGGCAAAAAACCCAGTAAAGCAATTTGCTCCTGCAGGGGAAAAAAATCCTACCTGATCCTCTGAGAGGCAATCAGATATTCCCTGGATTAACTTTACCTATAAATGTTAGTATCCAGTTATATTCTGTGTATCCAAGAAAGAATCCAGGCATTTTTTGAAGCAATCCACTGAGCTGGCCAGAAGCAACTCTTGAGGGAGTCTATTCCACATTTTCACAGTTCTTACTGTGAAGAAACCTTTCCATATTTGGAGACTAAATTTCTTTTCCTCCAGATGTAAAGAGTACCCCCTTGTCCTCTGTGATGACCTCAAGGTGAATAACTCTACACTGAGTTCACTATATGAACACTGATGTATTTATACTTGTTGATCATATCCCCACTTAATCTCCTCTTCTGAAGAGAGAATAAATTAAGTTCCTCTAATCTTTCTTCATAGCTGAGCTCCTCCATGCTTCTTATCAAGATTGGTCAAGATTGGTTGCCCCTCTCTGTACTTTCTCCAGTTCCCCGATGTTCCTTTTGTGAATTGGTGCCCAAAATTGAACTGCATATTCCAGATTAGGTATTACTATTGATTTGTACAGAGTTAAAATTATATCACTCTCTCTGGAGTCTATACCTCTTGTAATACAAGAGAGGATTTTGTTCACTTTAGAAACCGCAGCTTGGCATTGTATGCCATTATTAAGCTTATGATCTAACAGAACTCTCAGATCCTTCTCCACTATTGACTCCCCCAGTTGTTTCAGCATTAAACCTCATTTGCCACATAACTGCCCAATTAAACAGTGCATTGAGGTCGGCTTGTAAGTTGGAGACACCCTGTTATTCCACTGCAAAGCTTTGTGTCACCTGCAAAGACTGAAATGGTATTTTTAATCCCAGACCCTATATCGTTTAAAAAAATATATTAAAAAGTAAGGGACCCAACACTGAACCTTTGGGTACACCACTAAGGAACTTATATAAAAAGAAAAAAGATATTGGTTATAATAAACTAGTAGGTCAGATGATGCATGGCAGGTAGATCAATAGCCCCAAAGTATTCTTAAGCCCCCCCCCCCCTAGTGTGTTATATAGAATTATTAGAATAATGGAACCTGAAATTTACTAAATATGATCATTAGAGACAAGGTAACCAATTATTGTAAAAAGTGTATTGTGTGGTTATATTATGGTGGCCATCTCTAGTTCTTCGTTGAGGCCTTCTGGTGAAAGGGTGTCTAGAGTAGAAATCCAAAATGTTTCCCTAGCCCTAGCACATAATGTTTGAAAACACTCACCTTCAGGGAATGATTTTAATATTTGTTCGATAACCTAAACTTATGATTTATGATGATAATCTAAAAAGTGGCAAGGGATACTGTGTTTATCCTTACCTCCTCTATCAAACCTGTATGCTCCCCGAACCTTTTCTAAGTGGTCAAATGGTTCTTCCTACATATAATTGTCCACAAGGACATGATTGTCACAAGTTAGCCTACAGTTCTTGTTTGTGTCTTCTTACTTCCTTGCTACAGTGCTGCTCCTGATTCCTTTCACATGTGTGGTTTGTCTGTGTTCACCTATGGGCATCGTCTGCTATCCTCTGGGTTTTATTTCCTTCCCTTCCATCACTTCCTGGCCCGCCTCCTAGTTTGCTTGTCTGTATAAGACATGCTCAGTCTAGCCGACTTTGCCTGAGCAACTTCTTAGTTCTCTGAGCTCCTGTCTGTTGCTACGCTTGTAGCCTGTATCTGACTACCCATGCACCGACCCCGGCTTCGTCCACTGACTGTGCTGATCTCCACCCATCCTGACCTCGGCTTGTCTATCGGCTTTCCTGTTGTCTCCTGGATTACACTCTGCTCACGCAATTGGTCTCCGCATCCTCACCTGGGTGTACCTGGGGTCCGCAACCTGGTTCCACCTTGCTGCAAGTCCATCCCCACCATCAGGGGCTCTGGTGAAGAAGCAGGCTGGGGCTTAGACTCTGTGCCCTGGGGAATCCCAAATCCCAGGAAAGGCCTGTAGTACAGGTGAAGCTCCATGGCGCATGAATATGCACATGCACAGGTTTCTGGCAAGACGAGCAGATGTGCGGGTGCCTGGACAGAGGCGCTCGCGGGCGCACGCCTGTCACTAATGCTGGCGCCAAGAGAGCTATTTAAACTGGCTGCTGTGGTTATCTCATTGCCGTATTGTCTTTTCCCCTACTCGCGTTCCTTCTTCTGTGATTGTTCCCTGTTGCCAAAACCAGCCTGTTTCCTGACTTCTGATTGAACGCCTCCTGCCCTGACTTCTGGCCTATTCTCAGATTATTCTTCTGCCTGCTCCTGCTTGATTGACCTCCTGTTATTGAACCTGGCCTGTGACCCGACTATTCTCCTGCTTGCCGTTTAAGCCTGATCTGTCTCATCTAATACCGAACCCGGCTCGTCTGACTCTGCTTCTCACTACACGATACTCCCGCATCCATCCATCCTGCATGGATACATCTGCACCCTGCTCTGGTCTGCTACTCATCAGTCCAACAGCTATCACTGGACAGATCCCAGGCCCCCTTACCCCGCCGAGCTCCCGCGACCGCTGTCCCACTCTCAGCAGTCCTTGAGCAGGAGTTGTACGAGAGGTCTGCCTCTTCACGTCAGGCTCACTACCCAGGTACGTGCCAGTACCATACGGCCATGTCTGAGCCTGCAAGAGGACCCTCTCCACTAGATGAGATATGTCATCACCTGGCTGCACTCACTCAAGCCATTAAGACTCTGCAGGATGGGTATGCGCACTTGGAGGAACGCATGCAAACACTGGCCACACTTGCTTCTTTGTCGGTAGATCCTGCTACTCCAGCCAAGGCCAGAGATTCCACAGAATCCCACGCCAACACAGTTGTCACGATGCCTCCACCTGAACCCTGCGTGCCTACTCCTGAGTGGTTCAATGGAGACCGAAGCAAGTTTAGAGCGTTTAGTAATGCTTGTCAATTGTATTTCAATCTCCAGCCAAGAACCTTCTCCACAGAGACTGTCAAGGTGGGGTTCATTATCTCCCTGCTTCAAGGTGAACCACAAAGTTGGGCCCATCGTCTGTTAGAGAGTCACCACCCACATCTAAATACCATGACAACGCTCTTCGACGCAATGGCCCAACTGTATGACAATCCACAGTGGACCACCACCGCTGAAGCAGCATTACATGCGCTCCAACAAGGTCGCTGAGCGGCTGAAGATTATGTCACTGACTTCAGACATTGGACTGGGGATACAAACTGGAATGACGCAGCCCTGCGTCACCAGTTCTGCTTGGGTCTGGCTGAACCCCTCAAGGACGAGCTAGCTCGGGTTGGTATACCTGACTCTCTGGAGGACCTAATCGCATTATCCATCCAGATCGATCGTCGCCTGCGTGAACGCAGGTTAGAAAGGTCCAACCAACCTCCTAGGCCCACATGGATGCTACCTAAGTTTCCAGTTCAGCCTAACCTTCCTGCTAGAAATGCTGACCCTGAAACAGCAGACACATCTGAACCAATGCATCTTGGGCTGATGCGTCCCTCACTTACTCCAGAGGAACGCCAACGCCGCCGAGTCAATAACCTCTGTCTATACTGTGGAGAAACCGGTCATTATGTGCGTTCCTGCCAGCTAAGCTGTGTAAGTGCATCTCTATCTCTTCTGCTGTTCCTCCACCATGTTCTACCAGCACAACTCACCTGGCTGTACCTATTTCCTTCCAGCTTTCTGGAAAAGAACCGTGTCGGTAACCGCGATTATTGACTCTGGGGCCTGCAGCTGCTTCATCGACCTAAGCTTTGCAGCCCAACAACACATTCCATTACAGCTGAAGGAACACGGGTTGAACATATTCCTTGCTGACAGGTCTCGTATTAAGTCCAGATTAGTAAACAAGGAGACACCATCAATCCTGAAAACTATAACTAAACATCATCAAGAATTACTACGTCTAGATGCAATCGCCTCTCCTCTATTCTCTGTTATTCTGGGCCTTTGCTGGCTATGGCCGCACGACCCACAAATCAACTGGAGGACCGGAAAGATTCAGTTTTCTTCTTCATACTGCCAAAGACACTGTTTACCCATGATATCCTCAGCCACACCTACATTACTTTGCATGGACTCTGATGCTGAACTCACCCAAATAATTCCTCCAGTCTACCATGGCTACCTGGACGTTTTTAGTAAACGAGGAGCAGATACTCTTCCCCCTCATTGATCCTACGATTGTCCGATCGATCTACTCCCAGGATCTGAAATCTCCTTCAGGCGCATCTATCCCCTATCCGAAGGGGAACTAGGAGTTCTGAAAGAGTCTATTGATGAGAACCTTCAAAAGGGATTAATTCGTCCCTCCACATCCCCGGCAGGAGCAGGAATATTTTTCGTGGAAAAGAAAGACAAATCCTTATGGCCCTGTGTGGACTATCGTGAGTTAAATAAAATTGCGGAAAAGAACCGTTACCCCCTTCCTCTGGTTCCTGAACTCTTCCAGAGACTCAAGACTGCTACCATTTTTACCAAGTTAGATTTAAGAGGGGCATACAACTTCATTCGCATCCGGGAAGGGGACGAATGGAAAACTGCTTTTCATACCTGATTCGGTCATTTCGAATATCTGCTCATGCCATTTGGATTGTGCAACACACCTGCTACCTTTCAACATTTCATCAATGATGTCTTCAGAGACTACCTTGACATTTTTGTCGTAATATATCTGGACGACATCTTGATCTTCTCCACATCTCTGGAAATGCACCGGGAACATGTTAGAAATGTCTTGGGACGACTTCGCCAGCATGGACTATATGCCAAAGCGGAGAAATATAATTTTGAGCAGCAGAGCATTCCATTTCTCGGTCTGATTATCTCTACAGCAGGAATCAAAATGGATCCCCAAAAAATTACAGCAATCCTGGAATGGCCGGTACCCTCAGACAAAAAGGGAGTTCAACGATTCATTGGGTTCGCTAATTTCTATAGAAAATACATCAATAATTTTTCAAGCCTCATCTCACCCATTACTCAACTTACCAAGCTAGGGGTTTGCTTCCGCTGGACCCCTGAGGCTTTTGAAACTCTAAAAGAATTATTTACAGCGGCCCCTATTTTAAGCCATCCGGATCCCTTACTACCATATATCCTGGAAGTAGATGCGTCTGAAAACGCAGTTGGGGCAGTTCTTTCACAGAGGAAAGGACTTAAAGAATTGATGCATCCAGTAGCTTTATATTTTTCAATTAAAGTAGCTCTAGAAGAATGGAGATACTTGTTAGAAGGGGCTACACATCCGATTCTAATTTACACAGATCACAAAAATCTGGAATACTTAAGGACTGCTAAACACCTCAAACCACGCCAGGCCAGATGGGCACTGTTCTTCTCCAGATTTGCCTTCCATATCACCTACAGGCCAGGATCCAAGAACACCAAACCTGATGCGCTCTCACACATGTTCGAGGATCCAAAAGATACCCCAAAGCCGGATATCATTTTACCAGCAGAAAATTTTCTGTTACTTCAGACTAAACTCTTGTCCCAATTACAGCAGGCATCAGCAGGAGCATCCAGTCCACCTGGAATCACAACACAGAGCAAGGAGGGGCTTCTATGGAAAGGGGAACAAATTTTGGTACCCGAAGAAATGCAAACTCTTGTCCTGGGTTACTGCCCTGATCACCCATTAGCAGGTCACTTCGGGGTCTCCAAGACGCTGGAACTAGCTCAGCGCATGTTCTGGTGGCCAGATATGGCTAAAGACTGTAAAACATACGTAAAAACATGCACCATCTGTAACCAAAACAAGTCCACTCGAAATAAAGCCTGGGGATTGCTTAGACCCCTGCCGGTACCTGACAGTCCATTGAAGATGATAGCAATGGACTTTATAGTGGAACTTCCACCTTCCCAAGGATATACCGCTATCTTTGTGGTTGTGGATCGATTATCAAAAATGGCCCATTTTTGGCCGCTAAAGAATACACCTTTTGCTTCTGAGACTGCTCGGGTCTTCATCAAGGAAGTTGCTGGACTCCATGGAATTCTGATGAACATTGTCTCTGATCGGGGGGGTACAGTTCACGTAGAGATTTTGGAGAGCACTATGCGAGACCCTGGAGATCGAGTTGTCTTTTTCCTCTGCCTACCACCCACAAACCAACGGGCAGACCCAACGGACCACACAGACTCTGGAGCAGTACATCCGGTGTTACACATCCTTTGTCCAAGATGACTGGGTATCACTCTTGCCTCTGGCAGAATTTGCATACAACAACGCCAGCCATTCTGCCATCAAACAGTCACCTTTTTTTTCTAACTATGGGTTCCACCCTACCTTTTTACCTGACCTGGTGCCAGAGACTTCTGTCCCTGCTGCCCAAGATACGTTAAACGTATCTGTCACTAATAACAAATTGTTACAGGAGACGGTCACAAAAGCCCAGGAGGACAACAAGAGGGTCTTTGACAGAAGGTGAAGGGGAGAATTGATTCTGCACCCAAAAGACCAGGTCTGGCTTGCTACATCAACCTAAAGATGGCATGCCCTTCGAGGAAATTGGCACCAAAGTTTGTGGGACCGTTTCCGGTAAGACGCAAGATTAATAATGTCTCTTATGAGTTAGCACTTCCGGAATCCCTTAGAGTGCACCCAGTCTTCCATGTGTCACTATTAAAGCCAGCAGTACCTGATCCCTTTCCGAACCGAAGGTCAAGGCCCCCTGGGCCTATAAATATTGACGGGGAGGAGGAATTTGAGGTCGAGGCTGTTGTGGACTGTAGGAAAAGGAGGGGTCAGACACAGTTAGATAGAGCATAGTCTACAAAGTCCAAAGAGAAATTGTAAAAGTTATTCAGTTGGTATGTTTTGCCTTTTGTAGAAAAAAAATTATTACCGCCACTATCACACAACGTAGTACAAAGGCAAGGAACCATTAAATCGCGGGGGCCGATTTTGCTCCATCATGTGAAAACTTGGCCATGGACTATTGGGAAACCCACCATATAGTTGCAAGAAAAAGTATGTGAACCCCTTGGGATTTCGTGGAGTTTTGCATGAATTGGGCATAAAATGTGCTCTGAACGTCATCTAAGTCACAACAATAGAACACAGTCTGCTAAACATAATACTACACAAACATTAGATGTTGCCATGGTTTAATTGCACATAACATGTAAACATTCACAGTGCAGGGAGGAAAAAGTATGTGAGGCCCTAGCTTAATGACTTTTCCCAGAGCTAATTGGAGCCAGGAGTGAGCCAACCTTGACTCCAATCAGTGTGATGATATTGGATGTGTTGCTGACAGCTCTCCTGCCCTTAAAAAACACACACCTGTTTTGGGTTTACTGGTTTCAAGAAGCACTGTCTGATGTGAACCATGCCTCGCAGAAAAGAGCTCTCAGAAGAACTACGATCAAGAATTGTTGACTTGCATGAAGCTGGAAAGGGTTACAAAAGTATCTCCAGAAGCCTTTATGTTCATGTGTCCACGGTAAGACAGACTGTCTACAAATGGAGAAAGTTTAGCACTGTTGCTACTCTCCCGAGGCGTGGTCGTCCTGTAAAAATGACTGCAAGAGCACAGCGCAGAATGCTGCATGAGGTAAAGAAGAATCCCAGAGTGTCAGCTAAAGACCTACAGAAATCTCTGGCACATGCTAACATTTTTGTTGACACATCTACAATAAGGAAAACATTAAACAATAATGGAGTACATGGGAGGACACCACAGAGGAAGCCATTGCTGTCCAAAAAGAATATTGCAGCACGTTTGAAGTTTGCAAAAGAGCACCTGGATGTTCCACAGCACTACTGGCAAAATATACTGTGGACAGATGAAACCAAGATTGAGTTGTTTGGGAAGAACACACAACACTATGTGTGGAGAAAAAAAGGCACAGCACACCAACATCAAAACCTCATCCCCACTGTAAAACATGGCAGAGGGAGCATCATGGTTTGGGGCTGCTTTGCTGCCTCAGGGCATAGACGGATTGTTGTCATTGATGGGAAAATGAATTCCAGAGTTTATCAAGACATTTTGTAGGAAAACGTACGACCATCTGTCCGCCAACTGAAGCTCCGCAGAGGATGGGTGATGCAACAGGACAATGACCCAAAGCATACAAGTAATTCAACAAAACAATGGCTGCAACAGCACAGAATACGTCTTCTGGAGTGGCCCAGTCAGAGTCCTGACCTCAACCCGATTGAAATGCTGTGGCATGACCTTAAGAGAGCGAATCACACCAGACATCCCAAGAATATTGCTACACTGAAACAGTTTTGTGAACAGAAGTGGTCCAAAATTACTCCAGATCGTTGTGCAGGTCTGATCTGCAACTACAGGAAACGTTTGGTTGAGGTTATTGCTGCCAAAGGAGGGTCAACCAGTTATTAAGTCCAAAGGTTCACAGAATTTTTCCTCCCTGCACTGTGAATGTTTACATGTTATGTGCAATTAAACCGTGGCAACATCTAATGTTTGTGTAGTATTATATTCAGCAGACTGTGTTCTTCTATTGTTGTGACTTAGATGATGTTCAGAGCACATTTTATGCCCAATTCATGCAAAACTCCACATAATCCCAAGGGGTTCACATACTTTTTCTTGCAACTGTATATGGCAAAACAATCCCTTTGCAGAGAACATAATCTTCTTTGGATGATACAGAGATGACATAATCATTGATTGGGATGGCCCAGCCACCCTGGTCAACTAGTATATAGATTATTGCAATAGTTATTCCTATGGACTCTCATTCACTTATGCTCAAGATCCCTTTACACTGTCCCTCTTGGATCTAGAAGTTGTCCATGATAACAGAATCATACAAGCAAAAAATTATACCAAACCCAACAGGTAATTCTTTTTTGCACTTTAACAGCTGTCATTATCCTTAAAAATATCCCCAAGGGGCAGTTCTGCGCCAGAACTACATACGAGAGGAAAACTATATACACAACAAAGTCTTGTTCTCAAGAATAAATTCCACGAAAAAAGCAACCCAAAGGACTTAGTAGATCAGGTCTACAAGTTCCATTTGAATTATAAACCAACGAAAATTGAAAAAGACAAATGTGATCATTCCAAATGATTTATAACCACATTTCATAGCCAATATAACAAAATATAAAAAATACTGATCAGACACTGGAAAATTTTGCCAGAAGATCCACATCTCAAACCTGTCATCCCAACAATCCCTAGAGCCACCTAACGTAGCGCACTTAACTTGAAAAATAAAATTGCTCCCAGAAAACGTAAAATTAGTAATTCTAAATTCCCCCAACCCTGTCTCATTCCATTATCTGGTATGTA
Source organism: Staurois parvus (assembly GCF_062004578.1). Taxonomy (NCBI): domain Eukaryota; kingdom Metazoa; phylum Chordata; class Amphibia; order Anura; family Ranidae; genus Staurois; species Staurois parvus. Next base: position 373,985 of record NW_028318059.1, read on the forward strand.
TGTTAAAAAGTCCTTTGCAAGACCTGTCAACATGGCAAAACAGTTTTTTCTACAAAAGGCAAAACATACCAACTGAATAACTTTTACAATTGTTCCTCGGACTTTGTGGTCTATCATGGTTTATGCTCTATCATGTCCTTGGGGACAATTATATGTCGGAAGAACCATTTGACCACTTAGAAAAAGGTTTGGGGAGCATAGAGTTTTTATAAAGGAAGGTAAGGACAAACAATATCAAAATCATTCCCTGAAGAGAGGCTGACATTAAGGTCCGTGGATGAGTGTACCCATATTATATATCTGTAGCAAGACAGATTATACTATTAAATTAGTTTTGTCCATGGGGTAACTTTATCTTCTTAATAGAGATTATACTGTATATTCCATCTGATAGGTTTATGATCAAACTACAGTGTCTTCTTTATGCCGTCACTTCATCTAAAATGGTATGGTATTTGATCTGGTCTGGTGTTATTAACCATTTTTATGTAAGGTAAACAATTGTAATGGTATCTAGTCATATTGTTGTGTGCAGTACATTGTGTGCAGTACATTACACTCCAATAGGCATTAATTACAGTTTAGTATAAATTTTTATATATATCTAAATAAAGGTTATATTTTAGGTTCATCAATTGTCCAGATGGTGCGTAGAGATATTATTAGAGTTATTTAGGGTTCAGCCCAGATGGAGAAGTTCAATTGTTTTAGTTCAACTGAGGTAAATAAGTAAAAACCCTCTTAAATTATAACTTTTTGTGTTTTTTAATAGTGTCCTATGCACTGATAGCATTCCATCTAGTGCCCATGTGTTAAACACAAGGCCAAATTCGGCCCACCGGCAATTGCATGTGACCCTCGCACCTCTCCTGCAGCTGTAGCATCCCCCTCATCTCCAACCCTCCTTGTCTCAGAAGTCGGCACCACAGAGGAGGACAGAACTCCCCCTACAGATCCTGCGCCTCTCTGTGAAGCTGCAGCACCCCCTCATCTCTGCTCCCCCCCAGTCTCAGCATTCAGCAGACTCTAGCATCTGACTCTCCTTTTGTCCGCCTCCAGACCCTGCACGTTTTGCTTCCCAGTTCTGCTCTGAGCTTTTTTCTGACAGCAGCACAAAGTAAGGGGGGATGCACTGTGATGTAAGGGAGGGTGGGGGACTCTTGGCTTCTGATGGTGGGGGGGGCATCTGATGTAGGGGGGTGTGGGGCTCTGAACATCTAGTCTTATAGATACAACTGGCCCTTTGAGGGCAACCATAATGCTGATGCGGCCCACAATGAAATTTAGTTTGACAACACTGATCTAGTGTGAACAAGCGCCCCATGTGGTTTTACTCTGTAAGCTCTCTTCTAAGTCCTCATTTGAACACATGCACCATTCACTGCTTTGTTGGTTTTTGTCAGTTTTTTCTATAATGAGGTATTGTTTTTTTTGTTGTGTAGTTAGGTCTGATTGTACCTCCGATACATCACTTAAGACCTTCCTCTTGGGCACCAACTTAAGATTGCCATCTATATTTTCCATGTTACTAATTCAAGACTCATTGGTGCTTTGGTAAGCATACTATGGCTTAATGTGCAGATAAAAATGAATGATGTATTGTATTACTCTTGTTTGATATTTACTGATTTGTTCTCTTACACAGTTCCAAGATATTTAAATAGTTAACTTCCCCTGAAGAAACCCTGTGGGCAAAACATATTAAATGTTTTATTCATGTAACCCAATAAATGGTAAAGTAAAACTATTAACAGTCTACATCTGTGGGAAAGCATTGTTAAAATCCTTTAGTAATTCTGTATTGATTCTTTTGTGATGTGATGCAGATACTAATATCAACTGCCCAGATCTATAATCTAGTCCATTTAGGCTATTACTATAACAGTTTTAAAATGTGTTCTAAAATCTGTGATAAAGATAAACTTTGTGCAACAGCCCCTATGTATTCCTACCTATATCTGCATGCATTCTTAATCACCTAAAGGTGTAATAATGTATATAAATGTGATGTGCTGAAAACTACGTAAAGATCTACACAAATGTCATATAAAGCATTACAATAAAAATCTCCATAAAAAATTTTCAAATATGTGTGTATAAAAGTGACAGCAATCCTGCTCTCTGCCTCCTGTTCTCTGCTCTGCAGTAAGGTAGAGGAAAGCCCAAGCTACCTGTCAGCTGCCTACGGTGGATGGGTAAATTGCAATTGATGGCTTGCCGACCCCTGCCCTAGAGGTTGAACACTGACCTCTCACCACAAAGATCAATTAGGCATGTTGGAGGTGCCAGGACCCAGAGAACATCTCTCAAGCTCAAAAGGAAGAGAAGTAAGCCCTAGTGCTCATCACTAAAACAGTATTAAAACTATAAAATGCACTGTGACTCACAAAACTCCTCCAAAAGAGGAATCTCCTTTATATGTAAACTTCTCGCCCAACTACAAGTCAACAACAAACTCCCTTCAATGGAATAGTGAGAGAGAATTTTTCCTTTTTCTGCACCCATTACCAAGCGGCATCAAACGCTTCAGAAACCTAGCTCTTTTTTCAAATGAACTGGGAAATATTATGAAAATCCTCTACAGGTGGTATTATATCCCCATTAAACTAGCAACCATATATCTTACTCACTCACCCAAATGCTGGCGGTATGGTGGACAAAATGTCACCCCATCACTAATCTGTTGAGAGTGTCCAACCTTAACCGCTTGCCCTCCGCTCTATTGCAGAAGTACTGCTACAAGGCGGCAGGGCTGCGCAAAATCATGTATATATATGTGATTTGCATTTCCGGGTAGTGGGCACACGCGCTATTGGTGGCTAGAGATATCATCACTGGGTCCTGGCCAGTGATTCCCGGCTGGCACTTGGCGATCATCGGGGAAAGCTGACAGGGGAGAGACCTGTGTGTAAATAACACAGGTTTCTCTCCTGTCAGCATGGACATGCTGCTTTGTATCTCTCTGCACAGCAGAGAGATACAAAACAGCATGTCTCCCTAGTAAAACACAGCACACAGTTAACCCTTTGATCACCCAAGATATAAACCCCTTCCTTCCCCGTGTCATTAGTACAGTGTCAGTGCTTTTTATTAGCACTGTATTATTGTCACTGAGGATGTCAGTGGCAGTTAGTTCCCACCCAGTGTCAGAATGCCGGCCGCAGTCCCGCTATAAGTCGCTGATCACCACCATTACTAGTATAAGAAAAAATAAAATTTCCAGTACATATACCGCCATTTTTATACACTATAACTTTCACGTACACCAATTAATTTACATGCATTGGGATTTTTTTAACAAAGACATGTAGCAGAATACATTTTGGCCTAGATTTATGATGGAATTTGATTTTTTAAATTTTTTTACTGGATATGTTTTATAGCAAAAAGTAAAAAATATTGTTTTTTTTTTCAAAATTGTCGTTTTTTTTTGTTGTTTATAGCGCAGAAAATAAAAAATGCAGAGGTGATCAAACACCACCGAAGCAAAGCTCTATTTGTGGGGAAAAAAGGACATAAATTTCATTTGGGTGCAGCGTTGCATGACCACACAAATATCTGTTAAAGTAACGCAGCATTGTATCGCAAAAAATGGCTTGGTAAGGAAAGGGGGTAAATCCTTTGAAGGGTAAGAGATTAAATAAAATCTGGACTGATATTGCTGGCTATATTAATCAACACTTGCCTTACTTCACTTATGGTTTGCCCTGTTCAAAATCTGCTTTTTGGACTTCTCTCTATCACCTGACACACTAGAGTAATTTTGAGGATATTATCTACAGGTGAAACTCGAAAAATAAGAATATCGTGCAAAAGTTCATTTATTTCAGTAATGCAACTTTAAAGGTGAAACTAATATATGAGATAGACTCATTACATGCAAAGCAAGATAGTTCAAGCTGTGATTTGTCATAATTGTGATGATTATGGCTTACAGTTTATGAAAACCCCAAATCCACAATCTCAGAAAATTAGAATATTACATGCAATCGGTAAAACAAGGATTGTACATAAAACAATATCAGACCTCTGAAAAGTATAAGCATGCATATGTACTCAGTACTTGGTTTGGGCCCTTTTTGCAGCAATTACTGCCTCAATGCGGCGTGGCATGGAAGCTATCAGCCTGTGGCACTGCTGAGGTGTTATGGAAGACCAGGATGCTTCAATAGCGGCCTTCAGCTCTTCTGCATTTTTCGGTCTCATGTCTCTCATCTTTCTCTTGGCAATGCCCCATAGATTCTCTATGGGGCTCAGGTCAGGTTTGCTGGCCAATCAAGCACAGTAATCCCACAGTCATTGAACCAGGTTTTGGTGCTTTTGGCAGTGTGGGCAGGTGCCAAGTTCTGCTGGAAAATGAAGTCAGCATCCCCATAAATCTCGTCTGTGGAAGGAAGCATGAAGTGCTCCAAAATCTCCTGGTAAACGGCTACATCGACCCTGGACTTAATGAAGCACAGTGGTCCAACACCAGCAGATGACATGGCTCCCCAAATCAACACAGACTGTGGAAACTTCACACTGGACTTCAAGCATCTTGCAGTGTGTGCCTCTCCATTATTCCTCCATACTCTGGGTCCTTGGTTTCCAAATGAGATGCAAAAGTTGCTCTCATCAGAAAAGAGGACTTTGGACCACTGAGCAACAGACCAGGTCTGTTTTTCTTTAGCTCAGGTAAGACGCTTCTGACGTTTTTTGTTCAGGAGCGGCTTGACAAGAGGAATACGATATTTGAAGCCCATGTCCAGGATCCGTCTGTGTGTGGTGGCTCTTGATGCACTGACTCCAGCCTCAGTCCACTCCTTGTGAAAGTCCCCAACACTTTTGAATGGCCTTTTCCTGACAATCCTCTCCAGGCCGCGGTCATCCCTGCTGCTTGTGCACCTTTTTCTTCCACACGTTTCCCTTCCACATAACTTTCTCTTAATGTGCTTTGATACAGCACTTTGGGAACATCCAACTTCTTTTGCAATTACCTTTTGAGGCTTTCCCTCCTTATGGAGGGTGTCAATGATGGTTTTCTGCACAACTATCAGGTCAGCAGTCTTTTCCATGATTGTGATTCCTACTACTGAACCAGACAGAGAGACCATTTAAAGGCTCAGGAACCCTTTGCAGGTGTTATGGCTTAATTAGCTGATTAGAGTGGGACACTTTGAGCCGAGAATATTGCACCTTTTCACAATATTCTAATTTTCTGAGATTGTGGATTTGGGGTTTTCATGAGCTGTAAGCCATAATCATCACACTTATGACAAATCACGGCTTGAACTATCTTGCTTTGCATGTAATGAGTCTATCTCATATATTGGTTTCACCTTTTAAGTTGCATTACTGAAATAAATGAACTTTTGCACGATATTCTAATTTTTCGAGTTTCACCTGTATTATCTTAGTCCCTCCATTTATGGTGAGGTATGAACTGTACTTATTGGTGGTGATTTCTATGCCTCTTAGTAGAACAGTTATTTTTCTTTTCACACTTATGGTTCCAGCCATTCACCTTGTTCAGCCAGCCAGGTGGGTGGCCATTTTTGAATTGGTGTGTAAGTACTGTGTGCTTTTCATATCTATCATGGAATTGCCTTAATTATATATCTTTATACACTGTATATATTTTCTCTAGTGTAGATTTAAATATAATATGCATACAAATTTATTAAGGGTAAGGGTCTCTCTACGGATACATGATGAGCAAAAATAAATACCTTCTAAAGAAGTGAATGTTGTTTCATGAAACGTGTCAGGATGTATGTTGCTGTTTGTACATCTTTGCCTTTCCTACAATATTTCTATACACCTTTGTATTTGAATCGCTGATCTATATACTTTTGGTATATTTGGTGGTTTTGTATAATGTACAGTATTTTAATACAGTATTTATAGCTTTTGAACAAAATTTGTATGGTTTTTAAAATGAACTGTCTCTTCTATTGGCATACTTCTGGAACAGATTGAACATGTTCTGTGGGTCCTGGTGCCTGAAAACATGCTAAATTGACCTTTGTGGTAAAAGTCAATTTCTGGAGGTCGGCGTTTACCCTCTAGGGGAAGGTGGAGGATTGTGTCTTTTTACTTGGAGCACACTGTCATTGAAGAAGTGTGATTTTGCTCTACTGGGATTTTTATATCTACAGTATACTTTTGAGGTTTATTTGAATAATTTTTCAACACTTTATTTGTGTGCAACCTATGAACTGTTTTGGGTAATATAGCAGTTGTTTTTGGATAAATTATTGTTTTGTTGTCACTTTCATAATATACTGCACATACAGAATATATGTGTATGTATATATTGTAATGTTTGGTAGTTGTTTAGCTCAGGGTAGCGCTTAGCAGTGAGTAGATTCCACGGCACAAATTATTGCTTAAGGGTTTGTTGGCCCCCTTTTATTAAAGAAAACAAAAAGTCCATGCAACGTATGTTTCCCATGGAAGGGGTTTCCACCATCAACACAGAAATGGCAAATTCAGCCTCCTGGTTCACACATACAGCAGTTCTGCTAAGGCCCTCCACTTCAGGCCCTCATCTGTCTCCCACAGACAACTTCCTCACCAACACTGTCCATGCAGCTGGCAGCCCCTTGCTGCTTTGGTCCTCAGACTTGAGGCTCTGTTCTTTCCAGTGCACACATGCACCCCTCTGGCTTCTCCCTTGCACACACCTGGACTCCTCTGGAGAGTGGAGCCCAGTACCCTGGTTCTGACTCTACAAAAAGCTTAGAGCCCACTTGCAAAATCAGTGTCCTGGTTATTCTTAATACCTAGTCCCAGATTTCCTCCCACCCAGATCACTACAAAATCTCCAGACTCCAGATTCCAGAGTTTTACCAAGCAAGCACTGAGGAAATACTGTATATGTGTATATATATATATATATATATATATATATATATATACATATACACACACATTATATATATATATATATATATATATATATATATATATATATATAAATATGTAAATATATAGGGGGCACATGCTAGGGTGGCACATGTTGGGGTTCCTCTAAGTGATTAAGTGGCATTTCCGCTCTTGCACTTCAGCAATTGCATGAAGTGAAAATCTACAGCAAACTATTTTGCAAAATGCCAAACAGATTGCAAGTGACCTCATTTCCTCCTTCAGCTTTTCTTCCTCTGTAACATGCGCTCTCTACCTGTCTTTTTCACAGTTGTGTCCTATGTCCTTTCCTTCACTCCTCTTCTCCACCCCACAACCTATATATATCCTATACATATCACCCTCAGTTCTGCTTTCTCCTCATTACTGCACTCATCATCTCCTACTAAAACTCCTGTATTTCCTCCCTCACCCTTCTCTGGAGATATATTCCCAAACCTTCGCCCTCTATAACTTAACTGTACCCAACACACCCATCACCCTGCACCCTCCGGCAGTAGCCTCAGTCCACATAATTTAGTTTCCATTCCTCTTCTTCTCAAAACCAGCCTCCCCTTCTCCTGCACCCTTTGAATGCCCACTCTCTGTGCAACAAACTCACCTCTTTCCATGACCTCTTTGTCACTAACTCCTTTACTCTATTTGCTGCTTTCAAATCTTGGTTTCATAAATCTTACACTGCTTACCCTGCTTCCCTTTCCCATGGTGGCCTTCTCTGGACTCACTCCCCCAAACCCAGTGGACAAAGGGAGGTGGAGTGGGTATCCTCCTCTCCCCACAGAGCACCTTTCAGGGTCTCCACTCTCCTCCCTCTCTGTCCTTCTCATCATTTGAAGCTCACTGTATACTGTACTTCTATTTTCTTACATTTTTTTAAAGAATTGCTGTGATCTACCAGCCCTCTGGACCAGTATCAACTTCCTTCTTGATAATTTCTCTGCATGGCTACCCTACTTTCTTTCTTTTGAAATTCCTACAATCGAACACTCCTGCTACTATTAAATTGCTGGGTCTAACCTCCACTTTTGATGTGAAGCAATGGATACATGCTTATTTTTTATGGTTGAACTGGATGGACTTTTGTCATTTTCAGCCATACTAACTATGTAACTATGCTTTTACTCACTCTGAGGGCAACACCCTTGACCTTGATTTCTCCTATTTATCCACTCCATGCAACCTCTCTAGCAATTCTTTTCTTCTGTGTGATCACCACTTTATTAGCCTCACTCTCTCTCTGTCTTCCACCACCTCTCCCTCCAACCACCTTAAAATTATCTGTAGAAACCTTTGCCGCTTTAACCCTTCTCTTCTCTCTTCTGCTACTGGCCACCTCTATGACAAAATCTCACCCCTGTCCTGCCCCAGTCTTGTCACCTCTATTTATAATAGATCCCTGTCCTCCACCCTGGATGAGCTCGACCCCCTTCTCTACACACAGAATCAGGCCCCCACCCATACAACCTTGGCAAACAGACAACACCAGAAGTCTCAAAAAACATTGGCACTATATAAATCCTGCATAATAATAATAATAATATACACTGCTCAAAAAATATTAAAGGAACACTTTTTAATCAGAGTATAGCGTCAAGTCAATTAAAATCTGGGATATTGATCTGGTCAGTTAAGTAGCAGAGGAGTTTGTTAGTCAGTTTCAGCTGCTTTGGTGTTAATGAAATTAGCAACAGGTACACTAGATGGGCAACAATGAGACGACCAACCAAAACAAGAATGTTTTTTTTTCCCTACTAATTTTTTCTGTTTTTCACTAGTTTTGCATTTGGCTAGGGTCAGTGTCACTACTGGTAGCATGAGGTGATAGATGGACCCTACAGAGGTTGCACAGGCAGTCCAGCTCCTCCAGGATGGCACATAAATATGTGCCATTGCCAGAAGTTTTGCTGTGTCTCCCAGCACAGTCTCAAGAGCATGGAAGAGATACCAGGAGACAGACAGTTACTCTAGGAGAACTGGGCAGGGCCGTAGAAGGTCCTTAACCCATCAGCAGGACCAGTATCTGCTCCTTTTGGCAAGGAGGAACAAGGTGAGCACTGCCAGAGCCCTACAAAATAACCTCCAGCAGGCCACTGGTGTGAATGTCTTTGACCAACAATCAGAAACAGGCTTCGTGAGAGTGGCCTGAGGACCCAACGTTCTCTAGTGGGCCCTGTGCTCACTGCCTGGCACCATAGAGCTTGATTGGCATTTGCTATTGAACACCAGAATTGGCAGGTCCACCACTGGCATCTGTGCTTTTCACAGATGAGGGCAGGATCACCCTGAGTACATGTGACAGATGTGAAAGGGTCTGGAGAAGCTGTGGAGTCTGGGGAGGCATATCCATGGAGGGACGCACAGACCTCTACAGGCTAGACAATGGCACCCTGACTGCCATTAGGTATTGGGATAAAATCCTTGGACCCATTGTCAGACCCTATGCTTGTGCAGTGGGTCCAGGGTTGCTCCTGGTGCACGACAATGCCCTGCCTCATGTGGCGAGAGTATGCAGGCAGTTCCTGGAGGATTAAGGAATTTATACCATTGAATGGCCCCCACACTCGCCAGGCGTAAATCCAATAGAACACCTTTGGGATATCATGTTTCGGTCCATCTGATACTGCAAGGTTGCACCTGAGACTGCCCAGGAGCTCAGTGATGCCCTGGTCCAGATCTGAGAGGAAATACCCCAGGACACCATCCGTCGTCTCATTAGGAGCAGGCAGGCAGGCATGCATACAAGCACGTGGGGGTCTTACGAACTACTGAGTACCATTTTGAGTTGCTGCAATTAAATTTCAACAAAATGGACTAGCCTGCAGCATCATTTTTTCACTTTGATTTTTGGGGTGTCTTTGAATTCAGTCCACTGTAGGTTGATCATTTTCATTTCCATCAATTTATGGGGCATCTTTACATTCCTAACACATTACCCAGTCCATATCAGTATATCCAGCATGATATTTTTTCCCATTGAGATATGTTTTCATTATTCCTTTAATTTTGTTGAGCAGTATATAATAATACACACATTTGCACATTTTTGATGGATAATTTTATTATAATGCTTTATATGACAGTTGTATTGATCTTGTAGTTTTAAGCACAGCACATTTATAAATGTATTCATATTCTAAAATATACATGCAAACAGTAAAAAGACTTAAAGTGATTGTAAACACATATTTTTTTTCTTTAAAATAACAAACATGTTGTACTTACCTGCTCTGTGCAATGGTTTTGCACAGAAAAGCCCCAGTCCTCCTCTTCTCAGGCTCCCCACTGGCACTCCTGGTCTCTCTGCCCTGCTGAGTGCCCAGCATAGCAAGCCGCTTGCTATGGGGGCACCCATGTTGGCTCGATCGTGACTTGGCTCTGTGTGACCGTAGACACACAGTGTGCGGCTCGGCTCAGCCCCCAGCTCCCTCTTCACTGGCTGTAGTTGAAAGCAGTAGGATCCAAGGGTCCAAGGGGGGGAGGGGGGCAGAAGAGCCGCTGCTCTGGATTGAGATTGGGTTCAGGTAAGTATAAGGGGTAGTTGGGGGTGGGGGGCTGCACTCAGGAGGTCTTTTTACAATTATTGCAGAGAATGCATTAAGGTAAAACAAACTCCAGTCTTTAGAACCACATTAAGATGAACTTTGATAGTTTTTTCAACATGAGTAAGAATTCTTTCAGTGACATTCTAAGCTTGGAAATGTATTCTAGAACTTGACCATTACAATGGTTTAAGGTGGATAATGCAAAGTATGTATCAATGTCTCAATGTCAGCAACAGAGAGGATGTCAAGGACCTTGGAAAAAAATAATAGCAATCCATTTTACAGACATTCCTAGTATGTGTCTTAACCGCTTGCCTCCCTGCCACTGTATATATACATGTGCAGGGCGGCAGTGGAGCGCAAAAGCATGTTTTAAAACGGGTTCCACGCTCCCGACACTTTCGCGGGTAGGGGGCGCACGCGCGCGCTCCCGCCGACCTGCGGGTGACACGATTCGATCCAGGAGGGATCAATCATTAGATTTCAGCCAGTGATTTCTGGCTGAAATCAGATGATCGGTCCCTGTCCTATCCTGTCCTGTGTTGACATTTACACAGGGCAGGATATGATATTCTTCTCTGCCTGGACACATTCCGTTCCAGACAGAGAAGAAGACACAGTAAAAGTGAGTAAAACACTACACATTTACAGTTAGAACACACCTAGGACACATTTAACCCCCTGATCACCCCCCCCCCCCCAGTTAACCCCTTCACTGCCCTGTCACCAGTGTCACTGATCAGTGAAGCGATTTTTACTGATCACTGTATCAGTGTCGCCGGGGACTTCCGATAGTGTTAGCGCCCCTCCCAGATAGCGCCAGATTGCCCGCCAGTACACCAGTAATCCCGTTTAACCCCTTGATCGCCCCCCCCCCCCCAGTTAACCTCTTCACTGCCCTGTCACCAGTGTCACTGATCAGTGAACCAATTTTTACTGATCACTGTATCAGTGTCGCTGGCGACTTCAGATAGTGTTAGCGCCCTTCCCAGATAGCGTCAGATTGCCCGCCAATACACCAATAATCCCGTCTAACCCCTTGATCGCCCCCCCCGAGTTAACCCCTTCACTGCCCTGTCACCAGTGTCATTGATCAGTGAACAGATTTTTACTGATCACTGGCGACTTCCGATAGTGTTAGCGCCCCTCCAAGATAGCGCCAGTTTGCCCGCTAGTGCACCAGAAATCCCATTTAACCCCTTTATTGCCCCCCCCCCCAGTTAACCCCTTCACTGCCCTGTCACCAGTGTTATTGATTACAGTGAACAGATTTTTACTGATCACTGTATTAGTGTCACTGGTGACTTCCGATAGTATTAGCGCCCCTCCTAGATAGCGCCAGTTTGCCGGCTAATGCACAGGATTTTTTTTACCAAAAACATGCAGCAGAATACATTTTGGCTTACGAGTTTACGATATTTTTTTATAGCTGAAAGTAGAAAATATTGTTTTTTTTCAAATTTTTCGTGGTTTTTTTGTTTATAGCGCAAAAAATAAAAAGCGCACAGGTGATAAAATACCACCAAAAAAAAGCTCTATTTGCGTGAAAAAAAGGACGTAAATTTCGTTTGGGTACAGCATTGCATGACCGCGCAATTATCATTTGAATTAGTGCAGCGCCAAACAGCAAAAAAAGGCCTGGTCATTAAGGGGGGTAAATCCTCAGGTGCTCAAGTGGTTAAACATTAGATCAGTGTGAAAAATGACTACTAGATTCTTAACCAATGCATCTTTTTATGTGGTTTACCTCTATTAAAAATAAACAGCTTCTTCTTTAACCACTTCCCCTCTAGAATAATGTTTTCTTTTTTTCACACACATATCTGCATTTTTGACTAGCAAATTATTTAAAGCCGAACTTCACCCAAAAGAGGAAGTTCCGCTCTTCCTCCTCCTTCCCCCTTCCTCCTTAACATTTGGGACGTCTTTTTTTTTTTTTTTGTAGGGGGAGCGGGTTCCTGTTTTTGACAGGGAACCCCATAGTGTAAAACCATTTAAAACACTTAGAACACGGGCATATGATGAATCGGGTCTGTGGACCAATACAACCGCAATTAATCTTTTTAGTAATGCCCATGTTCAGGGTTAGGCCCCCCCCCCCCCAATTTAAATTCGGAAACTGTAATGGGCTTCCATGCGAATGGTCTGGCAAGGTTTGAATTTCGGTTGGCGGCGATAAACTGTTGTGCGTATAACTTGCTTTGATTCACAATCAATGCATACAGATCTTCTGTGAGAAACAGCTCCAAAAAAATCAGGGGAGTAGTTAAATTTGCTGTTTCCACCTGAATTCTGGGTTGGGCAGTGAATTGGGTAAGTACAGGTGCTGCAGAATGTTTGGGCTACCAATCGGGATTTGCAAGCACATCCGAAAGGATACAATGGGCTCTACGGGCCTGTGTGCAAATTCTTGGTGGTTGCGGGACAATACTTGTGCTCGCCATCGCACCAGCTTGTACTGCACTTATGGGACTCACCACCTCACCAAGTGATACTGCAGTGCTGGTATGTGAAAGACCAGGATGTAGCAGGCCGCTGGTGCTCGACAGTTCACCAAAAGGTAGAGCAGCACTAATACTGGCACTCTGCTGCATATGAGAGTCATCAAAATTTACCGGCAAGTGCTAGCAGAGATCAGGCCTGGTTCTGCGAACACTGTGGTTTTGTGTGCAATGTATCAAGTGACAGGGTCCTACTGTAACTGTACTTGCAGGGGGAGAAGGGGGGGTGGGGTAAGCGTAGGGGCTAAACGCAGGTGCTGGCAGGTGCCAGGGCTGATCCCGCTAACGCTGTGTTTTTGGGGACACTATACTAATGTGAACACTGGTATAGTGCTGATCTGTTCAAAAATATTGATCCATTCAGACACTATACTAGCAATGGAGGTTTATTGTGTATGAGCATGTTCCTGGCAATCAAGGGGTTAAATGTGATTGTGCGCACCCGTGCCGCCCTGCAGCAGTATTTCTGCTATAGGGCGGTCAGGAAGCAGTTAAAGAAGTGGTTTGTATTGCATTACTTTAACTGACAATTGTGCAGTCATGCAACACTGCACCCAAATGAAATTTACGTCCTTTTTTCCCAAAAATTGAGCTTTCTTTTGGTGGTATTTGATCACCTGTGTGGTTTTTATTTTTTGCGCTACAAAAAACCCCCAACAATTTTGAGAAAAAAAACAATATTTTGGACTTTTTGCTATTAAACATGTCCAGTAAGAAGAATAAAAAAATCAAATTTCATCATAAATCTAAGCGAAAATGTATTCGGTGACATGTCTTTGCAAAAAAAAATCCCAATACATGTAAATTAATTGGTTTACATGAAAGTTATAGCGTCTACAAATGGCGGTATAGATACTGGAATTTTTTTTATACTAATAATGGCAGCGATCAACGACTTATGGCAGCGATCAGCTACTTATAGTGGGACTGCGGGACTGCAACGGGCATTCTGACACTGGGGAGAACTGACTTGGTGTCACTGACATCCCCAGTGACACCAATACAGCGGTCAGTGCTAAAAAAAAAAAAAAAAAAACTGACACTGTACTAAAGGCACTGGGCAGGAATAGGTTAACATGAGGGGCAATCAAAGAGTTAACTGTGTGATGGGAGTGTTTTACTAGGGGTTGGGGGTGTGCTTCACTGTAAGTACACTGCTCTGGATTTTAAACAATATAGCCCTCCTCCCTGTCGGTGATCGCCGGTAATCTCAGGGTTCCGGCGGATAATTACTGGCCGGGACCCGGTGATTGACATCAAGGGCCACGATTGGCGGTGCGGCTAAGGCACGTGTGCCCCCTACCCAGAAATGCAGAATCATGTATATATACACATGATCCTGCGCACAGGTGCCACCCTGTAGCAGTAAATGTACTGTGGGTGGTCCTTAACCACTTGCCGACCGCAGATAGCTAAATGACAGCTTTACCGCGGCCGGCCAGTTCTGGGAAGGCATCATATGACGCCCTCCCGCGCGCCCCTTGGAGCATGCACCCGGCGATCTCCGTGATTGCTGTGTCCTATGGACACAGCTGATCACGTGATGTGGTAAAAGGTCAATCACAGCGGCTTTTTACCATGTGATCAGCCTTGTCCAACAGCTCACCGGTAAATGCAGTTGCCGGTTATCGGCTGCACTTTCCTCATGCTGTGACAGAGTGAGGAAAGTACTGCCGATAACTGCCAATTGTCAGAGGAGGGATAGGCACCAATCATCAGGGCACTGATGATCAGTGCTCTGATGATTGGTGCCCAGCAGTGCCACCCACCAGTGCTGTCCATCTGTGCCCAGCATTGCCACCCACCTGTGCCCAGCAGTGCCACCCAGAAGTGCCCAGCAGTGCCGCCTATCAGTACCCATCATTGTTGCATATCAGTGCCAGCTCATCAGTGCCACCTCATCAGTTCCGCCTATCAGTGCCCGTCAGTGCTGCCTATCAGTGCAGCCTCATCAACGCACATCAGTGAAGGAGAAAAATTACCTGTTTGCAAAATTTTATAATAGAAACAAAGAATTTTATTTTCAAAATTTTTACTCTTTTTTGTTTATAACACAAAAAATAAAACATGCAGCGGCAAGTACATACCACCAAAAGAAAGCTCTACTTGTGTGAAAAAAATTATCCAAATTTCATATGGGTGCAGTGTTGCATGACCGCACAATTGTCAAAGTGCAACAGCGTTGAAAATTGGCCTGAGCAGGAAGAGGGTATAAGTGCCTGGTAGGCAAGTAGTTAAGCGGTTAAAATAAAGCTCAGAGCCAGATGAGATCCAATTAAAACATGGTATTAGCTGCTATTGCAGCAGTGAGCTTGGTCTAATCTGTTGACACTTTGGATTTACCAGACACATCCAAAGACAGGAATTAGTTAATTACATCATTCATCAGATGTTCTATGCATAATTTGGAGGCTAATCAAGACATAAAGAAATAAATTACAAAGTACTCACATGAAACATAAGGAGGTTTACAAGATATACCATAAGGCTCATAAACATGAATACCTAATGCAACATAAAATTCACAACTCCCTAAAGGGAAAGTATAGTACATTTTCAGAGAGCATATATTTTGCATCATAATCAGTGTTTGCCTTAGTTCAATTTTTAAATGCTTGCACTGCATTTTTTGTTATTGTATTAAATATAGAGATTTCTAGATTAGTCACTAAAGAGGACAAGCATTCAATTTGCAATCATTCTTCCTTCCTTTTCACAACTGCTGAGATAAGACAAACAGTTCATTTAACCTAGATCTGAATCAATCCAAAATAACTTGGTTTAGTAATTAAAACTAAACTCTAGGCAGATATAAAAGCACAGATTAATGCAGCCATGTGTTCATTAACATGTTGTTAAATAAAGGATATTGAGCACCTTAGTTAGAAGGGGAAAATGCCTATTTCATAAAAAAGTGTTCTTGCCCCTGGCCTCACTTTGATAAATGGTATTGTCTTAGGACAGCTTTTTAGGGTCATAGATATGCAGACAGATAACTGTAAAAAGCTCTCTGAAAGGGTATTTAAAGTGTATTGCAGCTAGAAAATGAAGGTTTTCAAACTATAAGGGACATGTAGAGATAATTGTTCCTAAGCAGTACCCTGAATTATCTACTTTTTTCATGCCTCCTGAAAAACAGAAGTGCATTTCCTATGCCTATGTACTCTCGTATCTTCATCCTAATAGCTGTATATTTGTTGTTGTTCAATTCTGCAGATTCTTCAGCAGGCAGTCTTCCTTTACTACAACTGAAATTGGCAGTGCAGGCAGCAGGAGAAATATTTATTGCTTTCTTTCAGAAGGCACTTGACTGGGGGACCTGCAGAGTGCCAAGGCTCCTGTTATCTATAAACACCCACAAATTTGACCCTCCCTTTTTCCCCCAAAATGACCAGACGACAACATTTTATTTTGGAGCTGAATGACCTTAGTAGCCTTTTATTACAAAACCTTAAATACAATATTAAATGAAAACAAACTTAGTGCATAGAATACAGTCAATGCATAACCAATTTTAGATTTAATCCTGCCAGGTCTAAGGTCTTTTAAGGCTGGTTGTATCTGCCACCCAATAAAAAGGCCCCCAGCCACAATTACACTGCCACGGGGCCAATTTAACCACTTTCAGTACTATCAGATACAACCTATTTAAACCCCGATGTTACTGAAGTATTATACCTAAGATGGGCCCAACCTATAAGTCTCCACAATTTTGAACTAGCACTACCTTCAAAGAACCAATAGACCCCCAGCCAGCTGCTATGACAAGAAAATTACAAATACGAGAAAATAAAATAGTCAACCACAACTGAAGAACCTAGAACCCAACAGAACATGCCCACACCAGAAAAAAGGCAAGAAGGTCCCCCAACTGGAAACAAAACTGAGGGAGGGTGGGAGAAACCTGTCTGCTGTTGGCACAAGCTCTGACTGAGCTTCGACAAGAGCTCCCTCCCTTCTACACACTAGAAGACATTCCCTATGCCTCAACCCGTCTAATCCTATAAGCACAATATATTACTGAGAAATCACCCCACTAATACTCTGCCTTTCCTGCACACCCCAGTCATGTTGGCCCTCCTCTTAGCTTCACTCAGATCCAGTACATTTACTTTATTTGTGTAGTACTTTGGTACCGATCTTCAATAAATATTGACTTTCAGATGATCAACCGCTACTTTGTAAATATCCAAAGCACTTTTGCAATGAATTCCTGGACACATTTAATATTGGATGTGTAAAATGATAGGCCCCAGTCACTTAAGTAAGCTCAAATCAAGAACTGGTTTATTGCACATTGCAATATGAGATAGGGGGTGTGGTGCAGGTCAGGATATCCCCAAAACATGTCAAACACCAGACTAGCCTCTACTCACTTTTTAATTTCTCATTTAAGAAAATCTTTTTTACTACCTTCTGAACACAGACTATGCTGACTGGAAACTTACAGAGCTTCTTGGTTTCTTGTCAATTAAAGTAGAATTCCAGCCTAAACCTAACTAATCTTAAAAATGTCCACTCCCCTCTACTAACACCTATGATGCTGACTAACCTGTGTAAGAAAGATATATATACTTACCTATTTTCAGGCCACTCTGATCCAGTCATGTGATTCCCTGTGTCAGCCAGTGAAGCTGAACGGAAGAGCTGCAGCTGCAGCACTCAACAATGACTGGTAAAGCCAGGACCGGTGATGTCACCCATAGGCTCCCATATCCAATCCTTTGTCAGCGCTCATTCCTCTCACCTGCAGTTGCATGTGACCGGTCTGAAGCAGCATGAAAATAGGTAAGTAGGTTAGAATTTCATGGGAGACAGTACAATTACAATACAATAAAATGTAAGCGGGTTAAGTGGGCCCAATTCGTAAGAGCTTACAATCTAATAGTGTGGGGCAAGTGGTACAAAAGGTTATAACTGTGGGAGATGAACTGATGGAGGAGTTAAAAGTTCAGTTAGTTGTAGGCATGATAGGCTTCCTTGGAGAGATGGGTTTTCAGGGATCACTTCAAGGCAGCCAGAATAGGAGATATAGTAGCTGGACAGATTAAGGTAGAGAGTTCCAAAGGATGGGAGAGGATCTGGAGAAGTCTTGGAGATGAGCATGGGAAGAGGAGACAAGAGAGCTTGAGGCTTGAGAGCAGAAGGTCTTGTGAGCAGCAGAGACAACGGATTGAGTGATATTGGAAACAAGATTGGTGATGTAGCTAGGGGCAGAGTTATGGTTAGCTTTGTGCATTGTTGATAGTATTTTGCATTTAAAGTATAACTAAAGGCAAATTTTTTTTTTTCATTTTTGGACAGAGTGGCAATGGATTAGAACACTTGTCAGTTTTGTATTTCTGTCTGTGCCCCTATTAGAGAGATTCACCTTTTTATTTGTCCTGTTTACCATTATCATAAAAACTGAACGTAAAAGAAACCTCAAAGTAATAGAGGGGAAATTTTCCAATGGGGACACTGGATCTGGTGACCAGGGGGTCCCCAAGGAATTCCCTTAATTTTCAGATATTTTCTCACTTCCTGTTTTGGCTATAGGACAGGAAGTGAAGGTAAATCTTTGAATGGGACACAGATGGCAAAAAGTAATCTGACAGGGGTTATATCCCACACTTACTCTATCCAAAATGAAAGAAAAATGCCTATAGTTCTACTTTAATTAGCTGAGCAATCAGAAGCCAATGGAGGGATTGACAGAGAGGTGTAGCAGACACTGGTAAGGTAGATGAGTCTGTCATAAGCATTCATGATAGACTGAAGAGGGAATAGACTATGGAGATGAGAAGGAAACTGCAATAGTCAAGACAAATGATAACAAGAGAGTGCATGAGTAGTTTAGTGGTTTAATTAGTTAAAGTATAACAAGTGGCAAAACTTTTTTTTTTTCATTTTTGGACAGAGTGGCGATGCTTTAGAACACCTGTCAGTTTTTACTGCTGTCTGTGTCCTTATTAGGGAGATTCATGTTCTGTATTTGTCCCATTTAATGTTATCATTAAAAATGAAAGTAAAAGAAATCCCCAAATTTTGGATTTCCACAGAAAATTAATAGAGGGGAAATCTTCCAATAAGTACCCTAGTTCTGGTGAGCTGGGGGCCCCAAGGAATCCCCTTAATTTGCAGGGAGTTCCTCTCACTTCCTTTTTTGGCTACGGGACAGGAAATGAAAGTAAATCTTCCTAATGGGACAGAGATGGCAAAAAAAAGGGTGAATTTTAGAGATGTTACGGAGGTGAAGTCTATGAGCTTTTGACAGCAAATTGGATTTGGGCCGAAAGGACAGTTCAGAGTCTAGGAATAAACCTGGCATCCTGGCATGAGAGAAGGGACTGATAGTTGTATTACTGATCTTGACGGAAAAGTCATGGAGAATTACCAACTTGGTTTTAGATAAATTTGGTTTAGGAAGTGGTGAAACATGTTGATATGTACGTTGTGAGAGGAGAAGGAGTGAGGTGAGGAATAGAGAAATAGATCTGGGTGTCATCAGTGTGGAGATGGAAGCTGTTGGAGGTTATTAAGTGACCAAGAGAGGTGGTGTGCAAAGAAAAGGGAAGGGGTCCAAGAACAGAGCCTTGGGGGACCTCTACAGAAAGAGAGAGTGGAGAGGGGGAAACAGAGTTGTAGGTGACACTGAAGGAGTTATGATAGATAGAAGGAGAACCAGGAAAGAGCAGAATTTTTTAGGCCAAGGGAGTGGAGTTTATGGAGGAGGAAAGGGTGGTCAACAGTTTCAAAGGACACAAAGAGTTCTAGCAGTAGTAGTGGCTTTTGCAATTAGCAGTTAGTAAATAGTTAGTGAGTTTGAGTAGAGCAGTTTCTGTGGAGTGCTGCGAGTGAAAGCCAGACTGTAAGCATTCAAGAAGGTTGTTTTCAGTAGAGTAGGAGTTCAGGCTTTTGTAGAATAAGCATTCTAAATGTTTTGAGGTGAATGGGAGCAATGTGTTAAGTCTTATGTTGTTCGGGTCTGTGGGGTCCAGTGTGGGCTTTTTAAGTATGGCGGTGAGTCGAGCATATATATATATATATATATATATATATACACATACATATATATATACATACATACATACATACAAGTGTTTACATCTTTCTTACACAAACTAGTCAGCATAGGTGTTAGGAGTGGGGTGGGAACATTATTAGGACTAGCTAGGTTTAGCTTGACATCTCAGTCTGTGTTCCAAAGCAGGGCAGTATGGAATGGTTTGTGTGGATACTTCAAACTAATCTAGTCACTCACTACATCTTTGTTATTGGTAACAGGCACAGCTTGTTTTCTCTAGGCCAGACACACATGAACTCCAGAAGCCAACATCTTTAATATTATCTCCCAGCATGGGATATCCCTTGTTCTTCCATTCCCTAGGCCCAAAGGTCCGGGGGAAGAGACAGATCGTTTTACAGTGACTCCACACTCCAAATGTCCTTGGGGGATAGAAAAAGTCTGAAGTATTTAACAGTTCTCCTAGCATTCATCACCAAGCCCCCCAAGATTTCTGATTGGCTTGGTCATTAAACACTCATAACATGGATTGATATCCCCTACTGGAGCAAGGTCAAACAACAAGTGGAGAAAATATATTCTTTTACAAAAAAGAAAGGCTATTTTCTATACCTATAGATCACTCCTGTGAGGTACAGCTAGGCTGACTGCAGCCCACTGCTTTTTGCAGTAAAAGAACAAAATAAAAATAATTCAAAATGACTACATCTGCCATCATATACTGCATTGTGCAGCAGAATGGAGAGGGAGGAACCATTCGGCAAAGGTGAATATGTGCTACATTATCTCTGTAATTTTATGATTAAAAAGCTCTGCAAACTCATTACACTTATCAACTCAAAAAGGCTCTGATTAAATATGAGAAAAGATTAATCAGTGTATGTATAATAGAAAAAAATGTTTTGTTTTATCTTCATGGTTGGTAATTAAACTTGAGAAATTGGATTTTTAAGCCTCATTTTCCTATTAAAGGATTGTTTAGTTTTTTTTATAAGCAGTGTGATTAACTGTTGGATATGTATACCTCTAATGTCTCTGTGAATCTATAGTATCCTTTCAGGTTTT
Source organism: Staurois parvus (assembly GCF_062004578.1). NCBI lineage: Eukaryota > Metazoa > Chordata > Amphibia > Anura > Ranidae > Staurois > Staurois parvus. Next base: position 395,005 of record NW_028318059.1, read on the forward strand.
AAACAAAACTATTGTTTCAAATGCTTTAAAATTACACTAAAAAATGTCATTCATTTTCTGTAAAAGTGTGCTTTTCAATGCACCCTCCCCTGCACTAGATGCACATTTACCTTGCACTCAAAACCATAGCCTGCCTCAGTAATAGCAAATCACAGGTGGTATGTTCTTCGAGAGAGGTGCTCCTGGGCAGTCAATTCCCATAAACTATAAAACTATTTCCTGAGGCTGGAGTTCATCTGAGATTAAATGTCGTATAAATCAGGGTTACTTTAGATTAAGACGGGTAAACTTGAAAAATAAGTGTACTTTCTGTAATCTGACAATGCCCTCAGCTCAAAGTGTGTGTGTGATAATTTTTCCCCTCCACTTGAGTCATTTCAGACAGAAGGCTCTCCTACTGTGGGAGGTGGTGGAATCTGCAACCCAACCTACTACATTCTCCTTAAGTGTAAAGAAAAACATCACAATTGATGCATGAAGTCTTAAAAAAAATCTCAACATATGTTTCACAAGAAGAGTTTTAAGAAAAAAAGAATGCATAAATGAAGCTTAGAAAAGGCCTTTACTTTCATCATCTTAACACAAATTCACATGGTCAGATATACCAGCATGGACCGTTTATTGGACTTCAATGTCTAAACCCAAAAAAATGTCACATTTTTAAGATGGACTAAACACATACCGTGTTAATTCAAAGGAGCTCAGATGCTTTAAAAATCTGACAACAGTTAAGTTTGACATCTGGACGTTTGTGATCTAGGGCTGAATTCAATGGCACCTAAATACGGTGTGGTTCTGCAGTGATTGTCACATGATGTATGATGTTACATGATGATATTGCTTTAAAAAAGGCCTGGATTCTTTCCTAGATACACAGAATATAACTGCATACTAACATTTATAGGTAAAGTTGATCCAGGGAATATCCAATTGCCTCTTGGGGGAACAGGAAGGAATTTTTTCCCTGCAGAAGCAAATTGGATCATGTTCTGCTGGGTTTTTTTGCCTTCCTCTGGATTAACTGTGGGTATAGGATTACAACTTTTTTTTTTTTTTAATGGTTGAACTGGATGGACTTTTGTCTTTTTTCAGCCAGACTAACTATGTAACTATGCAGTTTGTCGTGATTGTAGCATGATTTATCGTGCGACAATTGCGGCAACGCATTTAGGTAACATTGAAAATTAATGATTTGTCAGTTTTGCACAATGCTTTGGGAACGTGGACAGAATAGTGGTGATTCTGCCCGAGATTGCAAACACCCAAATGTGAACAGGACCTGACTGTACAGGCAAATGAATAATAAAAAGCACCAGTAAACATTTCTCCTGTGCCTCCTGTGACTCCCGTATCTTCGGTAACCCCAACATCTCTAGCAACCCCAGTGCTCCTGTGCTTCCAGTGCCTCCGATGCCCTTATTAACCCCAATGTTTCCAGTGGTTCCTGTGTCTCCAGTGACCCCAGCAACTAAAAACTGACCTTAGTGTTCTTGTTTTCTCAGTGGCTTGTGTGTCTGGTATCCACAGTATCTGGAAATCCCAGAGTTTCCAGTGGCCACAGTGTTCTTGTGTCTGCCAGAGAAACCAGAGCAAGTCACCTAGAGACTTCCAAACTCTTTTGACTCCACAGTAATCTGTCTCACAGATTGAGCATCTTGTGTCTTCACTTTACTTTGTGCATCTCGATGACACCAGCATCTCTATGCAGCCTCAGGTATACTTCTGTAATTCCTTGACTGGCTCTCTCCTAGTGAATATGAACCTGTCTGTTACAGATACATTTCACTACACACCTTCACCTGGAATGATTGTGTGTTCTATTTTGAGGCAAAGTGTTTTTTATTTTTTTCCCAAAAGGTGCAGGAAAGTGCTGCAAGAAAAGGAAGTTCATGTCAGGATTTGAAATTAATTTGGACTGAGCAGATACAATAAAAATGGAGGGGAGGTGAAAGTGTGTAAACCATATCTCAAAAGGATGGACAGTGAATTTACAAAATGGATACCTTTCAGCCTAGAGGTCTTAATGTAGGGTTTGATTTAAACTGCTTCATGTGAGGTGAAGGATCCTGTATGCATAAAAATGAATGGAGTAGTGATAAACCCAACACCAGTTTTTTCTCTAAGAAAGGGTGCAAGGTCTATTAGTGTTTTTTAAATACATTTGTTTTTTAAATACAATTTTAGGCATCAATTTAGTAGTGTGTTTGCCTGTGGCAACAGGATGCAAATGGTGCTGTTGTGCTGAAGGAGCCAAAATCTCAGTCTTAAGATTGCTGTGGCAATATGAAATATGCAAAGAAACAGAATTGTGGGCATAATTTTAATAAATGTATTTGTATTTTAAGAATATTAAGCCATTAATTGTGTCTGCCTTCTTTGTTGTAGTTTCATGCACTGTACAGGATACCAAGCCTGCAACCCAGTCCTAATGGAAAGGTGGACACCCCCAATGCCTACTGCAGAAGATACTAGGAATCCCCATTGAAACAAGACTGAGGAAACAAGGCAGGAGCTACTCAAATGGACTTTGCAACAGAGCTGGTACTGTTTACATTGCTTTTAACTGTATGACGAGTGGAGATGACTGCAGAACATTACTAAATTAAAAACCAGAGCTGAAGGAATGGATTTATGGAAAAAACACTGTTTTGCCTGGGATTAATAGGTATTTTGAGTGATTGCTGTTGCATAGTTCCTATGTTTTTAATAATAAAGCCAGTTTTGTGGAAGAGCTATCAATCCGTCGTTACAGACATCTATTGGTCCTTAAAAACATTTTTGGGTGTACAGATCTGTGCACATAGGTAGATCACAAAAGAACAGACACCCCGACACTGCAATTCAAAGAACTCAAGCATAGTTTGTTAATGTAAATATATACCCAACCACTAAAATCTCATATAAACATTAAAGATATATATATATATTACAGTTCTGTCTCCTACAGGAAAAATTACTTGCACTACAATGCTTCTAAGTGCTTTCTAACCATAATTAATAATGAGGTCCAACCTGCCCCCTGACCTTCTGCAACAGCCTATCCAATATGAAGGAGACAGCTTGTCTGGGCTGTGAACACTTTACCAAGACAGCAACACACTCGGGTTGAACTGAATGAACTGGTATTTTTATTAAAACTTAATAAACTTTGTAACCATAGTTATAGTTAGTAAGTGCCGTTGCTTGTCTTATATATATGTATTTTGTCCTATACGAGATAGAACTGTAAAGATACTGAATAATGCTAGATTTTCTTTACCTTGATTATATCACTTTGAACATTTATATTTATTTTAATGGCTAGCTTTCATGAAAATAACAGCTGGTGATACTGGTGTAGCACACTCCTAGATAGCTAAGGGGAGCTAGTGTTCAATTGTTAGGCAGAGGCTGAGTAGCAGCCTGTGGTGATAGTCAGAGGGAGGTAAAATTCAGGTCAAAGCTTAGGGGCTCTGCAGGCCAGTTCCCTGATACCTCCCCCTGCTCTAGAATCTTGGAGAAGATACTAGACACCTGGGAGGGAGCCCAGATGGGAAGAGGCTTACCTACAGGCAGGGAAGTTGGAAAGGAGAAAAGCTCAGGAACTCATCGGCCCCCAGAGTGAGGACCATCTGTGCAGCAGGGAAAGAGTGGGCCAGCAGAAGGCCGGAGAGCAGCCACCAATCCATCAGCTCACAGACAAAGGATTGAGTGAATAGACCTGCAGCCCCTGGGCCAGAAAGGAGCACTCTAGTGTTAAACTGGACTAGCTTGCTACAAAGGACTGCATAGCTCCCAACTGTCCCTGATTTCAAGAGACTGTCCTTGATATGGAACCAAGTCCCTCTTTCCTCCCCATTTGTCCTTCATTTTGGAAAATGGATGAATGGTCCTTCACAGTGCTAAACCATTCATCCATTTTCTTAAATTTTTGCACTGGTAAATTTCAAAACCAGTATAAAGGAATAGTAGTAGTAAAAATAGTGTTTTTTTAAATAATTCTCCTTTAAGGGGGCGTGGCGGGGGGGGGTCCTAACCCTACATACTTTTGCCAATGAGTGTCCCTCGTTACTATCTCAAAAAATTGGGAAGTATGAGACTGTCTTCTATTTAAAGTGACAGGCACTGTGGAAAATGCGTGTTGCCTGGCTGTGGAGGACTTTAGGGGGACCAAAATCTCTAGCAACTCCTAAGGAGGTAGTGTTACACTGGTTTAAAGGTCCATGTTACTACTTAGTTATGGAGTGATAGCAATATGCCCTTGTCTCCTTCAATTTCCTGCATGTACATCACCATTTCACATGCTCCCCCAAAGGAAACTAATCTTCTGTGCTAGTGCCCTTTGCCCAGGTATATTCCACTGTTATCATTAAACAAAGGCCTGTGAAAAAAACAATTGCAGCCAGCACTAATTAGACATTATGCCCTGTGAAAACAAACATGCCATCTGCTATGGGGAGAAGAAAGAAAGACTCCTCTGTGATCAAGCCTTGGTGGGCAGGGCAAAATGCCTCAGAGGACATGGCCAGAATGACAGCTAACGCCATTCTTTACTACACAGGACCACACAAGAGGTGTGAGCGGTGTCTCCTTTCTTCTCCCCTTCGCAAGTTACTGGATTGACATTTAGATGCTGCTCCCCTGAACTTTCCAATGAGGTGATTCATTTCAGTAACACTGTTCAACAAATTTTTATTTTTTGCCAGTTTTGGAAACAAAAGGATCCATTTCTTAATGAATTTTACATTCTGAGTTCAAATATAACAATGAAATTTGTCAATTGGCTCTAGTTTTTCTGTAAACGGAAAGTTTTCTACTATAGGCGTAATGACTACATAATGCACAATAATTATATAGATAGATGTCTTTCCACAAATATAAAGCAAGTGATATTGACTACATAACAAAGCCTAAATGGCATAATATATTGCATAGGATTACCAAGAAAAATTATAGCCATAAGCTAAGTTGAATCATTTTAATACTTAGGATTCTCACTAGTTTTGTCTTCAGTTTGTGTCGGTTTTGCTTCTCTTGGCTTTTCTCTTGTATTCGAGGAAAGGGCTATCTCTTACAACTGTCCAGCAATAGTCAGCAAGCATTGATGGGCTCCATTTACCTTGATATCTTCTTTCCATAGCTGCAATGTCTTGATGGAAGCGCTCTCCGTGTTCACTCACTGCTCCACAGTTTGGTGGGAAAAAATCCAGATGCGAATGTAGAAAATGAATTTTTAGAGACATGTTGCAACCCAGATTTCTGTAAGTCTGGATGAGTTTTTCTACCACTTTCTTGTAGTCTGGTGTTTTATTGTTTCCAAGAAAATTTGATGTCACTGATACAAATGCTGTCCAGGCAGCCTTTTCCTTTCCACGCAACAGAGAAAGAAACTCATCATCATGAATAAGTTTACGAATCTGTGGCCTAACAAAGACTCCTTCATTTATTTTTGCAGCACTAAGTGCTGGAAATTTGCTAATCAGGTACTTGAAACCTGCTTTATTCTTGTCCATTGCCTTAACAAAGTTTTTCATTAATCCCAACTTGATGTGTAATGTGTCTCCTATCTTGCAGCCAAAATACAAGTTGTAGGCTTTCTTAATCATTCCTGTTATCCTCCTTTTTTGTGAGATAAAAGTTATTTCACCGCAGATATAGCAGAAATTATCTGCTTTATTCACACATGTTCGAGGCATTACTGAGTAGCCTATATAAGCATAAAACGAAATGTAAAGACGCTGTCCAACTACAATCAGCTACAGATACTGCAGCTTTTATGCAGTGAAGTGATGCTATTAAAGGCTAATATTGCATCATCTCAGTATACATGCAATTTTCTATTGGTCACCAGTATCAATTGCGCAATATGCAGCTGAAGTTGCATCATAATTGTGAATGGCTTACGTCATTAGATGGGTGAATATATCATGGAAACTAGAGCCAATCAACATTTTTTAGGGTCATTTTCGTTTTCAGCACCCCAAAATTATGTAAGATTAGCTAATTTTATGCCCAAAACTTTTTACCTGTTGAACAGTGTAATCAGCTTTTGAGCGGCGCCACAACGCTTCACATGTCATGCCATCTGCTATCACTGTAGTGCATGTGAACAGGGACAGACTGTAAGGAGGCTCTGACAAAAAAACAACTGCATCCAGCAAAAATTAGGATATATGCCCTGTGAAAATCACATACAGTCTGTTATCACTGTAGTCCATGTGGACAGAGACAGGCAGTAACATTTATGTAGGAAAAAATCTGCATTTATATGTAAAAACCCTTCCCTTATCCCCAAAGCCTCTAAAATAGACAGCATTTGGGTATCTATAGGACATTCAGCAATGGTTTACATCTACTTTAGGAGACCAACTAGTGCCTACAAGCCCTATGCTTATCTGTCCCTATGACTTTACCAGCAGTACTTCTTATGCTTTCCGTCATCATAGGTATAGTGCCTTGAAAAAGTATTCATACCCCTTGACATTTTCTACATTTTGTCATGTTACAGCCAAAAACGTAAATGTAATTTTATTGGGATTTTATGTGATAGACCAACACAAAGTGGCACATAATTGTAAAGTGGAATGAAAATGATAAAAGGTTTTCAAAATCTTTTACAAATAAATATGTCAAAAGTGTGGCATGCATTTGTATTCAGCCCCCCTGAGTTAATACATTGTAGAACTACCTATCACTGCAATTATAGCTGCAAGTCTTTTTCAATATGTCTCTACCAGATTTTCACATCTAGAGAGTTAAATTGTTGCGCATTCTTCTTTTGCAAAATAGCTCAAGCTCTGTCAGATTGGATGGAGAGCATCTGTGAACAGCAATTTTCAAGTCTTGCCACAGATTCTCAATTGGATTTTGGTCTGGACCATTCTAAAACATGAATCTGCTTTGAGCTAAACTATTCCATTGCAACTCTGGCTGTATGTTAGGGTCATTGTCTTGCTGTAGGACCACACCATTCTCAAGTCTTTTGCAGAGTCTAACAGGTTTTCTTCAAAGATTGCCCTGTATTTGGCTCCATCCATCTTCCCATCAACTCTGACCAGCTTCCCTGTCCCTGCTGAAGAAAGGCATCCCCACAACATGATGCTGCCACCACCATATTTCAAGGAGGGGATGGTGTGTTCAGGATGATGGACAGTGTTAGTTTTTTGCAACACATTGTGTTTTGCTTTTAGGCTAAAAAGTTCAATTTTGGACTCATCTAACCATCTGACTCATCTTCCACATTTTTGCTGTGTCCCCCACATGGCTTCTCGCAAACTGCAAACGGGACTTCTTATGGCTTTCTTTCAACAATGGCTTTCTTCTTGCCACTCTTCCATAAAGGCCAGAATTGTGGAGTGCATGACTAATTGTTGTCCTGTGGACAGATTCTCCCACCTGAGCTGTGGATCTTTGCAGCTCCTCCAGAGTTATCATGGACCTCTTGGCTGCTTCTCTGAAGAATGCTCACTTGTTTCACTAATGTACGCTAACAAACCTCTGAGGGCTTCACAGAACAGCCTTTTTTATATACTCAGATTAAATTACACACAGGTGGATTCTATTTACTAATTAGGTGACTTCTGAATGCAATTGGTTCCACTAGCTTTTAGTTAGGAGTATCAGAGTAAAGGGGGCTGAATACAAATGCACGCCACACTTTTCAGATATTTATTTGTAAAAAATTTTGAAAACCATTTATCATTTTTCTTCCACTTCACAATTATGTGCCACTTTGTGTTGGTCTGTCACATAAAATCCCAATAAAATACATTAATGATTTTGGTTGTAATTAGAGATGAGCGAATTATTCAAAAATTCGATTCGGCTGATTCGGCGAATTCGCGGAATAAATTCGATTCGAGTCTAATATATTCGCTGCGAATTTAACTTATAAAAAGGGTGTTTCTAGGCTTCGGAGAGCCTTTATATTAGTGCAGAACACTGTACCTTTAATTTAAATGCCCTTGGAGTCTGCTGGGGAAGAGAAATAATACTGTCAGTCAGTATGACATGCAGATGAGTGCCGTCGATCTTAGAATCACCGCACACTTCACTCCTTTGGGCAGTCACGGGGCCAAAACCAGAGTGTGGAGCCACAGTGTGGCGGTGGAGGCAGCAGCAATGGGAGGCCATAAGGCACCCTATGAAAAAATAGAACCCACCAGCAGTGTGAGGAGACCTGAAAGTGGCACATGGCAGAGTGTGGCGATAGAGACAGCAGCAATGGGAGGCCGTACAGGGACCCATGACACACTCTGGACCTGGCAGCAGCATGAGGAGGCGGTACAGGGGCCCATGACAGATTACGGGCCTGGCAGCAGCATGAGGAGTCGGTACTGGGGCCCATGGCAGATTACGGGCCTGGCAGCAGCAATGGGAGGCCATACAGCACCCTATGACACACTCTGGACCTGGCAGCAGCATGAGGAGGCGGTACAGGGGCCCATGACAGATTACGGGCCTGGCAGCAGCATGAGGAGTCGGTACGAGGGCCCATGGCAGATTACGGGCCTAGCAGCAGCAATGGGAGGCCCGTAATCTGCCAGCACCCTATGACAAAATGGAACCCACCAGCAGTGTGAGGAGACCTGAAAGTGGCACATGGCAGAGTGTGGCGATGGAGACAGCAGCAATGGGAGGCCGTACAGGGACCCAAGACACACTCTGGACCTGGCAGCAGCATGAGGAGGCGGTACAGGGGCCCATGACAGATTATGGGCCTGGCAGCAGCATGAGGAGTCGGTACGGGGGCCCATGGCAGATTACGGGCCTGGCAGCAGCAATGGGAGGCCCGTAATCTGCCAGCACCCTATGACAAAATGGAACCCACCAGCAGTGTGAGGAGACCTGAAAGTGGCACATGGCAGAGTGTGGCGATGGAGACAGCAGCAATGGGAGGCCGTACAGGGACCCATGACACACTCTGGACCTGGCAGCAGCATGAGGAGGCGGTACAGGGGCCCATGACAGATTACGGGCCTGGCAGCAGCATGAGGAGTCGGTACGGGGCCCCATGGCAGATTACGGGCCTGGCAGCAGCAATGGGAGGCCCGTAATCTGCCAGCACCCTATGACAAAATGGAACCCACCAGCAGTGTGAGGAGACCTGAAAGTGGTACATGGCAGAGTGTGGCGATGGAGACAGCAGCAATGGGAGGCCGTACAGGGACCCATGACACACTCTGGACCTGGCAGCAGCATGAGGAGGCGGTACAGGGGCCCATGACAGATTACGGGCCTGGCAGCAGCATGAGGAGTCGGTACGGGGGCCCATGGCAGATTACGGGCCTGGCAGCAGCAATGGGAGGCCGTACAGGGACCCATGACACACTCTGGACCTGGCAGCAGCATGTGGAGGCGGTACAGGGGCCCATGACAGATTACGGGCCTGGCAGCAGCATGAGGAGTCGGTACGGGGGCCCATGGCAGATTACGGGCCTGGCAGCAGCAATGGGAGGCCCGTAATCTGCCAGCACCCTATGACAAAATGGAACCCACCAGCAGTGTGAGGAGACCTGAAAGTGGCACATGGCAGAGTGTGGCGATGGAGACAGCAGCAATGGGAGGCCGTACAGGGACCCATGACACACTCTGGACCTGGCAGCAGCATGAGGAGGCGGTACAGGGGCCCATGACAGATTACGGGCCTGGCAGCAGCATAAGGAGTCGGTACGGGGGCCCATGGCAGATTACGGGCCTGGCAGCAGCAATGGGAGGCCCGTAATCTGCCAGCACCCTATGACAAAATGGAACCCACCAGCAGTGTGAGGAGACCTGAAAGTGGCACATGGCAGAGTGTGGCAATGGAGACAGCAGCAATGGGAGGCCGTACAGGGACCCATGACACACTCTGGACCTGGCAGCAGCATGAGGAGGCGGTACAGGGGCCCATGACAGATTACGGGCCTGGCAGCAGCATGAGGAGTCGGTACGGGGGCCCATGGCAGATTACGGGCCTGGCAGCAGCAATGGGAGGCCGTACAGGGACCCATGACACACTCTGGACCTGGCAGCAGCATGAGGAGGCGGTACAGGGGCCCATGACAGATTACGGGCCTGGCAGCAGCATGAGGAGTCGGTACGGGGGCCCATGGCAGATTACGGGCCTGGCAGCAGCAATGGGAGGCCCGTAATCTGCCAGCACCCTAAGACAAAATGGAACCCACCAGCAGTGTGAGGAGACCTGAAAGTGGCACATGGCAGAGTGTGGCGATGGAGACAGCAGCAATGGGAGGCCGTACAGGGACCCATGACACACTCTGGACCTGGCAGCAGCATGAGGAGGCAGTACAGGGGCCCATGACAGATTACGGGCCTGGCAGCAGCATGAGGAGTCGGTACGGGGGCCCATGGCAGATTACGGGCCTGGCAGCAGCAATGGGAGGCCCGTAATCTGCCAGCACCCTATGACAAAATGGAACCCACCAGCATTGTGAGGAGACCTGAAAGTGGCACATGGCAAAGTGTGGCGATGGAGACAGCAGCAATGGGAGGCCGTACAGGAACCCATGACACACTCTGGACCTGGCAGCAGCATGAGGAGGCGGTACAGGGGCCCATGACAGATTATGGGCCTGGCAGCAGCATGAGGAGTCGGTACGGGGGCCCATGGCAGATTACGGGCCTGGCAGCAGCAATGGGAGGCCGTACAGGGACCCATGACACACTCTGGACCTGGCAGCAGCATGAGGAGGCGGTACAGGGGCCCATGACAGATTACGAGCCTGGCAGCAGCATGAGGAATCGGTACGGGGGCCCATGGCAGATTACGGGCCTGGCAGCAGCAATGGGAGGCCCGTAATCTGCCAGCACCCTATGACAAAATGGAACCCACCAGCAGTGTGAGGAGACCTGAAAGTGGCACATGGCAGAGTGTGGCGATGGAGACAGCAGCAATGGGAGGCCGTACAGGGACCCATGACACACTCTGGACCTGGCAGCAGCATGAGGAGGCGGTACAGGGGCCCATGACAGATTACGGGCCTGGCAGCAGCATGAGGAGTCGGTACGGGGGCCCATGGCAGATTACGGGCCTGGCAGCAGCAATGGGAGGCCCGTAATCTGCCAGCACCCTATGACAAAATGGAACCCACCAGCAGTGTGAGGAGACCTGAAAGTGGCACATGGCAGAGTGTGGCGATGGAGACAGCAGCAATGGGAGGCCGTACAGGGACCCATGACACACTCTGGACCTGGCAGCAGCATGAGGAGGCGGTACAGGGGCCCATGACAGATTACGGGCCTGGCAGCAGCATGAGGAGTCGGTACGGGGGCCCATGGCAGATTACGGGCCTGGCAGCAGCAATGGGAGGCCCGTAATCTGCCAGCACCCTATGACAAAATGGAACCCACCAGTAGTGTGAGGAGACCTGAAAGTGGTACATGGCAGAGTGTGGCGATGGAGACAGCAGCAATGGGAGGCCGTACAGGGACCCATGACACACTCTGGACCTGGCAGCAGCATGAGGAGGCGGTACAGGGGCCCATGACAGATTACGGGCCTGGCAGCAGCATGAGGAGTCGGTACGGGGGCCCATGGCAGATTACGGGCCTGGCAGCAGCAATGGGAGGCCCGTAATCTGCCAGCACCCTATGACAAAATGGAACCCACCAGCAGTGTGAGGAGACCTGAAAGTGGCACATGGCAGAGTGTGGCGATGGAGACAGCAGCAATGGGAGGCCGTACAGGGACCCATGACACACTCTGGACCTGGCAGCAGCAAGAGGAGGCGGTACAGGGGCCCATGGCAGAGTGGCGAAGCGTAAGCAGCTTAAATTGAAGGCCATACAGAGGCCTATGTTAAAAATAATAACATGTTTGGGGCATGATTCATGGCAGATTTAGTCAGTTGTGTCAGGAACTGGTGGTTTGAAATCCAGACTAATCCACGCCTGATTCATTTTCACAAACGTGAGTCTCTCCACATTTTGGGTGGACAGTCGTGTCCTCCGCGGAGTTACAATACCTCCTGCCGCACTAAACACGCGCTCCGATGCCACGCTACTGGCCGGGCATGACATCCTTTCAAGGGCAAATTCAGCTAGTTGGGGCCAAAGGTCAAGTTTCGTTGCCCAGTAGTCAAGGGGATTGTCTACCTCGGTTGGCAGGGTGCTGTCCAAGCAGGCCCAAGCCTGTTGTTTGAGGTCCAAGCCTGGTCCACCTGATGCTGCTGCTGCTGTGGCTGGTTAGTAGTTTCCTCACTGCGCTGGTGAAGAAAGCTACTCATCATCGACTGCAGACTGAGGCAGCCGCTGCTGGTGGAGCTGCCACTGCTCCTACCACCCCACCCCTCCCGTGCTGCCATGGCAGCGGAACGCGAGCGCACAGTGCCCACAGTTTCTGAGGATGGACGTTGGCGCACAAAGGCAGAGACCAACTGACTACATAGGTGGTTTTTATAGTACGTTATTTTGGCCTCCCTCTCAGCAGGTGTGAAAAAGGCCACCATTTTTGAACGGTAGCGAGGGTCCAACAAGGTGGACAGCCAAAAGTCATCCCTCTGTCTGATGGTTATTATTCGGCTGTCGCTACGCAAGCAACCGAGCATGCTATGGGCCATTTGTGCCAAGGAATGCGAGGGACTCCCTGCCTCCATCTCCACAGCATACTGCCACGGTGCGTCTGGGTCCTCTGTCTCCTCCTCCTCCTCCTCTACCAGATGCTCCTGCTCCTCCACTCCTGTCCACTGAGTGGAAAAACCACCCATTTCACTCAATAATTCCTGAGCACCAATGTCCTCCTCTACCTCCTCCTCTTCTTCCTGTTCTGCCCCCACAGGGGTCATGTGGCGTTGAGATCTGTGCACCACGTCTACCGCACCCTGACCAGCCATTGTTAACAGCATTTGTTCCAGGACGTGCAACAGAGGAATGACGTCGTTCATCCCATAGTCCTGCCGACTCACGAATAGCGTGGCCTCCTCAAAGGGCCTGAGCAAGCGGCAGGTGTCACGCATGAGCTGCCAATGGCTGACATCTAAGTTACACAGGGGAGTACCTTTATCCGCTTGTAACATCAGGAAATCGGTGATGGCCTTTCGCTGTTCGTAAAGGCGGTCTAACATATGTAGGGTTGAATTCCACCTTGTTGCAACGTCGCAGATCAGGCGATGCTGTGGAATTCCGTTCTGCCACTGCAGCTCAAGGAGGGTGTGCTTTGCGGTGTAGGAATGGCTGAAATGCATGCAAAGTTTACGTGACATTTTAAGGATGTCTTGCAGTGGGATGGTGGATTTTAGGAACCGCTTGACAACCAGATTGAACACGTGAGCCATGCATGGCGCATGGCACAACCTTCCTTGACGCAGAGCAGACACCATGTTCTTTCCGTTGTCGGTCAACATGGTTCCGATTTTCAGTTTGCGCGGAGACAGCCATCTGTCGATTTCTCTGTTCATTACACTCAGAAGTTCCTCCCCTGTGTGACTACGTTCGCCAAGGCATACCAGGTGCAGCACAGCGTGACACCGTTGCGCCCTGCACATGTGATATGCCGGTCGGGTAATGGGACTTGGCACGGGGGTGGCGGCTGAGGACACGGCGGAAGAAGAGGTGGTAGAGGCGGACATCTTTGCTGGACCAAGGACGTGCAAACGTGGAGGCAAAAGCGGCGTGACCTGTCCAAGTTGCTGGTGCGGCTGTGCCGGCACCACGTTCACCCAGTGGGCCGTAAATGACATGTACTGTCCCTGACCGTAGTTACAGCTCCACACGTCGGCGCTGCCGTGCACTTTGGCAGAGACCGACATGCTCAAAGACTGGCCCACCATCTCTTCTACATGTGAATGCAGGGCTGGCACTGCCTTTTTGGCGAAGAAATGCCGGCTTGGCACTCTCCACCGCGGCGCGGCACAAGCCATCATTTCTCGGAAAGGTGCTGAGTCCACCACTTGGAAAGGGAGGGACTGCAGCACCAGCAACTTGGACAGGAGGACGTTCAGCTTTTGCACCGTCGGGTGCGTGCTCGCAAACTGTTGTCTCTTGGAAACGGATTCCAAGAAAGACTGCTGACGGAATCCGTGAAGAGGAGTAGCAGGAGAAGGAGCATCTGAACGAGCGGAAGATGCCAACGAGCGACAACTCCCCTCAGCAGAGGTGTTGGAGCCTTGACTGGCTGACAGAGGGCGATTGACGTCGGGTGACGGAGCAAGTAACGGAGCGGGTGATGGAGCGGGGGCTGGGGCAGGCAGAACCGCCGTATCTTTATCACGGTTTTCCCAAGCCACCGAATGGCGACGCTGCATATGCTGACGCAACGCTGTAGTCCCAACATGGGCCCCCTGGCCACGCTTGACTTTCTGGCCACATAGTCGACATACGGCTACGTTTACTTCCTCGGGCGGCTTGACGAAAAATTGCCACACCGCCGAGTAGGAAACTTTGCCCCCGCTACTCCTCACTGGCTGACTGCTACTTCCTCCGTGCACACCGGCACCACTACTGGCCGTGGTGGTAGGCTGCAGTGGAGCTGGTGCTCTACTCCGTGGCCGTTTGCCTCCACTGACACTGCTGCGACCCTGCTGCCTCCTGGGCAACCCACCGACTGTTTTGCTCGCTGCCAAGCTGGCACCCTCTTCTCCTGATGATGCGGAAGCAATAGCCTGATGACGACGAGGCTGCCAAGTGCGATCAGCCTCATCATCATCAATTAGGGTCTCCGCCTCATTACTAGCCCCCTCGGCTGCGTGTGGGTCAGGAGACAGACCTGTCTCTAGACCGGCTACCGAGCCTCACCACTACTTCTTCGCCTGGCTGCTGAAGAGGCGGATGTCTCCCCCCGTTCCTGACCGCCCTCTGTTAGCTCTTCCTCACTGTACAGTGGGGCTGAGCCCACAGCATGAGATACTTCGCTTGGTGAGGGAACACCAAAGGACAGGGGCAGGTAGAGGACACGTGATTTCAGTGGGCTTGCTCCCGGGCCATGCCAACTAACGGTTGTGTCTGACGTACCCACCGACCATTGGCTGTAGGTGTCAGAGGTGACCTGGGAAGAGCAAGACGACCGAGCCAACCAATCGATGATGGCAGGGTTGTCGGTGGAGACACGACCGCTGGATGACACCGGGAGCACTGGCCTCTGGCTGCGACTAGTGCTGCCTCGACCCCTTCCTCTGCTGCCACGTCTGCTCGCTCCTGAAACATTGCCTCCTCTGCCACTCCTCTGCGTGTTGTCTGACATACTCTTTAATTCAACGATTCTGTGTCCCTGAGTAATGATTCTGTGTCCCTGAGTAACAATTCTGTGTCCCTGAGTAACGATTCTGTGTCCCTGAGTAACGATTCTGTGTCCCTGAGCAACAATTCTGTGTCCCTGAGTAACGATTCTGTGTCCCTGAGTAACGATTCTGTGTCCCTGAGTAACAATTCTGTGTCCCTCAGTAACGATTCTGTGTCCCTGAGTAACGATTCTGTGTCCCTGAGTAACGATTCTGTGTCCCTGAGTAACGATTCTGTGTCCCTCAGTAACGATTCTGTGTCCCTCAGTAACGATTCTGTGTCCCTGAGTAACAATTCTGTGTCCCTGAGTAACGATTCTGTGTCCCTGAGTAACGATTCTGTGTCCCTGAGTAACAATTCTGTGTCCCTGAGTAACGATTCTGTGTCCCTGAGTAACAATTCTGTGTCTGTCCCTGAGTAACGATTCTGTGTCCCTGAGTAACGATTCTGTGTCCCTGAGTAACGATTCTGTGTCCCTGAGTAACGATTCTGTGTCCCTGAGTAACAATTCTGTGTCCCTGAGTAACGATTCTGTGTCCCTGAGTAACGATTCTGTGTCCCTGAGTAACAATTCTGTGTCCCTGAGTAACGATTCTGTGTCCCTGAGTAACGATTCTGTGTCCCTGAGTAACAATTCTGTGTCCCTGAGTAACAATTCTGTGTCCCTGAGTAACGATTCTGTGTCCCTCAGTAACGATTCTGTTCCCTGAGTAACAATTCTGTGTCCCTGAGTAACAATTCTGTGTCCCTGAGTAACGATTCTGTGTCCCTCAGTAACAATTCTGTGTCCCTGAGTAACAATTCTGTGTCCCTGAGTAACAATTCTGTGTCTGTCCCTCAGTAACAATTCTGTGCCCCTGAGTAACAATTCTGTGTCCCTGAGTAACAATTCTGTGTCCCTGAGTAACGATTCTGTGTCCCTCAGTAACAATTCTGTGTCCCTGAGTAACGATTCTGTGTCCCTGAGTAACAATTCTGTGTCTGTCCCTGAGTAACGATTCTGTGTCCCTGAGTTACAATTCTGTGTCCCTGAGTAACGATTCTGTGTCCTTGAGTAACAATTCTGTGTCCCTGAGTAACGATTCTGTGTCCCTGAGTAACAATTCTGTGTCTGTCCCTGAGTAACAATTCTGTGTCTGTCCCTGAGTAATGATTCTGTGTCCCTGAGTAACAATTCTGTGTCCCTGAGTAACAATTCTGTGTCCCTGAGTAACGATTCTGTGTCCCTAAGTAACGATTCTGTGGCCCTAAGTAACGATTCTGTGGCCCTAAAGTCTCTGTGGCCCTAACTCTGTCCCTAATACACAGAGGTCTGTCTCTCTTGAATGACCGGAGGCTAATGGAGAATTGTAAGATGGCCGCAATTTATAGCTCCACCATTACACAGTGCTGGCTGGCTGGCTGCTGATTGGCTAATGCGATCACATGTCATGAATGAATGCATTATGGGTCAGCGCGCCTTGTCTGCGCGCCTTCCCAGAGATCCCCGCTCCGTCGCCACACATGTCGCCGCCATTTTTGGGAAAATTCGATTCGTGCATCCGAAGTTTGCTAATTTTCGGATTCGGCGCGAATCGAATTTTTCCTGATCTTCGAAACGAATTCCACTTCGCCATGTTCGATTCGCTCATCTCTAGTTGTAATATGACAAAATGTAAATCACATTGTCAATCTGGCTGCTGGAAATCCACTCTTTTATAGGGAGTTGTCTAGCTTATCCAAAAGCCCCCTTATTGGCCCCTCTCTGCCAGATGACCCGTATTCAAAGATCTGGCATTATGGTTAGTGTGCTGCTGTGGTGACAAAATGCAGCATTAGTCTGGCAGCTCCACAAACCACAAACAGGCTGAGTTTACCTCAAAGCCATGGTAGACCCAGACCAAAACCGTATCTCTTGTTACTGTTAACACTATCACTCGTGAAGACTATGGAGGAGGGCTTAGAAATGGTATAAGATAACTTTGCTGTAAACGCACAATTTAGTAATGTTGGGGCAAAGACCCAGATGGTCTTGCTGCAAGAAACAATTAGCCAAATATTGCTTGAAAAGTTTAATGGGCACATGGGTTTACTAATCACTTGTAAGGGCTTTCATCTTATCAATTGATATGGATTTTCTCTACTGTGAATCACATATTGCGGCTCCAAAAAGTTTAATTACTTATACATCCCATTCTGTGCTCTATGCTGTTATAACAATTTATGTAGAGGATTGGCTGCACAGAGAGATTTAAAAGGAGTGTAAACATGCCTTTAAAGCCATGGGATGTGGGAATGTAAATGTTAATTTTGGTCTCTCTGGTACCATAACATTTCCAGTATCTATGTTTGGGTTCTGAATACAGTTAAACATATTCCACAATCACTATGCTTAATTATTTAACATTTGCATCACATATCACAGCACAGTTTTGTAGGTTTAAAGATTTTTGCTTAGTCTAAACATGCCGATGGAAATTTGCTTAGCATGTCAATGAGATCTCCTAACATCTATTTTGAGAGAGACAGAGGCCCACAACTTTACTTTGAGCCCGATCAATATAAAAGTCTGATTAATTAAATTGTCCATTATTGTCCATACTCTTGGGGTCCAGTTGCTGATTGCAGGCATTTCCCACACCTTCTTCATTTAACCAATTGCTCTCCAGAGCATTTACCCCCCCCATTCCTGACCGGGCCATGTTTTGCGCCACTGCGCTGCGTTGCTTTAACTGACAGTTGCGCGGTCATGCAATGCTTTACATAAATTAAATGTATGTCCTTTTTCCCCCTACAAACAGAGCTTTCTTTTGGTGGTATTTGATCGCCTGTGCGTTTTTTATTTTATGCGCTATAAAAAAAAAAAAGACTGACAATTTTGACTTTTTGCTATTAAACATGTCCAGTAAAAATGTAAACAATCAAATTTTGTCATACATTTAGGCCAAAATGTATTCTGCTACATGTCTTTGCTAAAAAAATCCCAATATATGTAAATTCATTGGTTTACGTGAAAGGTATAGCGTCTACAAATGGCGGTATACGTACTAGAATTTTGTTTTATATACTAGTAATGGTGGCCATCAGCGACTTATAGCGGGACTGCGGGACTAACTGCGGCAAGCATTCTGACACTGGAGGGGAACTGACTAACTGCCACTGACATCCCTAGTGACACTAATACAGTGATCAGTGCTAATAAAAAGCACTGACACTGTACTAATGACACTGGACAGGAAGGGAATAACATCTGGGGCAATCACAGGGTTAACTGTGTGCCGGGTGTGTTTTACTATGGAACTGTGTCTGTGCTTTCCACTGTAAGCACACTGCTTTGTATGGCCTAGTAAAAGTGTAAGCTGGAATTCCACTTTAAACATTTCCCATGAAACAAACATACAGTATATAATGTAAACTGTATGTGCACATCTAAGATACACACATCTTAAGGCCTTGTTTACATTTTTGTTTGGGGGCAGTAAAAAAAAAACAAAAAAAAAACACGTAGCTGTGCCATGTCTTTACCACCCTCCAATCAACAACTCCCCCCTATTCTGCAAAGGCAGTGGAGTGGAGAGTATATATTCCACAAGTGTGATGGCTCATCAAAAATTACCCCACTGTAGTATTCAGTGGGCAGTACCACTCACGGAATGTGACCAATTCAACTGAATGGCACAGATCGCACTATAGAACTAGTGTATACTAGCCCTTAAAGGGGGTAAATGGATTAAGGCATTCAAGTCACTGGGTTAAGATTTACAATCAGTTTTAACCACTTACTCTCCAGAGGATTTACCCCCCTTCCTGACCAGGCCATTTTTTGCGTTACAGCGCTGCGCTACTTTAACTGACAATTGTGCGGTCATGCAACACTGCACCCAAATGAAATGTATGCCCTTTTTTCCCACACATAAAGCTTCCTTTAGGTGGTATTTGAAAAAAAATTATATTTTTGACTTTTTGCTATTAAACATGTCTGATAAAAAAAATTTCAGAATCTAATTTTGTCATAAATGTAGGCCAAAATGTATTCTGCTACATGTTTTTGAGAAGAAAAAAAAACACCAATACATGTAAATTAATTGGTTTACATGAAATAGTGTTTACAAATGGTGGTATATATACTGGAATTTTTTTTATACTAGTAATGGCAACAATCAGCGACAATCAGGGACTGCAGGACTGTGGTGGGCATTCTGACACTGGGGGTAACTGACTTGGTGACACTGACATCCCCAGTGACACTAATACAGTGATCAGTGCTAATAAAAAGCACTGACACTGTACTAATGACACTGGGCAGGAAGGGGTTACCATCTGGGGAGAATTAAAGGGTTAACCGTGTGCTGTTTTATTATGTGTGCTGTGTGTGATTTACTAGGGAAACATACTGCTGTGTATTTCTCTGCACAGCAGAGAAATACACAGCAGTATGTTACTGCTGGCAGGAGAGAGACCTTTGTTGTTTACACACAGGTCTCTCCCGTCACTGTTCCTCGGGATCGCCGGGTGCCGGAGGGGAATCTCCGCCTGTGACCCGATAATCGACATCTGTAGCTGTCAATGGCACATGCACCCCCTATCCGGAAATGCAAAATCACTTATATATACATGATTTTGCACAGCCCTGCAGCAGTAGTTCTGCTATAGGGTGGCAGGGAAGCAGTTAAGGTTGGGGGGAGGTGCAGCTTGGTGTGGGCAGTAAATACAAAGAGTCTGAATGCAGTAAAACTTGGAACTTGTATTGACCTATGAACAGAAAGCCAATGGTAATAACACTCTAGTGGAAGAGCGCCACTAGGGAAATAACTCACAGTTCAATGCAGTCAAAGATGTGGCAGAAGAGAGGTGCCGACAGCGTCTGTTTCAGAGGAAGTAGTGCAGCCTGGCTGGTCCGGTCCCAAGAGGGGAGGTTTCTTCCAGATTGGTAAGTCCCTATCCTTTCCTTCTTCATCAGAAAATTTACTGCTATTTACTCTTAGCAAGTGAGGTATCTCTCCCTACACTAGCCACTCACAAAATGCACGCCAAAACCCGTAGGCAGGGACTTAAATAGACCTGACTGCACCTGCTTGCAAGATGTATGTAAACCACAACAATGAACTTCTTGTATTTGTTTCCATTTTGATCTGCTAAATAAAAAAATTGAAAGAGTTTTGTTTACTTATTTATTTCAGGTACTTATATAGCGCCATCAATTTACGCAGCACTTTACACATATATCTTGTACATTCACATCAGTTCCTAACCCTCAAGGGGCGTACAATCTAAGGTCCCTAACTTACATTCATACATACACATACTAGGGCCAATTTGGACAGGAGCCAATTCACCTACCAGCATGTCTTTGGAGTGTGGGAGAAAACCGGAGTACCCGGAGGAAACCCACGCAGGCACAGGGAGAACATGCAAACTCCAGGCAGGTGGTGCCGTGGCTGGGATTTGAACCAACGACCCTAGTACTGCCAGGCGGAAGTGCTAACCATTTAGCCACTGTGCTGCCCAGTTTTGTTATAATTATCCAAGAAATCCACAGCTGTCCTGTGCTCTCTGCAGGGTTATCACAAGGACTCTTATGAGCTCTACCCAATTCATCATGTTGTGGCGATGAGAAGGTGTGTTTTGTAGTCCTTAAATACTTCCTGCCCTAGGACGACAATGCTGCATCTCCATAGATACGGGGAACGCATAGGGGTTAAAATGTGTGCCAGCTTTTATTGCTGTCTGTGCACCCAATAGGGAGATTCACCCTCTCTATTTGACCTATTCACCATTATCATTGAAAGTGAAAGTAAAAGAAAATCCCAAATTTTGGATTGTCCACAGAAAAAGAAGGGACATCTTTCAATGGGGAACTGAGGGGAAATCTCTGCAATGAGACACAGATTGCTCAAATAAATTTGACAGGGATTATAACCCTCTCCTGCTCTATCCAAAATGAAAAAGACAGTTTTGCGTATAGTTCCACTTTAAGGTACTGAACTTGTTCTGTTATAAAGTTATAACAAAAAAACAACACAAAAAACAGATCCAACAAGTGTGTAATAACAAATATACGTCTGTATCTCTGTTCTTATGATTCAACATCGTTGGATAAATCTGGATTGTGTGATTTCCATCTGCCATTTCCTGTAATGATAAAGTTGACTACATTTATTACTAAAGAGACTGGATATGATAAAGACCAAACTGAACGCGGTTTTTGTGAACCTGATGTAACATTTACATGCCAATCTCTACTGCTGCGATTGTGACCTTGTTGTTGTTTGTGAAGTCGTTCTTATAAATAAATAATTTGAAAAAAAAAACAAAAACACTGAATCGATGATAAGCGCCATCCTCTTCCCTCCTCTGGGGGCAGGTAGAGATCCACTGCATTGACAGCAGGCATGGGAGGGCCATACTCTGCCCAACATGTCTCATCAGCATAAATCCCTACTGGTCGACTGCTCTGCATGACCATCATGGAAAATGAATGCTAATCTTTTCGATAGAAGTCCTGGAATGAGCAGAGCATTCCACTGTAGAGGTATTAGTATTAGTCTCTTTCTCTATCAGTCCCATTCCAAGGGTTCCATTTGCAGATGCTTGGTTTCTGTCAGGACAGGTGTTGATGCTCAATCATTGAGCCCCACCAAGACTGTGTGGTGTAAACATTCCAGCTCTCCGCTGTACCAGCCTCCTCTGCGACATCTGCAGGCTTCTCCAAGATAGAATGCCAAAGCCCAGCAACAGACTAGTGAAGCTTTGGTGCTCAGTTCTGCTTGGTGTGGCCTCTAGGATAGGTTCTAGGATTATATATCAAAGGGATGGGGTATAAGAGGAATACATGTCCCATGGGACAAAGACAAGGTGTATGCATTAATGGGAACTCCCCTTTCAACCTGGGTTTTTTTGCCTTCCTCTGGATCAATTGTGGGTATAGGATTATAACTTTTTTTTTAATGGTTGAACCGGATGGACTTTTGCCTTTTTCAGCCAGACTAACTATGTAACTATGTAACCTAACAGGGGTTCTAACCCATGCCTAATATTTAAAAAGGGGTCAAAATCTTTACCAAGTAATTATAGACCTGTTAGCTTAACTTCTATAGTTGGGAAGATACTGGAGAGTTTAAGAAAAGACCACATAGATGAGCTCTTGCTGGAAAAAATTATTTTAAGCAACAGACATCATGGATTCATGAAAGACAGAAGTTGTCAAACAAATCTGATATCTTTTTATGGGGGGGTGATCATAACCTTGGACAGAGGGGTGGCAGTGGACATGGTATACTTGGATTTTGCAAAAGCATTTGACACAGTTCCCCACACACGGCTAATTTGTAAGGTAAAGTCTACGGGCTTGGAAAAATCCGTATGTAAAATGTATAGAAAACTGGCTAAAAGATCATCTTCAAAGAGTAATGGTTAATGATTCATTCTCTGAATGGTCTAGGGCTGTCAGTGGTGTACCCCAAGGTTCAGTTTTGGGGCCCTTACTTTTTAATATATTCATAAATGATATAGGGTTTGGGATTAAAAATACCATTTCAATCTTTGCAGATGACACCAAGCTGTGCAGTGGAATAACGTCCTTACAGGATGTCTTCAATTTACAAGCCGACCTCAATGCACTGTTTAATTGGGCAACTATGTGGCAAAAGAGGCTTAATGTTGATAAATGTAAGGTTATGCACTTGGGGGCTAAGAATATGCATGCATCATACATACTAGGGGAGTACAACTGGGGGAATCAATGGTGGAGAAGGATCTGGGAGTTCTGGTATATCACAAGCTTAATAATGGCATGCAATGCCAAGCTGCGGTTTCTAAAGTGAGCAAAATCCTCTCTTGTATTAACATAGGTATAGACTCCAGAGAGAGAGATATCATATTACCCCTGTAAAAATCATTAGTAACACCTCATCTGGAATATGCAGTTCAGTTTTAGGCACCAATTCACAAAAAAAAACATTGGGGAACTGGAGAAAGTACAAAGAAGGGCAACCAAACTGATATGAGGCATGGAGGAGCTCAGCTATGAGGAAAGATTAGAGGAACTGAACGTATTCTCTCTTGAGAAGAGGATATTAAGGGGGAATATGATCAACATGTATAAATACATCAGTGGTTCATATAGTGAACTTGATGTAGAGCTATTCACCCTGAGGTCATCACAGAGGACAAGGGGGCACTCTTTATGTCTGGAGGAACAGAAATGTAATCTCCAAACATGGAAAGGTTTCTTCACAGTGAGAGCTGTGAAAATGTGGAATAGACTCCCTCAAGAGTTGGTTCTGGCCAGCTCAGTGGATTGCTTCAAAAGAGGCCTGGATTCTTTCTTAGATACACAGAATTTAACTGGATACTAACATTTATAGGTAAAGTTGATCCAGGAAATATCCGATTGCCTCTCGGGGATCAGGTAGGAAATTTTTTCCCCAGCAGGAGCAAATTGGATCATGCTTTGCTGGGTTTTTTTTTGCCTTCCTCTGGATCAACTGTGGGTATAGGATTATAACTTTTTTTTTTTTTTAATGGTTGAACTGGATGGACTTTTGTGTTTTTTCAGCCAGACTAACTATGTAACAGCTAAAATTACAATTGGGCTTTAAATATTTTTGTGCAGTGAAAACAGGTTAAACATTCACCTTGTAACTGTATCTCATTGAATAGCAAATGATAATTTAGAAAACTAAACAGAGATTTGAATTTAGCTACTACTAAATATTTGCAATGAAGATTTGCTGCATCAGGAGTGTTAACTAGTAAAAAGAAATACTCAGAATTCAGTAAACTATGAAGTGGTGTCTCTGATAAATTATGCAGTGCAGTATATATCAGCGCAGATGTACAGTGTGCATGCCAAAAGTAAATCATATGCTTGTTTGAGGTCTCCAAAATTATGAGTAGTGTGGTTTGAAATTAATTTAGTTTCTTTTCTTCACGCGGCTCAAGCTTGGGGATGTTACTGTGCTATTGAAGCACTGTCTGTGAAGCTTTTATAATCCAACTTGGAGCAGTAAATTTTATGTACTGTGTGGCTGCTGTAAATAAAGCAGCAGTTGTGGAGTAGAAAATCAAGTACATTGCTATATGCCAGAGATCGCCTGATCATATATATATTTGAGTAGGTCAGATCCATATTTAATTATTGCTTGTTTAGCAGTGAATTAAGTACTGCCTCTTATGACCCCTACAAATGTGCTATATTATCACAGCTGTAATGTTAGGATCTATGAATCAGTTATCACTTTTGATTCATCTTTTGTGATCTTTGACATAGTCAGTGAGCTCACAGGGGTTAGAGGGAGAAGATTAATGGTCATTGTTGTTTGCTGCCTTTTGAACTAATGTTTGCTGTCTGCAAGGCCCTCTGTTTCCTCTTGTACCAAATTGTATTGTAACTGTTGGCGCTATATAAATCCTGTATAATATAATAATACCTGTTAAATGTTGTTCTAGATCTGGTCTTCCTGTGATCTGGTATGCATTCTTTTTTCATGATCTGGTATGCATTCTTTTTTCATGCACAGAAACAATTGAGTACTGTATGTGATCCTTTTTTTATTTGCACTAACATACAATTTTCAGGACAGGTCCCCTTCAAGGTCCAAACAGTACTACTTCACAAAGTTTTAGCAGAATGTTAAAAAAAGACAATCTCTGAGGGAAAAACAAAGCAAAACAAAATACGCAAACAAATGTAACACCCTGTTGCAATGCTGCTTGTATGATGTTAAATGGACACAAGATGGCAGTGTTCTGCAGACCAGTTATTCAGACTCTGTTTGCAGGATTCATAGGCTGATTGAAGGACTTCCTTATTTGACAAGAAAACTAACAAACTACATTTCCCAGAAGAGCCGGAGGAAGAACGGAGGCAAATAAATACAGAAGCCCTGGAACCCAAGGACATCAATTGGATGGGGAGAGCAGGTGTATGGGGAAGACCGTGCGGGACACCGGAGGTCCAAGCTGGGCCAGACCTCAGAGAGAGTGGAGGAGAGAGGAGAAATCTCTGACCGCTGACATTACTGACAAGTCTGACATCCCTGCGAGCAGGCGAGCCAAAATGCTGCTGTCCAAAGTGATCGCTGAAGGAGGAGCCATGAGGAAATGGGGACCTTCATTCACAGAGAGACCTTCTGCACCTGACTGAGGCCATGGATGGGGTGAGAGAATTCCATACTCAAGCCATCTAAGTTGCACAAGATATTACCAAATCTAGTTACTTTCTACTCAGCCTGACTGCTATTGTTCTCAAGTTACTCATGTTAAGTCTCAGGTTGTTTGGCCTGCTAGTAATTACTGTTCCAGCATATTCAATCACAAGAGTCTACTGCACTCTCTACCCTCTGCAGGCCCAGCTATAATATTGATCCTATTATATTCTACCCATTCGCCAAAGCGCTCCTTCATTGCTCCAAGTTTGGCACTGTGGCTCAAGGAAGAACCAATTACTACAAAAGTGTGTTTGCCCATTTTTTAATTTCTGCCAAATTTTACATCTCATTCCGTGACTGCCAAAGGGGTACCATTTAAATCCAATATCAGTTAAAGGGGCAGCTCCCTTTCTTTGTGCTCACCCTCTATTAAGAAACTTCTACTTCGTTTCAGGGAGTATTTGAATCCTTACCCACACCAACAAGGGCCCCAGAAGATCAAGCACTGCAGTTAAAGGGGACATTGGCCTATTTAATTATTATTATTATCCAGGATTTATATAGCGCCAAGGGTTTGCTCAGCGCTTTACATTATAGTGGGAGACAATACAGTAACAATACAGTTCGATACAAGAGGGATTTGAGGGTCCTGCTCCTTGGAGCTTACAATCTAGGAGGACGGGGTGAATGGTACAGTAGGTAGTCATTGTGGGGGATGGAGTGGTTGGAAGAGTAGAGGATTCCAGAAGTAGCAGAGGGCGGGATAGGCTTCCGTGAAGAGAAAGGTTTTCAGTGATCGCCGAAAGGCAAGTAGAGTAGGTGATATTCTGATAGATTGGGGTAGGGAGTTCCAGAGGATGGATGACGCCCTGGAGAAGGCTTGGAGATGAGCATGGGAGGAGGAGATGAGGGAGCTAGAGAGTAAGAGGTCTTGTGAGGAGCGGAGTGTACGGTTTGGGTGATATTTAGAGATAAGATCGGTTATGTAAGTTGGGGCAGTGTTGTGGATGGCTTTATACAGTATGTCATTGTTAGAGTTTTGAATTTTATCTGTTGGGCAACTGGGAGCCAGTGGAGGGATTGGCAGAGATGGGAGGCGGATACGGAATGGTTAGTGAGGTGGATGAGTCTGGCAGCAGCGTTCATGATAGACTGGAGGGGGGATAGCCTACGATGAGGTATGCCAATGAGGAGGGAGTTACATTAGTCGAGGCGTGATATGACAAGGGAGTGAATAAGTTGCTTAGTGGTTTTCGGGGTTAGGAATGGTCGTATCATGGAAATGTTGGAGGTGAAGTCTACATGATTTTGTCAGCGATTGGATCTGGGGCTGGAAGGACAGACGGGAGTCTAGGATTACACCTAGTACCCTAGCGTGAGGGGATCGACTGAGGATGGTGTTAGCGATATTTATGGTGAAGTCAGTGGGGGTGGCGCGAGCAGGGGGGAATACTAGGAGCTCAGTTTTGGAGAGGTTGAGTTTGAGGAAGTGGAGTGACATCCAAGCTGATATGTCGCTTAGTAGGCTAGCAATGTGGGTGGAAACTGAAGGGGTGAAGTGAGGGGTAGACAGTTAGATTTGCGTGTCATCAGCATAGAGATGGTAGTTGAAGCCGTGGGAGTTTATCAAGTGACCAAGGGAGGAGGTGTAGATGGAGAAAAGAAGGGGTCCAAGGACAGAACCTTGGGGGACCCCTACAGAAAGAGGAAGTGAGGAGGAGGTGGCAGCGGTATAGGTAACACTGAAGGAGCGCTGCGATAGATAGGAGGAGAACCAGGAGAGAGCAGAGTTACTGAGGCTGAAAGAATGTAGTTTTTTGAGGAGGAGGGGATGGTCAACCATGTCAAAAGCCGCGGAGAGGTTGAGTAGTAGGAGTACTGAATAGTGGCCGTTGGACTTTGAAGTTGATAGGTCATTATAGAGCTTTAGTAGGGCAGTTTCAGTGGCGTGTAGGGGGCGAAAGCCAGACTGTAGGGGGTCAAGAAGGTTGTTGTCAGTGAGGTGGGAGCTCAGACGATTGTAGACTAAGCGTTCTAGAAGTTCAGAGATAAATGGCAGCAAGGAGATGGGTCTAAGGTTGTTCAGGTTGGTGGGGTCTAGGGAGGGTTTCTTAAGTATGGGAGTGATGTGCGTGTGCTTTAGAGGGCAGGGGAATGCACCTGTAGAGAGGGAGAGATTGAAGATGTGAGTGAGGGAGCATAGGATGGAAGAGGAGGGTCACCGAAGGAGTTGTGAGGTGACAGGGTCCAGGGGGCAGGTGGTGAGGCGGGCTTCTGAGAAGACCTTAAGGACCTCTTCAGTGGTAGCGAGGTCAAAGGAGGACAGTGTTGAGGGAGGTATGGTGTGAGGGATGCTAGGTGGGATGGGTGTCTGTGTGGTGGCGATGTCCCTACAAATTGAGTCAATCTTGTTTTGGAAGTGGTGTGCAATCTCGTGGGCAGTGATTGAGGAGCTGGGTGGCAGTGAGGGTGGAGAAAGTAGAGAGTTAAAAGGTAGAGAAGAGCCGACGAGGACTCGAAGAGAAGGTATTAATGAGGGTGACAAAGTAAGCTTGTTTGGCAGCGTGAAGGGAGGACGTATATGTTAGGAAGGCAGATTTATAACAGGAGAAGGCTTGGTGGGATTTGGTTTTACGCCATAATCGCTCCAGCGTGCGATTGTGCTCTCAGACAAGGGACTCTGGACTACTAACGTGGGTGAATGTTAGACCCAATTCGTTATTATTACAATACTGGATGAAATGTGTGATGGAAGCGAGAGGGCCATATTAGATGACTATGACATCAATGTATCTGCCGTAATAGACTACATGTTCACCAAAGGGGTTGTTTCTCCCTATGCATGTTTCCTCCCACCAACCCATGGTGAGATTGGCATAGTATGGCACATAGTCTGGTGCAAAGGAGGCACCCATGGAAGTGCCATGCACCTGGAGATAGTAATTGCCTTGGAATTTGAAGTAGTTATGTTCTAGGCAAAATTTTACACTTTCCAAAATGAAGTGGGCTTGTTTGTGATGGAAATGGGATTCCTTGGCAAGGAAGTGTCCTACAGCTGTGAGACCTACTTCATGGGGGATGGACGTGTATAGTGAACACACATCAAGGGACAACCACACATATGAATCCTTCCATTTGTAATGGGATAGGGTGCCTAGGAGGCGTAAAGACTCTTGTATGTAAGATAGAAAAGCTTGAACAATGTGTTGTAAAAAGAAGTCAACAGATTGGGACAGACCACTAGTAAGACAGTCCATGGCCACAATTATGGGTCTACCTGGGGGGCAAGATAAACTTGTGTACCTTAGGCAAGAATTAAGATCATTTTTCAGCTCTGATACTCTGCACCCGATTGTGACTCCATCCCTGTTTAGTCAACTGTATCACTGCTGTTTCCCCCCCCCCCCCCGTGCTCCCTCCCTCCTCCCTTTCCTTCCTTCCTCCCCCGATTAGCTGTCGGCAATCTGACAGCTCTTAAATACCCTTGGTTATCTTTCCATTGTAAAGTGGTGATAGGGGAGAGAACTATATTGTTTACATATAGTTCTCTCCCCCGTCGGTAATACCGGGACTAGGCGATTGACAGCTGAGGCAGCGAATGGCGGCCCCCTTACTGGAAATGCAAAATTATGTATATATACACATGTGATTTTGCGCACCCCGGCTGCCCTGTAGCAGTATTTCTGCTATAGGGCGGTAGGAAAGAGGTTAAAGCAATTCACTGAGCTGGCCAGAACCAACTCTTGAGGGAGACTATTCCACAATTTCACAGCTCTTACTGTGAAGAAACCTTTCCATATTTGGAGATTAAATCTCTTTTCCTCCGGACATAAAGAATGCCGCCTTGTCCTCTGTGATGACCTCAGGGTGAATAACTCTACACCGAGTTCACTATATGAACCAGTGATGTATTTATACATGTTGATCATATCCCCCCTTAATCTCTTCTAATCTTTCCTCATAGTTGGGCTCCTCCATGCCTCTTATCAGTTTGATTGCCCTTCTCTGCACTGTCTCCAGTTCCTCAATATTCTTTTTGTGAATTAGTGCCCAAAACTGAAATGCATATTCCAGATGATTTGTACAGGTGTAAAATTATATCTCTCTCTCTGGAGTCTATACCTCTTTTAATGCAAGAGAGGATTTTGCCAATAGACGCATATATGCGACGGCTTGGTGGGAACTGGCCCACCAGCCAAGAGGCTTCATATATGTGCCAGGTCAGCAGGAAGTGGTTAAAAGGATAAGTTCACCTTTATACAAAAATAATAAATGCACATTCTTTTGCAGGTATAAAAATATGTGCATTTTTTAGCATACCTGTCAATATATCTGCTTGCCTGTACAGGATGTATGGGAAAGCATATATACTGACAGGAAGACTCAATGAACTACCATGGCACTCCACAGTGTTTTCCACAGAAATGCCTTCCCTGAGAAAGATGTCTTCTGGGTGGGAGCATATATCTTTAAGGATTGATGGTGCTTCTCCAGGTGTGCAAGCTGTATATATCTTTAAGGATTGATGGTGCTTTTCCAGAAGTGCAAGCTGCTCATTCCATATGCGTTAATGCACCCCATACCATCAGAGATGCAGGCTTTGAACTGAGCACTGATAACAAACTGAAAGGTCCCACTCCTCTTTAGTCTGGAGGATGCAGCACCCATGGTTGTCAAAATTTTTTTTTAATTTTGATTCGTCGAACCACAGAACAGATTCTCCACTTTGCAACAGACCATTTTAAATGACCTTTGGCCAAGAGAAGACAATGGTGTTTCTGGATTGTGTTCATATATGGCTTTTTCTTTACATAGCAGAGCTTTAACTTGCATTTTTGGATGGCATTATGAACTGTGTTCATAGACTGATTTTGGAAGTATTCCTAAGCCCATGCAGTTATGTTCATCATGGAATCATACCTGTTTTGAATGCAATGCTGTCTGAGGGCCTGAAGATCATGGGAATCCAATATTGCATTACGACCTTGTCCTTTGTACACAGAGGTTTCTCCAGATTCTCTGAATATTTTGATGATATTAAAAGTAGAAGCCCGGGCAAAAATTTCTTTACATGTCCTTGTTGATGATTTCCTACCTTCCTATATCATCCATCTTCTGGTGCACTCAGTAGTTGCACTGAAATAGCCTGTTCATTTTCAAATCAAACCATTAATTCTCTTAGGTTTCCTGTTTGTAAGACCAATGGCTGCTATTCCTCCTATTCCCCCAGCCACTGGTCTTGGCACATCCTTTCTGTAGTTCTTTCTCCAGGAAGCAGTGATGTACTGCAGCCCCACTTGCAGTAGTGGACAGACCAACACTCTCAGACACATTTCACATGTACAGTATACTAGACCACATTCAGTACAATTCCCTGTGGTTGATTGGAATTGTAGTTTCCCTTTACTGCAGAGAGAGGAGAGGATATTATGTATTCCCTGCTGTTACTCCTCCTTTTTGGCAGAGAAGATGCTGTTATCTTTTGAATTACAGAGATGAGGCCATGAAAATTCAATTACACTTTTCTCATAAATGGTAAGAATTTTTAAAATGTTATTAACTGTTTAGTGTTTTGTGTAGTGGGGTGTACTAACAGGTGATTTCTTGCCTATCATGGAGTTCTTTTTTAACCCCTTGTCTACCGGGGGTAAAACCCCTTTGTGGCCAATTTTCAGCTTTCAGCGCTCTCACATTTTGAATGACAATTGTGCGGTCATGCAACATTGTACCCATATGAAATGTTTCTCATTTTTTTCCACACAAATAGAGCTTTCTTTTGGTGTCATTTAATCACCACTGGGTATTTTATTTTTTGCACTATAAACAAAAAAAGAGGAAAAAAAAAAAGTTTTCTTTGTTTTTATTATAAAATTTTGCAAACAGGTAATTGTTCTCCTTCACTAATGTGCGTTGATGAGGCTGCACTGATAGGCAGCACTGATGGGTACTGATAGGCAGCAGTGGTGGACACTGCTGAGGTGGCACTGATAGGCAGTATTGATGGGCACTGAGAGGCTGCAGTGATTAGGCAGCACTGATGGGCATTGATGAGGAGACACTGATGATGCTGCACTGATATGCTTCAAAGATGGGCAGTGACAGGCAGCACTGATGGGTGACACTGATGGACGCAACTGCTGGGCAGCACTGATGGGTAGCACTGATGGGTGGCAATGCTGGGCACCAATCATCAGTGCCCTGATGATCAGTAAAGATGTCCTCGACATTTGCCAGTTATCGGCAGTACTTTCCTTACTCTGACAGCGTAAGGAAAGTGCAGCCGATCACAGGCAACTTGTTTACTCAGTGATCTGCTTTGTCATTGGACACCGCTGATCATGTGGTAAAAGGTTGCTGTGATATGCCTTTTATCTCATCATGTGATCATCCGTAGGACACAGCAATCATGGACAGAACTGGTGTGTGAGCCGCTGTGGGCGTGCCGGAGGGCGTCATAGGAACCCTCCCCGAACTGGACAACCGCACTATAGGTGAAGTGGTTAAGTAAAGTAGATAATGATGTATTTAAAGTCTTTGAAATTTTAGGTTGAGGAACATTATTCTGAAATTGACAATTTTTAGCTACAGATTGGTGAACCTCTGCCCATCTTTACTTCAGAGACACTCTGGGGTTTATTTACTAAAGTGCAAAATCAGACTCACTTCGGCACAGAAACCAATCAGCTTCTAACCTCAGCTTGTTCAATTAAGCTTTAGCACTAAAACCTGAAAGCTGATTGGTTTCTATGCAGAATTTTGCCTAATTTTGCAGTCTCCAGCTTTAGTAAATAAACCCTCTGATTCTTGAAGATGCCTTTTTGTAGCCAATCTGTACCCTACTGACCCATTTCCATTTAACCTAATTAGTCGCAAAATGTTCTTCCAGCTCTTCCTTATTAATACTACTTATTTTGCCAGCTTTTTGTTGCTATGTCCCAACATTTCGGAGACATGTTCCTGCAATCAATTTCAAAATGACTTTATTTTTTTCCTAAAATGGTATATTTTCCCCAGAGTAAACATTTAATATGTTTATATAGCACTGTATAGCACAATTATCTCTCCCTAATCACACAATGCCACCTATCTCTATCTTCTCCAACACACACGATAAATTCCTGCTGGAAACACTGTATTTTATAATGTGGAAGATGGTACATAACA
The DNA here is from genome assembly GCF_062004578.1 of Staurois parvus. Classification (NCBI taxonomy): domain Eukaryota; kingdom Metazoa; phylum Chordata; class Amphibia; order Anura; family Ranidae; genus Staurois; species Staurois parvus. The sequence goes on from NW_028318059.1 coordinate 427,494, forward strand.
AACTCCCTTTATTAGCCGTTGTAAACCACCTGGTGAACATTTGATGGCCAGGAAGTGCATTACTGGTAATTGGTTGCTATATCAGTTCAGCGTGTGAATGGGCTAGGTTCCCTCTGAACCCAGACTTAACCTGAAGCTCTTCCCTACACATGAACCTTTCCACAAGCCAGAAGTGGCATGTGCCTCCGTGCTATCTCAAAGTGAAAGATCATCAGTCATCATTAGGAAAAACACCCTACCATAAAATCAGAGGCTGTTAAGCCATCCATACATGGATCAAATTCCGAAAGAATTTTCTTTCGAAATCTATTCTAAGGATCTTCGTTTGAATTTCGCACCATTAGTGGGCCACAGAAACAGCCGATTTTCATGCGACCATCAAATTTGAGTGATTGGGCATGTTGGAAACTTTTTTAAAAATGAACGAATTTCTAATGATGGGAGAATCGCACAAGAAATATACTAGAAAAAGAAATGAGCATGAGCTGTGACCTGGAAAGAAAAGAAAATTCTTGGCCACGAACATTCTTTTCTGTAGCAACATGAGGGGAAATTGAAGCCTTGGTTGGTTGAATTTCAAAATCAATGGTGGCACCATCAGGTTACAAAACACACAAAATGTCAGATTTTGTAAAGAAAATTTGTTCAGAATTAGACCCATATATGGCATGCATTAGGATGTGTGGTTTGATGTCAACCAGTGCTGGTTTAATCAAAGTGCATGCGTGTGAGTGGAAACCAACAATGGCACAAGGTCCATCAAAACCTTGTATAGTTCTCACCCATTCAAAAGTTTGTTCTCAAAGAACCTGCTTTGGCTTAGAGGAGTCATTCAGTATTATGTTGAATTCATGTATGATTCATTCAGTGACCCATAGTAACATGATTGGTGGTAGTGGTTATGATGTTTTATCACTTGGTAAATCAGAACTATACTCACCTATCCTGGTGTCCCAGAACTCCCTGCTGGCTGCTTACATCTTCAGCCGGTTCATTCATTTTGGCATTGCTCTGATTGAGGTATTTTCAGAAAATTTAGGTATTTTTTTTAAATACCACATTATGGCCACTAGAGGGTGCTTAAGATCAAAGAAAATAATCATATTACACAGAATACTGCAAATTTTGTTGGAGATGTGCGGATGTTTGCCACATTCATTCAGCAAACATTTTTTTTATAAGTAGACCCACAACGTGTTTTTCAAAGTCAGTATTGCCTTGTTGTCTTAGTCTTGTATTTGTTATTTTTTTATTACTCTTTAATTGTTCTTGTTGGAAACCCAGCAGGTTGCACTGGCTCCCACATGCTCCTCTGTCCATTTTGTATTTTAATACTAACTTGACTGAAGTTGGTTGACTGATTAGGAGCTCATTTACAGTAGCAATTGGGGAGGGGGGCAGGAAAACTATGGATTAAGCTGTGCTTTTACTACCCTCAACCACTTCCCTTTTAACTGCAAAGTAGTGGCTGGGGGTGTACACATGCTGCTGCTATGATGTTTTCCTTCAAAGCTGCAGCAAAAATTATACTTACTGTCAAGTTTAGTGGGCACTACAACATGCCAAACAAAACCCACTCAGGGATGCATGCGATAGTGGTGTGGTAGTGCAGCATTTAGGAGTTTGCACGTATCGTTTCCTCACCACCTGCTGTCAAATGCTGTAGTCCTTGCTGCTAGTGTAAGTGAGCCCTTAATTCCACTCTAGTTTTACATTACTGAACTGTGAGCATTCAGAAATGGAGAAGCATTATGGGGCATACTGTATATTATTATAGCAGTAGATGTGACTTTCTGTATTTCAAAGTGATGCAGCACTATTTGAAATACAGAATATCACTGAGCTCATGTGGGAATACAGAGCAGTAAGTAATGTGGTACATTAGAGATTGCAACTGAGATTATTGGTTGTGCTAGGGTTTTGTTGATTATAGTAGGTGTGACTTTCTTCAAATGTCAGACAGGTGGGTGGATCCCGACAATATGGTTGGGATCCCACCAGACCCTGGAGCAGCTCTGTCACCTCAGCTGACTTTAGCCCACTATCAGCAGCTTCTGGCTCACAGGAGATCACAAAAGTAAGAGCACTACTGTGACCCATGGGAGGACTATGACCCAAAAAAATTTGGCCATACTTCTCTTTTAAAACATATGCACCAGGAAAATACACCTGCAATAATTGTTTGGCGAATGTCATATTATCTGCCTAATAAATATTCTCCTTTGAGTTTTTGATGGTTACTAGATCATTGTGTTCTTGGAAATCATGAGAGAACAAGTTTTGAATTTTGACATATAACCTACAAGATATAAATTGAAGATTCATCATGGAAGTGGCTAAATCAGAGCTTACTGTCTGCAGGTTTTTTTTTTTCATTTCTCTTACAGGTTTGCTATAGGAGCTTTTACTTAACTACTTGCAGACCCCGCACCTGAAATTTAATGCGGACAGGCAGCCCGTACAAGCACAGCGACATACCTATACATTGCTGGCCTCTTCCAGGTACAGGGCAAGATCATGTGATCTTCAACCCGTCGACTCTCGCTGTGATTGTACACAGTAAGAGTTTGTCAGTAAGTCCCAGCCATTGATTCATGACTGGGACCTGCTGTTTCCAATCACCGCCCAGAGCCCTGTGTTGATTGTCTCTGTACAGAGAGAACAATCTCTTTGTTTCTTCTCCCTGCAAGAAACACAGATATTTAGTAAAAATCAGGCACACATTACACATTGTTAGGAACACATTTAATCCCTTGATTACCAGAGATGTTAACCCCATCCCAGCCAGTGTCATTAGTACAGTGACTATGTATAGAATTATTTATTATGACATGTACTTATATAGCGCCATCAATTTACGCAGCGCTTTACATTTATATTGTACATTCACATCAGTCCCTAACCCTCAAGGAACCTACAATCTAAGGTCCCTAACTTGCATTCATACATACACATACTAGGGCCATTTAGACAGGAGCTAAAAAACCTATCAGCATGTCTTTAGAGTGTGGGAGGAAACCAGAGAACCCAGAGGAAACCCACGCAGGGAGCACATGCAAACTCCAGGCAGGTGGTGCCATTGGTGGGATTTGAACCAACGACCCTAGTACTGCCTGGCAGATTTGATAACCATTTAGCCACTGTGCTGCCCAGTATTATCACTGATCACTGTATTAATGTCAATGGTGATGTCAGTGTCAGTTACTGTCAGATTGCCCACTGTACTATCACAGTTCCACAATAAGTCACTGATCACTGCCATTAGTTGTATAAAAAAATAAAATAAAATTCCAGTCTATATCCACAATATTTTGTAGAAGCTATAACTTTCACACAAACCAATCAGTATACACTTATTGTTTTTTTTTTTTTACCAAGGCATGTAGCAGAATACATTTTAGCATATATTTATGAAAAAAATAGCTTTTTAAAATTTTTTTCTGTTTTATAGCATAGACAAAATATAGGTTTTTTTTTTCAAAATTGTCAGCCTTTTTTCATTTATATGATAAAAAAAACCCAGTGGTGATTAAAATACCCCCAAGCTCTATTTGTGTGAAAAAAAATTAAACATTTTGTTCAGGTACAACATTGCATGACCGCGCAATTACCATTTAAAATAGCACAGTGCTAAATAGCAAAACATTGGCCTAGTCATAAAGGGGGTAAAACCATCCGGAGTTCAAATGGTTAAAAGTCTTTTATTCTTTTGTATGCAGATGGTACACTCCGTAAAATAATGTATAATCTCTTGGTTCTATTCATTGTAAAAATGAAAAATAAGCACAATAAATACTTGTAAATGACTCCTTGCAACCAAAGGCATTTCAGAAAATGCTCATATATAAGGCAAACAGAATACCGCAAACAATCGTAAAATGCATAAAAAAATATTTAAGAGTCTGTTGGCAGAGTAATACATCACAAGAGTAAGATATGTAATTATTGTTAAAACCATTTTCTCTTACTAAATAAAGACCATCCCTGACTCTTGTCACTGGAAATAATTACTTTCAGAGGCAAAAGCTTAAAATAGGACTCAAAGAATGGTACGGGCTGAAACCTAAAGATTTATTTCTGCACTAAGTATAGGCTTTCACTGCAAAGTAACTTATTTACATTGCAAATATTCAAAATGGTACAAAAGGACTTTTCAGAGTGAACAAAACTGGCCAGCAAGTAAACGTAGATGAAACAATTGAGCAAGTTGGGACAATCCTAAATATGTATAAGCCAGTTTGTCTAACAAGAAGATAACCATGTATTTTATAAAACTAGTAATCATGATTGTTGATGGATTTTTGGGGGTGATTTATTTAAACAATAGGAAATAGTCACATAGAAAAGAGATTATACAGTAAACATTAACATGTTATTGTAATATCAAAAGTCATTTTATCAATATTTCTTTATCTGCAGATCTTATTAAAATGATAAGTGGTGATCCTGCTATAAAAAGGTTCTTACTCAGACATTTATTGTTATAGGCTGACAACTCCTGCCTGTGTCTCTCAATTGTGCTCCTGCCTTGTCACCTAGTAAAAGTGTAAGCTTTAAACATTTCACATGAAACATACTGTATATAATGTATATAATGTAAACTGTAAGCTTTAAACATTTCCCATGAAACATACAGTATATAATGTAAACTCTATGTGCACATCTAAGATACACACATCTTAAGGCCTTGGTTATATGTTTATTTGGGGGCAGTAAAAAAACACGGAGCTGTGCCACGTTTTTACCACCCTCCAATCAACAAATCTCCCTTATTCTGCAAAGGCTGTGGAGTGGAGAGTATATATTCCACAAGTGTGATGCTTTGCATTATCGCTCGTCAAAAATTATCCCCACTGTAGTATTCAGTGGGCAGTACCACCCACTGAATGTGACCTAGTCAATTGAATGGTGCAGATCGCTCTATAGCACTAGTGTAAACTAGCCCTTAAAGGGGGTAAATGATTTAAGCCATTCAAGTCACTGGCTTAGGAGTTACAATCAATTTTAACCACTTGCCCTCCAGAGGATTTACCCCCCTCCCTGACCAGGCCTTTTTTGCGTTACTTTAACTGACAATTACATGGTCATGCAATGCTGCACCCAAATTAAATTGATGTCCTTTTTTTCCCACAAATAGAGCTTTCTTTTGGTGGTATTTGATCGCCTCTGTGTTTTTATTTTTTGCGCTATAAAAGGAAAAAAAGAAAAATAATGACCGGCAATTTTGAGAAAAAAATAACAATATTTGACGTTTTGCTATGTCTGATAAAAAATTGTTAAAAAACAAATTTCGTCATAATTTAGGTCAAAATGTATTCTGCTACGTGTCTTTGCAAAATAAAATCCCAATACATGTAAATTAATTGGTTTGCATGAAAGTTATAGCATTTACAAATGGCGGTATATATATAATTTTTTTTTGTACTAGTAATGGCGGCGATCAGCGACTTACAGCGGGACTGCGGCGGGCATTCTGACACTGGAGGGAAACTGACTTGGTGTCACTGATATCCCCAGTGACACCAATACATTGATCAGTGCTAATAAAAAGCACTGACATGGTACTAATGGGACTGGGCAAAAAGGGGGTAACATCTGGGGCGATCAAAGGGTTAACTGTGTGCATTTTACTATGGAGCTGTGTCTGTGCTTTCCACTGTAAGTGCACTGCTTTGTATGGCTCTGCTATGCACAGCCATACAAAGCAGTGTGCTGGAGCTGACAGGGGAGAAAACTGTATTGTTTACATACAGTTCTCTCCCCCCGTCGGTATTACTCAGCGATCACCAGGTGCTAGCGAGTAATCATTGGCCGGGACCCGGTGATTGACAGCCAAGGCCACGAATGGTGTTGCAGGTAGGGTGCGCGCACGCCCCCTACCCGGGAAATGCTAAATCATGTATATATACTTGATTTTGTGCACCCCTGCCACCCTGTAGTAGTATTTCTGCTATAGGGCAGCGGTATAGCAGTTAAGGTGTGGCATTGCCCTGCCCTTGCTACACAAAAAATGCTACAAATTTGGTTACCGATTACTCACCTCAGGATTCTGAAGTGAAAGATGACAGGATCAAAAGAGATTTTGGAGGACCTCAAGTGAAGAGTTACCAAAGTTCATGTTTGGAAAGTTCTACAAAAGATCTTTAACCACCTCCTGCCTGGCCAATAATAAAACAATGGCCATCTTGGGTGGATGTCATATGGCTGCGCTGTGGTCTGTCACCTGCTGTGTCCACTGGACAATTCAGTGTACCAGGCTGCTGCCGTTAACATGTGATTGCTGTGACTAATCACAGCATATCACATGGCAATTGTACACAATGAATGGCTTCCATTCATAGTCATTCATGTGTACAGTGATCTCTGTGATTGGTCACAGTGATTACATGCTACAGACAGGGTCAATCACAGCTGTGGCCAATCACAGCTAATCACAAAAGTACACACTGGACGATAGGATGCATTCATAAAAAATGGTTCCTTTATAAGAGTGATTATCTCTGTTATAAGTGATCATAATGTGTAATAAAAAAAAAAACTGATCACCCCTCCCCCCCAAAGTAGAAATATTACTATGGTAACACTGTACTTCCCTGGTAACAGTATGTAAAAAAATGTAAACAAAAATAAATTGTAATAAAATAGAAAAAAATGTATTATTTTGTATTTTGTTTTTTTACATACTTTCACCAGTCAGTGTCCCTGATCACCACCACACCAGGTACACTATATTGTCAAAAGTATTGGGGCCTCCCTCCAAATCATTGGATTTAGGTGTTCCAATCACCTCCATGCCCACAGATGTATAAAATCAAGCACCTAGGCATGCAGACTGCTTCACAAACATTTTTGAAGAATGGGTCGCTCTCAGGAGCTCAGTGAAATCAAGCATGGTACCGCGATAGGTTGCCACCTGTGCAATAAGTCCATCCATGAAATTTCCTTGTTACTAAATATTCCACGGTCAACTTTTAATGGTTTTATAATAAAGTGGAAGCAACTGGGAACACCAGTAACTCAGCCACAAAGTAGTAGGCCACGTAAGATGACAGAGAGGGGTCAGCGCATACTGAAGTGCACAGTGCGCAGAAGTCGCCAACTGTCTGCAGAGTCAATAGCTAAAGACTTCCAAACTTCAAATGGCCTTCAGATTAGCACAGCAACAGTGCGTAAAGAGCTTTGGGTTTCCATGGCTGAGCAGCTGCATCCAAGCCTTACATCACCAAGTGCAATGCAAAGTGTCCGATGTAGTGGTGTAAAGCATGCCGCCACTGGACTCCACTGGAGAGCAGTGGAGACGTGTTCTCTGGAGTGACTAATCATGCTTCTCTGTCTGGCAATTAAATGGATGTGTCTTGTTATGGTGGTTGCCAAAAGAATTGTACTTGCCTGACTGTATTGTGCCAAGCGTAAATTTGGTGGAGATGGAGGGATTATGGTGTGGGGTTATTTTTCAGGGGTTGGACATGGCCCCTTAGTTCCAGTGAAGGGAACTCGTAAGGCGCCAGCATACCAAAACATTTTAGACAATTTCATGCTCCCAACTTTGTGGGAACAGTTTGGGGATGTCCCCTTCCTGTTCCAACACGATTGTGCACCAGTGCACAAAGCAAGGTCCATCAAGACATGGATGAGTGAGTTTAGGATGGAGGAACTTGATTGGTCTGCTCTTGACTGGTCCTGACCTAAACTCGAAAGAACACCTTTGGGATGAATTAGAATGGAGACTGCGAGCCAGACCTTGATACAGGCACTGATGTCGCAGGTGAAAAAACTGCATTTATTATTTTTGTCCAGAGGAGCCTGGAAACCATTGCACCAGCGATCAGTAGATCACAGATGCCATGCAGGTCTCCTGCAGACCTGTCAGAATATCTGCTTGCTGTACGCGATGTACTACCAAGAAGATATACTGACAGTAACCTTCAATGAACTACCACGGCGCTCCACAGCACCATGGTAGTGCACTGAAAACTAAAAGCCCACAGCAGCTAAGGCTGCCAGGACTTGCAGCACATTCACGGAAGTCCGTGACTGAATGACGCGGTCATGTGGGACGAGCCCCGCACACCCACATTGTTTTCAAATCTGACAGTATGGGGAAACTTCTCCTTATATTATCTCTCAGAGGGGCGGGGCAGTGGGCAGCTATGGGAACATATTACATTATCCACCCTAAAAACAGGTGGACAAGCTTTGACAATAAAACCTGGAAGATGATTGGTTTCTATGCAGAGCCACTTAAAGACCAGGCCTTTTTTTCTGACACTTAGCTTACGAAAATAAAATATATATTTTCTAGAAAATTACCTGGAAACCCCAAACATTATATATATTTTTTTCATAATAATTATTTATAACACAGCGCTGCACTATTGATTTGATATACAGATTTTTTAGCAGAGGCCCTAGAGAATAAAATGGTGGGTTTTGTCACACAGTGTTTGCAAAGCAGTTTTTAGAACGCAAATTTTTTTTGAAATACACTTTAATGCACATAAAAGTACGCAGGTAAATAGATACTTAACATGTCATGCTTTAAAATTGCGCACGCTAATGGAATGGCAAACAATGTTGCCATAGGTAACCCTTTAAAAGCCTTTACTGGCTACCAGTTTAGAGTTACAGTAGAGATCTAGTGCTAAAATGATTGCTCTCGCTCTGACATTTGAAGCAATACTTCACATGTGCAGTGCTATTCTTGTATATGTATGCATGCAGGACCAAAGCATGCAATCGTCTTTGTTTGCAAGCATGAGGGGGGGGACGGGGTGCTATAAAATTTTCTTAAAATTTTTTTTTTTACACTGTTTCTTCAATATTTTTTAGCACATATGTAAACATCCCTTGTGGCATCAATAGGTAGTGACAGGTACTTTTTATGGAGAGATCAGAGGTCTCTCTCTCCTCTACCCTAAAATCGCTATGTTCAGATACTTTCCCTATTTAAAAATGGTGCTGTTTACTTCTGGGAAAACCTAAAGTGATGAAAATGCTCACCACTTCTGGTTTTCTATACCATAGAGATCTGGGACCTTGCGGTCCTCAGCGATTTCTGTGGTAAGCTGGCAAAAGCACCAGCTTTTATACAGGCTCACCACTAAGACGGTAGAGCCTGGAGAGGCACCTGCAGGCGGGGGTGGGGGGAGCCACTAGGATGACTTTTACATAAAAGTCAGCCACCATATTAAAATAACGATGATGCAGGCATCAGCCCCGTATAACCACTTAACGCTAAATGACGTACATGTACGTGATTTGGCATCAAGTGGGCAAATAAACTCCTATAACTTTCCTACGCTAAATAATACACACTGATTTGGGTTATTTTTACCAAAGAAATATAACAGAGTAAATTTTGGTCTAAATTTATGAAGAAACATTTATTTGTTTAATAACAGAAACCTTTTGTTTTTTTTTTCAAAATGTTCCCTCTTTTTTCAATTTAGCAAAAAATAAAAAACCCAGTGGTGATCAAATACCACAAAAAAACTATTTGTGTAAAAAAAAAATCATATGGGTACAGTATGGCAGAACTGAGTAATTGTCATTCAAAGGCTGACAGCGCTGAAAGCTGAAAATTGCTTTTGGCAGGAAGGGGTGAAAAGAGATTAAATACACGAGCCTTCATCATTTCACAGGCAGATAGACAGTGTATAATCAAACAACTTTAGCACTGTTATTGGGAATATTCATCTCATAACGATAAGGTAACAATTGATGCATCTCTTGTACTCTAACATCTGACAGAACAACTATTCAAAGTCAATTAGCAAAAGAGCTGTTTAAATAGAAATAATTTTATATATAAAAATGGCTAAATTGCAGCTTTAACATGCTGTGTCATTTTGACCAACTGCTTGTACTATATGTCCCAAAATATATAATTGTTGAGGTTTAATGTGCATTTACAGAAAGTATTTGGTTGAAATTATCCCCATATTGGAGTTTCTAATATCTACTAAGTATTACCTTTACATTGTATGGTTATGAACCAGGGGTGGACTGACAACTCATGGGGACCCCGGGCAATAGGGGATCATGGGGCCCCTGTGTCCTTGCCCACACACAAAAAAGCCTATGAAACAGCCAATGAAAGGTACCAGGGTCATCTCATGGGGCCCCCTATTGACCCCGGGCCCTCGGCAGTGCCCGAGTTCTCGAATGGTCAGTCCGCCCCGTTATGAACACATTTCCAGTGATTTTTCAGCAAACTCCATGCAGCACTACCCCTTTGGGAGTTGCCAAGAGATGTGGGTCCCACTATAGTTATGCACAGTCATTCAGTATTTTCCACAAAAGTTTTCATCCGGAGACAGAAATAGGTCCTTGAGCATTGGTTTTGTTGTTTATTGAGGGGATTAGAACTTGGATAGGGTAAGGGGAGTATAGGATGCCCAAGGGAACCGAAATCTGAGGACAACTTCCTTAACTATTAACAACTTCTTTTCTCTGACACAGTCTCTGTTGGAGCGCTAGCCAGCAGTTCCTAGTTGTACCACCCTAGACCCTAGATGAACTCCTCTTCACCTAGCAATTTGGACACTCTTCCTGAGCAGGGGATCTGGATTCTGTTCCTTTGATTGGATAACAGTCACTAGCAGAGGGTTAATCTGGTTTCCCACCATAGTGTTCCTTACCCTATCTGCCCAGGGGGTGCATGTGTACTCCCTCAGATCCTCTCCTGTGCCACTTGCGGGATGGTTGCTACTACCAGGGCCATCAGCTGGGCTGCTCCTTCCCTGCCATACAGGTGGTCCTCACTCAGGGGGCCAGTGAGTCCCAAGTTTTCCTTCTTTCCAGCTCCAGGCTCACAGGCAGGCCCCATCTCATCAGGCCTCCTTGCAGCTTTCCTCCTCCAGACTCACATCTTCCTGCTCCACACTCCTCTACCACCACACACTCCTGCTACTGAGCAGGCTCCTACTTAAGGGTGTCCAGCCCCTTGCCAAGCCTTCTGTTGCAGATTGGCTAGGAACCCTCAAGATTGCAACCAGCTACTCCTCAGATCCACCCACTGTCTCCAAGGCCCTCCTCCAAAAGCCTCAGAGCAGGGGGGAATTCCAGAGGGGTTGGCCTGCAGAGTCTCTCAGTCCTGACCAGCATTTGATCCTTCACCTATCTCACCGGAGCTGCTGATCAGCTCCTCACTATTCATTGGGTCCAGCTCCCCCTAGCTAAACTAGAGGGTGCTACATATACATTATCAGTAGTTCACATTTGTATGCCCATATTCAGCCTTTTTAAAATGCTGTAAATACAGAAAGATACCTATTGACCTGCCAGAAATTCAATGTGCTCCCATTCCCATTTGGGCTGAGAACACAGTGCCTTTTCTGCATTGAAATATCAACCTGATCTTAGTACTTCTTACTGAACTACAGTACTTTGCCTATCCTTTGCCTATGTCTTTGATTTTTTTTTTCCCCAGTAAAATAATACTGCTGCCTTAACTACCGAGAGCCTACCCACGCATTATGTGCAGCAGAGATGTAGTTCTGAAGGTGTGCCTACCTCAATATGAGGTGAGTTCTCCGTAGTTGCCCCTGAAAAAAAAAAAATTACAGGCTTGGTGATGATGTCACAGGAAGACATCAAAGCTATCTCCCTTGGTACAAGTAAGAAAGAGAATGCTGGTACATACCCTATAGGGTAGGAAAGGTGGTTTTTGGGAACATTTGAGTTAGCTTGGACATTTAAATATTAACCAGCCCCATTTATACCTATGGGAATGCCCTACTACAAGCAACTGCTTGAGGCCTGCAAGAGAACAGCTTTCCCTAAGGAATGAATGGGGCTGAGGCATGCATATGTAGCAAGGAACAGTCATTTTCAAGAGAAAGGTTGTGTTATAGAAAGACTGCACAGTGTCAAGATATAAAACAACAGCCTAATTGTTCAGAAAATTGCTACATTTTATCATTGAGCTACAGTCCAGTGACTTTGCTTAGGCTGAGATGAAGCCATCACCCTGCTGCAGGTAGCATGAAGAATGTACTCTTTCCCAGTGATCAGACTGCAAACCATTTGTGACAAACCACAAGATGAGAGGCTATTGGAGAAGACTGACCTATGTGTGTATGGGTACCAGGATTTACATGACTGTCTCTATGTCAGCATCTCAGCCCAGGAAGACGATGCCAACCATAGGAAGCCTATGGACAAAGACGGCATTAGCTCTATGATTCCTAGATGAAGGCATTGGCAGGGGAAGATCTGTAATGTATGTGAGTGGTGATAAAATGCCCATAAGTATAACACTTGCATGTTACTTAGCATGCGGGCACTTAAAGTAGTACTAAAGCCTCATGTGCTTTATTAGAAATACTGTACATCTGTCCTAACCTATCATTCACTGTGCAAAAAATTATCATGTACAACAATGCCATTAACACGCACATTTCATTCCTGTGTTAAACAGCGTCCAGCTAGCTCCGTGTACTCTCCCAACCTTCCTGCTCAACAGTGTGCATTCTGACACCAGACACAGCGGATTGCAGTGATCGGTATCTGGCCACTGTGAGAGACCCAGATAACATGTGCAGGGACTGACTGACCATTTGGAAACTCGAGAACTACCCAAGGGCCCGGGGTCAGTAGGGGGCCCCATGAGATGCCCCTGGTACCTTTTTCATAGGCTTTTTTGAGTTTGGGCAAGAACACAGGGGCCCCATAATCCTCTATTGCCCAGGGGCCCCATGAGTTGGCAGTCCACCCCTGACCATGTGATACCTGTGTGGTCACATAATGAATAGATATGAATGGAATCCGCTCATGACATCATTGTTTACTACTGTGTGTAATCTGTGATCCCCAGTGATCAAATGGTACCTGGGCCAATCACAGCATTCTGTACCATGTGAGAGCTCTTCCACATGGAAGAAAAATATATTTGAAATGCTACAATTTTGGTCATATTCAATATATTAAAAAAAAAAAAAATATATATATATATATATATATATATATATTGGTAGTGCGGTATCCTGTCTAAATCAAGGTTATATCCCAGGGTTCTCAACTAAACAGGTTGAGGGGCTCCAGGCAGTTTGCTTAATGCAGAGGCAACTGGTTTGTCAGTTTCCTTGTTGGTTCGTAAAGCCCAGTTTGGGACCTGGGGTCTGGAGATTTCGAAGTGATTTGGGAGGGATAAAGTCTCCAATCCTGGGTCCATGTTTTCAGAACCCCCAACACACTAATTGCACAGGTGTGTGCAGGCCTTTTTGTGGAGGCCAAACCATGGTTCTTGGCTCCAACCCTGGCAGACAGGAGGCAGTTGCCCAGGAGTCAGGAGGGCTCCACCTAGGAGAGGTGGGATCTAGAGCAGCAAGGGGCTGCTATCTGTATACCTGAGAGAGTCAGGAGGCTGAATATTTGTTTAATTTGCATGAATGGTGGATACCCCTGCGTGAGAAACATATATTGTATGGAACTTTCTTTAAATAAAACTGGGCAAAAAGGCCCCCAAAAAAAGAAAAAAGCGAGACGCTGTGTGCTGTAAAAGCTCTACCCTTGATGCTAGTTCCCACATATGGCGGAGGATGCGGGCAGAATTGGAGATCCTTGCAAAAGAAGTAAGCTCAGTTATATGAACTGTGTTTATGTGTATGAGAGAGCACAATTTAAGGAATTTACCTTAAAGAGACAGTGCTCCATTGTGTTGCTGAACTGTGTAAAAAACTGCAAGGATAGGCCAGTCAAAGCGAAGAAAGGATGCAATCCTTTCTGAAGCGAGTGATAGAGCCCAGTGGCTAGAGGGTTATATACCACATGACCTAGCCAAGCTGGGAAATTCAAATGTGGGTGAATCTGCTGTGGATTGGTGCAAGCTCCTGCTGGCAGCAGTGAACCCAGTTAAAGGCGAAGTGCATGCAGTTGCCCCTGGCAATGCTGGTGAAAGGAAACCATCTTACTTAGTACTGCAGAGCTGCAGAATACTAAGCTTGAAAGAAGATGCAGTGTTGGAAGTCCTTCCAAGATACTACCGCAAGAGCACTGTTTGCGGTGCAGTGATGGGGGCACTGTCAGGAATCCCAGGGCTCGCGGCGGCGCACGGGTCTGCGCATGCGCAGAACGCCGATGCGCATTAGCCGGCGGGCATTAGGACATAGGCAACAGCGGCGGCCACGCATGCACACTCACGATCACAGACACGCGCCTGGCACCAATGACAGCGCAGGGCACACTATTTAAACTGGTCCTGTGCAGACTCAAATTGCTGTATGGTCTTTGTTCCTGCCCATTCTGTTCTTGTGATTGCCTTGTTGCCGACCCAGCCTGACCCTGATGCTGTTGACCGTCTCCTGCTCTGACCCTTGGCTCGTTTGACTATTCTCTGCCTGATCCTGATTATCTGACCTCCCGTTGCTGAACCTGGTCTGTGACCCGATTACTCTTAGCCTGCTGCTCTGTACCGTCTGCCTCCCCTGTTACTGACCTGGCCTGCGACTTTGCTGATCCTGCTCGGATCCATCCATCCTGCACGGATCCATCTGCTACTGCCTAGGTCTGCTCCGCCTCTTCACAGCAGGCTCATACCCGCTACGTACCACTGGCAATTATCTCTACCACAGCTGGGTGTACTCGGGGGCCGTGACCTGGTCTCAGTCTGCTCCAAGTCCATCCCCACCATCAGGGGCTCTGGTGAACAAGCAGTCTGGAGCTTAGACTCCGTGCCCTGGGGAATCCCGGTCTGTGGGTCTCTAGAGCAATCGCCAGCTGGTACCTGACAGGCACACTGTCTCCAAGTGCCCTTTATCCCAGCTTCCAGTACAAGGTGACACAACCAAAGGTCTGGGTGGGCAATTGGGAAGCCTGCTTGGAGTTCCAGGAATGAGCAACAGGCTGCCCAAAAGTTTCAGAAGAACGTGGTTGCCCATAGCAACACCTGTGACCTCAGGCCTGCAGACCTTGGGAGAGAAGTGTTGTCTGCAGAGGATTGTGGCAATGCCGAGATGAGAGTGTGGGTTCTTCCAGATGCACTGAACTCTCTAAGTTCAGCTGGGAGAGTGCCATCTCCCATAGTAACAGGAGAAAACCTGCCAACCAGGAGAATAGGCTACAAAGGAGATGTGGTTCAGTGTCTCAAGAAAGTTATGTGTGGAAACGTACCCTGCCTGGAATGTGGTTTGTTAGGGCATGGTATCTTTACCTGCCCCAGATTATGGAATACCACTGATGATGGTGCTACTGGGCAAAAGTCTTCATCTGCAAGCCCAGATTCTTCTTTAAATATGTTGGCAGCCACCTCTGGCAACAGTGAGGAAGTACCTGTTGTGCCTGCAGGGGGTGCCAAGGAGTCAGAAGTGCCTGCTACAATTTCATCCTATGGCTGCATGGATGAACTGGCTGGCCAAAGCCAAGAAGAGGAGATAAAATAAAATATCCAGATCCCATGCACTCAAGTGAAGAAGGTGAAGCCTGTTGCAGTAGTGGGTAAGACTGGTACTATTGAAATAAATGTGGGAGATACTAATGCAGTCATTAATGAGACTGACTTTGAGACTCTCTGCTATAAATTTGGGGTACTCCCAGTTGGGAAACCCACTGTGTATAATCTTGAGAAAGACTTACCTCTGTACAATCCTCTGTTTAGTGGGGAGGCAAGGGTTAAAAATGCGGGTGTAAACATGAGTAGTCATGAGGATAAAAAAGTCAATATGAAGTGTACTGATATTGGGGTTGCACCAATGTCATATAAACAGAATGCTGAATTAAATGTAGTAGAGGTGATCACTAAGCAGGATGTGTTGTCTCCCCTAGCAACGGTGCTTATAACCCAGGACAACTATGGTGTTGCTCTGGTGGACCAGAGTATCTGAACCAAGTGATGAGAATATGTTATTTCAGTCTGTCAATGATGAATCTAAAATGTATGAACATATTCATAATGATGGGTTAATGCAGTCCACTAATGCAAAGGTTTATGTAGTGAATGACACGTCACTAGTTCACGGTGGTGAGAGTATGAAATTGCAACCTGCTGTGCCTAGAAATGTAGTCTCGTAGTGTGATATGGATAAAGGAGACATGGGTAATGAGTCTGATACAGAGCCACTTTGTTCCTTCGGTGGGTGAAGTAGTACTGCATAGTACCTCTGATGAGAGTACAGAGAAGATGGGCAACAAGCTTCTTAGCTTTAATGAAAAAAGGCATGGGTAACAATGAGGTGGATGTGGTTTCTGCTGTGCTGAATAGAGGAACTGTGGAGCAGCTATCAGTCCAGGGCACACCTGTCACTGCCAAAATTAACCCTCAGCTGATAAAAGGCACCATTGAGGATGAACGCTCAGCAGAAGTTTTGCCCACAGCCCATAAAGGAGTTAATGGTGTGGTATACCACGCTGATATCCATAGAGAAGATGTGGAACAGCTCATTGACACTGAGCTTCAGAGTATTTGGGTGAATCCCACACCTGGTTGCGCTCTGGGAGAGCACCAGGTTATTGTATTGGGTACCTCCAGCAGGGAGGAAGCCCCTTTAAGAAGCGCCACCTCTGAGGCATCAGTAAATTAGTGTCTTCATGTCCCCAGGAATATGAAGAACCCCAGGAAGGTCTTATGTGTAGAATCGGGCTGCCTTTTTATAACAGACCTGCTGAGGGAAATGTTAAACTTCTTGAGTGTACCGCCAATGTATACCTTGCTGTCTCTTCTGTGTTCGGAAGAGCTGGTACAGCGGAGTACCGCTAATTGGAGCTGGGTATTACAGGGTGTACAAGACAACGATGGTCAATATAGGAATTCTGTGATACCATCCTTGTTGGTAATGTTGAAAATTGTCTTTCAGTGCATTGCTGGATTGCTTCATAGCAGTGGTCTGTGTGAGAGGCACACCGGAGTACTGCTGGACAGGACAGAGGTTTGGACAGAAGTGCCAGAAGACACATGTATATGTGATGTGGTTGGGGTCATCAACCCAAATGTAGAATTATGTAAGGATGGTTTGCCATCAGGACAGTTGCTGGCAGTCTTTTGTGACAGTGAAGTTGGTGGATAGTGAAGTTTCTATGGAGACACCCACTCCGCTGTGTGTAATTCCTCTCCAGACACTGTCCTGCCAATTACTGGTGTAATGAGCTCAGACAAAAATGATATTTTTGGCAATGATAAAAAGGGCAATGTATTGGTGAATTTTGATTGTTTGGTTACCGAGTGTGACAACAAAAAGAATGGTAGGCCTGGTGGTCAAGTTGACATGGTAGCTGGCTATCCTGAAAAAGGTAATGAGTGCATAACAGTCACGAGAAAGACTATAGTAGTAGGCCTCCTACAGGTTCAGGAAGGTCATTCTGGGAAAGATTTCTAAAGGTCCATGAAACTCCCAAGTTTTAAGAATGAAAGGTCTAAGGGAACTGGCCCAAAGCTTGGTGACATTAAAAGAGTTTGATTCCCAAATAAAAGAGCCCACGGCTATTACTAAAGGGTTTAAAAATATAACCCCTTCAAAATTAAATAAAGCAAAAAGGACTGGTCTAGAGGAAATTGAGGGAGCACGTTGTAACATTAAACCGATACCTAAAGCTCAGAAGTCCACCTCAGGTTAAAAAAAAGATTTTAAACCCCCTAATGGTAAAAGGACTAGTTTAGTCTCTAGGAAATTAGGAAGACCGCGCTTTTGGAACCGTACACGTAAAAAGGCACGGTGTCTTTATAGAGCCTAAGTCTATGTAGTAGGGGAACACAGGGAAAGTCGCCTCATAAAACTTAAAGTAAAGTTTCCTTTTGAAAGTGATGTCAGTCAAGAATGGGCTCATGTGGGTGATAGTTGGCACAGAGGTGTCAAATTAAAGAGTTTAGGCTTATGTGTTCTGCCCCCTTCGAGGTCAAAACAAAGGGGGAGGATATGTGGCAGTGCGGTATCCTGTCACAGTCTAAATCAAGGTTATATCCCAGGGTTCTCAGCTAAACAGGTTAAGGGGCTCCAGGCAGTTTGCTTAATGCAGAGGAAACTGGTTTGTCAGTTTCCTCGTTGGTTCGCAAGCCCATTTTGGGACCTGGGGCCTGGAAATTTCGAAGTGATTTACTCTCCAATCCTGGGTCCATGTTTTCAGAACCCCCAACACACTAATTGCACAGGTGTGTGCAGGCCTTTTTTGTAGAGGCCAAACCATGGTTCTAGACTCCACCTCGGCAGACAGGAGGTCGTTGCACAGAAGTTAGGAGGGCTCCATTTAGGAGAGGTGGGAGCCAGAGCAGTAAGGGACTGCTAGCTGTATACCTGAGAGAGCCAGGAGGCTGAATATTTGTTTTGTTTGCATTGATAGTGGATACCCCTGCTTGGGAAACATATACTGTATGGAACCTTCCTTTAAATAAAATTGGGCTAAACGGCCCTTAAAAAAGAAGAAAGCGAGTGGCTCTGTGCTGTAAAAGCTCTACCCTTGATGCTAGTTCCCAATATATCACTTTCCCTGGGAAAAATGTAGTCCAAACAGCAGAGCTTTCTTAAAATCTGACTTGTCAGTTTTATTTACAAGGTTGCAAGCATGAAAACAAACAAAACAGAAAATAAATCCTCGCCATCCAGACACTAACTAAACACAGAAGATTCCTCTCTCAAAGGTGAAGGGTTTTCTCCCTGTCAACAACAAAATGAAACCAGAATGCAAACCTTTTCCTTGCTTGTATAACACAAACTTTCATCCACAGCACACTCAGATATGACTCTCTGAGTCCCAGGCCAAGAGCAATTAATGGCTCCAGTCCTACCTGCTTTATACCACCTGCTGGTGGTCATCAGTGGACCACAAAATCCAGTCCGGAACTGCCTTGGCCATAGTGGCCTGGAAAACCCGGACTAGACTCCACCTTATGCTCCTAGATATGAAGGCATGCGAGGTGACACATAGGGGTTTATTTACTAAAGCTGGAGAGTGCAAAATCAGACTCACTTCTGCATAGAAACCAATCAGCTTCCAGGTTTCATTGCCAAAGCTTCATTGAACAAGCTGAGGTTAGAAGCTGATTGGTTTCTATGCAGAAGGGAGTCTGATTTTGGACTCTCCAGCTTTAGTAAATAAACCCCATAACGTCCATCAATCACCTCACCTTTCGTACTGTCACAATATATACACATAATATATACACATACACTGTATGTTGAAATGTGTTTTTACTACAAAATATATGACAAATATTTTTCAAAATACATTTTTAAATATACTGTATGTCTTTAAAAATACAAATCTACATTTTTGGAATACATTTACAAATATATGTAAAAATATATGTTAAAATGATTTTATATTACAAAAATCTGAAGAATGTATTTAAAAAATATATATTTTTAAAAATATCTTTCATATATGTTGTAAACATCCAGTATATATTATATATATATATATATATATATATACACACACATATATACATACATATACACACACACACTGCATGTTGAAATGTGTTTTTATACATTACAAAATATATGAAAAATACTTTTAAAAATATATTTTTTTGAATATATTCTTGATTTTTTTTTAATATATAATTTATATAATTATTGACATTTATTGAATATGGCCAAAATTGTAGTATTTAAAATATGTTCAAATATTTGGGAAGAATATTTTTAAAATAGATTTCAAATATATATTTTTCTTATATATAGGGTGGGCCAATCACAGCATCACAATAGTAAAAGATGAGTCATGAACGAAAGTTCATTCTTGAGTCCAAATGATCGCTGTTACAGTGGTCATCACTATTTCAAGCAATCACAGTGTGAAAAAAAAAAGAGCTCTTATATCTCTTATCATCCTCTCCAAAGTAGTAGTGTTACGATGGACTTCTCTGATGACAGTATGTAAAAAGAAAAATTTAATAAAAAAGAAAAAAGTAAAAAAAATGTATTATTATTTTTACATATTTTCAACAGTCATTATCCCTGATCACCGCCACACCAATCATATGATGACGTTGTACTGCACTTATAATTACAACTTCAAAACTTCAAAAAACTACAACTTCAAAAAACTTGCCATGCCTCTTACTAAATAAATCAGATTGTCTACTTTCCAAAAAGGGGTCATTTGGGGGATATCCAGGGGCATAGCCACAGGGGTAGCAGGGGTCACAATTGTGCCCCGGCACCATGCCGCAGGGGCCTGTGTGCACGCTTGGATAGGAGGAAAGGAAGGGGTAGCTTCATACAGAGGAATCCATCTCTTTATGTTCCTCCTGCAGCTGCTGAATGCCTGCAGAAGGGAGAACAGGAGAAGCGGGCATTCAGCAGTTGCAGGAGGAACATGAGGAGGTGCTTCTTCCTGCCCCCTCTGTCTTCAATGGCTGCAGTGTTCTGAGGTGAAAGTTTCTCTCTCACAACCCAGAGCCAGCAATGACAGTCTCCCCCTTCCCCATAGACAGGAGAGGAGAGAGAGCTAGTTCTTCTCTTGCTCCTCCCGCCCTTCCACCTCCTCCTCCTGAGTCTGCCCTGCCAACAGTCCGCGGAAATCCTGTGCCTCAGTGAAGGAGATGTGTGGGCACGAAGTTTGAAGCCCAGAAGAGGAGAAGAGGAAAAGTGCAGCCAGCCCATCCATCCACTGTGGGTGAAGTCTCCCCCCTCCTGCCTCCTAGTGAGTACTCTAATGTAAGGGAGGCTCTGCAAACTTCTTTCCACTCTCTTCTATCTCCCTCCCTCTCCTCTTAATATATTTGCTTACATTTATTTTGAAAGGCCCAGCCACAGATGGATCAAAATTCAGCCGGTAACTGCCAGAATTTAGTCTGTCTACGGGCAAACTGGTTGTACGGAAGTCAATTGACAGATTACCCTATCTACACTGACTGTGATGAATCAATAATGATGGAGAAATCAAATGATTTTCTTTCCTTCTACCTCAGTAATCTATGGGCTTAAGGCCCCTTTCAAACAGGGCGGACCCATCAGTGGATCTGCCAGCTCAGCAGGGGATCTCTCTGCTGATCCCCGCTGAGCTGGTGGATGACAGGTCTGTGTCTGCTCCACAGCAAACACTGCCCACTGTCTTCTATGGGGCATTTCCATCCAACTGCCATCTGATCTGATCCACCAGATGGATGAAGAACAGATCTCCATCCATCTGTTTTTGGCATATAGGATCAGATCAGATGCCAGCGGACACCTCTCTGCTGACACCCGCCAGTCCATAGAAGTCTGTCGGTGTGAAAGAGGCCTAAGAGTGTGTCTGTACAGTACATGTATGTACAGTCATGGCCGAAATTGTTGGCACCCTTGATATTTCTCCAGGAAATCATGTATTTCTCACGAAACGTATTGCATTAACACATGTTTTGCTATACACATGTTTATTCCCTTTGTGTGTATTGGGACAAAACAAAAAAAGGGAGGAAAGAAAGCAAATTCGACATAATGTCACACAAACCTCCAAAAATGGGCTGGACAAAAGTATTGGCACCCTTTCACAACTGCGGATAAATAAGAATGTTACAAGCATGTGATGCTCCTGTAAACTCACCTGGGGCAAGTAACAGGTGTGGGCAATATAGAAATCACACCTGAAAGCAGATAAAAAGGAGAGACGTTCACTTAACCTTTGCATTGTGTGTCTGTCTGTGCCACACTAAGCATGGACAACAGAAAGAGGAGACGAGAACTGTCTGAGGACCTGAGAACCAAAATTGTGGCAAAATATCAACAATCTCAAGGTTACAAGTCCATCTCCAGAGAACTAGATTTGCCTTTGTCCACAGTGCGCAACATTATCAAGAAGTTTGCAACCCATGGCACTGTAGCTAATCTCCCTGGTCGTGGACGGATGAGGAAAATTGATGAAAGATTGCAACGCAGAATAGTCCGGATGGTGGATAAGCAGCCCCAAACATGTTCCAAAGACATTCAAGCTGTCCTGCAGGCTCAGGGAGCATCAGTGTCAGCGCGAACTATCCGTCGACATTTAAATGAAATGAAACGCTATGGCAGGAGACCCAGGAGGACCCCACTGCTGACACAGAGACATAAAAAAGCAAGACTACAGTTTGCCAAAATGTACTTGAGTAAGCCAAAAGCCTTCTGGGAAAACGTCTTGTGGACAGATGAGACCAAGATAGAGCTTTTCGGTAAAGCACATCATTCTACTGTTTACCGAAAACGGAATGAGGCCTACAAAGAACAAAACACAGTACCTACGGTAAAATATGGTGGAGGTTCAATGATGTTTTGGGGTTGTTTTGCTGCCTCTGGCACTGGGTGCCTTGACTGTGTGCAAGGCATCATGAAATCTGAGGATTACCAAAGGATTTTGGGTCGCACTGTAGGGCCCAGTGTCAGAAAGCTGGGTTTGCGTCCAAGATCCTGGGTCTTCCAGCAGGACAATGACCCCAAACATACGTCAAAAAGCACTCAGAAATGGATGGCAAAGAAGCGCTGGAGAGTTCTGAAGTGGCCAGCAATGAGCCCAGATCTAAATCCCATTGAACACCTGTGGAGAGATCTTAAAATTGCTGTTGGGAAAAGGTGTCCTTCCAATAAGAGAGACCTGGAGCTGTTTGCAAAGGAAGAGTGGTCCAAAATTCCGGGTGAGAGGTGTCAGAAGCTTATTGATGGTTATAGGAAGCGACTGATTTCAGTTATGTTTTCCAAAGGGTGTGCAACCAAATATTAAGTTAAGGGTGCCAATACTTTTGTCCAGCCCATTTTTGGGGTTTTGTGTGACATTATGTCATATTTGCTTTTCTGCCTCTGTTTTATATTTGTTCCAATACATACAAAGGGAATAAACATGTGTATAGCAAAACATGTGTTAATGCAATACCTTTTTTGTGTGAAATACTTGATTTTCAGGAAAAATATCAAGGGTGCCAACAATTTCGGCCATGACTGTATATATATATATATTTTTTTAATCTTACTTACCACTGGTTTACCATCACAGTCACTAAAGCCATTGTTAGTAGCACCAATGCTTGACAGATGACACTTTTTAATGTCGCAATCTCTGATGTCATCAGTACTATATTTCAGAGTGTCTCTGGGTACATCAACTGGTTGTCAGAGCCTTGGTTCGAACCTGGGCCTTCTGCTGTGAGAGGTAATGTTTCTTCTTGCTGAGCCACCTGGAATGCTGGACAGCTCCCTTGACAATTAGTTGGATGATCCTACCTTGACCCTGTTTATCTTGAACCTTGAACCCCTTGCTCCTCCCATGAACGTCCTGATAAAAGCCATGTCTCTGCATTTCGTGTTTGCCAGATTATTGTGCCTTCTACAGCCAATATCCCGCTTGTCTCTCCTGCTGCCGTCTATACCTTCATTACCGACCTTTGGCTTGTTCCTGTACTATGATTTTGCCTCATCCTCATCTACTACCGTTTGTGACCGACCCTTGGCTTGTTGACTGACTCCGCTTCTGCTTGATCCCTAACTTGTTCGATCTGCTATTGGATTCCGGCTAGCTCATTCCCTGGTGGGGTGATCCTGAGATCTGCAATCTGGTACCAACACGCAGCCAAATCCATCTCCACCATTCGGAGCTCTGGTGAAAACCGGTTGGTGCTTAGACTCCGCACCTCAGGTGAGCCTGCGTCCTTTTCCAGGGTGACCTGCCTGTGTACCCATCCTGCTGGTTTCAGGTAAGCCTTAACTCTGCTATAGCAACTGGTCTCTGAACCTGACCCCGACCGTGACACTGGTACTTCTTTGCTTCCGTGCCGAGCGCTTTCCATCCAAACCAGTGACTGGAAGCACAGCCTGTACTACCTGGCTCAACCTACTGGTACCCTGCAGTACCACCTTGTCCGACTGCGGTGGAGACACCCAAGTGTACAGCTTTTTTACCAACTCTAGCAGGTCTAGTAAAATTTCTGTCATCTCCATATATCCCACATCTAAATGTGTGACCACTTGATAGACTTTTCTTTTGTCAGAGATGTGGAGGAGCTCATCCACTGCAGCATGAGAGGTTGAGACATTTGAAGAGACCTTCACCTGACTGGAGGTATACACCGTCACAGCCTGATGCTCTCCCAGAGCGCTGTCAGACGCATGTCTCCCACTCATCCCCTCTAACTCAACAATGAGCCTCTGCAAGTCAACATTAGTTGCCTGGTCACCTTGACACTATTTAGCTGTTGGGCTGTGGATGACACATCTGCCATACAAGCATCATTATCTGCTCCTTCTGACTGGAGGAGAAGAACCATAGCTGGGACCACCAGGCCCTCAACCTCCGGCAGCTTTGCGATCCCCGTCTGGCACAGCAGTTGTGTCCGCACCCGTGTTGCATACCATAGCCTTGTCTAGCATGGCTATCAATTGTTTGACCCAACTGTCCCAATCCATAGTGCTTGCCTCATGGGTGCTCCGCACCACATCACCTGCTCTAGGAGGCACCTGGGACTCTGCAGCACAACAGAACCTTTGTCAGTTCTATGTACATCACATTGTGACAACATGCTTTTACTCTTATAGCAGTGAAATAATGAGTCATCAATTGAGACAGGCTGCAATACACCATTTTGGCCCGCTTGCTCTGGTGGTGCTGCTGATACACACAGTTTTATACTTTCAGCTTTAACCTTCTGACTTAACCCCTTATCAACTGGGTTACACAGAGTGAATGGACTGCTCCCACACATTCTTACAGCATGGGGAAGACTCCCTCTGTTCCACCAGGGCAGTATTAGTGCTGTCCTGGACAATCTCTGGCTCCAACACATGGAGACCCCTGGAGACTTCCATCGACAACCCTGTGGCTCTGCCTCTGGTTGCTAAGGGAGATATCTCCCCTTCATCATTTGTTAATGAACATATCACCAACATAATCACAAATTTCAACATCATCCTCATTAGACATAGCAGATCTTGTGGGTGGACTCTGCCTTTTACACACCACTTGGGCAGCTCCATAGCTGACCTTGGAAACCCTCTGCTCCATCACTGTGGGCTCTAGCCATAGTGGCCTTTCCCTTGCTTTAGCAAGGACTACATCCGTTTTCTGCTTTGACTGCCCCATCCTTGCAGTCATGCACAAAGCAGCTGGTTACAGTTCACAACAGAATTTTTTTGTTATCCTTCTTTCACAGGAACACCACCTGCACGTAAAGCTTATTGCCTGGCTGCACTTCCGCAGACAAACAGTTTCTGATGTTCAAACTCACTGAGCAAAGACCCAGATTCCACCATCTTTTGCCCATATTATCCACCACTTGTGACACGGGGGATGTTTAGCTCAGTGGTAGATGTGTTTTCAAGTGAGTTTGCGCTGGTCAGGGACTATATTTCAGGGCTTGGTAGCCCACTTTAAAAAAAAAAAAAAAAAGGAGAGGTAAACACAAAATTCCAACATAAGTTTTCCCACACAGGGGTTCTTCTCCAGTAGCGTATACACAATCCAAATGAAATTGCTAGCCCACCTGGCTACTCTTCAGCAGCACTGCTGCTATAGATAGTGGTCCTTCCGACCACCAGCTCTTCCAGGCACACAGCTTAGAGCTTCTCAGACACACACAGCTCCACTGGCCTTGTCCTCAGGCCATTAACTATCTCTTGCAGACAATCATACTCTGGCTGCCACATGCAGCCTCTCTGACTCCTGTAGGAGACTTCCTGTCTCTCTTGGGTGGAGCCCTGAGGTATTCCTAAATCTCCTCTCTCTTATAAGGGCTGTTGGCATTTGGACACACTCCCTGGTGTATCTCCACAACACCGGACACTGGGTTGGAGATTCCATCCTGCCCAGGGCACGATGGAGTCTCCACACTATGGAGCCCCATCCAGTACTACCAAAACCTGGGGAAAGCTGCAAAAGCAGTACTCTCCATTCAAAAGATATGCTCCTTAGTCCTGCGCACACACACATAGCATCAAGTCAATTAAACTTCTGAGATATTGATCTGGTCAATTTCTGTGAAAAGCAGAGGAGATTCTTAATCAGTTTCAGCTGCTTTGGTGTTAATGAAATTAACAACAGGTGCACTAGATGGGCAACAATGAGACAACCCCCAAAACAGGAATGATTTTACAGGTGGAGGCCACTGACATTTGTTTCCCTACTCATCTCATCTTTTCTGACTGCTTTTCACTAGTCAGTATCATTACTGGTAGCATAAGGCGATACCTGCACCCTATGAAATATAGATGTAAAGATAAGACCAGCCATAACTTAGTGGAAGTTTATCATCCAACAAAGCCAGGCTCTGCGGCATTCTCCTTGTTCTCAACTTCAGAAGCTCTGGGAATTTTTGCCGATCTAAAGAGAGAAATTAAGAGATTTACACTGGAGAATAATGTGCACATCGACAATCAGAGCCAGCTATATCATTAAAGGGTTCATTTTGGAGGATACAGTGACCATATATGAAAGGAGGATTATCCACAGAGGAGATACCTGGACCTTACAGAGGTTGCACAGGCAGTCCAATTCCTCCAGGATGGCATATCAATACGTGCCATTGCCAGAAGGTTTGCGGTGTCTCCCAGCACAGTTTCAAGAGCATGGAGGAGATTCCTGGAGACAGGCAGTTACTTTAGGAGAGCTGGACAGGGTCATAGAAGGTCCTTAACCCATCAGCAGGATCGGTATCTGCTCCTTTGTGCAAGGAGGAACAGGATGAGCACTGCCAGAGCCCTACAAAATGACCACCAACAGGTCACTGGTGTGAATGTCTCTGTACAAACAATCAGAAACAGACTTCATGAGGGTGACCTGAGGGCCTGACGTCCTCTAGTGGGCCGTGTGCTCACTGCCCAGCTGGCATTTGCCATTGAACACCAGAATTGACAGGTCCGCCACTGGCTCCCTGTGCTTTTCACAGATGAGAGCATGTTCACCCTGAGCACACATGACAGATGTGAAAGGGTCTGGAGAAGTCGTGGCGAACATTATGATGCCTGTAACATCTTTTAGCATGACCGTTTTGGTAGTGGGTCAATGATGGTATTGGGAGGCATATCCATGGAGGGACGCACAGACCTCTACAGGCTAGACAATAGCACCCTAACTGCCACTGGGTATTGGGTATCGGGATGAAATCCTATGACCCATTGTCAGACCCTACGCTGGTGCAGTAGGTCCTGGGTTCCTCCTGGTGCATGACAATGCCTGGCCTCATGTGCCGAGAGTATGCAGGCAGTTCCTGGAGGATGAAGGAATTAATACCATTGAATGGCCCCCAAGCTCTTTGCCTGACCTAATTCCAATAGAACACCTCTGGGATATCATGTTTCTTTCCATCTGACGCCACCAGGACGGCAGACTCAGACTGCCAGGAGCTCATTGATGCCCTGGTCCAAATCTGGGAGGAAATACCCCAGACACCATCTGTCATCTCATTAGGAGCATGCCCCGACATTGTCAGGCATGCATACAAGCATGTGGGGGCCATACAAACTACTGAGTACCATTCTGAGTTGCTGCAATGAAATTTCAGCAAAATGGACTAGCCTGCTGCATCATTTTTTCACTTTGATTTTCAGGGTGTCTTTGAATTCAGTCCTCCTGTAGGTTAATCATTTTCATTTCCATCAAACCATGGGGCATCCTTACATTCCTAACACATTACCCAGTCTATATCAGTACTGATATCCATCATGATATTGTTCCCCTTTGAGATCTGATGTGTTTTCAAAGTGTTCCTTTAATATTTTTGAGAAGTGTGTGTATATATAAGTTTTGGGGTGCATACCCCTAATGCAATAGGCTGTGCACACCTATGACTACAGGCTTCCTGGTGAAGAGTAAAAAGTCTCTGCTGCAGCCACCCTCCACCAGCCAGTACAGGACCCGAAGTCAGTGCAAGAGGCTTGGGATGGGGGTTGGCATGAGGCAGGGAAAAGGGAGAACAGGAGGGGGGGGCAAGTTGCTGCACCATGGATCTATGGGTTGTACTTGGCCCCCGGGACAAAAGTTGCCAGTCAGCCCTTGCTTGCCACTGCAGCTCTGCTAGGTTCCCTCTTCCCCTCTCCCAATGACTGCTGTGGGGATCGGTCAGGATGGAGGGTTAGTGATCCGTACCAATCACTGACTGTTCATTCATAACGGAGGCATAGTAAACTGTGTTTACTATACTTCAATTTATGAATGGAAAGCTCTGTACAGAGCTATTGCTGTCCATTCATTCAGTGCATCTTAGGCTGCAGAAAAGGACACCGCATTCAATCTCCTTTATGTGTTTTAATGGTGAAACATCAGAGGTACATTTAGACCCCTGAACTCTCACCTAAGCCCTCCCAACAAGGCTCCTAAAATTGTTTAAAAAAATATTGTAAAAATATAAATAAATAAAACTACTGACACCAGTGGTGGAATTGCCAGGGTCACAAGGTCCCACTTGCGACTGGGTCCAGGCATTCCACCACTGGGCTCAGAAGGAAGGTTCTATTTAAGTCACTGGGGATATTTGTACTGTCCTGGTATTTTCAGGCCTCAAGAAATAAGGCTGTCAGAACATCAGGACTGATCAATTTCATATATCATAGTTTGTGGACCCTCTGGGATTGATCAACTAAATCTGGAGAGTGCAAAATCTCATGCATGTGTTCATAGAAACCATTCAGCTTCTAACTTCAGTTTGTTCAATTAAGCTTTGGCAATAAAACCTGGAAGATGATGGGTTTCTGTGCAGAGATGTACCATATTTTGCACTCTTCATTTATGGTAGCCACTCAAAGACCAGGCCTTTTTCTGACACTTTTTTGTTTACAAGTAAAAATTTTTTTTTTTTTCCTAGAAAATTACCTAATACTCCCAAACATTATATATATTTATTATAATATGTGTAATGGACCCCAGACACCCTCGACTGGATATCTCCATCAAGAAGCTGCTTCTCAGGCTCTGGAACACAAGACCAGTGAATCTGGCTTTTTTTGCCCCAAGATCCAGACAACACCAGATTTGAAGTAAGCCAGAAGGTAAACTAGTTTATTTGAACACAGATACAATATATATACACTCAGGGGACAGTCCCCCCTCCCCTGCATAATGACACAGGGCGGGGCAATCTACATTTAGTAACAAGAGACACACAGGTATTCAAACTTCACACAAGCAGACAGTCCCATCAGGAGGGAGGACTGCTGGAGACATCCCCCACCAAGCCAATACAAATAAACACATAAATCCCATAATAGTTTTCTCCCAAGCAAGACAAACAATAGAACAATGGGATGCAGTCACACAACACCAAACAATCCACAACCCCCACCCCACCTATCTCTTAGACATGTCTACACAATATTAGAACAGATCACACTGTACCCCTAACAGGCACAGGGTGACTTACACATAAGAGATATGGCGAGCTGAGACAGGGGTCTCCCCACCTCTCCAAAGTGAGCTGGGTTCCATGGGCCCCCCATCCAAAGTGACTCCCGCCACAATATGTATTTATAGCACAGCCCTGCACTATTGATTTGATAAAAATATTTTTTAGCAGAGGCCCTTAAGAATAAAATGGTGCGTTTTGCCAATTTTTATGTCAAATGGTATTTGCATAGCGGTTTTTCAAACACATTGTTTTGGAAAAAATACACTTTAATGCCATCAGTACATCAGGATTGATCAATTTTCAAATATATATATATAAATTTACACACACACCATAGTTTGTGGACACTATAACTTTTGCACAGACTAAATATTATACTAATAAAAAAACTCCCACGCTACCACAGGTGATATGTAAACCAAACAGAGCATTGACATTAACCACTTGACGACCGGGCTATAGCAGAATGACAGCTACAGTGTGGTTGTCTAGTTCTGGGAGGGCATAATATGATGCCCTCCAGAACTGCACCTCCTACGTGCCCCATGAGGCGCACATCCAGCGAGCTCTGTGATTGCTGTGTCCGTCAGACAGAGCTGATCAGAAGACATGGTAAAGGGCCAATCACCGTGTTATTTTGCCATGTGATCAGCTGTGTCCAATGACACAGCTGATCACAATGTAAACACAGTTGCCAGTTATTGGCTGCACATTCCTCACGCTGTAAAGCATGAGGAAAGAGAAGAGATGGTAATCGACAAATGTATTTAAAAATCAGAGGCAGTCCAGTGCAGCCTCCAGCCCCAACAGTGTCCATCAGTGCTGACAGCGTCCACCAGTGCCGCCAGTCAGTGATCATCAGTGCCGCCAGTCAGTGATCATCAGTGCCACCAGTCAGTGATCATCAGTGCCGCCAGTCAGTGATCGTCAGTGACCATCAGTGCAGCCCAATCAGTGCCTATCACTGTCGCCTCATCAGTACCCATCTGTGAAGTCTATCAGTGTCCATCAGTGAAGGAGAAAAGTTATCTTTTTGCAAAATTTTATAACATAACCAGAAATTTTTTTTAAAAATATTTTTGGTCTTTTTTTCATTTGTTAGCAAGAACCCATGTGAGTATATTAAAATTATATAAATGCAGCATCTGCTTGATGAAATTCAGTACATGCCCTACATAAAAGGGGATTCACTCATATGCCCCACATAAAGAGGGATTCACTCATATGCCCCACATAAAGAGGGATTCACTCATATACCCTACATAAAGAGGGACTCACGCATATGCCCTATGTAAAGAGGGATTCACTCATACGCCTTACGTAAAGAGGGATTCACTCATATGTCCTATGTAAAGAGAAATTCAATCATATGCCCTACATAAAAAGGGATTCCCTTATATACCTTATATAAGGAGGGATTCACTCATATGCCCTTCATAAAGAGGGATTCACTCACATGCTTTTTGTAAAGAGGGATTCAATCATAAGCCTTACATAAAGAGAGATTCACTCATTTGCCCTACATGCAGAGGGATTCACTCATATCCTCAACATAAAAAGGGATTCGCCCATATACCCTACATAAAGAGGGATTCACTCATATACCCTACATAAAGAGGGATTCACTCATATACTCTACATAAAGAGGGATTCACTCATATACACTACATAAAGAGGAATTCACTCATATACCCTTCATAAAGATGGATTCACTCATATACCCTTCATAAAGATGGATTCACTCATACAGTATGCAACCACATTCCACAGGTTGACTTGCAATGTTTTGTCTGTTGCTGGTATAAGTTCATTAGGTTTTGCCAGTAGGGAGAACTGTGTAAAGTATGATTTTCACTCCCCTTTTTTTTATATTACAACATACTCTGAATTTACAGTAAAAAAAAAAAGGAAACCATCTTCATAGAATGATACACCACTGTGTTGCTGTCCAGTATCCAGGCCTGGACTGGGACAAAAAATAGGCCCAGGCATTTTAGACTAAGCAGCCAATTTCTGGGGGAGAGGGGCTGTGAGCAAGGGCATTCACCGGGGCAGTTGATGATGAAATATTCACGGAGTCGGTCCTCCTCACTGTAATATAAAGGGACACTGTGATATAAAGGGGACTGCACGTAGTCCCCTTTATATCACAGTGCCCCTTTACATTACAGTGCCCCTAGAGATCTAATCAGAGAGCCCCCTATATATTCAAAGAGATGGCCCAATCCATCAAAGAGACATCCCCATATAGAGAGCAGGATGTCCCTTCTTGGACTTGGCTGTCTCTTTGCTGGATAGGGATGTTTCTTTGCTGGATGGGGATGTCCCTTCTTGGACTGGGCTGTCTCTTTGCTGGATTGGGATGTCTCATGCTGGACCCAACTGGGCAAAGAGGCAGCCCCTCCAGCAAAGAGACAGCTCCTCCATGAAAGAGGCAGCCCATCCAGCAGAGAGCCCCATCCGCTACAGACCTGTCACAGTATGCCGGCGGCCGCAGGTGAAGAAGAGAGGCCACTGTTCTCCCTTCAGTGCAGCGGCCAGCCGTGAAGCTGTCAGTGTGTCAGCGCCGCTTCCAGCTTGTCTTCAGGAGCTATCACTGCCGCTCCTCCTCTCGGTCCTGCTTTGGGCATAGCCGCACAGTGGGAGGTGAGCGGCAGCCGCGGTCTGTATCAGCGCCGTCCAGACCGCGGTTGCCGCTTACCTCCCGCTGTGCGAATGTGCAAATGCTCGGTGTGCCCTATGGCCAGTACGGGCCTGCCAGTATCTGAATGGGATGCATGCCACCCAGGAAGAAGAGTAGGAATAAAATCATGTCATCCTTCCATCACACAAGCCGCTTCATATGCTCTGCTGTAGGTAATACTCTAAAATTGTTTTTGTGCATCATTCACCCATTCTATTACTATTTGCTGTAGGTACCACTTTTATTTTTCCTTATGCTTCAAAGCATAAGGGTGAAACACAGAATGAAACCATGCATGAGATAGGGATATTAAAGAACAGTCCAAGCAGGTCTGCCCTACACCTTTATTCAGCAATGCAGAAAATAAACGCACAGTTTCATGCAGGAGGACTTTGTACAGCAGGTCCATAGGAAACAAAAGACAAAATATCTGCCTGTCTGAACCATTAACTAAACCAAGATCAGATGCTGAATAACTAGGTACTTACTAATAGATTCCCCAAACTAACAGGAAGCTCTTGAACCTTTTTGCGTTCTGTCAGCAGGCAGACTTTCATACAGCAGCAGAGAGACCAAAAAGAGAGACCTCTGAGCATCTGTTAGCTCACATATTAACAACTTAGACTAATTAATGTGGTCTGGTTAACAGGGAAGACGTACTCAGAAATGGAGGCATAATTCCATGTAAAGCTGTATAAAGACTTCAAGCTCCAGGACCCAGACCAGGACTCATTAAGACTTTCTCTATATCAGACATAAATCCTGGAGCCCTCTCATGTATAGGTGGGAAATCTATGTGACACATATGCTCCATTTGAACACCTACAGTACTTGCCAAATGCGGGAATTTTGATGTGTCAACAATCATAATCCATGACATAAAATTTACATATCTTTTGTTTATAATGTAGAGCTACCACTGTAGAGGCCACTAGATGATGCTTGTTTCCTGTTGTTGCCTTGACCTTGCAAACTTCTGAACCCTTTTGACACTCTATGTTAGGACATGCTTAAACACAGAACTAATGCTCCTCGAATTAGTGATGAATATTGGCACAGAGTCTAATAATAGCGAGAGAAACTATCCTTTAGCAGCCACTGTTATATTGTATGCTGGTAAGCATGGGCTCCAATAAACAGTTGAATAACTCATACAATCTCAAAGGAAACATAAAATTAGTGAACGCTAAGTACAATACCAAGGGGTTAAGTAATCATAGGCTGGTTCGAATCCCAACCACGGCACCACCTGCCTGGAGTTTGCATGTTCTCCCTGTGACTAGGTTTCCTCCAGGTACTCCGGTTTCCTTCCACATTCCAAAGACATGCTAGTATATTAATTGGATCCTGTCTAAATTGGCCCTAGTATGTGTATGAATGAATGTGAGTTAGGGACCTTAGATTGTACACTCCTTGAAAGTTAGGAACTTATGTGAATGTACAGTTGCAAGAAAAAGTATGTGAACCCCTTGGGATTACATGGAGTTTTGTATGAATTGGGCATAAAATGTGCTCTGAATGTCATCTAAGTCACAACAATAGAAGAACACAGTCTGCTGAACGTAATACTACACAAACATTAGATGTTGCTATGGTTTCATTGCACATAACATGTAAACATTCACAGTGCAGGGAGGAAAAAGTATGTGAGGCCCTAGCTTAATGACTTCTCCCAGAGCTAATTGGAGCCAGGAGTGAGCCAACCTTGACTCCAATCAGTGTGATGATATTGGATGTGTTGCTGACAGCTGTCCTGCCCTTAAAAAACACACACCTGTTTTGGGTTTACTGGTTTCAAGAAGCACTGTCTGATGTGAACCATGCCTCGCAGAAAAGAGCTCTCAGAAGACCTATGATCAAGAATTGTTGACTTGCATGAAGCTGGAAAGGGTTACAAAAGTATCTCCAAAAGCCTTGATGTTCATGTGTCCATGGTAAGACAGACTGTCTACAAATGGAGAAAGTTTAGCACTGTGCTACTCTCCCTAGGCGTGGTCGTCCTGTAAAAATGACTGCAAGAGCACAGCGCAGAATGCTGCATGAGGTAAAAAAGAATCCCAGAGTGTTAGCTAAAGACCTACAGAAATCTCTGGCACATACTAACATTTTTGTTGACACATCTACAATAAGGAAAACATTAAACAAGAATAGAGTACATGGGAGGACACCACGGAGGAAGCCATTGCTGTCCAAAAAGAATATTGCAGCAGTTTGCAAAAGAGCACCTGGATGTTCCACAGCACTACTGGCAAAATATACTGTGGACAGATGAAACCAAGATTGAGTTGTTTGGGAAGAACACACAACACTATGTGTGGAGAAAAAAAGGCACAGCACACACACATCAAAACCTCATCCCCACTGTAAAACATGGCGG
Organism: Staurois parvus; assembly: GCF_062004578.1. NCBI lineage: Eukaryota > Metazoa > Chordata > Amphibia > Anura > Ranidae > Staurois > Staurois parvus. Next base: position 461,763 of record NW_028318059.1, read on the forward strand.
AGGGAGCATCATGGTTTGGGGCTCCTTTGCTGCCTCAGGGCCTGGACGGATTGTTGTCATTGATGGGAAAATGAATTCCAGAGTTTATCAAGACATTTTGCAGGAAAACATATGACCATCTGTCCGCCAACTGAAGCTCCGCAGAGGATGGGTGATGCAACAGGACAATGACCCAAAGCATACAAGTAATTCAACAAAACAATGGCTGCAACAGCACAGAATACGCCTTCTGGAGTGGCCCAGTCAGAGTCCTGACCTCAACCCGATTAAAATGCTGTGGCATGACCTCAAGAGAGCGATTCACACTAGACATCCCAAGAATATTGCTACACTGAAACAGTTTTGTGAAGGAAACGTTTGGTTGAGGTTATTGCTGCCAAAGGAGGGTCAACCAGTTATTAAGTCCAAAGCTTCACATACTTTTTCCTCCCTGCACTGTGAATGTTTACATGTTATGTGCAATGAAACCATGGCAACATCTAATGTTTGTGTAGTAGTATGTTCAGCAGAGTGTGTTCTTCTATTGTTGTGACTTAGATGACGTTCAGAGCACATTTTATGCCCAATTCATGCAAAACTCCACGTAATCCCAAGGGGTTCACATACTATTTCTTGCAACTGTATAATATATATGTAAAGCGCTGCATACATCGACGGTGCTATATAAGTACCTAAAATAAATAAATAGCAATGTCAATGTATTTCTATCTAAACATATTAGATGCAATAATGACTTTCACACCAAGTGTACAGCTGCTTGTCTGACAGGAGTTGATGTCATGACCGGCTTCTGTTGAACAAGCATGCTGGAAAATCAGTAGCTGATCAGCATCTGATCAGCACTCACAGCCAATGGCTGCAAGCGCTGATCAATGTGTTCGGGGGGGGCCCTATCAGACCACATTAGCACAGAGGAGATCACTTTAATAACATTGCATTGTTAGTACAGAAATCTCCTCTGTTTTTTTCATTCAGCCTGCTGGATTGAATGAAAGAAAAATTAACGTGTATACCAGGCATAAAAAAAATAATAAAATCAGTCCAAAAAACATATGAAATCAGTCCTCCAATAACTGTGATAAAGCTAAAACACTGCTGTGCAAAAAGTGATTCAAAATTCTTCACTCTTCATGTACCTCCACCGCATAGGTGAAAAACCTGCTCACCTCCTTGTTAGACCCCATACATAGGTCAACTCGCTTGTTCCACTTTCCCAAATACATACATTAGCTCTGTCATTTCTCCTCCTCTTGATCCAGATCACACTAATCTCTTTCTTCCACAGTGCTTAGACATCAAAGAATATGGGAAACATAAAACAAGAAAGCATAACCATAGTGCTCTCTATTTTCCACTTTATTAGAGCCCCAAAAAAAAACACATAAACTTCCAAGATTGCTGCGTGGTGACATCAGGGGCTCGGCTCCTCCTATATGCCTTATGCCCTGTAATTGGGCTTCCTCAATAGGCCTACTGAGGAAGCCCAATTACAGGGTGTAACAAGTATAGGAGGGAGGAGCTGAGTCTCTTGGAGCTCAAGATGTCAGGAGAACCCCTATTGAGAGGTCATGGAGTGGGCCCATACACCAGGGAGATGTAACTATAGGCTGAGTGAGCCAGTGGAAGCTAAGTGAGAAGATCTGAGGGACTAGATGAAAAGAGCAGCAGTGCTGCTGAAGAGAGAGGCAGGTGGCTTGGTATTGTTGTGAACCTTTGCTATGTGACACTGAAACCCCTGAGTTGGTAAGTTTTGGTTTTTTTTATGTGATCTTTTAGTTTTTGTTTAAATAAAAGTGGTCTGGCAAGTCCTCAACCATTATTTGGACTGGCATGAGCCCACTACAAATGCTTCTACCACTGAGCTAACCACCCCCATATCAATAGTTTAAGGCATATTGTGTACAATCTACAGCTTCAGCTAGAAATTTAAACTGTTGGGTCTCAGGTCTCCCTAATATAATCACCTCTGGGCAATGGAACATAAAAGACTGAAAACATTTTCAAGGCTCCTTGCAAAATTGACAGATCATTTTCAACCTGACCAAATCAGTCTGTCACAACAGAGCCTTACAGCTGTTGCAGTTTTTCATTACTGCTTTCACTACACACATATTCCAGTATTTTAGTGGCAGCTGTCATAATGCACAAACATTCCCTTTTGTGCTTCCCTAATCTAATTAACTCATTTTCTGCCATGGAATCCATGATTCAGTGCATTAGCTGTAAATTGGAGAGTAACAGTATGCTAACATAATTGCTCTAATTAGTTCTAAAAATAAATAAATGACACATTTTTAAGGATAAGTGTACTGTTGCTAAATGCCTCAGAATTTCTCCCCCTCCCCACAACACTCCTGCCCTTTGCAGCAATAAACCTAAAAGGACCCCATTCCTAATATAAATGCCAAAATTTCACTGCATGGTCTGACAGTCTTCTGACGTGCTGGGATAAAGATAGAACAGTTATTCTCTATAGCAGTTCCCTACCCAAACACTAGAGGCTGTACCTAATAAAAAGTACGCCTAATTTTTACTGCATTTATCTTAACTGGCAGAAGTGTGCTTTTAAATTGTACATTTAATTTCACTTGCGTGGAGATGCCAAAGTAGTTGAAGTCGTATTAAAATTAATGAGTTAAAAAATAAAAAGTAAGAGCTCTCTCTGCAACATTAAATTGGAGCTAAACTTGCCATTCCTTCACAGGTCCCTGTCCCTTGGGTGCTGCTCTTCGGCCATCTTCAATGGCTAATGTGGGATGACATTATTGCTGCGCATGCAGAGGAGTCAGTCATCCCAGAGCACAGGGACCCTGCTGACGATGTAAGCTTAGGTGCACATGCACAGCTCAGCTTACATTCCGGAGAGTGCTGCACAAAGGCAGGTAAGTGTATTTTATTGCAGAAGAGATGTTGCAAGCAGATGTTGGTTCCACTTTCAGCTAAAGGGAGGATTCCAGGAGACACAACAGGTTCCATCGTGCTAACTTATTTCTCAGTTCTACTAGACAAGTGAATATCTTCATGAGGATATATAATATCATATCAGGAGGAAAATTCTTGTGAAATTTCAGTGCCCCTTTTTGTGGGATTGTCTTGCTTTCCCTACAAAATAACTGGTATAATGGTAAAAAAATAGACCTGGTATATCTATATTAAAGTATTCAAATACATGTTATTTTGTCAATCAGCGTACATTTGAAATACACTATATTGTATTGGGATATCCCTCCAAATCATTGTATGCAGGTGTTCCAATTGCCTCCAAGGCCACAGGTATTAAAATCAAGCACCTCGGCATGCAAACTGCTTCTACAAACATTTGTGAAAGAATGGGTCACTCTCAGGAGCTCAGTGAATTCAAGTGTGGTACCGTAATAGGTTGCCACCTGTGCAATAAGTCCATCCATGAAATTTCATTGCTACTAAATATTCCACGGTCAACGGTTAGTGGTATTATAACAAAATGTAAGCAACTGGGAACAACAGCAACTCAGCCAGAAAGTGGTAAAATGACAGAACGCAGTCAACACATGCTGAAGCGCACAGTCCGCAGAAGGTGCCAACTGTCTGCAGAGTCAATAGCTAAAAGACCTCCAAAATTTGTGTGGCCTTCAGATTAGCACAACAGCACATAGAGAGCTTTATAGAATGGGTTTCCATGGCCGAGCAGCTGCATCCAAACCTTACATCACCGAGTGCAATGCAAAACGTTGGATGAAGTGGTGTAAAGCACACCACCACTGGACTCTAGAGCAGTAGAAACGTGTTCTCTAGAGTGACAAATCATGCTTCTCTGTCTGGCAATCCGATGGATGTGTTTGGGTTTTGTAGTTGCCAGGAGAATGGTTCTTACCTGACTGCATTGTGCTAAGTGTAAAGTGTGGTGGAAGGGGGATTATGGTATGGGATTGTGTTTCAGGGGTTGGGTTTGGCTCCTTAGTTTCAGTGAAGGCACTTAAGGAATTCTTAAGGCATCAGCATATCAAGACCTTTTGGACAATTTCATGCTCTCAACTTTGTGGGAACAGTGTGGCGATGGCCCCTTCCTGTTCCAACATTACTGCGCACCAGTGCACAAACCAAGTTTCATAAAGACATGAGCGAGTTTGGGGTGGAGGAACTTGACTAGGTTGAACAGAGTCCTGACCTCAACCTCATAGAACCCCTTTGGGATGAATTAGAGTGTAGACTGTGAGCCAGGCCTTCCCATCTGACACCAGTGTCTGACCTCACAAATGCGCTTCTGGAAGAATAGTCAAACACTCCCATAGACACACTCCTAAACTTTGTGGACAGCCTTCCCAGAAGAGTTGAAGCTGTTATAGTTGCAAAGGGTGAGGCAACTCAATATTGAACCCTATGGACTAAGACTGCTGTGCCATTAAAGTTCATGTGTGTGTAAAGTCAGGCATCCATTTTTGCTGGTGTTTAGCAGTGGTTTTTGCTGCTGGCCGCCGCATCCTTCACGACGAATGACACATCAGCTGTCAGTGGGGTTCCCCACAGACAGGTGAATGTGAACAAAAGAAATGCTGGCAATTCAAACTTGAGAAAAAAAAAACAGTGTGGGAGTCCCCCCTAATCCGTATCAGGCCCTTCAGGTTTGGTATGGATTTTAAGGGAAACCCTATGCCAAAATTTTGCCAAAAATTGGAGTGTGCCCCCCCCCCCAAATCCATACCAGACCGTGGTCCAAGCATGCAGCCTGGCAGAACATATGGCAGAACAAATGTGTGGAGTTAGCGCTAAAATAAAAAATGGCCTGGCAGGCCAGAACAGGTGGGGGATGAGCGAGCAGCCTCCCCATCTGAACCATACTAGGCCACATGTCCTCAACGTGGGGGATGCTTTGGAGTAGGGTGGCTCCCCCCAAAAGCACCTTGTCCCCTTGTTGATGAGGACAAGGGCCTCTTCCCCACAACCCTGGCTTGGTGATTATTGGGGTCTGGGGACAGGGGGATTATCTGAATCTGGAAGCCCCCTTTAACACGGGGGCCCCCAGATCTTGCCCCCCCCCCCATGTGAATGAGTATGGGGTACACAGTACCCCATACTCATTCACCAAAAAAGAAGTAAAAGTGAGTAAAAACACAACAGTTTTTTTTCAAGTCCGTTATTTAAAAAATTATTTAAAAAATGTCCCCCATTGCAGATCCAACGTCAATCATGATAATCAGCAGCCGCTGTCCCAAATGAAAAAAAAAAGGATCGCATCTGACACCTCCTGCTGCCAAATAAACTAAGGGGTAGGGCCACACGATGACATCACTGAGTGGCCCCACTCCCTTGTGACATCATCGACTAAGGCGTGCTGGTTCAATAACATTAAAGGGGGCAAGATCGCCCTGTGACTTCACCTATGGCCCCACCCATTTAACTGATTTAACTGCGAGAGGCGGCAAAGCTGTCAGATGGCAGGAGCCAGTGTAGGGTGCAGTGCCCTTTTCTTCTGTGTAGGCTGGCAGTGGCAGCATTCATAGTGACTGGCTCTGGAATTACTTCAGCTAATTTTTTTTTTAATAAAGGACTTGTCAAAAACTGTCTCTGTGATTTATTTTTGACACTTTTTTTGTCGAATGAGCAGGGATACAATGTACCCCATACTCATTCCCATGGGGAAGGCCAGGATCTGGGAGACCCCTTGTTAAAGAGGGTCCCCCTGACCCAAAGCACCCTCCCCAGGTTGAGGGTCTGATATGGTTCAGGAGGGGAGGGGCACTCGCTTGTGTCCCCCTTTTTCCAGCCAGGCATGCTCAGATAAGGGTCTGTATGGATTTTGGAGGGACCCCCACAACATTTTCTTTTACCTTTTGGTATGGGGTTTCCCTCAAAGTCCATACCAGACCTGTTTTTTTTCTCAAGGTTGAACTGTTCTTTTGTTTACATTCAGCTGTTAGTGGGAAACCCCACTGACAACGGATGAGACATCCGTTGTTAAGTAAGCAGTGGCTGGCTTGTCAGCCTGCTCCGTAACAACCAGCTCTTCACTGGTTGTTCCAGACGCCAGAGGCCTCCCACTTAGAAAAAAAAACGCTGGGCAATTGCGCTTAGCAGTAGTTAGTAGAGTTTGAGCTTTCAGCGTTAATTTTATTGCCAGCACATTGCACCCAAAAACGCAAAAAAAGAAGAGTTTTTTTTTCTGCTCCTAAACGCTGGAGCTTCAAAAACACTTCTAGACTACAATAATGTGCATGGACACATAGGATAACACTATTTGCGTCTAGAGGCAGAAAAAACGGTTATAAGTAGCTGCTAGGCGCTTATTTTTAAGCTAGTGTGCATGGAGCCTTAAAGTGGTTGTAAAGGCTCAAAATGTATTACCTTCATGCATTCTATGTGCAACATCCCCCCAGCCCCCCATATTACTCACTTAAGCCCCCTCTCGATCCAGCAATGTGCACTGGAATCTCAGCTACGCCAGCACTCACTGTCCTCATTGGCTGAGTCAATCACAGAGAGCCAATGAGAAGAGAGAGGGAGCAGGGCCGAGCTGCAGCTCCATGTGTGAATGGACATAGCGGCTGATGGGGAGTGTGCATGCTTAGGTGTCCCCATAGCAAGCTGCTTGCTGTGGAGGCATACGACTGGAGGGAAGGGCCAGGAGCGCTGAAGGGGGACCTAAAAAGAGGAGGATCTGGGCTGCTCTGTGCAAAACCACTGCACATAGCAGGTAAATATTGACATGTTTGTTATTTTTGTAACAAAAAATTATACCTTTTAGAATCATTTTAAAGGTCCTACCACTGGCAGAATTTTTTATTTGATCCTCTACTGGCCAGTGATCTAGATAGGGCCTAATAATAGTAGATAGGCTATACTGTTTATTATATCCCTTGGTGCTCTCTTTTAAAGTTATTTCTACTGTTTATTTTATTGCCATTAGCCAGGTCATTCCACTCTTTTCCACCCAGTTCATTTGGCAAAGCCTTTCACAGGTGATAAGGCTGAACAAGAGTCACAGACCTGGTCTTATTGCTGTTTGTTCCTATGTTTGAGATCAAACAAAACTTTCCTTACATGGCTTATTCCTGCTTCAAGAAAGTCTACTTTATCACTACTAGTGTATGGTGAATTGTCAGGTTCATTTAAGGCCAGGTCTTCTCAGGAAGCTGCAGGAGGACCCACACATCCTCCAGATCCTTGAAGAATCAGGGCTATACTAATGCATTTTCTCATAGAATAGTAGCTTTGATGTAAAGCTTATAAAATCAGAAAGTAAAGAATCATTTTCAAAAAAGCAAAGAAGAAATTGAATTGCCTCTAGCGAGTCAATGTGACTGTATTCTCTGACTTTACCACTTAGCAGTTCTTCAGAACTGTATTATCAAAATAAAACTTCAGCAAACTACAAGAAATTGTACAATACAGACACAGGTCTTAGAATTGAAAGGGACTGTTAGGGACTTACCTACCTATTATACATGAAAAAGTTATCCATCTAGGATGCAGTCAACTGGAAGTACTGTCTTCATTTGCTCATTATTCTTCTGCTTTCTTTGTTGGCTTTCTTTCTTGGTTTCCTTCAGTCCTCCTGTCCACCTGTTGCTACTACTCTGGCTACTTCATCCCTTGATATCTTCTCTGGAGCTTTCCTAACTTTATAATTCTACACTGTGTCCTGCATCATGCAGCAATACTTAATGTATGACTTTCTATGGATGGACACGTCCAAGAATTCCCACACATCAGTGGGTGCCAGAGCACGTTCTATTTTTTCATGGTTCCTTAAAAAGGGTATCACATTTCATATACCATGCCTGGTTGCATTGTTTAGATAGGTGTCTTTCACACGGATGTTCCGATCGGGTCCGCCTGCTCATTTTTCAAGCGGAACCTCCGTTCTCCTCTATGGAGCAGTGGGTGTAAATGGACATCTGTCTGTTTACACCCACCGACATCTGATCTGCTAAAAAGGGATGGATGGGGATCTACTTCCCCTTCCGTCTGTCAGATGAAAATGGAAAGGTGGTCCATTTTCATCCAGCCGCCCATTAAGGAGAGCGAGCAGCTCTGTGTCTCTTGCTGGCCTTCCAAGGTGCTCCTGCTCCTTTAGGTCTAAATGGGCTGCCTCTAGGCACCCCAGCTCTTAATTCATTGCTATATATGCTCCAGTATGGATACATTGCAGCCTTGTCTAGGCAGTGCAGCTTCCACATTAATTTCCAAATCTGTGCAACTCTGTTTTTAACAGGAATTATTAGGCAGTGCCATTTTGTTTTATTTGTAGGCTATCTGGTAAATGTTCTGGGAAACCATTTTCCTTTGTGTGCCAAGCAGAATCCTGGGACAATCCAAAGTCAGAGTAAGTAGCAAGCAAGTGTAGTCTGAAAACAGTTCCGGGGTCAGGTCTGGTACCAAGCAAGCATAGTCCAATAATCCAAGGTAAAGTCCAGGCAGCAATCCAAAGAGTAATCTGGGTATGAGGCAAAGGATAACATCAAGAGAATCTAAGATACAGGGAGAGCTAGGTCAAACAAGAACCATCACAAGCACAGAGGCACAGGCTGATGAGGTTTAACCACTTGACCTTTCAAAGGTTTTAGCCCCTTCATGGCCAGGGCAATTTTTTTGCTATTCAGCATTGCACTACTTTAACTGGCAATTGTGTGGTCATGCAACACGGTACCCAAATAAAATTGAAATAATATTTTTACAGAAATAAAGCTTTCTTTTGGTGGTATTAAATCACCATTGGGTTTTTTATTTTTTAATTTATAAACGAAAACAGACCAAACATTTTAGAAAAAAACATTTTCTACTCCTGTTATAAAACATATTCAATTTAAAAAATTTAATTTCTCCATAACTTTAGGCCAAATGTGTTCTGCTACCTGTCTTTGGTGAAAAAATCCCAATATGTGCTTTATTAATTGATTTTTGCGAAAGTTATAGGGTCTACAAACTAAAGTATGTACAGTTGTGTTCAAAATAATAGCAGTCAGACATCACTAACCTGATCAATCACTGTTTTTGGTAGAAATTATATTTCTACATGGCAAATAATTTACTAGCAGGTGTAGTAGAGTAATAGAAATCCAACAGACCCAACAGTCATGACATGCATGCTGCTGATTCTGTGTAATTGAATCACTAATTGAAAGGGGCATGTTCAAAATAATAGCAGTGTGGAGTTCTATTAGTGAGGTCATTCATTCTTTGAAAAACAGGTGGCAATTATTGCCCTTATTTAAGGAAGGACGGCAGTAAATGTACATGCTGGTTACAGTGCATTTCTCTCTGAAATTCTGAGGAAAATGGGTCGTTTCAGACATTATTCAGAAGAACAGAGTACCTTGATTAAAAACTTACTTGGAGAGAGGAAAACATATAAAGAAGTGCAGAAAATGATAGGCTGCTCAGCTAAAATGATTGCAAATGCTTTACAATGGCAACCAAAATCTGAAAGACGTGGAAGAAAGCGAAAAACTACCATTCGAATGGATAGAAGAATAGCCAAAATGGCAAGGACTCAGCCAACAATCCGCTCCACGAAGATCAAAGAAGGTCTAAAGTTACCTGTGAGTACTGTTACAATTAGAAGACGCCTATGTGAAGCCAAGCTTTCTGCAAGAAGCCCCCGCAAAGTCCCACTGTTGAAAAAAAAAGGCACGTGCTGAAGAGGTTACAATTTGCCAAAGAGCACATTGACTGGCCTAAAGAAAAATGGCGCAACATTTTGTGGACTGATGAAAGTAAGATTCTTCTTTTTGGGTCTAGTGGCCGGAGACAGTTTGTCAGACGACCCCCAAACACTGAATTCAAGTCACAGTACACTGTGAAGACAGTGAAGCATGGTTGCGCAAGCATCATGATATGGGGATGTTTCTCATACTACAGTGTTGGGCCTATTTATCGCATACCAGGGATCATGGCTCAGTTTGAATACATCAGAATACGTGAAGAGGTCATGCTGCCTTATGCTGAAGAGGAAATGCCCTTGAAATGGGTGTTCCAACAAGACAACGACCCCAAACACACCAGTAAACGTGCAACATCTTGGTTCCAGACCAACAAGATTGACGTTATGGATTGGCCAGCCCAATCCCCGGATCTTAATCCAATAGAAAACTTGTGAGGTGACATCAAAAATGCAGTTTCTGAGGCAAAACATAGAAATAGAGAAGAACTGTGGAATGTAGTCCAATCATCCTGGGCTGGAATACCTGTTCACAAGTGCCAGAAGTTGGTTGACTCCATGCAAAACAGATGTACAGCAGTTCTCAGAAACATTGCTTATACAACGAAATATTCATTAAGTGATTCAAAGGAAAGCAAAATCTTCAAACATTTTTCAGTGTATATAGTGAATGTTTGAGCTTGTAAAGAAGAATACAAAACACTGCTTATTTTTTGAACAGTCTAATATTAACTTTTCTTCAATTTTTTTAGAGGAACAACACACATTTGATATATTTTTCTTCATGTTTTGATTTGGAATAGAATGTGTAGTGGTACCAATGCATTTTATGTGTATGGAAAGAAAAGCTATTAGAAGGATTTTGAGCTTTATTCACTTTTTTCAACACACTGCTATTATTTTGAACACAACTGTATACTATAATTTATGCAACTATGACACTATCCTAGTTATGAAGGTGATCAGTCACTTATAGTGGGACTGTGACAGTGTGGCAGGGAGATGCAATAACTGACTAGCTCACACTTACATCAATAGTGACACTAATACAGTCATCAGTTTTAATACTGTACACAGTCACTATACTAATGCTACTGGCTGGGAGGGGGTTAACATCTAGGGGCAAACAAAAGGTTAATTGTGTGCCTAACAATGTGTAATATGTGTAATATGCACTGCTTTTACTTTACTATTTGGCTGTTTTTTTCTCCCTGATTTGCAGAGAGAAGAAACAGCCAGATTGGTGTTTACAGTACACAAAGTTATGTGCTTTGTAAACACAAAACTGTGTGTGATTGGATATGGCTGGTAAGCTGATTTCAGCCAAAATCATTGGCTGAAATTAAGCTGCCAAACTTGTGCTATGTCACAGGCCAACAGGGGGCGTGCATGCCCCAAACCCAGAAGAAGGCCAATTACATACATGTACTTGATCATGCCTGCACCTGCCGCCCCTCACAGTATATTTACTGTGAGCAGTTGACTGGTGGTTAATTAACCTCTTCACACTGGCCAAATGCAAATGTGCAGCCTCCTGGTGTCTGGTCCTAAAGGCCGAGCGGCCACACATTTGCGTTCTATTAAAAAAGAACATATGTGCTGAGAGCGCACGCCCTGCGTGCTTCCAGCACACATGTCCGGTACTCACGAAAAGGTCCCGATCTCCTCTTTTGATCAGGACCTTTTCCGATCATGTGACCGCTGTGATGGCGTGTCACAGCGGTCACATGACCCTAAACCCCACCCCGCCTCCTGGCTTCTGAAACCCTTAAAGGGCCGGGAGACGCAGGAGCGAAGGGGTTAATTTGTCTCGTACATTGAGGACCAATCCAGCTAGGGGATGTGTGGCCAGACATGAAATTCTCCAGCTGATTGCAGCAGCTAGTAGTCTGAGAAGACTAATTACCCTGCAGCTGATGGGAACAACTGGTACTTTGACAAAACTCATTAACCCACAGCTTATGGGCAAAACTGGAAGGCTACCTAACACTCTTGACCTCAAATCTGCTCTCTATTTTGTAGTTGATGCTTATGCCTGTTATTCTTACAGTGAACCCTAACTTACCTACCACCACATATGCTCCTTTGTCTTTAGATGGTATTAAAAACACCCACCTGATTTGACCCTTACTTTAAATACTTTGAGTTTAACCTGTTGCTGCCATTTGAACAAAGTACAATTATATTTGCTCTGGCTCTGTTGTTCTTACCCTGCTCCTGTACGAGAATGGTCACCATAGTCAGGTATAGTCTGGAAAAGTCTTGGTGGCACCTGGGTACTTCATAATACTAACTAAAGCATAACCAAATGTTCTTTGCTATTGGTAAATTGCAGCAACGGCCATAGGTTTAGATTGGCTATGAGCCTTACAGGTGTAGCATCCTCCTAGATAGGTGCTAGGATAAGTAGATTATAGTTGGTACCTTTGCTTATCAGGACGACTGTTAGGAAACTAGACCTAGGCTTTCTGCTTAACAGACAGCTGCCATTGTTAGCAGTGCTTGCTCAGTGTGTTCAAGTGCTGCTAGTTCTGCTTCTGACTTCATCTGTATTCAAGCAACCTAGGAAGGTTCTGGATGTATAGGTGAAACTTATTTAGAACACAGTATGAATATTAATGCTGCTGCTGTCAAACCCAGGGAATGCAGCCCTGAGGAATGCTAGGGGGAGGGTATTTATTATTTGGGTAAACTGAGCCCTGGATCTTTGTACCAGCCTGGGGGAATTCATGCTGCCTCCCCAGCTACCTGCCTTGCAGCTTCATCTGGGTGACCTGAGGGCCTGAAATAAGAGAGAGAGTGACACTGGTTCTTCGGTAAGCTGACTGAGGGGAGCCGTCTGCCAAAGATCTGTCTGGTATCGCTGGAGGACATTGCTTGCAAGATTGGAGGGAGGCTACCACTCTGTCCTTGGGGCTTGTGAGTACAGACACTGTGGGACCTTGGGGACTCTGTGTGCTTAACTACCCCTTTGGTGCTTTATAGTTAGTGTGGGTGTGAAACAAGGGGATGTCAGTTGGTGTCCTGAAGAGCACTGTCTGTTTAACCCCTTCCTGACATTGAGACTTTGCTCAAGGCTGCTACTTAAGAAAGTTCTGTCCTCAACTGTAATATAAATAACCAATTCTCACGCGCAATCCCAAATACTACTGAAAACTAATCTCTTGTGTAAATCCCAACCAAATAGTGGAAAGCAGCACACTCTAACACATACTCATAACATGTGTACAAATTCTGATATATAAAATACAGTTTTCTTGAAATATGTGATTACTAATACAACTCCAAACATAAATAAACATATGTGAAAAAAATGTGAAAATATGTGGAAAAAAAGTCTAAGTATAACGCATTTCTTCAACTTGAAAACAGCTACACAAGTTCATATCTTCATACACTGTAAATCCTCCACCATAAACACCAGATGTGACCTCACCTGGAGTTTTTTACCTCACTAAATAGTTTGGTCAAAAAACGTATGTGTCCCTTGAAGTGGACATAAATAGGCAGGTATATCCTGGAATGGAGCTCTTTCTCCATAGATCACTGATCTCTTTACTCCTTCCTCTTCCACTCAGTATACAGTTGCAAGAAAAAATATGTGAACCCCTTGGGATTACGTGGCGTTTTGCATGAATTGGGCATAAAATGTGCTCTGAACGTCATCCAAGTCACAATAGAAGAACACAGTCTGCTGAACATAATACTACACAAACATTAGATGTTGCCATAGTTTAATTGCACATAACATGTAAAAATTCACAGTGCACGGAGGAAAAAGTATGTGAACCTTTGGACTTAATAACTGGTTGACCCTGCTTTGGCAGCAATAACCCCAACCAAACGTTTCCTGTAGTTGCAGATCAGACCTGCACAACGATCTGGAGTAATTTTGGACCACTGCTCTTCACAAAACTGTTTCAGTGTAGCAATATTCTTGGGATGTCTGGTGTGAATCGCTCTCTTAAGGTCATGCCACAGCAATTTCAATTGGGTTGAGGTCAGGACTCTGACTGGGCCACTCCAGAAGGCGTATTCTGTGCTGTTGCAGCCATTGTTTTGTTGAATTACTTGTATGCTTTGGGTCATTGTCCTGTTGCATCACCCATCCTCTGCGGAGCTTCAGTTGGCGGACAGACGGTCGTACATTTTCCTGCAAAATGTCTTGATAAACTCTGAAATTCATTTTCCCATCAATGACAACAATCCGTCCAGGCCCTGAGGCAGCAAAGCAGTCCCAAACCATGATGCTCCCTCCGCCATGTTTTACAGTGGGGATGAGGTTTTGATGTTGGTGTGCTGTGCCTTTTTTTTCTCCACACATAGTGTTGTGTGTTCTTCCCAAACAACTCAATCTTGGTTTCATCTGTCCACAGTATATTTTGTCAGTAGTGCTGTGGAACATCCAGGTGCTCTTTTGCAAACTTCAAACGTGCTGCAATATTCTTTTTGTACAGCAATGGCTGCCTCCGTGGTGTCCTCCCATGTACTCCATTCTTGTTTAATGTTTTCCTTATTGTAGATGTGTCAACAAAAATGTTAGCATGTGCCAGAGATTTCTGTAGGTCTTTAGCTGACACTCTGGGATTCTTCTTTACCTCATGCAGCATTCTGCGCTGGGCTCTTGCAGTCATTTTTACAGGACGACCAAGCCTAGGGAGAGTAGCAACAGTGCTAAACTTTCTCCATTTGTAGACAGTCTGTCTTACCGTGGACACATGAACATCAAGGCTTTTGGAGATACTTTGTAACCCTTTCCAGCTTCATGCAAGTCAACAATTCTTGATCGTAGGTCTTCTGAGAGCTCTTTTCTGCGAGGCATGGTTCACATCAGACAGTGCTTCTTGAAACTAGTAAACCCAAAACAGGTGTGTGTTTTTTAAGGGCAGGACAGCTGTCAGTAACACATCCAATATCATCACACTGATTGGAGTCAAGGTTGGCTCACTCCTGGCTCCAATTAGCTCTGGAAAAAGTAATTAAGCTAGGGCCTCACATACTTTTTCCTCCCTGCACTGTGAATGTTTACATGTTATGTGCAATGAAACCATGGCAACATCTAATGTTTGTGTAGTATTATGTTCAGCAGACTGTGTTCTTCTATTGTTGTGACTTAGATGACGTTCAGAGCACATTTTATGCCCAATTCATGCAAAAATCCACGTAATCCCAAGGCGTTCACATACTTTTTCTTGCAACGGTACATGTCAAAAAATGATTGAAAGACAATAGTGCTTTATCCTTAAAACATATTACTTTATTAAAAGCATAAAACAGTGGCCACTCACATGGTGCTGGTTCTAAATCACACCAAACATAAGTGCATAGGTAATACTCAGTACCCTTGTACATGCAAACAGAGGAAACTCCACTCATCTGATGTGACAGTGCAGTAGTACCGATGAAAAGCAAGTGTCTTGACGTCATCAAGCCCCTCCCCTATGTGTTGCACTACAAGGTTACGTGGCTTTCTCAGGGGGATATGATTGGATGCCACCATGCTCTGACAGTATAAATAACATAACGGCAGCCATTTTCCTGTAGCCCACACATAATTGATCTAAACTATAACAGCAGCCATTTTCTTGTGGCCAATAAATATTCTGTCTTATTTCTAAATGGCAGCCATCTTCTTGTAGCCCGCATATGATACACCTCTCCCTATTTTATATCTATAAATTAGTGAAGCGCTGTAAAATATATATATACTATAGTGCCATTAATAACTCATAGTGCTCTGTGATGACAAGCTAACACATACCAAAAAATATATTTAGTGACAAACAAGTAAATAAGTGATAACAAATATATCTTGTGTATCCATACTAATCAATAACCTTATCATACAATTATTAAGCATATAGCTGTGAATCACACAAATGCAAAAAATCATCCGTGTATATATAAAAAACAAGTCCATGCAGGTGTAACTTGTGAAAAAAAGGTGATCTTCACTTCTAGTGCACAAAAATCCTCAAATGGCAGCAGTGCCTGCTCACCTCCCCACACTGACCTACACAGAGCCAAAAAGCTATTACTCTCCTCTATAACCGATCCTTATTGCAGATTGATCATCCAGGGATCACAGGATTTCCACTCCACATTTTCTCCTTGTCAAAACAGCATTTCACCTCATCCCATAGGTGTATAGCATGAAACAAGGGGAATCAATATGGTCGCTGTGTCCGGACGTGCGTCCCCATGTGACCGGAAATGACGTGGCCCAAAACCGGATATGGCGTACTAACGCGTTGCGTCACGTGCGTTGTGACTTCATCAGGGTTAACCTCTCCCTATTTTACTACTAACATAACGTTCCCTTTTATATCTATCAAAGAATGATATGATCCAATGTAGACAATCACCCTACATAGATATACCCACCCCCCACATGGTGCTCTATAGCATTCACCTACAGATCTGTGTGTGTGTGTGTATATATGTATATATATATATATATATATATATATATATATACACATACACACATACATATATATATATACACACACAGTATATAACCACTCCTATATATCTCCACTGGACACGCCCAACTGTGTATTACTATAGGGGTACCTATAATGTATTCCACCCTATTGACTATTTCAACCAAAAACACATGTGTATGTCAACCCAAACCAGTTACGACAAACACTGAAGTGAAGAATCTAATAGTAAAAGAAAGAATAAAGGAACATGTATACAATATAGGCAGAAGGTACAGAAAACATTATCTATCCAATCATTTTAGATTAGTTCATCAAAGAGACTATAGTCTATTACAATTTTGGGGGGTGGAAACATACAAAAAACATTAGAGAGGAGACCATAAAATCAGAGAATTGAGAAAGAAAGAATTTCAATGGATTTATGAATTGGGGTCCTTAGTCCCCAATCGTCTGAATGCGGAGTTTGATCTTACCTGTTTTTTTAAGTAATTATTAATAGGACCATTCTTTATTCTATGTTGTGGTTTACTATTAGATTCTTCATTTCAGTGTTTGTCGTAACTGTTTTGTGTTGACATACACGTGTTTTTGGTTGAAATAGTCAATAGGGTGAAATATATTATAGTCACCCCTATAGCAATATACAGTTGGGCGGGTTCAGTGCAGATATATATAGGAGTGGTTATATATGTGTGTGTGTGTGTATATGTATGTATATATATATATATGTATGTGAATGCTACGGAGCACCATGTGGGGGGCGGGTATATCTATGTAGGATGATTGTCTACATTGGGTCATATCATACTTTGATAGATATAAAAGGGAACATTATGTTGGAAGTAAAATAGGGAGAGGTGTATCATATGTGCGCTAAAAGAAGATAAAAAAAAGGGAGTAACAGGCGCATGGAATACGTAGTCCGCCTAGTCTATAGAGTGTGGGGTGAGGAGCTGGCGGGGTAACAAACGGTCTGGGAACACCCGGCAAGCTGTTGTAGAGTGAAGCAAGTGACTCTGGAGTAGGTAAAAAGAGAAAACAGCGCCTCTGAGTGTAGACTGTTAACTACTTCCTGTCCGGACACTTTTACCCCCTTCCTGTCCAGGGCAATTTTCAGCTTTCAGCGCTATCACACTTTGAATGACAATTGCGCGGTCATGCAATACTGTACCCATATGAATTTTTTACCATTTTTTTGAGACAGATAAAGCTTTATTTTGGTGGTATTTATTCACCGCTGGGATTTTTATTTTTTTTACTATGTAAATGAAAAAGTCCAAAAATGTTGAAAAAAAGTGTTTTTTTTAAATAAAATTTTGCAAATAAATATTTCATCCTAAATCTTGGCCATAATTTATTCCGTTATTTTTTTAGTAAAAAAAAAAATCCAAATTAGTTTATAACCAAAAATTATAATTTTTTTAAAAAAAAATTTAAATTTTTATTTGGATAAAAAATACTGTAGGGCTTGGAGTCCTATATGATGAGGGATAGATGTATAAAGTGAACAAACATCTAGAGAGACCCAACTGTAGGTGGAATTCCAATCATATGTGCTAAAAAGATGTATTAGGTGGGTCCCATCTCTGATGTAGGACTGAAGGCCTTGGGCAAGTGGCTGCAAGAAACAATCTACATACCGGGAGAAACCGCTCGTGATGCTGTCTATAGATGCAACTATAGGTCTTCTGGGTGGGTTAGTTAGGGTCTTGTGCACTTTGGGAAGGTGATAAAAGTAGGGTGTTATAAAAAGATCTGCTTAAAAAGGAAGCTTCTGCTTTGGTGACAACACCCTGGGAAAGGGCGTTGTCAACTAGAGTGTTAGCCTCTAGCTTAAACTCAGGTAGGGGATCTTTCTTCAATTTGGTGTAGGTGGCGGATTTGGATAGTAATCTGTTGGCCTCGGTTATATAATCTGTTCTGTCTTGTAGAACTATTCCGCCACCCTTATCCGCAGATTTAATGATGATATTATTGTTATCAGTAAGATTCTTTACTGCTTTTTTCTCAAAAGGATGGAGGTTATGAATGGGTGATATTTTTGTGTTACAACGTTTGACAAGGTCTCAGTAGACCACCTTGTAGAAAGCCTCCACAAAGGGGCCCTTGGCATGAGGGGAAAAAAATTGATTTTGGCCTACAGGTGGTGTGTTTGATCAGTGGGGAGGTGACCAGATGTTGAGTAAGTATATCAAATTCTGCATCTAAATAGTCATCATACAGTAGTTGGAGTGTGGTAAGAATGTCTGGATCAAAATCAAATTCTGTGGGGGAAACTGATGAAGGGGTGTTGTTTAACGAAGAAGTACTGGTTTTGAGGGACTGGATATGGTAGTATCTTTTGATGGTAAGCTGTCTGATGAAACAATTGAGATCTTTAAATAATAAAAAAGAATTGGGACCTATAGTGCGAGTGAAATTAAGTCCACGTTTCAAGAGAGAGGTTTTTATCAGGGGAAAGGTTGTAAGGAGGATAGATCAAAGATTTTTATAGTTTCTGTATTCTGTGCAGGCTTTCTGGATAATTTTCATGCTTGTCCCCCTCTGCATCTGCTTTTGTGAGCTTTCTTTTTAGGATGCTGTATTGAGGGGGACATGGGAATAAAAAAGGTTGGACAATGGTAAGAGGGGTGGTGTTATTGAGGGAGGATTGTAGGTGTGCGTGTTATTTATCTTGCTCTGACGATAAACAAGCGATGTGGGAGGGGCAGATGTATTATGTATGAGAGAAACAGTATTAAGGGGGTCTGGATTAGGTTGACAAGTTGGTCCAGGTAAGGGTGAGGGGTTATTGTCAGTGGTGTAAGGATTGGAGGTAATAGATGGGGAAGGGAGAGGGGAAGCTCTTGAGGTGAAAGTATCAGTGTTGGCAGTTCCTGGGTGGATTATTTTATTCGTGGAATTCTTATTACGAAAATTGGTTGGTCTAGGCAAATGATATGGGGAAGAAGAGGAATGAATGATGGGTTTAGCTATGTTAGTACCACATGGAACAATGAGAGGGTTGATGGGATGGACTATAAGAGGATCTAAGGTCAGAAGTGATGGGATATTGTGGTGGCGTTTATTCCAAACAAATTCTCTGTTTGAATTATAGTCATCAAGATCACGTCTGAATTTGTTTATTTTGGTCTTAATGAGAAAGTCTTTTTTTGGTGTTTTTCTTGAGTGTATTGTACCAGGAAGTAGGAATGCGATAGTTGAATTCTGAAATGGCTGTAGCTAGAATTTGAACTTGGCGTGTGAGTTGTTCGTGTCTGGAATGTCTGTGCTGGATGAGAATATCTATCCATTTGGAGGTACAGAATTCTGAAATGGCTGCCCACTCCTTTTCTAGGTCAGGTGAAATAAAAGGGCAGGTTTTGTGGACCCTGAGGCCTCTAGGACTCATCTTATAATTATGATAGTGTCTCAGAAAATATTATTCCCACCATTGTGTATTGGCCGAGTGAATAATTCTCTCTAAATTCTTGAATTTCCCACAAAGGGAATACCTAATTTTCCCTTTTAACTGACAATGAGGGGAAAAAGTGGTGTTGGAGAGGACGGTATAAAATCATCTAATGTGCTGTATTTTTTGGATTCTTTGGGCTACAAGAAGATGGCCACCATTTAGAAATAAGACAGAATATTTAATGGCCACAAGAAAATGGCTGCAGTTCTAGTTTAGATCAATTATGTGTGGGCTACAGGAAAATGGCTGCCATTGTGGCTATATATACTGTCAGAGCGTGCTGGCGTCTAATCATATCGCCCTGAGGAAGCCACCTGACCCTGTGGTGCAACGTGTAGGTGAGGGGCTTGATGACGTCATGACACTCGCTTTTCACCGGTACTACCTCACTGTCACATCAGATGAGTGGAATTTCCTCATTACAAGGGTACTACAGGATTACAGTACAAAACATGGTCACTGCCCCAGTCTATAACTGGCCTTCACAGCAAGGGGCACATGGACGGGTGATGCATGTCAAACAACAAAACTGAAAAATTCCCAGCTCTAACTTGCCAGCCAGCCTGCAAACAAACCAAATTTACCTGTTGAATTGCTGGTCGAGGGGGAGCACTGGGCACCCTAGCTGCCATTGTGCTACATGCTGGGTGTCCAGTGCGCTCCTGTACCTTTAAGGAGGGGTGGGCTCCCTCAGGTCCATCTGCCCTTGGTCTAACCATGAGTGGCCACTGTTTTATGCTTTTAATAAAGTAATATATTTTAAGGATAAAGCACTATTGTCTTTCAATCGTTTTTGACATGTAAACTGAGTGGAGGAGGAAGGAGTAAAGAGATCGGTGATCTGTGGAGAAAGAGCTCCATTCCAGGATATACCTGCCTATTTATGTCCACTTCAAGGGACACGTGCGTTTTTTGACCAAACTAGTGATGTAAAAACTCCAGGTGAGGTCACATCTGGTGTTTATTGTGTAGGATTTACAGTGTATGAAGATATGAACTTGTGTAGCTGTTTTCAAAATGAAGAAATGCGTTATACTTAGAGACTTTTTTCCACATATGTTCACATTTTTTCACATATGTTTATTTATGTTTGGAGTTGTATTAGTAATCACATATTTCAAGAATGTGTGGCACTGTATGTTATATATCAGAATTTGTACATGTTATGAGTATGTGTTAGTGTGTGCTGCTTTCCACTATTTGGTTGGGATTTACACAAAAGGGATTAGTTTTCAGTAGTATTTGGGATTGCGAGTGAGAATTGGTTTATATTACAGTTGAGGACAGAACTTTGAAGTAGCAGCCTTGAGCAGAGTCTCAATGTCAGGAAGAGGTTAAATAGACAGTGCTCTTTAGGACACCAGCTGGAAACCCCTTGTTTCAGACCCACACTAACTATAAACCACCAAAGGGGTAGAAAAGCACACAGAGTCCCCAAGATCCCACAGTGTCTGTACTCACAAGGCCCAGTGACAGAATGGTGGCCTCCCACCAATCCTCCAAGCAATGCCAGACAGATCTTTGGCAGATGGCTCCCCTCAGTCAGCTTACCGAAGAACAATGTTGCTCTATCTTTTGATTCAGGCCCTCAGGTCACCCACATAAAGCTGCATGGCAGGTGCCTGGGAAGGCAGCACGAATAGAAGAAATCTTGGCACTGTATGTTAAATATCTGTCCTCAGCTGTAACTAGTTCTATTCCTGGAGTATCCTACTAAATTTCCCATCCCTATCCAAGTTCTCCAATAATAAAAACAACAAAAAAACTACCTGTGATAATTGTGCGCTTTAGGCACATGGATGCTGACCACCATTTTGTTAAGGTCTACTATCTTGTATCATGATCTGAAAATATAATTCTCACTCCGTCCCCCCCTTTGAATGGATTGTGGTCTGTGTGTGCACTGGGGTCACAAGTGCATAAGGCACAGCTGAATAAACTTCATGGTTGTAATTCCTAATTAAGCCTGGTGCCAGAGTGTCTGACAAACACTTTCCTTGGCCCATCGTAAAACCATAACTCAGTTGGTCACTTGACATGTAAGCATTACAGCAGGGGCCATAAAACGTACATCCCACGAGTCATTTTTCATACAAATTCATAAACTTCAGCAGGAACTGGGCACATTAATATAAAGCATATATTCAGATAGGTCATTTTAATACGAGTCACATGACATCTTACATCCCTATGTGGCATCTACAAGAGGGTAGAAAGCAATATATTTTTATCCAGAGTGGCAGGATATGCCATATTTGGTATCTGGACATTCGGAATATGATTCTGCATATTAATCTGCCAGTTGCTAGGATGCTATCTGTACCTATTGAAGGTTAGTGACCATGGTATAAACTTGTAAGGGATTTGGTCATAGCCTGGGTCCCCACCTAATACCCATCCACAAATGAGGCGATTGGCCCTTTGCTTTCAGGAGACACCGCTTTGGGTTACTACAAAAAATGCTGCCATGCCTGGAGAGAGGTAAGAAGAGATACCTCCCTTTTAACATCAGGAATATCTTTGGGAGAAAGGCAACCTTCTTGTTTGGACGTCTGGATTCTGCTCAAACCAAGGACTTTCTATGTTGTTTTATTGCTCTCTCATATATTTTATATATATATATATATATATATATATATATATATATATATATATATATTTGTTACATCTTTTCTGTAAATATTTTAATTGCACCATTTTGACCTTTTTAGTAATAAATCCTATTTTCTGAAAAGTGTTGAAACAGTCTCTAAAGCTTTTAATGCAAACTAAAGGAATCCCTGTCTCTGGAGAGTGCTGCTGTATGTATTAACCCTCTGCATACATCTGTCTGTGGTGGCAGTGTGTATACAGACGCTTATTCAAACATCATAGTGTTACTGCTAAGATTTGTGAGTTTCCTCCTTCTCTGTAAAACGGTGGTGGTGGCAGTGTGAAGGGTTAATTGCATAATTAACCTGACCCAGTAACAAATCGCTCTCAGGCTGCTGGCACATAGATTGTGGTCCAGCGAGCTGGAAAATCTTTGTGGAGGATGCAGTTGAGAGTGGCATTGTTACGCAAGTGGCAGCGCGGTCTTAGATCGGCTGGTCCTTTGGTCACAAGTTGGTGAGAAGGGCTGGGGTATGACGCTGCGCACCGTCACACTACCCCTAGACTGATCAGTGGAGACAAGCAAAAGTGTGTATGTACCTGGCTGTGAAAATACCTTGTGTCTGGCTGCGGGCCGAAATTAGGGAAGACATGGACATTACTACAGAGACAGATATTTGCTGCTAATTTTCATTCTCTAATGAAACTAGAAACCGTAAAGAGGGAACCTGAATGGTTTACATGGGCAGCAAAACTAATCATTCTTCTGCCACTTTCAGCCATGAGGCTTATTGCTCTGGAATTATATGAGAAGACTATCTAACCTTACCTGAACTCACTGACTCCACATCCTTCCTCATTTCAGCAGCCACTTAGTGCCTCTACCTTACAAAGAACTTGCTCCTGGCCACAGCTTGGAGGCAGATGTGGCAATGAAAAAGCAGCTAGTGGATTGGGGTGGGAATAAGTATTGAAGCAGTTGGACTTCAATAGTTTTTTTTATTGGCAGCCAACAGGAAGACAAGTAGACACTCTCCGGCCACTTCATTAGGTATGCCTGTTCAATTGCTTGGTAACACAAATTACTAATCAGCCAATCACATGGCAGCAATTTAATGCATTTAGGCATGTAGACATGATGAGGATGACTTGCTGAAGTTCAAACTGAGCATCAAAAAGGGAAAGAAAGGGGATTTAAGGGACTTTGAACATGGCATAGTTGTTGGTGCCAGACAGGCTGGTCTGAGTATTTTAAAAAAACTGTTGATCTACTGGAATTTTCACACACAACCATCTCTAGGGTTTACAGAGACTGGTTCAAAAAAGAGAAAATATCCAGTGAGCAGCAATTGTGTGGACGAAAATGCCTTCTTGGTGTCAGAGGAGAATGGGCATTCAATTTCAGCTGTCACATTCAGATGGTAGGGTCAGAATTTGATGTAAACAACATGAAAGAATGGGTCCATCCTGCCAGACTGGTGGTGGTGTAATGATGTGGGGGATATTTTCTTGGCACTAGCAAGGTGTACCTAATAAAGTGGCCAGTGAATCACATTACTGCTGCTGGCCATAAACGCACGCACGCACGCACGCACACACACACACACACTGCATTCGGTCGGCACTAGCCTAGAAGACCCACCTAACACTTCACTGTCAGTGAAGTGATCTCTGTCCAACAGATGACTCACTCAGGGCGGGACAGGAAGATAATATAATGAATATCCCATTTTCTGCATTCTGATGGTTCTTGGAGAAATCTTCTTGTCTTGTGATGCCCAGTTCTCTTCACAGCTCTGAACGTCTACAGCTGTGGGGTTAATAGTTTCAGGTCTACCATTGAAATGCATTTCAGAAGCCCCCTGCTCTTCTTTCCTACCTTGGTCAAAGTCCTCTACTCACACAATGTGTTACATATCCTGAATGACTTGTCAGAGTCCATGACATACTTTGGCAGAGTCAGAATCAAAGCGAATGGGACAAGAAACTTCTCTCACCCTTTCATCTTACAGGTAAGTAACCACTGAACATACATCCTGGGGCAATCTTTGTACAATGACACCAATATAGGGGGCATTCTTGCTCCCACTGACAACAATGTAGGGCTTACTCTTCCTCCAAATAATGCTAATGTAAGGAACATACTTTCCACCGCTGACATCAATTAATAGATAGTTTTCCTCCCCCTCTTGTCAATGATGGAACATTCCTACTTCCACTGCTAACAATGTAAGAGGGGCTCTTTTTTTTCACTTATACCAATGTATGGGAACATTCTTCCTGCTACTGCCTACCACTGTCAGGGACCGTCTATCACCCATTGACCATCAGAGCTCAGTTACCATGGCCACCTTAGGGTTATGACGGGTAGTATATTTCATAATAATTACTAATGCACTGTGTTTTCCTATTTGGGGAGTCCACCAGCACTATCTGTCATGGCACCCATTGACATTGGAAAAGCAAACAGGGAAAATCCAAAATGTTGGATTATCACCAGTCCTGAAGGATAGGGTAGTTCATCCAATGGGGACATCTGTTTTAGTGACTTGACCTTGAGCCCTGAGCTTAAGGAGGGCTTAAACCTCTCACTTTTTGGACCAACTTCCCTGAGCTCCTGGGTCCCTTTGATCTGTTAAAGTGGTTGCAAACCTCAGACATGAACAAAGGTACATTATTAGTCTGGCTGAAAAAAGACAAAAGTGCATCCAGTTCAACCATTAATGAAAAAAAAAATGTATCCTATACCCACAGTTGATCCAGAGAAAGGCAAAAAAATCCCCAGCAAATCATGATCCAATTCGCTCCTGCAGGGAAAATAAAATTCCTTCCTGATCCCCTGAGAGGCAATCGGATATTACCTGGATCACCTTTACCTATAAATGTTAGTATCCAGTTATATTCTGTGTATCCAAGAAAGAATCCAGACCTTTTTTAAAGCAATCCACTGAGCTGGCCAGAACCAACTGTTGAGGGAGTCTATTCCACAGTTTCACAAAGCATATCCATCTACTGTATAGTGTGTACTTGTCTCAAATAAAAGCACTGGCATTTCTGTCTACTGCCTTGTTCCTCTGCTATCAGCATGAATCACCTGACATTAAGAGAAAAATAGTTATAGGGGATGGAACTCCAGCACATTGACAGCCTCAGCTCTGTTACTGTGAGGTGTGTGGAGGGGGATCCCTTCTCTCCAATCAACTCTCAGAGCTCTCCCCACTGAGCTTTGCAGAGTGTAACTTTAGCTCTCCACCCCCTTGGGAAGAGAAGACTGCAGACACAGGTACAACACAGGCAGGAGGATTTATTTAATCTACGCGTATCACCTGAGGCTAGCCACTTCACTGGGTATATGTAAGAGTTTACAAACATTTTAGGCCTCCAAGCCCCCTCAACCCTGAAAAGGTGTTTTTTTTCCCCTTTACTTTGGGGAAATGAGTAATAATCTACTGTTGTACAGTATCTCTGTAGCAGGAGGTAATAGGAAATCTCCCTGAGGGAATATACAGCAATAAAAACCTTACAGTGGGTCCGATTCTTCCCCACGCCATCTAAAACTTAAAAAGAAGTTTTATCTGAAGATCTACTTTAAAGTTTTTTATATTTTTAAATTTACACATTAAAAAGGAAAAGTTCACCTTTTGGAGCATATTGCATGATGCACCTATATTTAGGGTGTAACGTGTAACATGCTCCAGCACATGTCCTCCTCACCCCCCCTAACCCGATGACAGCAGACAGGGATCCTCTACTTGCACCTGCTGTCATATTTTGAAATGCAGAGCTCTGCCCCCAGGAATCTGGGAATGAGAGAACTACAAATTCCTTCTGTCACCACCACCGATGGCTTGCAGTTCTTACTGAACTGCAAGAGCACTAATGACCATACTCGTAGTTCATTCAGAAGCCCTGAACCTTTCAAACTGACAGCTCGTACAGAGGTACAGGCTGAAAGCTGCAGGGCTTGTCTGCAGAATCCTGACATTGCACTTGTGTTCCACTACTTGCAGGTACAAAATGCTTTGTAGACTCCTGTGGGAAAGAATAATTGTCTGCAAAAATATGTCCATTTATTCTTTTTTTCCCCAAAAGATGAACATAGCCTTTAAGCACATATATAAACCTTTTCATACTTGTTACTGAGTTCTAGGCAGTATCTAGGAGAAGGCTCTACTCCTCCCCCTCCCATATTTTGTCAGAGTAAGGGAACTAGGTCTCTGACTTTTGAAACAACATCTATTTTACAGCAGGTAAAATGTTATTAACCTCCCCCATAGCTTGAAGTATTTGCAGTAGGCAAAACATTTCATATACGGTACATAGAAATAATAAAGCAAATTCAAAAGACACAATGGCCTACTGCATGAATATTAATCATTTGCCAAATACCATTACAATAATGACACATTTACATAAATATAATTTATCCATACACAAAATATGTTAATTTTAAATGTAATCTTGTCTGGCCCCAGTTAATCAAATGTAACATTAATAAACGTCTAATAATTTTAATAGATATAAAAATATCTGCTTTTCGATGCAAGCTTGTCAAAACTGCATTCAGAGAAACACCGACAGTACTGAGGCCTATAGCCATCTATATCTATTTGTCTAACTATCTTGCACAAATAATCAAATGTTCACAATATACAGTTCAGAAAATGAGGGCATTTAAAATGGAAACATACCAGTTTTCACCCGTGCCATGTGGCAGTGGTAGTGGTGGGTATCCCATTTTTTCTTCAGGGTGTTATTTTGTCTTTGATTGGTAACTATTAGAGGGAAAGCCAAATAATCTACTGTGTTCATCCCTTTTCAATCACAGGTAAGGATTCAACAGCTGATTCATTGGGTAGCATCACATAACTATTCTTGGAGTGGGTTACTATAGCAACTTACGTGCTGACATCAATGAAGAAGACCATTGCAAGCATGTATAACTACATAATACAGTACATTTAATGCAGTACCAGGGTTTTTGCATAAAAGTAAAATTACACCAATTATTTAGTAAAGAAATCCCTGACACATAGAATAAAAAAGCAAAATGTATTTTACTATCCTAGACTGCATGTGAGTAATGTTTAGTCCTATTTTTTCTCATGGTGCTACAAAATGTTTAATATCAAATAATAAATGACAGATGGCCTTATTTTAAAATTAGTGTGTCAACTTTTCTGCTGGATCTATAAGACAAGCTGACTTATTGCTGTGACAGAGGTTACAGACATCTTTTATTTTCAAAATTTTTTTTTTTTTTTTTTAGAACAAAACTCCTTGATAACAAGCAAACAAACCCTAACTGACCTCTACAGCTGTAGAAACTGGAGAAGAGTTACTAAAACTGGAGAGTGCAAACTCTGGTGCAGATCTGCATAGAAACCAATCTGCTTCCAGGTTTTATTGTCAAAGCTTAATTGAACAAGCTGAAGTTAGCAGCTGATTGGCTACTATGAACAACTGCACCAGATTCTAAGGCCCCTTTCACACAGGGTGGACCCATCAGCAGATCCGTTTACTTAGCGGGAGATCTGTCTGCTGATCCCCACTGAGAAAGCAGATGACAGGTCTGTGTCCGCTCTGCTTATGCTTATATCCTCTATGGGCGGTCGGATGGAAATGGACAGCCTGTTCATTTTCATTCAATTGTCATCTGATCCAACTGACGGAAGGGGAACTGATCCCCATCCATCTTTTTGGTGGATCGGATTGGATTGAGGTCAGCTGGTGTAAACAAACCCATGTTCTCTTATACCCGCCGCTTCCTAGAGAAGAAATTGAGGTTCTGATCGGATCTGCCTGAGAAATGGGCAGGCGGACCCAATCAGAATGTCTGTGTTAAAGGGGCCTAAGTGCTCAAGTTTTAGTTAATCTACCCCAGTGTGTAGCAGTGCTATACTCTCTTAGCACAAACTTGGCAGCCTTCCTGCCTACTAATCTCTGAAGCTGCTGGGAGGGGGGATCAGGGAAACTGAGCTGCTAAGAGAACGACTTACATGAGTTTAGTGCTTTTGCTGTGAATTTCAAGAATAATTTGTACCAGGATATCTTCTCATGTTAGCAAACACTAAGCAACAGTAACTGAATAATTTAAGCCTCCACTGACCACCAACCAAATGGTCACTGACCACAAAGGGTGCATTGGTCACCATCTATGAAGGGGAAACTGACCACCAACTATGAAATGGACAGTGTCCATTAAAAGTGGTCATTACTCACCTCATAGTTGGTGATAAGTACCTTCTTTATGGCACTGATCACCACTAATCAACAGGCACTGACAACCACCTATCCAGGGGGTACTGATCATCCAGCACCAACAATAGGGGAACTAACCAACAATCTGGCACTGACCCTCACAAACAAATAGGGTACACACCAACAAAAGGGGCACTGGCCCTCACTAACAAAGGAGACCACCACCAGCAATTGGGGGCATTGATCATCTTGAACATTAAGAGGGGCACTGACCACCACAAACTTTAAGGGCATTTATCACTACCATGAAAGGGATTATGACCATTAACATTAAAACAGGCACTGACCACTTATGCACTTACTTCTAACAATAAAAAGGGAACTTGACCATTGAAATTAAAAGGGATACTGACCATCAATATTTAAGGGGACACTGATCAACAACATAACATCTCTTTTCTGTGCTAACAGTCCTAATTGGTGTGCTTTCTTGACCAAAGTTTTAATTGTTTTAACAGTTGCTGGTTGCTAAATAATCTCTTAAACTGGGTATACATGGACAGTTTTCTTTTTGTTCAACCAGTGGGTTGAATGAAAAAAAAAAATTGGCAGATTCCTGCATCCACACAAGTGATGTGGATGCAGGTATCTCCCAGGTTATGCTATTATATTCTGACAGTGGGGACACCTCCTGTCAAAATAGATCGTGCTTGAAGCCAACTGCTGCTGCACTGATCTGATTGAATTCTAGCTCTTTTTCAAAGTAGGCTCAAGGTATTGTCTGTCTATAGTTTGTGTGCAGAAAGTTATATGTATAGAAAAATGTATTATGTATTTAATTAAATGATGTTTTGTCTTAAGGTTTATGTGTATTTATGAGACTTGCTTGTGAAACAGTAATCATGGAGTATTTTGTTGGTAAAAAGGACTGCAGGGCATAGCACAAGTAAGCTCACGTTCTATTTAACCATCCCCTTGCAAGCCATTTTCACTGCTTAATGCAGCTTATCCCCGCCCACCATTCACCATGGCGCTGTGCGCAGCAGAATTTCTTACCTAGGTTTAGCCCAGGGTGTCAGTTTTTTTTTTTTTTTTTTTTACAATTCAAGCAATGCCCATGTTGCATATACTTGTGAAATGTTGAATATCCAAAGCCTGGCTACAAATAAAATATGTACAGTCAGGTAGGTCTTGCCAGTCAAAAACATTTGTAAGGGCAAATCCAACTTGCTTTTGACATCAGTTTGCTATATTGGAAACAGACTGCAATAATCACTCAACTAGGCGCTCCACCCCCAAACCCCAGTACCTTTCTCCATCACAGGATGTCCTTAGTCTTCCAGGTTGAATTACACCCATCTCCACTTAAACCACATAACGGAGGTGTGACATAAATGTACAGATTTGAGTAGATAAGATGTGACCTGTAGAAAATATGACAATGTAATCCTAAATGTAGTTTCAGTCCTTGTCATTAAAGAAATAAGGTATTCAGAGACAGATGGTCATCAATTAGCATCAGAAGGGACTAGCTTCCTCTGGAAGTGGCACCTGGGTGCTAATAAGATTTTGTCACCTATACATAATCAGACTCTGCGTTTCTCTTTTCAGCTTCAGGAAGATGGCAGATGTTTCAGCTTCATGACACCAGGGGGTCTCCGAATTGTCTAGGGAGGTCTAAAAGAATATACATATATCAAAGCATTATGTTTCAGCCCTCATAAAAGCTAAAATAGTAGTTGCAGAGAGATGAAAATACTTCCTTTTGATGGGGCACTCTGTGGGCCACATCGGCATATAAAAACTATATTTGTGGACTTTGCAGAATGCCAGGAAAATGCAGGAAATAGTTATGTGGCGCTGGAGTGCAATAGCGGAACAGTTATTGGTACGGTCGCGATCGGACTGATGTGCTGGTGTCGAAAATTCAATCCCCGACTTGGTGATTCAAGCAGTCTTGGTCCAATTGACTTTGGGCAGTTCGGCACCCAGAACAGCTTGTGTGCGGGTACAGGAACACCCCCCAGGGTCAATTGGCTAAGAACTCATGTCCAGCCTACGTCCAAATCCCCATAAATTGAGGACATGGACATTTGGGCATTGTGATTCGTATGGAGCCGGTTCTATTTGACTGACGGGTTGCTGAGTCTCTGACTTGCTCCAGTCGCAGGATAAATCTTGGTAAAAGTTTTATTCCTTTTTATTTTATAGTGAATAGTCTGTGTGTCTTCTTGTATTTTTTGTAACTTTTTATACTTTGTACATATTTTATGCACTGCCCACTTTCGGGATATTAAATCTTAAAATTAATAAGTGACTTCTGTGTACTTAAGCAGGCTCATATCTCTGGAGAGATTAGATTGTATTGTATTTTAGTGCCTTTATATGCTCGGTCAAGCTTATTGCCAATCTGTATGCAATTGCACTGCGTGTGGGCAGATTGCATGCAGATTGTAAAGGTAGCAGATCTGCCAGACGGAGATCTGTGTGTGTGTGGTGTCCCAACAGACCGTTCTGCAGATAAACTGTTGGGTGGTGGCCAGCTACCGTTTGTGGTGTGTCTGGTGTGGGGGTGTGTGGACAGTGGAAGAGTGATTAACACCAGGGGTCTAGCTGTAGGATAGCTGGAGGGATCCTAGAAGGGTGTGTGATTGCTAAGCTGCTCCTCAACTCTAATCAGTGCACCAGATTGTATATAAGATTTGTATCTGCCAGTGTGTGGTCAGCCATCTGGATTGGAGTGGAGTCTCCCCCCGGTGGTGGCCAAGAGGTAGTGCGGGCTGTGAAAGTATATCACAGCTGGTCCCCCATATTCCCTCTTACCCCAAGTCACAGCCTCACGTGTGCGCCTCGGTTAGCTAATCACTGTGGGCATAGCGTGTGGGTGAACCGTGACAGGAGGACATGCGGTAAGTTCAAAGCAACCCCCATACCTTAACTCCCCCTTCCCCGCTTAGGGGAGATTCACCATGAAACCTTGCATTTACTGTCCATTAGATCAGATAGAAATGTTAACATTATAAATGTTACTGCTGCTCTCTGCATCATTATAAACTGCCAAACCCTGGGGAAAAGGTGAAGAGCACCATGTGAATGATGTGGCATCACTGGACTGATCTGAAGACTTCAGGAAAAGTAAGCATAAATACAATGTAGCACTATCCCCTTACGAGTCGCTGAAAGATTTGGGTTCCCCTATAGTCCTGCACAGCCAGGCATCAAGCATCTGCACACAGGCTTGCATCCAAAGCCAGAAATCAGTCTTTGAGCTTTTGGATTTGTTGTTTTATAGATGAACGCCTCCTCTTCACCGAGCAATCTGGAGGCATCCCTGAACAGGGGATCTGGTTCCTGTCACTCTAAAAGGTAAACAGTCTTTGGTAGGTGACTAATCTGGTTTCCCACCAGACTGCCCCTTCCCCTATCTGTCCAGGCAGTGTAGGTGTACTAACTCAGATCCTCTCCTGTACCGCTTGTGGGCTCGTGGCTGCTATCAGGCCTATCAGCTGGACCGCTCCTTCCCTGCCATGTCTTCTCTCAGGGGCCTGGTGAGTTCTGAGTTTTCCTCCAGGGAGTGCTGCTCCCAAGGAAGCAGGGGATGTCTGCTGCGGTGTAACCTGATGAGCAGAGTGCATGAGGCACTTGGAATGGACTTGCAGTCTTGTTTTAGGTTAGTCCACTAGAATGATTGATGAATTGCTGAAGTTCAACTTATAGACCCCAAAATGTCCGGCAAGCTGATGATCATGGCAGGTTTTGAGAACCTGAAATTTGGCCCCCTGTGGTAAAAGGATCTTGCTATTGGAGACCCTCCTGTTTCCTGTGTGAGGAGGTCTCGGATTCAGAGCACTGTGCAGAGGCTTATTTGATTGATGCATTTAGATCAGGTTGGATCAGTAAAAACTTCTGAGAAGACAGGAAAGTGTTGGGAGTGGCAGCCTCAGGAGTCTCTGGAAACATTCCTGAGAGAGCATCCGCCTTTCTATTCTTGGACCCCAGACGATAAGTAATGTGAAAGTTGAACCTGGAAAAGAATAAGGCCCATTGGGTCTTAAACATTTGGCAGATCTGAGATATTCCATATTCTTTTGATCTGTGAATATCATAATGAGATGAGCTTCGCCTTCCAGAAATTATGTCCACTCTTCCAAAGCAGCCTTTATGGCCAACAGTTCTTGATCACGCAGATCACTTTTTAGGGCTGGCGCAAGTTCCTGAGAAAATAAATCTACTGGGTGAAGTAATGTCTTGGGCCCTTGGTGTTGAGAAAAGACTGCCCATGTGACGACGTCCGAGCGATCAACCTCCAAGACATAAGGCAGAGCTAAGTCTGGATGTTGCAGCACTGGAGCTGAAGTAAACAGGGCCTTTAGCTTGTCAAAGGTTGCTTGGGCTTCCCGAGACCACTGAAACCAGGCATGTTGGCGAGTCAACTGAGTAATCAGGGAATTAATGCTAGAGAAGTCCTTAATAAATTTTCAATAAACACTGGCAAACCCCACAAACCTCTGGAGGAGGGGCTCTGATGTCACGACACTCGATGCTACTATACTGACACCAGCTGGCAATTTTAGGTTTGTCACCAGAAGAAAAGTTCTGGAGGACACATTTGTGAACAAAGCAGTTTTATATACAGACTATATGTGAGTGCATTACTTATGAATAAAATGTTTTTTTTAAAGGATAATACACTATGATTTGATCTATTCCTCTATATTAACCACCGTGGAAAAGAAGATCATTTGAGTGGAGAAGGACCCCAAACAGCAAGATATTATCTCATCCATACTCTGGCCCATTTAAAGGGACACAAGCATTATATGACCTTACTTAACGGTTTGGTCATATACTTAAGGTAAGAGAACAATCGGTGGGGGAGTATGTCCATGAAAGTTCTTTGCACAAAATATTTTATTTCAGAAGCACTGGTTATTATATTTTAACTGGTTATGTGGCGCTGGAGTGCACTGCCCTTGGTTATTATATTTTAAAGTGAACTAAGCAAGTTTGAATAAATCTTATTATGGATAATTATATGGACACTGTTATTGGAAATTGACACTGGTTTAATATATATATATATATTGTAACGGGGTTAGCTCGGCAGCGGGTGTGTGTGAACCCCTGGATGGGTGCACAACACAAAAAAAATAGGCACAGCACAACAACAGTGGAGGTGAAAACAAACAGGTGCAATTTTATTTACAATATTTACAGAAAAATGGTAAACCAAAAAGAAACATCAAAATAAATCCTGGCCAACTTGGCTACTTACTGCAACAACAGCTTTCCCTAGCTACCCACTAGGTACAGCCTGCTGCTATACCTAGTTCCTAGTACTTGGAGGCTAACCACACAGGCTTTGGTCTCTCTGCACACAGATAACAGGTCAGCTCCCCAGACAGTTCAGGCACAGATCTGGTTCCAGGTTGGAGCCACTCCCTAAGCACTCTGGGAAGTTTTATACAGGTCTTAATGAGCCCACTACCTTCAGCTGGGCTCAATACCTCCGTGCAGAAGGACTCAGCACTTCCCTCTAGTGGAACAAATCCCCATACAGCCTGAACCTCGGACAAATGTATCGCCCATCCAGGACGCAACCAGGTGATTTCACCTGCCTACTGTCACATACCCCCCCTCTTGTTTCAACCTTGGGGTTGTAACACCAGTAGCCAGGCAGGCATGTACTCGGGATAAAGCATCCACATTTCCCATCTGAACTCCAGGGCGATGCTTCACCGTGAAGGTAAATTCCTGTAGGGCCAGAAACCACCTATTTACCCTTCTATTGGTCTCCTTATTTTGAACCATCCATTTCAAGGGAGCGTGGTCTGTGATCAGGTCAAAATGTCTGCCCAGCAGATAGTACCGAAGGGAATCTAGGGCCCACTTTACCGCTAAACACTCCTTCTCAATCGTGGCGTAATTTTCCTCGTGAGACTTTAGCTTTCGGCTGAGATAGATTACTGGGTGCTCCTTCCCCTGCCGAACCTGGGACAGCACTGCTCCTAAGCCAACATTGGATGCATCCGTCTGGACCACAAAGTCTTTTGAGAAGTCCGGTGAGTATAGGACTGGCTGACTACATAAGGCCCTTTTTAAAGATTGGAAGGCTGCTTCAGCATCAGGGGACCACTTAACCATGACAGACTCCTTCCCTTTTGTCAGGTTGGTTAGGGGTACTGCCATAGAAGCAAAATGGGGAATGAATCACCGATAGTAGCCAGCAATTCCTAGAAAAGCCCGTACCTGCTTCTTGTTATTTGGGCGTGGCCAATTCTGTATTGCTTCCACTTTGTTTATCTGAGGTTTTATTACCCCTCTCCCAATAGTGTACCCCAGGTACCTGGCCTCCTCCTGTCCAATCGTAAACTTCTTTGGGTTGGCCGTAAACCCAGCTTTCCGTATTGAGTCTAGCACAGCCTGAACTTTTGGCAAATGTGAGGCCCAATCTGCGCTATGGATAATCACATCGTCCAAGTACGCTGCAGCATACTTCTGATGGGGACGAAGAATCTGATCCATTTTTCGCTGAAAGGTGGCCGGTGCATTCTGTAACCCGAACGGCATTCTTTTATACTGGAATGACCCTTCTGGGGTTACAAATGCAGTCTTCTCCTTTGCTGACTTAGCTAGGGGAATTTGCCAATAACCTTTTGTCAAGTCTAGCGTTGTCATGTACCGGGCTGCTCCCAGTTGGTCGATTAGTTCATCTATCCTTGGCATGGGGTAGGTGTCAAATTTTGTAACGTTATTCAACTGTCGAAAGTCGTTACAAAATCGCCAGCTCCCATCCGGTTTGGGCACCAACACTATGGGGCTGGACCAGTCACTTTGGGACTCCTCTATCACCCCCAAATCTAGCATTCTCTGTACTTCCCCACGTATTGCCTCCCGTCGGGCCTCTGGGATTCTATAGGGTTTCAGTTTTACCCTTTCCCCCGGTGGGGTGATAATGTCATGCTCCACCCCCGAGGTTTGTCCCGGCAGCTCAGAAAAAACATCTGTGTTGCGGAGCACAAACTCTTTAGCCTCCTGTTTTTGAATTGTAGACAGCGTGACTGCTATTCCAACCTCCGGAACCAAGCAGTTTGATGGCGCTGGTGACAAAACCTCAGCAACTAGGGATTCCCTGTCCCTCCAGGCCTTTAACAGATTAATGTGGTAGATTTGCTCCGGTTTCCGCCTTCCTGGTTGTCTGACCCTGTAATTCACCTCACTCACTCTCTCAATCACCTCGTATGGGCCATGCCATTTGACCAGGAATTTGCTTTCAACCGTAGGGATTAGCACTAGCACTCTATCTCCTTCAGCAAACTACTTGGTCTGGGCCCCCCGATTGTACACCCTCTGCTGCGCTAACTGTGCTTGGGCCAAATGTTCCTTTACGATAGGCATGACCTGGGCAATTCTATCTTGCATTTGGGCGACGTGCTCAATCACACTCCGGTGGGGAGAACTCTCACTTTCCCAAGTTTCCTTGGCGATATCTAACAGCCCCCTTGGGTGTCTCCCATAGAGCAACTCAAATGGTGAAAACCCTGTGGAGGACTGGGGTACCTCCCGGATGGCAAACATCAAATAGGGTACTAAATAATCCCAACCCTTTCCATCCTTATCTACCACCTTCCTTAGCATTTGTTTCAGGGTTTTGTTGAACCTTTCCACCAACCCGTCAGTTTGGGGATGATACACAGAGGTGCGCAACTGTTTTACCTTAAACAGTTTGCACAGCTCTTTCATCACCCGGGACATAAAGGGGGTTCCCTGATCCGTAAGCAGTTCCTTTGAAATACCCACTCGGGTGAACACGAGGAATAGCTCCTTAGCTATTGTCTTGGCAGAGGTATTTCGGAGTGGAATTGCTTCTGGATAGCGGGTGGCATAGTCGAGTATGACCAACATGTACTGATGCCCCCTAGCGGATTTCACCAGCGGACCTACCAAATCCATGGCAATCCTTTCAAAGGGGACCTCAATGATGGGAAGAGGTACCAGTGGACTACGGAAATGGGGCATAGGGGCCGACTTCTGACACACGGGGCAAGAGGAACAGTAATTTTTTACTTCCTTAATGACCCCAGGCCAATAGAACCGCTGCAGTACTCTTTCCCGTGTTTTCTCCGCCCCCAAATGACCCCCAAGGATGTGTCCATGGGCCAACTCCAACACCAACTTCCTGTAAGGTCGGGGCACCATTAGTTGCTCAATGGTTTCTTCTGCCCCTTGAGCAACTCGATAGAGTAGGTCCCTTTCCACAAGGAAGTATGGATAAGCAGCAGTTTTCTCAGGACTCACTAGTTGGCCATCTACTTTTGCTACATTTTCCCGGGCTTTTATCAGCGTGGGGTCTTTCAGCTGTTCGGAGGCAAAATTTTCCCTATGCACCTCTAAGTCTGAGAACTCCACAACCGGCAGATTTTCATCTGAGGAGGCGGGCTCCTCCCCAGTTCCTTGGGTCTCCCCAGCTAATACCGACAAGGGGAACTTGGGAGAGACCTCACCACACTCAGGCGCTTTCTGGGATTCACCTTCCTGGTCTGCAAGGGAGACAGTGGGGGGGTCAGAACAATCCCAGAGTTCCCAGAATTTTGGAAAATCCCTCCCCACAATGGCATCATGTGGTAAGTGAGGTACCAATCCTACCTGATGAGACAGGTTACCTATGGGGGTCTCAAAAAACACAGTAGCCACGGGATACTCCCTAGTGTCCCCATGCACACAAATCACCGCCACCTTTTTATGTCCAGAGACCTTTGTAGTGACCATCTCCTCTCTTATCAAGGTTACCAGGCTACCTGAATCCAGCAACCCCACAATATTATTTCCATTAACAGTCATCTTGCACAAATGTTTCTCAGTGTCCGGGCTGGCCGTGCATACCACTGTCGCAAACAGCGACTGACGTCTATTGCTCAGAAAGTCACACTGCATAGGCTCATCCACCACTGGGCAATTAGCTGCAATATGTCCCTCTTGCCGGCAGCGGTAACAAATAAATTTTTTCGCCGCTTCTTGCGGCCTTGGCCTTCCTGGCCGCTCTTGCCAGACATTGGGTAATACTCCTACCCTCTCACTCTCTCCACCCTCACCCCTTGTAGTCATCTTACCCGCCGCTGGGGATGGTCTGGTCTTAGGGTGGAAAGTCCGTGAGTCTCTGGAAGAGGAGGACAGGTTCTCAGTAGCCAAGTATCTCTCCACTAGATCCACCAGCTTGTCTGCGGTCTCTGGGTCTCCATGGCTGACCCACTTTTGAATAGTATTAGGCAGAGACCTTAGGAACCGATCCATGACGACACGTTCCACAATTTTTGGGGCGGTCAAAGTTTCTGGCTGCAGCCACTTTCTGCTCAGGTGAATGAGATCATACATCTGTGACCTGGGAGGTTTCCCAAGCCGAAAAGTCCAATTATGTACCCGCTGAGCACGGACAGCGAGGGTAACACCCAATCGGGCCAAAATGTCCGCTTTTAGCACATCGTAGTTTTTGGCCTGGTCCGGCTCCAGGTCATAGTAAGCTTTTTGTGACTCTCCAGTTAATAATGGGGCCATCAATCCAGCCCACTGTTCTTTAGGCCACTTTTCCCTTTCAGCAGTCCGTTCAAATGTGGTTAGAAACACCTCAGGATCATCATCTCCAGTCATTTTTGGCAATAAACGGCCCACACAAAATGATGGTGTATTACCAGAATCACTACTAGCCTCAGTCTGTTGCCTCTGCTGGAGCTGCTTCATGATGGCCTCCAGGGCTTTCTGCTGGGCTGCAATGCTCTGCTGGAGACTTGCATTAGTCTGTTGCTGATTAGCATTTGCCTGCTGTTGATTGGCATTTGTCTGCTGTTGATTGGCATTTGCCAGAGCCAACTGTCTTATTATCTCCTCCATGCTGGCCTTTATTTACCACAACTGCCCGCATCCTCCACCATATGTAACGGGGTTAGCTCGGCAGCGGGTGTGTGTGACCCCCTGGATGGGTGCACAACACACAAAAAAATAGGCACAGCACAACAACAGTGGAGGTGAAAACAAACAGGTGCAATTTTATTTACAATATTTACAGAAAAATGGTAAACCAAAAAGAAACATCAAAATAAATCCTGGCCAACTTGGCTACTTACTGCAACAACAGCTTTCCCTAGCTACCCACTAGGTACAGCCTGCTGCTATACCTAGTTCCTAGTACTTGGAGGCTAACTACACAGGCTTTGGTCTCTCTGCACACAGATAACAGGTCAGCTCCCCAGGCAGTTCAGGCACAGATCTGGTTCCAGGTTGGAGCCACTCCCTAAGCACTCTGGGAAGTTTTATACAGGTCTTAATGAGCCCACTACCTTCAGCTGGGCTCATTACCTCCGTGCAGAAGGACTCAGCACTTCCCTCTAGTGGAACAAATCCCCATACAGCCTGAACCTCGGACAAATGTATCGCCCATCCAGGACGCAACCAGGTGATTTCACCTGCCTACTGTCACAATATATATATATATATATATATATATATATATATATTACTTTGACTTTTATTCCCTTTTATTTATCTTCATTCATCTTCATATTCCATTTAATTGTTTCTTTATGGTGGTATGCAGTATATAATTAATAGCAATTGGATGTATAATTTTAAGTGAAGCGCGGCACATTAAGGGATGTTATTGATTTAGCACACTAGTATCAGTATGTGTTAGGTGCAGGCGATTCACAATTAGCACTTGAATAGGTTTCAATATTCACATAGCAGCTCACAAGCCTGGACTTTTCAACCCTTCTTATCAGTGGGAGCTGACCATATCGATAATAGCGGTCTCCTTCTGCAGATCCATGGCTATTTCATCACTGGATGTGATCAAGCCCAAAAATTGTATGGGCACCCTTTCAAATTTGCATTTTTCTGCTTTTGCATAAAGTTCATGTTTCCTTAGTATCGACTGAACCTGCTTGATATGGACTCTGTAGTTCCAAGGTGGCAGAAAAGATGAAGTTATCATCTAAGTAGATGATCAGTTCGCTCAGGTGTTGCAGACGCTGCTTGCACGCACAGCACACCTTACTCCTGGTGCTATTAGGCCGGTTGTCACTCCTGTGGTCGCTCCTGCTGTTGCTCTGGTTGTTGCGCTTTCCTCCGCAGAATGCAACTACCAGATTGGAGACAGGGAGTTGTTGGCCATTATTCAGGCTCTCAAGGAATGGAGGCACCTGTTAGTGAGAATGAGGACCAGAACCTCAGAACCCTCAAACTTGACGTATCTCTCGGAGGCTAAGAGGTTGACGCCCCGTCAGGCCAGATTGGCTCTGTTCTTGTCGCGTTTTAACTATGTGGTCTCCGATTTGTCTGGCTCCAAGAATGTCAGGGCTGATACCTTGTCGCGGCAATACTCTGAGCTGTCCAGGGAGGACTCTGAGCCGACCTCGGTCATACCTCCGGATCAGATCCTGGCTGCCATTCGTACCAGCCTGACTTCTCCCCTTGGGGAGCAGATTTTGGCGGCTCAAACCGATGCTCTCCCTGAGAGACCGGCTGGTAGATGTTTCGTTCCTGAGGGATTGCGCACCCGCTTGCTGCATATCTACCATAATTCCAAGACTGCCGGTCATCCAGGGAGGTACCAGCTGTCCTGGGTCATTTCTCGTTTATTCTGGTGGCCATCTCTCCATTCCGACATCGCCTCATATGTAGCGGCATGTTCTGTCTGTGCCCAGAATAAATATCCTCGGCATCTTCCATTGGGCCTTCTGCAACCCATTCCCAATGGGGAGTGTCCCTGGTCACACCTTGGCATGGATTTTATTGTAGACCTCCCTGCATCTCGAGGCCATACGGTCATTCTTATGGTCATTGATCATTTCTCCAGGATGTGCCATTGTGTTCCGTTCAAGAAATTGCCGACTGTGCAAGAACTGGCTACGGTTTTCGCCAGGGAGATCTTTTGCTTGCATGGGTTACCTAAGGTGATTGTCTCAGAACGTGGGAGCCAGTTTGTGTCCAGTGTCTGGCGCGCCTTCTGCTCCCAGTTGGGTATCAAGCTCTCCTTCTCTTCGGCCTACCACCCACAGTCCAATGGGGCTGCGGAGCGTTCCAACCAGGCCCTGGAACAATTCCTTCGCTGCTATATCTCAGACTATCAAGACAATTGGGTTGATCCCCTGTCATGGGCAGAGTTTGCGAGGAACTCGGCTGTCAACTCATCCTCCGGGATGTCTCCCTTCATGGCCAACTATTGGTTCCAATCCGCTGTATTGATTGAGTGGTTCTCACCACAGGACATTCCGGCTGTGGATAATCATCTTGCTGCCCTGCATTCCTCGTGGGGGCAGATCCAGAGCTCCTTGAGGGACTCAGCTCAGCGCCAGAATCACCAGGCTGATCGTAGACGGTTGCCCGCTCCTTCATACCAGGTCGGAGATCGGGTGTGGTTATCCACTTGTAACCTCAATCTTCGGGTGCATGCACTGAAACTGGCTCCCCGTTTTGTTGGTCCTTTCCACATCCTCCGCAGGGTGAACCCGGTTGCCTATGCCCTTGCTCTTCCTCCTGGGATGTGTATCTCCAATGTCTTCCACGTATTCCTGTTGAAGCCTCTGGTCTGTAATCGCTTACTGCATCTCGGCCTCAGCCTCGTCCCATCCGGGTTGACAGTCATGAGGAGTATGAGGTGAGCCGCATCCTGGACTCTCGGTTGGTCCGCGGTCGGGTGCAGTTCCTGGTCCATTGGCGTGGTTATGGTCCCGAGGAGCGTTCTTGGGTTCCTTCCGTGGATGTTCATGCTCCTGCCCTCCTCCGCGATTTTCACGCCCACTTTCCCCAGAAGCCTTATGTTGAGCCGCGGAGGGGGAGGGGTCCTTGAGGAGGAGGTACTGTCAAGGTCCTACCTTTCCTCAGGGCTGTGCTGCTCCATGTGCTGGCATCCATCTTAGGTGTCTGCAAAGCATTGTGGGATCCTTTATGCTTTCAGTCCTCTGCGGCTCCTCACCCAGGAGGTGGCGGCTTATCACATAAATCTGCTGTTGGTAGCTGTCCATTGCATTCGTGTCCTGTCTCTTGCACAGCAACAAGCTCCTGTTTAGCTACTCTTTGATTTCCTGGATACCGACTCGGCTTTGGCTAAGACTCTTCCTGGCTTCTGACCCCGGCTCTGGCGACCATTCTTCCTGGCTCCTGATCCTGGCTCTGGGGATGATTCTTCCTGGCTCCTGATCCCGGCTCTGGTGACGATTCTTCCTGGCTCCTGATCCCGGCTCTGGTGACGATTCTTCCTGACTCCTGATCCCGGCTCTGGTGACGATTCTTCCTGACTCTTGATCCCGGCTTTGGCTACGATTTCCGCTGTTGGACTTGCATAGACTCGTCTTATTTTTATATTAATAAACCTACCTTTAATTGCACCTCCTTGTGTGTCTGGCTCCTCGCTCCCTGACATATGTATACTCTCCAGCACCTCAAGAGATTCAATGCCAGGGGAAGGCCAGGGGAACAAAAGCATGAATAGCCTATGGGTAGCATTCCAGAGATGAAGCCCTCCTCAGATGGGGAAATCAAATGGGTGGTCATAAGGCAGGTGAGCAGGTAGTATGTCAGCCTTCGTTTTATTAAAAATGTCCAGAAAGTCATGGTAGACTGAAGGAACATTCTGGCTGGTGTTAGAAACTGGTTGGATGGTAAGGCAACTTGCAGAGTTCACAGATTCAGGAGAAAAACATTGCTGAAGGCAGTATGCTGAGGTGAAAGAAACTTCTTCTCTGGGCCAGTCAATCTGTGGGTTATGTGCCCACAGCCACGGAACTCTGAGTATAACAGGAAACATAGTCAAGCATAGAATATCTAAGCAGATGAACTCTTGGTGGCCAGAGTCCGTTAATATGAGGATGGGTAAACAGGCCCAGAACTGGGGATGGTGTCATCAGCCAAGAGAACCTCAAATCCCTGCTTCTTGACTTTAAAGAGAATCTGGGCCATTCTTGCTAAGGTAATGTCGACAAAGCAACTGCATGAGTCACTAAATGTCTAGGGCTTGATTTCCCCCTCCACCACTTGTAACAAGATAGGAAGAGCATAGGAGCTGGAGAAGATCCAGAGAGTTAGAAGTAGGGATAATGGGCTTTGACTTGCTAGGTCTCACTTGGCAATTGTGCAGGAAGTATCAAGCTCATCCACAATAAAGGCACAAATTAGCTTGCCGACGACGCATCTTCTCGTCAGCAACTGTGGTGGTGGTAAGCATAGGAGGAGGTATAGCTGGCACCTTGGACAACATCCAAGTGGATCTGTAAACATGAGTCTTTTTTGACCGCTGCTCCTGGAGGCATTGATCAAGTTGAATAACCAGCTGAATGAGGCCTTCTAATGTAGCAGGAGCCTCAATGTGGGCCAGTTCATCCTTGAGAGCTTCAGAGAAACCGAGCCGGTATTGGTACTTGAGGGTGGCCTCATTCTACCCCATGTCTGCAGACCATTTATGGAAGTCTATAGTATAGTCCTCCACGGAGTGTCAACCTTGCTGAAGGGTACAGAGGGCAGCTTCAGCAGTAGCCTTGTGATCATAAAGTTGCACCATTGCTTCAAAAAATGTGGAAATGGAGTTAAGAAAAGGGCTTTTTTTTAATTGCAGTTCATTAGAAAGAAGGGAGAAGATGAATCCCAACGTTACAGTTTCTAGGGAGAAAGTCCTTGGCTGGAGTGCCAGGTACAGTTGGTAGGCATTCTTGAAAGCCCTGAACTTCCTTTGGTTACCTGAAAAGAGTTCAGGA
The DNA here is from genome assembly GCF_062004578.1 of Staurois parvus. Classification (NCBI taxonomy): domain Eukaryota; kingdom Metazoa; phylum Chordata; class Amphibia; order Anura; family Ranidae; genus Staurois; species Staurois parvus. The sequence continues at coordinate 504,837 of NW_028318059.1, forward strand.
ACAGGTACCTGAGGTTCTGGAGGAGGTACCATCACCATGGGAGTGACCGTTGAGCGTTCTTGAGCTGGAGGAGGTGAAGCAGGGGCTGTGGCAGGTGGGCTCTGGTCTGTGGGAGCGGAAGTATCCTTCTTGCAAATTCTTCACCACCTGGGTGAGGGCAGCAACTTGCTGGCACAAAGCCTCTAACCAAAAAGTACCATAGTGGCAAATGATACAGTCATGTACCTGGTCAGAGGCCAGACTGATGACAGTGCTTCCCTTGTGGATGAGTGTAGAGCACCCCTGAAGGTGGAGACAAGGAGTATTGCGCCCAAAGAAGCACAAGTTGCCTGCTGTGGAGTAACATGATGAGCAGAGTGGATGAGGCACTTGGAAGGGACTTTACCTTGCTGGGGTGTCAGCAAGGCAGAAGACACTCTAGATGAGCAGGTGAAGTCGTGATCATGCCAGGGTACCAGCAGGGCAGGTAGAACTCCAGATGCACAGGCAGATCTTGACAGATGAGCAGAACAGTAGGTGGAGTCAGGAACCAGAGCCAGTATCATGCACAGTAAATCAGTCAGGAACAGAAGCAGAAGTGTAGTCAAGATCTAGCCAAGGTCATACACAGGAAGCAGGCAGTAAGCAAAGTCTGTAGAACAAGCCAGGGTCAGAGCCAGGAGAAAAGCCAAGACAGGTCCAGGGGTAAGCCGAGTCAGCAACGGAAAAACTAAAAGTATAGCAACACAGAAGCACAGAGAAACAGGGGGCTGACAATCATCCAGCAACTTGTGCACCAGAGTGCTGACTTTAAATAGGCCACTGAGCAACAAGAACTGAAACACTCTGAGTGTGCCATGGAGCATATGCATGGGCACACACCTAAATACACAACGTCTGTGTGCATTTCTGTGCAAATTAGTGTGGCCATGCCGAATGTTGGCAGAGTGCCCTTTCTTCTGCGGTTCATCCTCTGACAGGAACACTGGACTCTGATATAAGGAGGAATGCTGTGGACTCTAATGTAAAGGGGTCTATGGTCATTAAAGCTGTCCCTTATTAACCTATTGGTCCACAGAACTCCCCTTTACACCACAGCCTACAGAGTTCCCCATACATCAGACTCCACAGAGTTCCCCTTTACACAAAGTACACAACATTTTCCCTTACATCAGAGTCCACAGAGCAAATTTGAAGATGGTTGGCAAACCTGAGCCACAGGATCATCTTTCCTCCTGCTGATGTCCAACAGGCTATACTCAGTGAGGGAGATGCAGACTCCCACCTCCATAGAACTGGAACGTTTCCATCAACTTCTTCCTGGCTCTCTCCAATGAGCGCCTCCAGACCCAACTTATTTCTACAGCTGCAAGCTTGCAAATAGGCCACCCGGCTAAGCCTAGCTGAGACCTCAATGTCTTCCTCATGACTCCTTTTTAGTGTTCTGCCCCAGGAGCAGAGACCCTTGTGCAAGGGTCTGCTCTAGCAGGGCTGGACACAAACTCTTCCCTGCTGCCTCAGGCTTATTTAATTGCTCTCCATCAACCAACTGGGCACACCTCCCCAGGGATTGGCTTAAATATGCAGGGTGCCCATTCTGTTCTCCCTCCACTAAAAGCCTGGCGTTATCAAGAATACAAGGGGAAGTAATTAGAGCAGCAGCCTGTGAGACACTGAGCAGCCCTAAATAGTCAACTCCAGCTCCTCTGATTACAGAGGAGCCAACTAAATTTAGCTAGCAGCCTACACTACACTAGGAGGGTGCTACACCTAGGACTGCAGAGTTATGTGTAATTCCATGGTGGCCTGATGAAGCATCCTCAGTGGAGGGTACTTTAAACTCTGGGCTCACATGAAGTTGTGCTGTTTCAGGCTTGTTGGCCCTCATAGAAACAATGATTTCTATGTAGTGGTTACACTGATTCAATGAAGGCCTTTTGGTTCACCTCACAAAAACCATCCGGTTATTCTCTCTAATAAACTTAAATAATATAGTATTTCTTCTTCAAACAAGGAATTGGAATTATGAAATATTTCAAAGAGAATAAAAATGTAATGTATTTTGTACAGAATGTAGGGATGAGCTTGAAGTTCGTGTTGAACGCAAGTTCGAATCGCACATCAGTGGAACGTGTGTTCGCCACTCTCGCAGTGTATGTGATTGGCCAAAGCAATGCATCTGACTACAGGTCAGGTGCAATGCTTTGGCCAATCACAGCACAATTGAGGAGAGTTTACATCTGACCGGCAAATGTCAGATTGCAGCGAGTGCTCGGTGGGTGTGGACGGGTCGGATGGTTTAGTTTTTTTTTTTTTATTTCAGCGAGTCGGCGTCTTTTGTGACAATGCTGGATGACTGAAGATGGATTACAATGATGGAACATTTTTTTGGCTTTTTTTTTTTTAACTGAAGGACTTGTCAAAAACTGTTGTTTTGTTTTTTGTTTAAAGGGGTACCCTGATGCTAATGAGACCCCCTACCTGCAGACCCCCGCAACCACCGGGCCAGGGTTGTGGGAAAGAGGCCATTGCCCCATCAGCACCTTCCCAACGCCGAGGGCATGTGGCCTGGTAAGCCACAGGGAGGGGACTGCTCATTTCCCCTCCCCCATTTTTCGGAGGTGGGTTCCCCTCAAAAGTCCTACCAAGCCTAAAGGGCCTGGTGTGGCTTTTAGGGGAGAACTCCATGCACTTTTTTTTTTTTACATTTTTTACTGTGGGGTCCCTCCTAATCTTCCTACCAGACCTAAAGGGTCTTTGTTAAAAAATGTCAGTCCTGCTGCAGCAGGTTCTATAAATTGTACATATGTGCAACTTTGCAGGTAGTTTAAGGGGACCCCCAGGTATGATATTTAACCACTTGACAACTGCGCTATAGCCGAATGACGGCTACAGCATGGTTGTCCAGTTCTGGGAGGGTGTCATATGATGTCCTCCCAGAACACACCCTCCCAAGGGCATGCATCTTCGTGATCGCTGTGCCAATCACAGTGGCCTTTTGCCACCTGATCAACTGTGTCCAATGACAACAGATCACCGGTAAATGCAGTTGCTGGTTATCGGCTGCACTTTCCTCACCAATTGTCAGAAGACGCATTGGACTAATCATCAGGGCATTGATCATCAGTGCCCTGATGATCAGTGCCCAGCAGTGCCACCCACCAGTGCCACCAACCTGTGCCCAGTGCCACCCACCTGTGCCCATCAGTGGCTACCACAAGTGCCCAGCAGTGCCAACCACAAGTGCACAGCAGTGCCTAGTAGTGCCACCCACCTGTGCCAAGCAGTGCCACCCACCAGTGCCCAGCAGTGCCCCATCAGTGCCACCCATCAGTGCCCAGAAGTGCCTCCAGTCAGTGCCCAGAAGTGCCGCCAGTCAGTGCCACCCATCAGTGCCCATCATTGTTGCATATCAGTGCAGCATCATCAATGACAGCTCATCAGTGCTGCCCATCAGTGCCCAGCAGTGCTGCCTATCCGTGCCACGTCAGTGCCACCTATCAGTGCCCATCAGTGCCGCTTATCAGTGCTGCCTATCAGTGCACATCATTGAAGGAGAAAAATTACCTGTTAGCAAAAAATTTGAAAGTTTTCTTTCTATTATAAAATTTTGCACTTTTTTTTTTATAGCGCAAAAAATAAAAAACACCTAGCGGCAAGTAAATACCACCAAAAGAAAGCTCTATTTGTGTGAAAAAAAATTCAAAAAATTTCATATGGGTACAGTGTTGTACGACCACGCAATTGTCAAAGTGCGACAGCGCTGAAAGCTGAAAATTGGCCTGGGCAGGAAGGGGGTAAAAAAGTGCCCAGTAGGCAAGTGGTTAAAGGAATTTTTCATATTTTTTTTACTTTAAGCAATAAAAAATGACTGCCCCTTTAAAAACTGTACTTTGACATTTTTTTTGATTCATTTCCCTCTGGGCAGCACCCAAGTCCCCATCCCCCTGTTATGGCCAAAAACTTGCATACAAGCCTTCAAAATAGGTAATTTGAATTTACAAGTTCGAGTCCCATAGATTTGCATTGAGTTCATTAAGTCTGAATGCTCAACTGCGAACTAAACATAGGGGTGTTTGGCCCATCACTAACAGAATATGTGAGCACACAGCAGGCAAATAAGAAAGAGCAGTCATGTTTGGGCCCTGTGACCTCTTACAACCAGGAACAGATGGCCCCTTCTACAGGTGAAACTCAAAAAATTAGAATATTGTGCAAAAGTTAATTTATTTCAGTAATGCAACTTAAAAGGTGAAACTAATAGATGAGATAGACTCATTACATGCAAAGCAAGATAGTTCAAGCTGTGATTTGTCATAATTGTGATGATTATGGCTTACAGCTCATGAAACCCCAAATCCACAATCTCAGAAAATTAGAATATTACATGCAATCAATAAAACAAGGATTGTACAGAACAATATTGGACCTCTGAAAAGTATAAGCATGCATATGTACTCAGTACTTGGTTTGGGCCCCTTTTGCAGCAATTACTGCCTCAATGCGGCATGGCATGGAAGCTATCAGCCTGTGGCACTGCAGAGGTGTTATGGAAGACCAGGATGCTTCAATAGCGGCCTTCAGCTCTTCTGAATTGTTCGGTCTCATGTCTCATCTTTCTCTTGGCAATGCCCCATAGATTCTCTATGGGGTTCAGGTCAGGCGAGTTTGCTGACCAATCAAGCACAGCAATCCCACGGTCATTGAACCAGGTTTTGGTGCTTTTGGCAGTGTGGGCAGGTGCCAAGTCCTGCTTGAAAATGAAGTCAGCATCCCCATAAAGCTAGCCTGCGGAAGGAAGCATGAAGTGCTCCAAAATCTCCTGGTAGACAACTGCGTTGACCCTGGACTTAATGAAGTACAGTGGACCAACACAAGCAGATGACATGGCTCCCCAAATCAACACAGACTGTGGAAACTTCACACTGGACTTCAAGAATATTGCAGTGTGTGCCTCTCCAGTCTTCCTCCATACTCTGGGTCCTTGGTTTCCAAATGAGATGCAAAAGTTGCTCTCATCAGAAAAGAGGACTTTGGACCACTGAGCAACAGACCAGGTCTGTTTTTCTTTAGACCAGGGAAGACGCTTCTGACGTTTGTTGTTCATGAGCGGTATTCTGACTCAGATTGTTGTGATAGCAATTTATCCCTTGTGAGACCTCTATGCCTAGCCTGTATAAGCAGATATAATCACTGTGGGCAATCCTTATCAGATAGCTGAACTCACCAATACTGTGTTCATCCAGAAGTTGCTTTATTCTGTACATGTGACAACAGGATACAGCAGAATGAATGGTTTCCAGTATTATGCGGTCAAAAGATGATACTTTCTGTAGCGTACTATGCAGAATACATGTGTCCCTGTTACATGTGGACTGTTAGCTGCCTCCATGACACAGGAAGTGCTGTATTCAAGAAGAAGGGAGGAGCTTCATATACAAAGGAACTGTGTCATAGATCTCAAGGAGGCAACATGAAAAACAAGTGCATTACCAAATAAGGCACTGGATGGCAGCATATAACTAACTATAGAAATATCCATAGGAAATGGTACAAAGAATAAACTATATGAATTCTCATGAACATTACCATAAATATTAACTGTGTAACAGCATAAGCGGCGTGACAAGAGAAATATGACATTTGAAGCCCAATGTCCAGAATCCATCTCTGTTTGGTGGCTCTTTATGCACTGACTCCAGCCTCAGTCCACTCCTTGTGAAAGTCCCCAACACTTTTGAATGGCCTTTTCCTGACAATCCTCTCCAGGCTGCGATCATCCCTGCTGCTTGTGCACCTTTTTCCACACTTTTCCCTTCCACATCCAACTTCTTTTGCAATTACCTTTTGAGGCTTTCCCTCCTTATGGAGGGTGTCAATGATGGTTTTCTGCACAACTGTCAGCTCAGCAGTCTTTCCCATGATTGTGATTCCTACTACTGAACCAGACTGAGAGACCATTTAAAGGCTCAGGAACCCTTTGCAGGTGTTATGGCTTAATTAGCTGATTCGAGTGGGACACTTTGAGCCTAGAATATTGCACCTTTTCACAATATTCTAATTTTCTGAGATTGTGAATTTGGGGTTTTCATGAGCTGTAAGCCATAATCATCACAATTATGACAAATCACGGCTTGAACTATCTTGCTTTGCATGTAATGAGTATCTCATATATTAATAAAAATAAAAGTGCAGCGCTAGGAAAATATATAAAAGTGTCACAATCAATAAAAGTGATCAGAAAAAGTCCCAACAACGGTGACCTAGGATAACAATACACACTAACCAGAAGTGCACATTATAAGTGCAATGTAGCCAGGATGGAGTTCATAGAGTAGTCATCAGCATGAAAAGGATAGATGTATTCCCTTGGTCAGCGAAAATCCTCAGGAGGAGCCTACGCACGCCTTGACGTCACGCCGTCGGAGCATCGTGGAGCTCCGGCGGCCATTACATCTGACAGGACGGTTAGTCCTGTCTGTCTATTTTATGCCATTTTTGGATGCATCCTGCTAATTTAATAAATTTGTTTTAAACTGTACTTCACTATGGGCATTTTTTCTTGATCCCCTGTGGGAGTACCTTTTCTCCCAGATACCGTTTTTGCACAGTGGAGGAATAGTGCTCTTTTGGTGGAGCAGTGATCGTTTCCTATCATCTAGTGGATTTCTTCTGCTCCGCTCTTTACCATCTTGAGGATTTTCGCTCATCCTGGCTACATTGCACTTATAATGTGCACTTCTGGTTAGTGTGCATTGTTACCCTAGGTCACCGTTGTTGGGACTTTTTCTGATCACTTTTATTGATTGTGACACTTTTATATATTTTCCTAGCGCTGCACTTTTATTTTTATTTTCATGTGAGGATTATTTTGGTTATCCTGTGTGCCTCAGCTGCTTGTACATTTAAAGCGCTCGCTTACTTTTCTCTGTTTTATCTCATATATTAGTTTCACCTTTTAAGTTGCATTACTGAAATAAATGAGCTTTTGCACAATATTCAAATTTTTCGAGTTTCACCTGTATATGCCCTGTTGTGGATCTCCAAGGGAAGTAAAATTCTACCCTGGTATTGGGGCTGCCCTGGATCTGCAAAGTTTAAATATTCATTCATGTCTAAGAGATTGAGAAAAGCAGTTTTATCTACCCGATTCTCCTCTCCTGCAGGGTACTCTCTGTTTCAGGATGGGTCCCGAAGCCTGCTCACCCTTATGCTTTGGCTGTTGGGAGCCCTCTGACATAATCGAGACTGATGAAGGATGTGAGGACATCGAGGGACAGCCCACTGCCAGAGCAGTGGATCTGATAAGTAATATAGCAATTCAGTGTTTACTCTGGTCAAAAAAGTACCTTCAGACCTTCTACAAGGCCACAGGTATATAGTACTGTATGTCTTTAAACTGAGACCAGCAATCTTCAATAGTGTGCCTTTATGCTGAGACCAGCAATGGACTTGAGTAAACAGGTTAAAGGTGCTGTCCTTATTAGCCACCTTCTTATCTTTCAGAATCTAGCACAGGTCTATTTCCACTTCTAGGAGCTTAACAATGATCTGTCTAGAAGCATGTCCTCAGGGCAAGCCTGGGAAGTTAAAGGACCTATCTAACACCAGATCCTCTACAGGACAAGCTCTGGAGGCTAAGGACTCTTCTAGGAGATGCCCTGAATATGTATCTCCTTCCCTACCTTACATCACTGGCAATAAACCTCCAAGTGATTGGCCAGGGAGAAAAATATTCATAACATATAACATTGTTCCTTATTGTTCTATCTACTGGAGAACACACCTTAGCAACAGGCAAAAGCAAGCAATGTTCCAAATTTTGAGGAAACCAAGCAGATGAAAGCTGCACTGCATCACTAAATTTACCCAAAGGTACTTCAACTTTGGCAGGGCCTTTGCACACACATATTGTATGAAAATTCAAATCCATTATTCAATCATATGAAAAAAATTCATATTTAACTTTTTTTCATCTGCACGTGACTAGATAATTAAGGTGAACATTCATTTACACAATTTATTGTGTGAACATCCCCAACTCCTTTAGTAAATCAGCCCAATACTCTACAGTGCATATTTTGCTAGTGAGACCCTTTGTTACTTTTTTAAAGTTTTTTTTCCAGTTGCTTGACAGTTTTTGTGTCTATAGGCTCAGAACTGTGAGTTAGACGGAGCCATTGATATTACTGTGTGGTAAGAATTTCCACGTTCCTTTGCTGCTGTGTGCACTAAAGGTGTTGTAAACCTTTCTACCTGCATAAGATATATATTAATCATGTAGTTTCATGGTATGATTTGTTGCCCTGTATGCACAGCCTATAGTAAAGTAAATCTTCACATTCAGCAGTTTCTGTTAGTTTAGAACAGGGGTCTCCAAAATTTCTAAATAAAGGGCCAGTTTACTGTCCTTCAGACTTTAGGGGGGCAGGACTAAGATCAGTGGTAGTAGAAAATGTCCTGGCATCCAGTGGGAGTAAACAATGCCCTATCTTTGGTGTCAGTGAAAGAAATAGTGCTCCATCCTCTGTGTCAATAGAAGGAAGTATGCCCCATTGTTGGTGTCAGTGGGAAGAATTGAGACCTTTCATTGGTGTCAATAGAAGGAATAGTGCCCCATTGTTGGTGACAGTGGGAGGAATAGTGGCCCATCATCAGTGTCAATGGAAGGAACTGTGCCGCATTGTTGGTGTCAGTGGGAGGAATAGTGGTCCATCATCAGTGTCAATGGAAGGAATTGTGCCCTTTTAATAGTGTCAGTGGATTGACTTGTGTCCCAAAAGCTGAATAAAGGCAAGCAAAGGGTCACATCCAGCCCCCAGGCCACAGTTTGGAAACCGCTGATTTAAAAACAAGAGGCATGCGGCACGTCACTGCACAGGTTAATGCATGACCTCTGTCCGTAGTGTGAGAATTGACATTTCCGTTGAAGGAACTACATATACCAAAATCCCTGAGTCTCTCAGTCAAGTGCTGGTGCAGGTGAGAGCTAAACAGTACTTCGATCTGACACACATAAGCAGGGAGAGAATTCACAAACCCACAGATAAAATCATTGTGCACTGGTTCTTTATATTAGCACTCTAGCTTGTGATGCGACGCAGAGTGGATGGTATGGCGTGCATTGGCTGCTGAGCGACTTGGAAGTTGTATTGTCCATTTTGCACATAAGGACAAGACAGCTGAAGCAATACATGGACATAGGGAAACTGACAGTTCATGTGAGCTGCACCAAAAAATATCTTCCTTCCTAACTATCTTCTGTAAACTACTATTCACCCTGCCCCCATGTAATGGAGATGACGAAGTACAAACATGTTTGAAGTCCATATCAGGAGTGCAGACTATGGTGACAATCATGACTCCTTTCATAGATACAATGAAAGAGTGATGTAGTCACCCAGGGACAGGAAGTGTGTTATTTGTAGGATTACTGGGTGAAAAAAAGCAAAATGTTGCTTGAAAAAAGAAAATGAATACAGCCACCACACTAAAGGCTAAAAAAAAATGCCACATTCTGTCTTACATTTGGCTTTTGGTTTAGATGCACTTTAAGAGAAAAATACTCTACATACATGCTTGCCTGCACCCTATTCCTGGAAATGCCAGATCTTGTGCTTGTATGTGATCTGGTGCAGTGGTGCACTGTTTCATACTGTGTTTTTCTGCCTCCTTGTAATGTCTTCTGTGAGCACCCGAACCTCTCCTTTCCCTCACTTCATTTTTTGAAATGAACACGTTAGTCATGGTCATGTGCATTGCTCTATGGGCACTGCAAATCCCATAGTCCATTTCAAGAGCGAGCAAGAAAGGGTGTCTATGTTCCTACATACAGTGGGGCAATGGAGAACAAACATAGCCATCCTCAGGGAGTCAGATCACAGCAGCAAAAAAAAAAAAAAAAATTTGGAGGAGGCTGCTAGCAATAGAGGGTAGTTTGTAAGATAAGAATACACACTAGAGTATATTTTTTTTAAACCAGAGATTAGTGTCACTTTAACATTATCTTTCTGGGTGGAGAATAGAAAAGAAATGCCCCTCCAGGTATTTACAGATGTCTGGACCACTGACAGAAATATCCCTTGTTTCTGTAATAGGCCAAGTTTGGTTTTACAGTTAAACTTTACAGAATATGTCACTTACTGAGTCCAGTTCTCCAAGTAAACCCATGGAAATGTCATTAGAAGGTAAAGGAAAACAAAAACGCTGTATTATCTACCCTCTGGTGTATTTTGCAGTTTTCTGACAGAAATTAACTGCATTTACCTAGTAACAGTATATAAAGAAAGTCTTAACTTCATACAACAGTTCCCATTTTGTCACACTGGCTAGTGAAGGAGGAAAAAAAAAGTTGGCCTGCAAAGTTGGGATCCTTGAAGAAAGCACAACAGCTCCCAGCAGATAATAGATTCACTTGTATGATGTTGGTTTCTTACCAGACCCAGGACACTTTTCTGGGACAAGGGGCATATCTACCATGAGACAAACAAGGGGTTTTCCTTGGGCAGCATTTTTTAGGAGGGTGGCGCCACCCCCAGGCAGAAGGGACACTACGAGGACTGCAGAGAAGCTCCTAATATATGGCACTTGGACAAATCATGTGTCAGGGTCTGATAAGGAAGCCGCAGATATTTACTGTGAATGGCTTCAGTTCATAAGACCCCGACACAAGAACGGTATACTGCGGCACCCACTTTACTTTTGTAAATATCCCGACTCCCAACTTAGTGTCACAGTGTGCCCCGATTTGTACAGCCTCCCTATGCCTCAGAGCTACATGCTGTGTTCTTCTGCACCTCCCCAGCAGGCCATCCACCAGTTTGCCTGCTGGCAAGAGCTTGGGCTTCAGTAATAATGACAACAGGGGACACAGACCGCTCAAAGTCATACCGGCTCCCTCAGGTCACCATGTGACCTTATCAGCATCGCAGAGCAGCCTAGCAAATCACCCACATGATAGCCAGGTAATAGGGTTAATAACTCTGTTCTCTAATCCTATCTGAGCTGCCTGACTTACACACACCAGTAATATCAGAAACTGCATGTTTCTACTCCACAGTCTACCACAGACTCTGAATAGCCACCAGAGACCCCACACAACCACCAGAGACCTTGCATAGCCACCAGAGACCCCGCATAGCTACTTGAGAGCCCACACTTGAGAGAGTCTGCACAGTCCACCAGAGACCCTGCATAGCCACCTGAGAGTCCGCATAGTCCTACAGAGTCCCCACATAGCCACCAGAGACCCCACATAGCAACTTGATAGTCTGCATAGACCACAAGAGTCCCCGCATATCCACCAGAAATCCCACATAGCCACTTGAGAGTCCACACAGACCACCAGAGACCCCACATAGCCACTTGAGAGTCTGCACAGCCCACCAGAGTCCTTGCATAGCCACTGGAGAGTCTGCACTTGAGAGTCTGCACAGTTGACCAGAGACCTTGCATAGCCACCTGAAAGTGCGCACAGCCCACCAGAGACCCCATATAGCCACCAGAGACCCAAAATAGCCACCTGAGAGTCAGCACAGCCCACCATAGAAGTTGTACAGCCCACCTGAGAATCCACACAGCTCATCATAGAACCTGCACAACCTTCTGAAGCCCCTCACAGTCCTCCTGAGACCCCACACAGCTACCCAGGATCCTCCACTAGAGACATGCCAGCACTCCAGGGCAACACAGAGTATGTAGCTTCATATTATTCTTCATTGCTGTATAATGAATTGATGGGATTTGTAGTCCAGTATAGCAGTTAACAGATTCTGGAAGCCCCCTTTAACAAGCCCCCCCATGTGACTGAGTATGGGGTATATGGTACCACTACTCATTCACAAAAAAAAGTGTAGTGTGAAAATGGTTTCATCGATGTAATCCATCGTCAATCACAGCATCGAGCACTGTCACGATGATGCCGACTCACTGAAATAAGAAAAAAAAAAAAACAACAACGCCTGCAGATCCGTCCACACCTGCCAAGCACTCGCCGCATCTGACATTTGCCGGTCAGATGTAAACATAAAGGGAGGAACTAGCAGTGATGTCACCACTAGCTCTGCCCCATTTGTGCTGTGATTGGCCAAAGAATTGCACCTGACCTGTGGTCCAATGCGTTGCTTTGGCCAATCACAATGCACTAGTAATGTGCACTGGTAAGGTGGAGTGCATTGTGGGGAGCGAACACACCAACACCTGATGTTCAAGTTGAACTTCAGTTCGACTCAAACATCAAGGACATCCCTAGTCAGCAACCATGAACCAGGCAGAGATAGAAAGTGCGGTTAAAATCATACCTATAATGAAACAGCAAAAAATAACATACTGGAACGCAGTCAAAACAGAAGCCAGGGCTTGAATGCCAGAGCAGGTAATAAGATGCACACTGGTAACGTGCAGTGCTTTGTGGGGAGCGACCACACGAACACCTGATATTCGAGTCGAAATTAGGTTCGACTTGAACATCAAGGACTTCCCTAGTCAGGAACCATGAACCAGGCAGAGATAGAAACTGCAGTTAAAATCATACCTATAATGAAACAGCAAAAAATAACATACAGGAACGTAGTCAAAACAGAAGCCAGGGCTTGGATGTCAGAGCAGGTAATCAGACCAGCCAGGGTCTGGAAACCAAAAGTCAGCATAGTCAGGAACCATAAAAAAGTCAGCCAGACCGAGCTGTAAACAGGAACACAGGCAAGAACACACTGGAGATCATAGACCACGGAAGGGCAAGAAGGAAATGAGCTAAGCTGCTAAAATAGCAAAAAAAGGGCTGGCTGTAGGCTGGACTAACGAGGCAGGTAATAATATACAGGTGAGTCACTGTAGAGACAACGGCTGGTAATTAACCAACAGCTGAGCAGCTTCTGAGCACTGAAAGAAAAGAGCTGCTCGCTAAGTAGCAGGAGCCCAGCCCTGACAGTACCCCCTCTTTAACTGTTGGGAATACAACAGCATGTACTATAATGTACTATATACAGTATTCTGTGGTAATATCACTTGACCAGTAGATGGCACTGTACGCTAAAGGTTACTAGTTGTGTATGTGTAAAACTTGCTGCTTCTTTCCTCTTCTCTATCATCTCTTCAGGAAGTAATGAGTCTGTAATAAGTCTGCTGAGAAATGTGCTCTGTATGTTTGTAACTTAAGCCACACAAGTAAAGTCTGAATTCTGCTATCACTACCAGTATCTTCTCTAACACATAACCAACAGGTTATGGGCCCAGCTCCAGACACTGGAAAAAGGAAAACTACAAGCAAGTAAGTGCTGCATTTTCAATCCTACCAAATCCTGTGTGAGGAAACAAGAGCTGTATCCAATTCACTGAAAGATGGCAAGTGCTTCAGATATGAAGTTTACAATAGCAAAGCTCAACAACACCAACTACCAGCTATGGAAGTTTAAGCTTGAAATGCTGTTATCCAAAGATGACTTGTGGCAGGTACTAGATACACACAGACCCAATGACAACCCGGAAGAATGGGACAGAAAAAACAGGCAAGCAAAAGCAGTCATTAGCCTGTTAGTGGAGGATGATCAACTCCTTCATATAAGGAAAGAAAGCACAGCTAAAGGTATGTGGACTGCATTACAAAGACTGCATGAACGTGCAAACCTAAACAGCAAACTATATCTGCTACGCAAACTGTATAAGATGAGGCTGGAAAAAGGGCAGGAAATGGGTGAACATGTAAATGCTATGCTAGAAATTGTGGACCAGCTGGGTGCAATAGGTGAAGAAATAAAAGGCAACCATGTTGTGGCGCTACTTCTGTGCAGCCTTCCAGAATCATACAGTGCCCTTATAAATGCTCTAGAAACTAGACCGGAAACTGAACTGACACTAGAATATGTTAAGGGAAAATTAATTGATGAATACAGCAGAAGAAGGAAAATTTGCATAGTGAAGAGAACAAGAGACCAGAGGCAGCTCTGAAGGTGCATGAAGGCATAAGACAAAGCAAAGAAAGCAGGGTATGTTTTCGCTGCAAAAAGGCCGGTCACCTGAAAAAGAACTGTTCAATCTGGAAAGCTGAGCAGCGAAAGCGGGAGCTACCCACAAGAGAAAGAGCTAAAGCAGTCATGAAAGAAAATGAAAGTGCATCATAGAGTGGTACTTTTAAAGTGACTCAGAATAGTACCTCACATGGATGGTACATTGATTCAGGGGCAACAAGTCACATGACAAGCGACGAGACATTCTTCACAGAAATTGATTTTAGTGTAAAAGATAAAGTCTTCCTAGCAAATGGGAAAAGTATTACAGCAGAAGGTAAAGGTCAGGGATTTCTGAACTGCAAAACGCCATCAGGGGGCAAGCAGAGCATCCTTGTAAAGAATGTTCTATATGTTCCAAGCCTAGAAGGAAGCCTCCTATCAGTTAAAACCCTTGCAAGCAATGGACTCACTGTCCAGTTCAGAGGTAATGAATGCACAATTCAAAATGGAAAGCAAATTCTAGCAAGAGGAAGATTACATGAACATCTGTACAAAATCATCACTGAAAGTGAGAAGGCTAATGCGGCAACTCATAACCCACATGACAAGTGCGTCCACCTGTGGCATAGAAGATTGGGGCATCGAAACCCAGAAGCTATAAAGGACTTTGCAAAGAGAGGTCTATCAGAAAACATGAAAATATTGCCTTGCCACACACTCAGCAAGTGCACGTGTTGCATCAAAGCAAAGGCCACCCGAACCTCTCTTCCACAGACCAGTCAGAGTAAAACCATTAAACCCATGGAACTGATACACAGTGATGTGTGCGGACCAATGAAAACCATCACACCTGGCGGGAACAGGTATTTACTGACTTTTATCGATGATTATTCCCGGTACACAATAACGTATCTAATGAAGCACAAAAGTGAGACATTAGAAAAACTTCAAGAGTTTGTAGCTATGACAAGCAACAAGTTTCAAAGGAAACCTGGAATAATATGCACTGACAATGGAGGGGAATATATGAATAAAGAGATGGAATCATACCTAAAGAAACAAGGTATTATACACCAAACAACCATACCATACACTCCTGAGCAAAACGGTGTAGCGGAAAGAAAGAATCGCACTCTTGTAGAAATGACCAGATGTATGATTTCGGACGCTGCCTTACCTAACAAATACTGGGGAGAAGCAATAATGACTGCAACATACCTACAAAACAGGCTCCCATCAAAAGCTATTGAGAGTACACCATATGAAATGTGGAATGGATCAAAACCTAACGTAGGACACATCAGAGTATTTGGCTGTAAAGCATATGCCCACATTCCAAGTCAGAAACGCTCCAAGTTGGAGAACAAAGCCATAGAAGGCATTCTGGTTGGCTACAGTGAGCAGAGTAAGGGATATAGAATCCTTTGTCCAAAGACCAACAAGGTCACAGTAAGCCGCAGTGTTTATTTTGATGAAAGTGAAGCACCAGATAATACAATTCTTGAAAAATGTGGAGAGGATTTACGCGCTGAATCGGCAAGAGACACTGACCCATGCGAAGCAGGACAAGAGCCAGAACAAGAAGAAGTGGAACTTACAATCAACGAGCCAAGAGAACCCACTGAACAACAAGAAATCAGAAGATCCTCAAGATTGACAAAAGGGATACCACCCCGCAGGTTATCATACGCTGCTAAAACACATCAAACACAGGAGCCAACATCCTGGGAAGACATAGAAACTTTGCCGAGAAGGGAAGCCGATCAGTGGAGAAAAGCAGCTGAAGAAGAAATAAAATCACTTCAAGAAAATAAAACTTGGTCACTAACAGAGCTCCCTCCTGGTCGCAAAACCATCGGAAACAAGTGACTGTTGCACTCTCTTCAACTGAAGCGGAATACATAGCAGCAGCACATGCATGTCAAGAAGCCATTTGGATTCGTCAACTTCTACTAGACATGGGACTGAATATGTCACAATCCACACCCATCTTTGAAGACAATCAGGGATGCATAAAGCTTACACACTCTGAGAAGATTAACCCAAGAACCAAGCACATTGATGTAAGATATCATCTGCTCAGAGACATGCAAGAACAAGGGGTTATCGACATCCAGTACTGCCCATCAGAGGAGATGACTGCAGACGCACTCACCAAACCTTTGCCAAGGGAACGTCATTGTTTTCTACAAAAGAGACTAAATGTCATATAATTATGCACATGCCGTTGAGAAGGGGTGTTGGGAATACAACAGCATGTACTATAATGTACTATATACAGTATTCTGTAGTAATATCACTTGACCAGTAGATGGCACTGTACGCTAAAGGTTACTAGTTGTGTATGTGTAAAACTTGCTGCTTCTTTCCTCTTCTCTATCATCTCTTCAGGAAGTAATGAGTCTGTAATAAGTCTGCTGAGAAATGTGCTCTGTATGTTTGTAACTTAAGCCACACAAGTAAAGTCTGAATTCTGCTATCACTACCAGTGTCTTCTCTAACACATAACCAACATTAACAACCCCTCCTCAGGTTCGAGGACAGGAGCATGTACATCCGAGGATGAGACCCAAGAGCGGTCCTCTGGACTGTAACCTCTCCAGTGAACTAGATATTGTATGCATTCACATAACCTACAGGAGCAAACAATAGATTTTATCTCAAATTCCTCATGGTTGTCAACTTGAACTGGTCAAGTGCGTGGTACAGAGGTGGTCTTGTGGTTACACACCAAAAGGTTTTAATAAGAAAAACATGGAATATGTTGGAAATACGCATGTTGGAAGGAAGATCTAATGCGTATGTCACTGGGTTAACCCTACAACCCTATGTTCCTCTAATGTATGAATTCCCTGCTGAACGAATGTATCAGGAAACATGGATGGCTGGAACCCATAGTTTGCCATAAACGGAGATAATCGGGAGGCCGCATTGATGGCATTATTGTTAGAAAACTCCACCCAAGGTAACAGGTCCAACCAGATGTTATGGTTGGATGAAATATAGCAATGTAGGAACTGTTCCATACTTGGTTGGCCTGTTCTGTGGCCGCATTGCACTGCGAGTGATATGCTGAAGAGAAGGAGAGCTGAATTTCCAACTGTGCACAAAAGGTTTGCCAAAACCTGGACACATACTGGTTACCCCTGTCCGAGATAACTTTAGGTAATCCACTTAACCAAAAGACCTCTCGAACGAATATTGATGCCAGTTCTTTGGACGTAAGCAACTTCTTTTGTGGAATGAAATGTGACATTTTTGAAAACTGGACAACTGCTATAAGAATAACTGTATTGCCCTGGGAGTTAAGTAAATCCACAATAAAATCAATAGACAAGTGCATCCAAGGCCTCTTTCCACTGGGTATGGGTTGTAGAAGGCCTACTGGAAGGTGTCAGGGTGTTTTATTTTGAACACACACATCACAAGCAGCTACAAAGATGGTTAAATCAGTGCAGAGACTAGGCCTGCATCTTCTGAATTCATGGCCCTTGCGTAATGTTAGGAACCATAGTTACATATATAAAAATATAAAAATAATCCCCCTGCGCTCCAGTGGTCTGAACAAACAACCCAAAATATATGCAGCTGCTACCACCTATTCTCAATTCCACAGGATGTATAACATAAAAAAACAATATTGGTGAAGCGCTTCACACAAAGAACTAAATATGTAAGGTACAATGATATAAAAAAAATATAAAATGCATATAAAGTGACCACACTGTATTGAAAGGTATAGATGACTAGTGCTAAGTATTCCCCCCCCCCAAAAAAAATAATATATATAAGTGACAAGTGCTGAGAGTGCAAAACAGGTCAGCATTACCTATAATGCTACCACCTCCCCCTCACTCCCCCTCTCTGTTGGGGTCCCTCAAGGCTCTGTCCTTGGGCCCCTTCTCTTCTCCATCTATACCTCCTCCCTTGGCCAACTCATACACTCTCACGGCTTCAACTACCACCTCTATGTCGACGTCACACAAATCTATCTCTCAACCCCCCACCTCACCCCCTTGGTCTCAGCCCGAATCACACACTTACTGAGCAACATATCAGACTGGATGTCACTCCACTTCCTTAAATTTAACCTCTCCAAAACCGAGTTTCTTGTCTTCCCTCCAACCCGGACACCACCCCCCATTGATTTCTCCGTCACATCCAACAACGCTACCATCAAACCCGCCCTGCAGGCCAGAGTACTGGGTGTCATTCTGGACTCCAACCTATCCTTCCAGCCCCAAGTCCAATCTTTAACAAACTCGTGCAGACTCCACCTCCGCAACATCGCCAAAATCCGCACATTCCTAACCCCAGAAACCACTAAACAGCTCATCCACTCTCTCATCATATCACAACTCGACTACTGCAACTCCCTCCTCACTGGCATGCCTCGCCGCTGGCTATCCCCGCTTCAGTCGATCCTGAATACGGCTTCCAGACTCATTCACCTTTCCAACCGCTCTGTCTCCGCCACCCCCCTCTGCCAATCCCTCCACTGGCTTCCGATTGCGCAACGGATCAAATTCAAAATCCTAACGCTGATGTACAAAGCTGTCCACCATACTGCCCCGAACTACATCACTGACCTAATATCCAAGTACCGCCCAGCACGCACACTCCGCTCCTCACAAGACCTCCTTCTCTCTAGTTCCCTGGTCTCCTCCTCCCATGCCCGCCTCCAGGACTTCTCCAGGGTGTCACCCATCCTCTGGAACTCCCTGCCCCAACCCATCAGATTATCACCTACTCTCCTCTCCTTTAGGCGCACCCTGAAAACCCATCTCTTCAGGGAAGCCTACCCCACCCCCTGCTAACTTGCCGACCTCCTCCACTCTTCCTACCACTCCATCCCCCACAGCTATCTCCTCCTGTGCCACCACCCCCTCCCTCCTAAATTGTAAGCTCGAAAGAGCAGGGCCCTCGAACCCCTCGTGTATCACATTGTATTGGTATTGTTCTGTCACATGTTCTGTCCCCTTTGTAATGTACAGCGCTGAGCGAACTATTGGCGCTTTATAAATACAGTATAATAATAATAATATTAATGCATTTTGCTGACTAAAACGTGCCAAAATACAATATATGCAAAGTAAAAGTAATACACAATGACATTGCACACTCACTGAAAGTGACAGGTGCTCAGTATGAATATAATTGTAGGTTACAAAAAAAAATCCACAATAAAGTGCAATAACAAGTGCTTGATATTTCATGTGCAAACAAACACCGCAATGTCAGTGCTTCAATTCTTCACTTCAAATATGATGCGTGTTAGCATGCCACACATGTATATCGTAATCCAAAAGTGGCTAAAGTGCCTCCTCACCTTAACCATGCGATCCCTAAGGGCCACAATGCTTTAAGTAATAATGCTCCACCAGACTGGGGATCCCTGTTATAATACTCCTGTAGTACCGCTCAGTCTCCTCTGCCAGGTCACTTATGCCCTCAGATGGTGATACCCCCAGGATTATCACAAGGCCATAGAGAGGTAGACAAAGAGAGCCTCCATAGTGAAATACTGTTTATTCCATATAGCAGAGGAAAACAAGCCAACAGAGAACACTCACAGTACTGCAAATCTCATACAGCAGGTCTCCCATGTGCTGTGGGTGTACTGCAAGGTGCTGGGTGTCCACAGATGTCGTCTGCTGGATGTGCGTAACCTGACGTACGTCACCGCGCTCTACATCACATAGCTACATAGTTACAGTACATAGTTCGTCTGGCTGGAAAAAAAAAAAGACAAAACTCCATCCAGTTTAACCATAAAAAAAAAAAAAAAAAGTTATAATCCTATACCTACAGTTGATCCAGAGAAAGGCAAAAAACCCAGCAAAGCATGATCCAATTTGCTCCTGCATTGGAAACAATTCCTTCCTGATCCCCCAAAAAGGCATTTGGACATTCCCTTGATCAACCTTACCTATAACTGTTAGTATTCAGTTATATTATGTGTATCTAGGAAAGAATCCAGGCCTTTTTTAAAGCAATCCACTGAGCTGGCCAGAACCAACTCTTGAGAGAGTCTATTCCACATTTTCACAGCTCTTACTGTGAAGAAACCTTTCCATATTTGGAGATTAAATCTTTTTCCTCCAGACATAAAGAGTGCCCCCTTGTCCTCTGTGATGACCTAAGGGTGAATAACTCTACACCGAGTTCACTATATGACTCACTGATGTATTGTATTTATACACGTTAATCATATCCCCCCTTAATCTCCTCTTCTCAAGAGAATACATTCAGTTCCTCTAATCTTTCCTCATAGCTGAGCTCCTCCGTGCCTCTTATCAGTTTGGTTGGCCTCCAGTTCCCCAATGTTCTTTTTGTGAATTGGTGCCCAAAACTGAACTGCATATTCCAGATGAGGTCTTACTAATGATGTGTATAGGGGTAAAATGATCTCTCTGTCTGGAGTCTATACCTCTTTTAATACAAGAGAGAATTTTGCTCGCTGTAGAAACCGCAGCTTGACATTGCATGCCATTATAAAGCTTGTGATCTACCAGAGCTCCCAGATCCTTCTCCACCATTGATTCCCCCAGTTGTACCCCCCTAGTATGTATGATGCTTGTATATTCTTAGCCCCCAAGTGCATAACCTTACATTTATCAACATTAAACCTCATTTGCCACATAGTTGCCCAATTAAACAGTGCATTGAGGTTGGCTTGTAAGTTGAAGACATCCTGTAAGGACATTATTCCACTGCACAGCTTGGTGTCATCTGCAAAGACTGAAATGGTATATTTAATCCCAGACTCTATCATTTATAAATATATTAAAAAGTAAGGGTCCCAACACTGAACCTTGGGGTACACCACTGACAACCCTAGACCATTCAGTGTATGAATCATTAACCACTTCTCTCTGAATACGATCTTTTAGCCAGTTTTCTATCCATTTATATACAGATTTTTCCAAGCCTGTAGACTTTACCTTACACATTAGCCATGTGTGGGGAACTGTACCAAATGCTTTTGCAAAATCCAAGTATACCACATCCACCGCCAACCCTCTGTCCAAGCTCACAGCAATCAAATAACCTTTGGAATGTGGACATTGTTCTAAGAATAATTTTGTACACAGCAGCAACTAAAAACTCATGTGAAAAACTACTTGCGATCCAGAATGGGAGAGGAAAGACTGAACTCCCTGGCTGTGTTGGCAATTGAGTCTGAATTCACAAACCTTAGGACCATGCTGAGCTTATCAACAGCTTTGCCATACAGAAAGTTTAGTGAGTTTAACAGTTTGAATTAGATATTCCACATAAAATCTTTAGTTTAACGTTCAACTCTTTGCATTTATTTAAGTTAGAAGTGTTTATAGTTTTACTTATTCATCTCTGAAGAAGGGGAAGGGCCGCTGAAAGCGCTCAGCCGTGTGGCTTTTGGTGTCCAGCATGAGTGGGTCGTGCACATTGGCCATATGGCTACCATTTTTGTGGCCTTGAAACACACCTGCTGAGTACTGTAAAGAAGCAGTCTTTGTTTTTAGAAGAATAGAATAGAAGTTGCAATGATCTCTCTCTTTCAATCCTGCTGAGACTTCCTTCTTTTCCTTCCTTACAAGTAGTAGGTTTATGAAAGGGTCCTCCCTATGCAGTAGTAGTAGCCAGTGATCCTCTCCTGATTGTCAGGGGTCTGCTGAAGGTCACACTCACTTTCCATGCCCAGAAAGTGAAACACTGAACCCCGTGCAGGATCTCAGGATTCAGGTCCTCTCACATGTAGCATTGCACAGCATATAACGGCAGCAGAAGTCTCTGATCAGCACTCTTCTCCAGAGCAGCACAGCATCAGCTTCAGTAAACTCTGACCACATACCACTGTTCTCCCCCTTCACTGCAACCTTGTTGTACTCTCTCCCCTTTCCTTTCTTCACACTAAATTTTTCCTTGCTTGGTGCATCTGCCAGTCACCATCCTCCAGACTCAGCAAAGATGGCTGCCCCCTGCACTGGACACAGTCCATAGATGAGCACAGCAAAGTGGTCATCTTAAAGATGCCTCCTGCACATCTGGATTAGTGAATATTAATTTTAACCCTGTCTACACTGCAGAAAGATAATACAGCAGCAACAAAAGAGCAACAAGACAAAGTTCCACAGCAGTTATGCACTACAGTCCAAGTTACATCAACAAGTGACACATGGTACCAGTGGAGTCACTACAAGGGGACAAGGGGAGGGGGGAATTGCCCCCCTTAGATTATTCCTTGCCCCCCCCCACCAGTAGTGAAACTACCAGGGTCGCAGAAGTCACATTAGCAACCAATCCCTGGTGTTCCACCACTGTGGGGGGCCGAAGCCCAAACAGTCCATTACTGTAGGAATAGTTTGAAAAAACAGAATGATTTTCCTGGTAGTAGGACAGAAGCAATTTGTACGTAAATGTAGGGACCTTTGACAGCAGCTCAGCCAAGTGCCAGTGACACTCTCACAGACACAGCCCAGCAAGCACACTCCCTCCACTACTTATGGATGGGAGAGGAGAGAGGAATACAACCTGCTCCTCCCTTTTTCCCCGCCCTTGTTCCTCCTGTGTCTGCGCAGCTTGACAGCACTGCTATCCCCGACCTGTAGCTGTATCTGATTGAAAGGAGATGTGTGGGTGGGAAATATGAATGATGCCACTGCCTAAGCCAGAGGTGGGCAAACTTTTTGACTTGAGGGTCGCAATGGGTTCATATATTGGACCCGGGGGCCGGACCAAGAGTAGATGAATGATGTGTATGTGTCATCCATAGTAAGTATAGTAATATTCCCCCATAGTAAGCATAGTAATTAATCCCCCATATAGTAATTCATCCCCCATAGTAATTCATCCCCCATAGTAATTCATCCCCCATATAGTAATTCATCCCCCATATAGTAATTCACCCCCCATAGTAATTCATCCCCCATATAGTAATTCATCCCCCATAGTAATTCATCCCCCATATAGTAATTCATCCCTCATATAGTAATTCATCCCCCATAGTAATTCATCCCCCATAGTAATTCATCCCCCATATAGTAATTCATCCCCCATAGTAATTCATCCCCCATATAGTAATTCATCCCCCATAGTAATTCATCCCCCATATAGTAATTCATCCCCCATATAGTAATTCATCCCTCATATAGTAATTCATCCCCCATAGTAATTCATCCCCCATAGTAATTCATCCCCCATATAGTAATTCATCCCCCATAGTAATTCATCCCCCATATAGTAATTCATCCCCCATAGTAATTCATCCCCCATATAGTAATTCATCCCCCATAGTAATTCATCCCCCATATAGTAATTCATCCCCCATAGTAATTCATCCCCCATAGTAATTCATCTCCCATAGTAATTCATCCCCCATATAGTAATTCATCCCCCATAGTAATTCATCCCCCATATAGTAATTCATCCCCCATAGTAATTCATCCCCCATAGTAATTCATCCCCCATATAGTAATTCATCCCCCATAGTAATTCATCCCCCATATAGTAATTCATCCCCTCTATAGTAATTCATCCCCCCTATAGTAATTCATTCCCCATATTAATTCATCCCCCATAGTACTATTCCCCCCCAAGTAGTAAGCCAAGTCCCCCCTGTGTCAATTCACTTACCTTTGCTCCGCGCGTTCCTCTCGCCGTGTTCCCGCGCCGTTCCGGTCTTCAGGGCGGACTGTGAGAGGAGCCTAGCTCCCCTCACGTTCGTCACGCTGCCCCGCCTACACACATCCTGACAGCTCTGCGGGCCGGATTAAAAGGTCCGCCGGGCCGTATACGGCCCGCGGGCCGTAGTTTGCCCATTGCTGGCCTAAGCCTTCCAATAACAGCCTCAGACCTGGCAGCGGACACTGAGCACTGCAGCATATTGTGATCACTGACCTGTTCCCATGTCCTTCACTTCTCATCCCATCTGTCTCCCTCCCTCTCTCTGTTCTACGAAGAGCATCACAAACTTGCTTGTTCCAGTTAGCACTTAGGCAGCCCATGCATTGATCACTTTTTTTTTTTTTCAACCATTGGGTTGAACAAAAAAAAAAATATGATCCAATTGCCCCATTTACACATTCAAGGTGGATGCTGGAATCCTCCATCTGTCTCCATGGTAGCAACGGAAGTGCATTAGGACCCAGTGCTGGTTACATTATGGGGCTGATGGGCTCGTACACAGGAGGGCCGGTACTATTACTTAGAGACAGCTGAGCCCCCTGCCAGTCACCTTGCAGTGGTGCCGCTGCATAGCCTTCTGTATTATGTCTGCAGTCTCTGACCATCACCTGTAGTATGCCTGCAGTCTGTGACCATCTCCTTTAGTATGCCTGCAGTCTCTGACCATCTCCTATATCATGCCGGCAGTCTCTGACCATCTCCTGTATCATGTCTGCAGTCTCTGACCATTTTCTGTAGTATGCCTTCAGTCTTTGACCATCTCCTTTAGTATGTATGCAGTCTCTGACCATCTCCTGTAGTATGCCGCCTGTCTCTGGCCATCTCCTGTATCATGTCTGCAGTCTCTGAGCATCTCCTGCACATGTCTGCAGTCTCTGGCCATCTCCTGTATCATGTTTGCAGTCTCTGGCCATCACCTGTAGTATGCCTGCAGTCTGTGACCATCTCCTTTAGTATGCCTGCAGTTTCTGACCATCTCCTATATCATGCCTGCAGTCTGACCATCTTCTATAGTATGCCTTCAGTCTCTGACCATCTCCTTTAGTATGTCTGCAGTCTCTGATCAGCACCTGTAGTATGCCGCCTGTCTCTGGCCATCTCCTGTAGTATGTTTGCAGTCTCTGACCATCTCCTGTAGTATGCCGCCTGTCTCTGGCCATCTCCTGTATCATGTCTGCAGTCTCTTACCATCGCCTGCACGTCTGCAGTCTCTGACCATCTCCTGTATCATGTCTGCAGTCTCTGACCATCTCCTGTAGAAGGAGGATAAAATTATTAATGTTAACTTCCAAAGCCGAGTCTAATCTATGCACAAAATCCAGCTGGTCATAGTCTAATTATCATTTCATTGGTCTTCATTAGTGATATTTTTAACATAGGGGATTATTTACACAGCTCTGGTATTTTCTGAATTTGCTTTAAACAATAAAGAAAAGCTTTTGAGAGTTTTCCTCTTTTGCTCAAGTCTGAAGCAATACCTGGGGAAGAAAGGAAAACGCTTCAAAGCTTGTCTTTTAAGTGTTAGGTTAGTACAGTAAAAAGTATCATTGCATACCACATTACTCTCCTATTTTGTAATTTTATTTATAGTTTTTTTCAGTGGTATGATTCAGTGGTAAAATAATTAGTGCCCCCCAGTTTTGACTGTGGTTTCTCATGTGCCCCCCTATATATTGTTGCTAGAGTTGCCACTGCCTAGTACTTAGCATGTCACATCCATAGGTAGAAAATGTTTTAGCCAGAAGTAAAGCATTAATCTCTTTCACAATTCACAACATGGGTCTTCTAGACAGTGTCTAAAAATGTATTAAAGCATGATGTGATTGCTTCAAAACATTTTTGGACGCTATCTTGAAAATCCATGGTTTGCTGGCGACATACAGTATGTTTTGACTTGTGTTGATACTGGTTTCAACTGGCAGTTGCTACTGTACCCACTTGCTTCAAGCCATCTCCAGGAATTTGCGCGATGGGAATATTCTATTCAGTCTTTCATTTAATTTTTAGAACACCAAACAGAACAGGGTGAATGATTACTAGTAATTGTGTCAAGCCTAGGCATTCACTGTTCCTGTAATGCTCTTGGGGCCACCAAATGAAGGGGTACTCAACGCAGGTGCAGTTTCAGAAGATTGTAAGCACAGACCTTTATTTCATGACCCCATGCCAAGTCTATGTAACTTGTAAACTGCTCCTTACATCCCAAACCTTTCACCTAGGAACATTGTAGAGAAAAAATATTATTCGTAAGCAATATATTTAATTTGGAAGAAAACACAGAAAAGCATATGGTATTCAGGCTCTCAAGAACATTTCTCAGAGGCTTACTTCCTGGAACTTTGGTACATTACCGCATTGTTTGTACTAACTGGATTTTTGGCTCACTCTGTAGCAAAAGCAGCCCGCTGATGTGGAGCTAAAAATAAATGAGATGTAAACACATGACACTCCCAGGAACCTGTGGAATTTAATTACAACATTTATTGAGATTTCATTTCGCAGCCACAGAAGTCAGGTTAATTTATTTATGTCAAGGAAACAGCTTGAAAAGCAACCTCTAATCCCAGGTACTAGATTAATGCAGTACATGATGCAGTCCTCTACTTTATGGTCATCCCTTTTGTCCCAGCAATTAGGCTTGTAGGAATTTTGCACTTTTCATATTCATTTTGGTATTTTTGCTTTTTATCTGAAGGAGCAAGTAAACTGCAGTCAGCCTATCTGGGTCTCTCTGTTCTCATATTTTTTATATAATTTTGCACTGTAAAACTGCTATAGGGCGGACTTGAACTGGTTTTTAATATAAAGTTAAAAGGCATGACATTTGCCCAGACTGATACAGCACCAAGCCACTGGAGAGGAGAAACACATAATCCCAGAAGCAGCATCCCATGATCCTGAACCCAACAGTAGGTTACACAACCCAGGAACCTCAGAACAATGGGAGTGTGGATTATGGCCGCTGTGGTCACTAAAATGGTGCGTCCATGGGAAGTCACAAGTCCGGAACCAGATGTGATGTCATACACCTGGCAGAAGAATGTTCAAACGTCGGCTGGTGAGGGCAAATGAAGTCTTGGAAAGCAATTAAACCATGTCAAACCAAAAGGAGAGAAGCTGGTCACCATGATAACATATTTCGGGGGCTTGCCCCTTCCTCAGGTCATGTGTGGTATAGCTGTACAGTAGCAGCTGCCAATAATCGCATGAAAAATCCTACACCCAAGTTGTAAAACAATCAATTGGGTACAATCAGCCTGCCCATAGATGATTCAAATTCTCTGTTCTGTATGTTGTATATCATAATTGTGTTGCATAGGGAGTCATCTATTGGGCATCCACTGCAACTGCACCTGTTTTTATTATTGCACCTGTATCAATAAAGAACAGGAAGTGTTTGTTAAAAATAAAGATTCCCCATAAAGCACTGCAGTCATTATGCTTCTAGAAGAAGTAAAAGCCCCCATTCTTCCTTTGATACACATATGCCTGTATGTTAGTTCATTGTATTTATTAAAGTCACATACATAGCTAGATCACATTTAAATGTATGCAATGTGATTTGTAGGTAGCTGTTTGTAAGAAATGTGTTATTTGTATGCATTTGCAATAAACATGTGTACAAGTATATTGTAACTTTAGTTTATGTGATTGTATTGCAGTTTTACAGAACTATTCTCAGAAATACATTCAGTTTTGGAATGAAATACAACACTGCTTATGTCAGTTTTGTTAGCTAGCTGTCAGTTAACCTTTAGTAGGACAGCATACATCTATGGCTGGCTTTATCCTTTCCTGAGACCTTTATGCTTGGCTTGAATGTAGCAGAGACAATCACTGCACACAATCTTTATCAGATAGCTAAACTCACCAAACACTTGGCATCCACAAATATCTTTATTGCATGCAAAAGGATTGAGGCAAACAATATGATGCAGTAGATGTTGGCATTTGAAGCGTTGGGAGGCCAAAAGTAACATTTATTTTGTAGCATCAATGTGCACATTGCAGGAGCAATACAAGATCTCACAATGAGAAGGGAAGGAAGTTACATCATACAAAAGAAAGAAATTATGTAAAATTAAGTCTATGACCACTGGGTTGCAGTATATAACCAGAAACAATTAACTAGTGAAATAACAGGATATAAACAGACACAAATGCATTGCTTCTAGGGCTCAGTTACACTTTCTTCAAACTTTAACCGCCTCCCTCTCACCATATATGGAAATAAAAAGCGGTTCTCTCGTTCTGGGAGGACGTAATATGAAGTCCTCCCACTCCAACCAAGCATGCGCGGCCACGGGAGTGCGCCGCACGGTGATCGCTCGTGATCTGTGTTCCTGCGACACAGATCATCATTGATTGTGGTAAGGAGCCGTTGGCTGCGATTCTTTTCCACATGACAGGCTGTGATCAATCACAGCCTGTCATAAATGTAAACACAGAGCGGTAACTCACTGTTACCAGCTTCTTCTGCTCACACACAGATCTTGTGTGAGGAGAGGAATCTTCTAACAGCGAGTTACCATTTTTTTACAGTGCATACACAGATCACAGCCCCTGTCACAGTACCCATCAGTATACCTATTGCCAATCAGTGTACCTTTCATCCATCAGTGTACCTGTCGCCCAGTGCCCATCAATGTACCTGTCACCCATCAGTGCCCATCAGTGTACCCATTGCTAATCGGTGCACCTGTCGCCCATCAGTGTACCTGTCACCCATCAGTGTCTATCAGTGTACCCGCCGCTGATCAGTGCTCCTGTCACCCATCAGCAGTGCACCTATGGCCTATCAGTGCCCATCAGTGTACCCATCGCCCATAAGTGTACCTGTCGCCCAACCAGCAGTGCACCTGTTGCCCATCAGTGTACCCGTTGCCCATAAGTGCTCATCAGCTGTGCATCTGTCGCACAGCAGTGCACCTGTTGCCCAGCAGCGTACCTGTCACCCAGCAGTGCCCATCAGCAATGCACCTGTCGTCCATCAGTGCCACCATCAGCACAGTATTGTCACACAGTTGCAATCAGAGTACCGTCACACAGCCACCATCATCAGAGTACCCGTCCTACAGCCAACATCAGCAGTCTACCTGTCCCAGTGCCACCAGAGCCAGCCATGTCAAAACAAGTTTACACTAGTGAGGAGGCGTTCAAAATCCTTAGTATGACAGATGAGAGCAGCAGGGAGTTCTCACATTCCGATTCTGATTCAGTGTATGAGCCCATAGAGAGCAGTGGATCAGCGACTGAATCAGAGGAGGAAAGGGTCCCACCTAAAAGGATATGGTGCTCTGAAAACAAGGCAGCCACCAGCAGCGCCATACACCTCAATGGTTAATCTGCAAATGCTAATGGCACTAGACCCATAGAGGAAAGACCCAGTACCAGCACTGGAATATTCCATCAACCCCCAAGAATCAGGGCCCAAACATACCTCCCAGATGCTCTTGCCAACCCATTATGGCTGCCCTCTAACTCAGATTAGCAAGCATTCCCCCTTTCACCACACAGCCAGGTGTGCAGGCCAACACTGAGAATTTTTCAGCAATGGATTTGTTTTATTTATTTTTGCCCGACACTTTACTACAGTTTATTGTGGACCAGACAAACCTTTATGCCACCCAGTTCATTTCTAACAACCCCAGTTCATCCTATGCCCGTCCATTTGAATTAAGACTTCTTACATTGGAGAAATTTAAGTTATTTTTGGGCCTCACCCTTAACCACTTGAGCTCCAGAGGATTCACCCCCCTTAATGAACAGGCCTTTTTTTGCTGTTTGGCGCTGCACTAATTCAAATGATAATTGCGCGGTCATGCAATGCTGTACCCAAACAAAATTTACGTCCTTTTTTTCACACAAATAGAGCTTTCTTTTGGTGGTATTTGATCACCTGTGTGCTTTTTATTTTTTGCGCTATAAACAAAAAAACCATGAAAATTTTGAAAAAAAACAATATTTTCTACTTTCAGCTATAAAAAATATATCGTAAACTCAAAGTTAGTGATAAATTTAAGCCAAAATGTATTCTGCTACATGTTTTTGGTAAAAAAAAATCCCAATAAGTGTATATTGATTGCTTTGTGTGAAAGTTATAGCATCTACAAACTATGGTATAGATACTGTAATTTATGCCTTTTTTTGCTCTACAGCGCTGCACTAATTCAAATGATAAATGCGCGGTCATGCAATGCTGCACCCAAATGAAATTTACGTCCTTTTTTTCACATAAATAGAACTTTCTTTTGGTGGTATTTGATCACCTGTGCGCTTTTTATTTTTTGCGCTATAATCAACAAAAACACTAAAATTTTGAAAAAAACCAATATTTTCTACTTTCAGCTATAAA
Organism: Staurois parvus; assembly: GCF_062004578.1. NCBI lineage: Eukaryota > Metazoa > Chordata > Amphibia > Anura > Ranidae > Staurois > Staurois parvus. The sequence continues at coordinate 534,783 of NW_028318059.1, forward strand.
AAATATATCGTAAACTCAAAGTTAGTCATAAATTTAAGCCAAAATGTATTCTGCTACATGTTTTTGGTAAAAAAAATCCTGTGCATTAGCGGGCAAACTGGCGCTATCTAGGAGGGGCGCTAGCACTATCGGAAGTCACCAGTGACACTAATACAGTGATCAGTAAAAATATGTTCACTGTAATCAATGACACTGGTGACAGGGCAGTGAAGGGGTTAACTGGGGGGGGAGGGGGGCGATCACGGGGTTAAATGGGATTTCTGGTGCACTAGAGGGCAAACTGGCGCTATCTGGGAGGGGCACTAACACTATCGGAAGTCGCCAGCGACACTGATACAGTGATCAGTAAAAATCGGTTCACTGATCAATGACACTGGTGACAGGGCAGTGAAGGGGTTAACTGGGGGGGGGAGATTAAGGGGTTAAATGGGATTACTGGTGTACTAGCGGGCAATCTGGCGCTATCTGGGAGGGGCGCTAACACTATCGGAAGTCGCCAGCGACACTGATACAGTGATCGGTAAAAATTGGTTCACTGATCAGTGACACTGGTGACAGGGCAGTGAAGGGGTTAACTGGGGGGGGGATCAAGGGGTTAAACGGTATTACTGGTGTACTGGCGGGCAAACTGGCACTATCTGGGAGGGGTGCTAACTTTATCGGAAGTCGCCAGCGACACTGATACAGTGATCAGTAAAAATCGCTTTACTGATCAGTGACACTGCTGACAGGGCAGTGAAGGGGTTAACTGGGGGGGGGGGGCGATCAGGGGGTTAAATGTGTCCTAGGTGTGTTCTAACTGTCAGTGTAGTGCTTTGTACTCACTTTTACTGTGTCTTCTTCTCTTTCTGGAACGGAATGTGTCCAGGCAGAGAAGAATGACATCATATCCTGCCCTGTGTAAATGTCAACACAGGACAGGATAGGACAGGAAGCGATCATCTGATTTCAGCCAGAAATCACTGGCTGAAATCTAATGATTGATCCCTCCTGGATCGAATTGTGTCACCCGCGGGTCGGCCTGCGAAAGTGTCGGGAGCGCGGAGCCCGTTTTAAAACGTGGTTTTGCGCTCCACTGCCACCCTGCACACGTATATATACAGTGGCTTGGCGGCAAGCGGTTAACATGGGGCTTACAAAATAAAAATGAAGGACATGCATACTGGTCCACACACCCAATCCACCACATGCCACTTTATTCTGCTATAATGCTCAGGTCACACTACGAGATGATCATGTGTTTCCTTCATTTCAGTGACAATACCCAGTGCCCTTCCAGAGATCGTCCCAACTATGACAAATTATACAAAATTTGCACACTTCTTAATTTTTTTCCCAAAGATTTGCTGAACTTCTTGTCCCCGATAAAAATGCATGTGGACGAATCCCTTGTCCACTTCACTGGGCGGCTAGGAATTAAGCAGTATATTCCAAGCAAGAGGGTGAGATATGGAGTAAAGCTCTACAAGCTTTGTGAAAGAGCCACAGGATATTTATATGCATTCCACGTATATGAAGGCAAAGATTCCAGCTCCATCCACCTGAGTGCCCAATGTACATTGGAACAATTGGGGAAATGGTCTGGGACCTGGCTTATCCACTTTTCCAAAAAGGCTATCACATTTACATGGATAATTTCTACACCTGTCTGCTCCTTTTCCTACACTTGTACTGCGAGAAAACCTTGGCCTGCGGTACCTCCCGAAAAAACAGGAAGGGCTTCCCACAATTTCTAGTGAATACCAGGCTACAAAGCAGGGAATCAGCAACCCTAGGAAATTACAAAGTGCTGGCCCTGAAGTGGAAGGATAAGAGATGTTTACATCCTGTCCACCATCCACAACAACACCTCGGTGGAAATTACTGGAAGACAAGGTCCAATTCAAATGTCTGCGGCCATCCAAGATTATAAACTCTACATGGGGGGGGTGGATTGCAACGGTCAAATGTTGCAGCCTTATTTAGAAACAAGAAGGTCCCGTTTCTGGTATAAAAAAATTGCAATCTATTTTATTCATTTGGCTATATATAATGCGTATGTCACCTACACCAAATCCACAGAAAGACCCACTGCCTTCCTCAAATTTATAGAAGTTGTCACGTCCCTTATCTATCAGCAAGGATCCCCCCCCAGAAAGCATTTGTTCCGATTCTGTGAGCAGACTTCAAGAGCGCCACTTCTCTAAGAGCATTCCACAAACAGAAGCAGGTCAAAGACGCCAAAAAAGATGTCGGGTATGCAGCAGAAGAGTTAGAAAAGACAAGTTTTCACTGTCCCCAGTGTCCTTCCCAACCAGGCCTGTGCATCGGAGACTACTTCAAACGTTTTCACATGTTACTAAGATATTAGCCCATATTTTAAACTGCCTGCCATTTCCCCATTTCAATATCTCTGCTGATCATGTACCTGCTACCCCAACCAACCATGCTACTGCCTTCTACCTTAACCTACCCCGACTTGTTTATTGACTATGCTTCTGCCTGCCATCTGGATTATCAACCATGTTTATGCCTTCTTCCTGAACTGATCTGTTAATTGACTTTTTTGCCTGCCGTTTGGATTGATATTTTGCCCTACTACTGTAGTATTAGGATTCAAGATAACACAGGGGTCTCACATACGTGAGGGGCTACAGAGTAGAGTTCTGAGTAGAGAAAAAACTGTTTTTGGTTTTCTCTGGGGTTTGTAATTCCCAGAACAGGGTCTGTTTGTCCAGAGGCTTCAAAGAGATTGGGTTGGACAAAGCCTCTACCCCTGTGCCCTGGTCCTACCTGACCAAGACCTTAAGCCTGATGTTCCTTCCTGCTGCCTGTGCTGACCATATTTCCGCCTACTGCTTGTACTGATCCAGGACCTTTTATGGGCCATGTTCCTGCTTGCTGCCTGGACAAAAACTTTGGCTGTGCTGACCATATCTCTGCCTGCTGCCTGTAATAACCCAGGACATTTTATGTACCATATTCCTGACTGCTATCTGGACAAATACCTTGGCTGTGCTGACCACATCTCTGCCTGCTTCCTGTAATGACCCAGGACATTTTATGGACCATGTTCCTGCCTGCTGCCTGGGCAAATACTTTGGCTGTGCTGACCATATATCTGCCTCCTGCCTGTCCTGACCCAGGACTTTTTATGGACCTTGTTCCTGCCTGCTACTAGGATGTTTGCCTGCTTCCTGTACTGACCTAGACCAATGCTCTCCTCATACCACAGGTAATCTTTTGTTTACATTGTTTTCTATACAGTGTTTGTTGATTTTTGTGTTACACTTGTTGCAATGCTGGGCACATGATCTGTACAGATATTGAAAAGGTCTTGCACGTGTGGTATCCCTATAATCAGGAGGAGGAGTAGAATGTATTTTGGGGTGTAATTCTTGGTATGTCCATGCTGTTTTTTTAGAAATATCTTACAGATTGACAACTGTGTTAAAAAAAATACATTTTCATTTTCTTTTCACATTTTCTGAAAACTTGTGGGGAAAAAAATGAACTGTTCAAAAGACTCATTATGCCTATTAGAAAATACATTGTGGTGTTTTATTTCCAAAATGGGGTCATTTTGTGGGTATTTCCACTTTCCTGTTGCTCCAAGAGCTTCAAAAATGTGATCGGTTGTCAGGAAATTAGATGTATAATTTTTGCCCCTAGACTGCCTAAAGGTGCTTTTTGGATGTTGGGGCTCTCTATGTGGCCAGGCTGTGGAAAAGTGTCACACATGTGGTATTGCCATAATCAGGAGAGGTAGCTGAATGTATTTTGGGGTGTCATTTTTGGTATGTACATGCTATGTGTGAGAGATATCTTATAAATTGACAACATTGTATAAAAAAAAAAAAAAATGGTTTCATTTTCTTTCCACACTTTCTTAAAACTTGTGGTTAAAAAAAAAAAAAAAAAAAAAAACACACATGTTCAAAAGACTCATTATGCCTCACCAAAAATTTATTGGAGTGTTTGCTTTCCAAAATGGGGTAATTTTGTGCGTTTTTCCATTGTCCTGGTGCTCCAGGGCCTTCAAAATATGATAGGTTGTCAAGAAATTAGATGTGTAATTTTTGCCCCTAGAAGGCCTAAAAGTGCTACTTGGATGTTGGGGCTCTCTATGTGGCCAGACTGTAGAAAAGTCTCACACATGTGGTATCCCCATACTCAGGAGGAGTAGCAGAATGTTACTCATTATGAGTCACAGAATATACGTTGGGGTGTTTGCTTCTCAAAATGGGGTCATTTTGTGGGTAATTCCATTGTCCTGGTGTTCCAGGGACTTCAAAAGTGTAATAGGTAGTCAGGAAATTAAATGTGTAATTTATACCCCTAGGTCACCTGATGGTGCTCTTTGCGTGTTGGGCCTCTGTATGTGGCCAGACTGTGAAAAAGTCTCCCATACTCAGGAGTAGCAGAATGTTTTTGGGGTGTAGTTTCAAGTATGCATATGCCGTGTGGGAGAAATAACCTTTTAATATAACAATTCTGCTGAACAAAAAAAGAAAAAAAAAACAAAAATCTTCATATTCAATAGAATTGTGGGAACAAAATTACAACTTCAAAAACTTCACTATGCCTCTGACTAAATACCTTGGAATGTCTACTGTCCAAAAAGGGGTCATTTGGGGGGTATTTGTACTGTCCTGGCTTGTTAGTGTCTCAAGAAATGAGAGGACATCAGTACATCAGGTGTGATCAATTTTTGATTGGGACCATAGCTTGTAGACTATTACTTCCACAAGACCAAATATAAGACCAAATAATATACACAGATTTAAGTTATTTTTACCAAAGAAATGTAGCAGTATAAATTTTGGACAAAATTTATGAAGAAAAATTACTTATTTGCAAAATTTTACAACAGAAACAAAGAAAATTTTGGTTTTTTTCATATCTTTGGTTGTTTTTTCAATTATTGCGCAAAAAAAATAAAAAAAAGTGCTTATTAAATACCACCAAAAGAAAGCTCTATTTGTGTGGAAAAAAAGGACGAAATTTTCATATGGGTACAGTGTTGCATGATGGAGTAATTGTCAGTCAAAGTTTGACAGTGCTGAAAACTAAAAATTGGGCTGGGCAGGAAGGGGGTAAGTGCCCTGTAGCCAAGTGGTTAACATACATTAACCACTTTCGGGCCACCCGCCTGCAATGTACTACAGCACCAGAAATGTACATATATGTTGCTGGTCTTTTGTCAACACATGGGGGTAGTGCGCACCCGAGCGGGGCCACAACCCTACACCCCATCTCTACTGAATGAGAATGAGTAATATGGACCCAATGATCATGTGATGACAACAAAGCTTGTATGAATCAATCTGATTCATAAAAGCTTTGCTTCTGTCCCTGGAGAGCTGTGATTGGTCCACAGCTGTCACATGACACATGGGCCCAATTACAGCATCCTGTACCATGTGACAAGCTGGAGCCAATCACAGATCACCAGATCACCATTATGATGAACTGTTATAACATTAACTCATTCATGACAGTTTAAAGCAAGCGCTCATTGCTCATGCAATGCAAAGTGTAAAAAAAAAAGTCACTGATCACCCCCCTAGAGTAGTACAATGATACTATGGTAAGATCTTGGTGTGATCAGATGCTTTAAGGGCAGAGGAGAGATCTAAAGTCTAATAGAACTCAGAAATGAATACCTGTCATTTCCTGGATATTTTCATTCCCTGTGAAAACAATAAAAAAAAAATGAAAGATACGTTGTAAAATTGAAAAAAGCCAATTAAAAGAAAAAACAATTCACCCCCACCCCCAATATTACAAATTTACGTAATACGTAATTTGTTGCTGTTGCACGATCGTGTGCAATTCTGAAGAATGTCATGTTTAGTATCCATTTCCTCGGCGTAAGATCATATTTTATATTTCAGCAAACCATTGGGCTGAAATACCATTGGGTTCAGCAAACCATATATTGTGTTTTTATACGGTATGCTGGCAGCTATGGGTTAGTCATCCAGCTCCATCCATCCATCAGGGTGGGTGCAAAAATGGTCCTGGGGAGGAATTAGCTCAGCCACAGGAGCCAGAAAGGTGCTTAATAGTGTAGTACTTTATTATAATGGTCACGAGTAACAATTTATAATATCCATGTGGAGAAATAAAAATAGCAAAGTGAGTATCAAGATGGCAGACGGTCCTTAATGGCTGTGGCGTGGAGTCAGCAATAGGGCTCCACCCAATGCATTTCGTGTACCAACACGTCCTCAGGGGCACACCAATAGGACATGTTGGTACACTAAATGCATTGGGTGGAGCCCTATTGCTGACGGCACGCCGCCGCCATTGAGGAGCGGCTGCCATCTTGGTACTCACTTTGCTATTATTTTAATTACTCCATGTGGATATTTTAAATTGTTACTCGTGACCATTACAATAAAGTACTACACTATTAAGCACCTTTCTGGCTCCTGTGGCTAAACTAATTCCTCCCCAGGACCATTTTGGCACCCACCCTGATGGATGGATGGAGCTGGATGACTATCCCATAGCTGCCAGCATAACGCTGCACCCCCAGATGTGTGATGTGTATTACCCATGCGCATTAATACTTTTGTTCTGGTGAGTGTACACCCGTCCCAAGGGTGGATTACCTTTCACGAGTTCATGCACTACTGTTCGTCACGGATAAACCACACGTGCCATTCATAGGCACTCTGAGTTGGTACTCTCACATGAAGGACATTCCCATTATTCAGGAATGATTACATTAACTTTTTTAGCACCATTTAGCAGTTTACATCATTGCACTTATTTGAACTTTTTTTATTTTACATGTGTTTATGATTGATAACATGTATTTATAGCGCTGCACTATTACTTTAACATATTTCTATTCTGGGACTGTTGCCAATACCCTGACTGCTAGCTGCTACCTTCATATCTATGCCTAGATTTAGATTTATCTTGTGTAATACCATTTTAGTAGTCTATATAATTTTATCAGCGCTCGTTTTGTCATTTTTAAACAATGTAACTATTCTACATTGCAACTCAAACTCTGTCTCCTACAATGGCTTAGTGGTTAGAACTCAGAACTTACAGCATGTGGGTCATGGGTTCTAATCCCAGTTTGCATGCTTTCTCTGCACGGGTGTGTTTCTGCCAACACTCCAAAAGACATGATGTTAGGTTAATTGGGCCTAGTATATGTCAGTTTCTGGTCTTAGATTGTAAGCTTCTTGACATTTATGAATGCCCAAAATATGGAGATCAATTTCCAGGGCTCTGTCAGTGCCAGGAATATTGATCAATCAATTAAGATTTTGGCTACTGACTAGAAAGTGGAAAGGGAGTGAATCTTACTCCTCTGCAGGAGCCAAGCCTCGGCTCCTGCAGAGGAGTAGACCTTGGGGCAGGCTGCTCGGACCCGGCAGGGGAGATGAATTGGCAGAGTTATTTCCCTGAGCAGTGACGGACGGAGGAGTTTGGACTCGGGAGAGAAAGAAAATGGAATAAAAAGAATACAAGGAAAAGGTATCTGACTGGCGTATATGGTGGAAACATATCTGAGTTGCTAGGGTGGAAGGATCCATACAGTGTTATAGGATCAAAGCAAACCCTGAGGACATCTGCAAGAGGATTTATATCATCAGGCAATTTCTGTGGATTGAGATCAAAGCATAAATTGTTTTGAATATTGGTAAGGGTATTCACTCCTTACCCTGATAGAAGTGTGCACTGTGTCATGAGTTTTTGAGCACAGTAGAGTGTTTCACATGCATGGTTTTGCACTGTATATTGCATGTGTATGTGGTTTGATATATACACTTGTTTTCACTTGGGTGAATATTACTGGAGTGATTTCACATGTAAATTTTTGATTTATAAAGGATAATGCACTATGTATATTTTGTTTTTTTTTTTGAGGTAATCAAGTTTTTGCAAGCAGCCGAGAGTTTTTACACTTGAATCAATTTTTGGACTACACGTATTTATTTATTTATTTTATTGGGATATTGGACTTTAATTTGAAATTGGACTTTAATTTGAAAACTATAGATTTTGGATTTTAATTTGAAATTATTATCTAATGAAGGGTTTATTTTATTAATTTTCACTGAGCATATTTATATTTATATTTGTACACCTCTAAGGGTGGAGGTGAAGTGTGCTTAAAAAGAGTTGGGGAGAATTAGTGATCTACATTTATTACTGTATACAACATGTCATATCACTATAATGGAGTACAGGGGAGGTGGGATATACATTACTCAGTAATGTATATCCCAGCTCCCCTGTACTCCATTATAGTGATGGCATGTATACAGTAATGATTACTGTATACATGTCATATCACTATAATGGAGTACAGGGAAGATGGGATATACATATTGTATACATGTCATATCACTATAATGGAGTACAGGGGAGCTGGGATATACATTACTGTGTACAGTTTTATATTTTGGACTATTCTAAAGAAAAATTTAATTTCATAAGCTTTAAGGGGGCGTGGTTGGGGGCGAGCCGGGGATGGGGTTTGGGATGGGACGGGGGTGGGGTTGGGGGCGGACTTGGGCAAGGTTGGGTGGGGCAACTTGTGGAGTGTAGGTTTTGTGACCGGCTAGTAGGTCTGGACTCAAATTTTTTACCCCAGGACCAGCCAATCTAAAACCGCGATGTCACGTGCATAACAATGCCTGCACAAAGATTTTCCAGCTCACTGGACCACAATTGATGTATCGGCAGCCTGGGAGCGATTGTTACTGGGTCAGGTTAATTACGCAATTAACCCTTCACACTGCCACCACCTTTTTGTACAGAGAAAGAGGAAACTTGGCAATATCAGCAATAACACTAGGATGATTGGATAAGCGTCTGTATACCACTGTCACCGCAGACAGGTTACACAGAGGGTTAAACACACATAATAGCGCTCTTCAGCGGCAGGAATTCGTAAGTTGCATCAAAAAGCTTTAGAAACAGTTCAACACTTTCAGAAAGAAAGATTTATTACTAAAAGATCAAAAGGGGGCAATAAAAATATTTACAGAAAAAAGATGTAACATATATATATATATATATATATATATATATATATATATACATACAGAGAAGAATAGCACAGCAAAGAGATAACAGAAAGAAGTTTAGGTAGATAAGTACTTGCCAAAAAGCCTTGGGTTAAGCAGCTTCAAGTCTCATGAGCCAAAAAGGATTTCTTGTCTCTACTGCTAGTTTCGATGTTAAACGCAGGAGACTCTGCTTTCTCTCACACCCAACTCCAAGCTTAACAGCCTTTTTCTACAATCTCAGTGGGGTGTCTCCTTACAACAAAGAACCAATTGCCTTATTTGGGGAGGGAAGTGTAGGTGGAGACCTAAGTTACAGCCAGAATCTCTCATAGCTTACATTTTTGCCCATAACTTTTCCTAGGTACATTTGACATCCCACCCGCTGGTAGATTAATATGCAGATGCAGCTGTGGAATGGTTAGATAGGAGATATGAAATATACACTTTAATGGTTCAAGAGATATACTTTTCTGCTTTTCTATGTATGCCAGCCACGGAGTGTGACAAACGGTTTGTCTTATCGTGACCAATCTGAAGATATGCCTGTTTTTTATGTAAGTCTATCATATTCCAAGATATGAGACGGGGAAAATGGATTTTGAATGTGGCATCTAGTTTATTACTCCTCTGGAATGTCTTTGAACTCAGGGAAAGGCTTGGGTTATACTTTTACGATATGCTCGATTGCACAGTTTTAGACAGCCAGGCACCCAGCTCCCTGGTGTTTTTTTTTAGCTCGGAGCTGTGCTTTGGCTGCCTATGACCTCGGCCAACACACAGGCCACATGTCACTGTGGATGAACAGAGAGGGAGGGGGGATGATGGGACAATATATGCTAAACCAATAAACATTAATACATAAAGTGTGACACACTCAATCCCCTTAAAAAACACACTAAAAAGAATTAAAAAAATGAGTGCAACACGTGAATTCCCTCTATGGGAACATAACAAGTGCAAGTGATGTACAGTGTTATAATAAATACTGAATGACATCCTCGCGTACCTCCTAGGCATTTCCGTTTACGCGGTGACATCACTTCCGGTGTGAGGGCCATATTGGAACACCTTTGTTGATACCCATGCAGTACACCTCTAGCATGAGGTGAAATAGCGTTTTTAGGAGGAACAAACATGTGAGTGGGCATTTTAATGTTTTATATGCACAATTAAATAATAAATACAGATTACACTATGGAGGATCTTCTTGTTTGGAGTGAGGAGCGCATACCACTACTGAGGGGAGTCTCTCTCTATTATATGACACTGTACATCACTTGCACTTATGTTCCCATAGAGAGAATTCACGTGTTGCACTCATTTTTTGAATCCCTTTTAGTGTGTTTTTTAGGGGGATTGAGTGTGTCACACTTTATGTATTATTTAGGTTTATTGGTTTAGCATATATTTATATTCTCATTATTTAGCGCTACACTGTGTTGTATATATTTGTCTATTGTGTATATGACATTGGCAAATATATGTTTGCAGCTCTACTGTGTATATGACATTGGCAAATATATTTTTGCCGGTAAAGGCCCAAAGTCAACATAAATTGGGGGCCTAATTTATTACTGTTAAGAGGATTGTAGAAAAAGAATAGCTAGCTGCACATTGAGCACGACCTATTCGATGGTACATAACAGGGTCTTGTGGGGCAATAGGGGGCTTTTGGTTTGTTAGTTTGGACATACCTGAATATGTGCACTCTAACAAGGAAGATTTGGGCATATTATATAGCTGGCAAAAATAAGTGTTAGGGGTGCTAGTACATTCAACTAGAACATTAAATAATCCCCCCCAAAAAATACATAGTCCAAATGTTTATTGATCAAATACACATTACACATTTATTTGGACAGCAACAAGTAGGTACATTAAATTTCTTGGTGAAAAAAAAAAATCAGAATTGATGTTGCTAAAATAGAACGGTCCTGCTCACAAGAGCTTGCAATCTAAAAGATTATGCTTCTAATGAACTGTGGTTTCACAGGTTACAGCAGGAAACAAAAACTTAATATGAATCATGTAGTAGACTTATCTATCCACAAAACAGGCTGCAGATCAAAATATCAATATCAAAATACATACCTGCCAAAAAAAAAAAAAAAATAACTCCCACCTCCCCAAATGCCCCACACATACATTTCTTATCAGGTTTGTCTGAAAACTGCATTTCAGTCTAAATAAAACAAACTTGGAAGAGCAATTGACATGAGTTACGATTACAATGCAAAGATAATAAACACATAAACACCTTAGAAGGAAAAAAAATGCAAAACATTTCCAGCCCACATCAAAACAGCATGAGTGTGGCCTGGGGCAATTCACCACAATATCTCTTCCTCCCCAAACCACCACAGGCAGAGACTCACATAAAATAATGTGGCCTGTACAAGGCTAAAATCACCCACTACTGCAACTCTTAATATAACATAGGCCACACCCACCACTGTCATTCATTTGGTCAGAGAAAGTGTTTGCACCCGATTATTTCTCTTCCCACCTGCGTTAACCCTTGGTATACAGGCCCCACAAATCAGAGTCAGAAAGAAAGCCACAGTGAAGTGTACAACAGAACATTGAACAGGGATGTGAAAGGAAACCCCACGGCAATATTTATTGGCACTATGGGCACAATTCACTCCAGATTATCGCATGAGTTAAGGCAGTCACATGACCACATCTCGCATGCAATTCTGAAAATTCACCTTTGCTAGTATGAGGGATTTCCCATAAATCAGAAAAAACACTCAGAAAATCAAACATGAAAAGGCCTTACACCCCGGTCACATCAAAGCAGATTTAGAAATTGTACGACGTACAGTGAAGATGCCGATTTCCTTGTGATTTGCAAGACATCTGACATCATGCATCAATGATGTCACATGGGGCGGGGTCACTCGGATGATGTCCGGGTGGCCCCGCCCCTTACATATTTAAGAGCTGTCACCCAGACTTCCGCTGGCAGCCTCCGTCGGATGCAGAACTTTTTTTTTTTTTTCGGGTCGCTGGGGGTGGCTTCGTGATTGACGTTTGATTTACTTCGGGGGACATTCTTTGAGATTTTATTTTATGAAGGACTTGTCCTGTGTTTTTTTACACTACACTTAGTTTGTGAATGAGTAGCGGTACCATGTACCCCATACTCATTCACACAGGGGGGGGGGCGGGATCTGGGGGCCCCCTTGTTAAAGGGGGCTTACAGATTCTGATAAGCCCCCCACCTGCAGACTTTCACAACCACCGGCCAGGGTTGTGGGGAAGAGGCCCTTGTCCCCATCAACATGGGGACAAGGTGCTTTGGGGGGGGAGCCCCCCTGCCCTAAAGCACCCCCCCATGTTGAGTGCATGTGACCTGGTATGGTTCAGGAGGGGGGGGCACTTGCTCGTCCCCCCCTTTCCTGACCTGCCGGGCTGCATGCTTGGATAAGGGTCTGGTAGGGATTTTGGGGGGGACCCCACGACGTTTTTTTAAAACTTTTGGCGTGGAGTTACCCCTTAATATCCATACCAGACCCGAAGGGCCTGGATGGGATGGATGGGAGGGGGGGACCCCACGACGTTTTTTAATTGCAAACCTTTATTTTTAGATTCAGCTGTCAAAATATAAATTATCTAGATCTTCGAAATATGTAAAGTCATTACAGAAATAATAAAACTAAGGAAATAAAATTAGAATACATAAAGATATGCCTAGCTACAAATAGTGCTGTTAACAGTAGTAGACGCGATCGATTGCCATCTGTCAGTGGACTCCACGCAGAGATTTACTATTGAACAGCGTCTAAAAAGAAAGACGGCTAAAATGTGTTCTGTACTTGTGCATTTATATCCGGCCATAGATGCTGGAAAAGTATTTAGTTCTTCACTGTCACGACTTGCTTTATAAAACAATTGTTTACACATTTAAAAAAATTTTTAAATGTCAGATATTGTTTAAAGTGAAGTCCTGATATTTGGCAAAGCAAATTTCAATGTGAGCATGTCTCTGCAGTGATTTTTCGTGGTGTTAGATGTGCCTCTTAGCACGTCTGCTTTTTGAAACTGATTCCTGGACTGTCTGGTTAGTAAATTTGCTTTTGCGTCTACGTGTTGACGCTTTCTTTAGTAAACAGTCTAAAAGTAGACGGTTGCTATTAAAAAGTAGACGTTAGCGCACGGAAATGCACCTAGGCACAATAGTAAATCAGGGCCTTTGTGTCCAATATTGTACAATTGCACAGAAATGACTCATGAAACATTGTAATTTTTCCTCAAGTCATATCAGAATTTTATGTAGAGGCCTAAAATCCTCCTCTTCACAAAATGCCACATTGGACTATGAGCAATGTTTGTAAAGTACAGGCATTAATATGATATAAAACAAAATGGTATTCTGCTGTTACTATCTGAATGACAATGTCACAAATAACAAGAAAAGCCCACTCTGCGTTAGTGTTTACTGCAACACCCACTCTACATCAGTGAAAAACTTACTCTACGTTGTGCTCAGTACAAAACATACTCTACGTTGCGTTCAGTGCAAAACTAATGCACGCCATACATGGGTCAAATTCTGAACGAATTTTCTTTAGAAAATCAGAAATTTTGTGCATTTTGTAATCTGATGTTGCCAGTGCCACCATTGATTTTGAATTTCAACCAAGCCTTTAATTTCACCTCATGCTGCTACAGAAAAGAATTTTAGTGGCCAAGAATTTTTTTTTCTTTCCAGGTCACAGCTTATTCTCATTTCTTTTTCATTTATATTTCTCACACGATTCTCCAATCATTGATTCGAAATTGGTTAATTTTTCTAAAAATTTCCAACATGCCTGATTACTCAACTTCGATGGTTACACAAAAATCAGACCCACTAATGGTGCTAAATTCTAACTAAAAGTCTTAGAAAAGATTTTAGAAAGAAAATCCTTTTGGAATTTGACCGGCTTTACTCTACGTTGTGTTCAGTGCAAAAAACTTACTCTGTTGTGTTCAGTGTAAAACTTACTGTACTCTGCAATTGTGTTCAGTAAAAAAAACAAAAACAAAAAACTTACTGTACAGTGCTCAGAGCAAAACCCACTCTGCATTGGTGTGCAGTGCAAAACCCACTCTGCATTGGTGTGCGGGGCAAAACCCACTCTGCATTGGTGTGCAGTGCAAAAAAAACAAAAGGAAAAACAACTTACTCTACATTGGTGTTCAGTGGAAATCCCTCTCGACATTGGTGTTCAGTGGAACACCCGCTCGACATTGGTGTTCAGTGGAACACCTGCTCGACATTGGTGTTCAGTGGAAAACCCGCTCGACATTGGTGTTTAGTACAAAACTTAATCTACGTTGGTGTAGAGTGGAAAACCTGCTCTACATTCAGTGGAAAATCCACTGGACATTGGTGTTCAGTGCAAAATTTACTCTACATTGGTGTTTAGTGGAAAAAGCACTCTGCATTGTGTTCAGTGGAATACCTGCTATACGTTGTTGATCAGTACAAAACCTACTCTGCATTGGTGTTCAGTGGAAAAAACTTACTCTACATTGGTATTCAGTGAAAAACCCGCTCTTTATTTATGTTCAGTGCAAAATTTACTCGACATCGGTGTTCTGTGAAAAACCCGCTCTACGCTGATGTTCAGTACAAAACTTACTCTACTTTGCTGTTTAGTGGAAAAAGCACTCTGCATTGTGTTCAGTGGAATACGTTGTTCAGTACAAAATCCACTCTGCACTGCACACAATGTAGAGTGAATTTTGTATTGAACACCAATGCAAAGGCCACTGTGCATTGTGTTCATTGGAAAGCCCGCTATACATTGTTGTTCAGTACAAAACCCACTCTGCATTCTGTTCAGTACAAAACTCATTCTACATTGTGTTCAGGAACCAGAGAAGGCAAATATAGGCAGATTTAATGTCTCTGTAATAGCAACAGAAGTGAATGATATTTTGTTTTAAATTGATTTTATTTCTTGTTCAGAATCAATAAATACTTTGCTATGCATCGTCTGGGCACTCACTCACTTTAACCACTTCCGTACCAGCCTGTAACGCCCCGTCATTACCAGGCCATGTTTCAGTTTTCTGTGCTTCTATTACTTTGAATGACAAGCACATGAACATGCAACACCCAAATGAATGTTCTAAATGCTGAGAGGCGAGCATTCCAATCATGTGACCACTTTAATTGGCAGTCACAATGGTCACCTGATCAGAAAGCTCCCGGTCACAAGTATGCTTCACTGGATTTTTGGCACCCACTGGTTACTGTTCTGGGAGTGCGCTCTCAGCACAGTATTGTGCATAATGCACAGTCTTAGTGTTAAAGAGCACCCACCAAGAGGCTGCATATTTGCATACGGCCAGCAGGAAATGGTTGAATTTTACTAAATAAGGACCAACTCACACACAGTGCGGTCACCTACATTTGTACTCACAGGATAGATGCAGGAAATTGCTAGGACACACAAAAAACAATTGTTTTCTATGTGCCCTATTAACACTGCAACACACCCCAACTGCGGTGCAGTGAGCTACTTTTTATGTGTGAACAGACCCTTAAGAATACTTTTCTACATTAACATATTAAGCCCTCAGTTTTTAATCATTTTCAGCAGTTGATTTCAGCACTTACAGAGTATGCAGCTTCTTTATCTTTTAATTTTTGTCTATGTCCCAGTTTACGCTGCTGCCATGATTGCTCTATCAGGTTTTCTGTTTCATGGTGGCTCCTTTCTCTTGGAGCACCCTATGGAGCCACTCCTGCATACAGGGATTAGAGTTGTGTCTCTGTACACTGTGCAACAATGGAAACACACAGCCCTGTAGCCTAGGATGGCAAAGCACTCTCCTGCTTCTCCCTTCTCCTCCCCCCTCCTTTCTCTAAGCTGACAGAATGGCCCAGAGTGCACTGTACATTAACTTAGAGAAGCTGCTAACATTAAATCATATACCAATGATCTTATTACACTGTTAACACTTTCCTGTGAAGACTGGAAGTTCCGGGAAGCAGCACTGAGACAGCAGGAGCAAGCATCATTGCACGTTGTAAATTGCAAGTGCTGGGGTAAGAATTTTACCAAATAGCTTAGTGGGAAATATTTTATTGTACTTGTGTAAACAAATATTTTGAGGGTTTATACCACTTACAACCCACCCAATGTAGTTGTAACGTGAGCAAGCGGCAGCTCCAGACTGGGCAACCTATTGGTACGTTGCAACCTTTCTCCTGGGTTCAGGACGTGCATGTGAGTGCCCCCTGCCGATCCATGCTGTGAATGGACACAGCATGAGTTTGGCAGCTGATTTCAGCCAATGTTTTTGGCTGAAGTCAGCTGATCAACTGTGTCCAAGCACAGACAGTTCTGTGTTTAAAAAACTCTCTGTACAAGGAACAACAATCTTGCTGTTTATTCTCTCTGCAAAGCAGGCAGAATAAACAGCCAAACAGTAAAGTAAAAGTAGCACATATAAGACACATTGTTAGACACAGTTATTACTTTGATTGCCCATTGATGTTAATTCCTTCTTACCAAATTGGCCTAAATTTATGAAGACATTTTATTTTATCGAATAAATAAAAAGTAGAAAATATTGGGGGGTTTTCTTCATTTTTGGTCTTTTTTTTATTTATACTATAAAAATAAAAACCCAGTGGTGATCAAATACCACCAAAAGAAAGCTCAATTTGTGTGAAAAATAATGAAATAAATTTCATTTGGGTACAGTATTGCACAACAGAGCAATTACCAGTTAAAGTAGTGCAGTGTCAAATAGCAAAAAATGCCCTGGTCATGAAGGGGGGGGTAAAACCTTCCGTATCTGAAGTGGTTAATTGGTGTGACTATTCAATGTTCCCATTTTTTCCAATTTTTTTTGTTTAATACAAACATAAAATAATAAAGCTATACAAATATAGTGGCAAAAAAGTCCTTCCTGAAAAAATATTTTGCATTTCTCATAGCATGTACATTTTCAATGGTTTAAATGTAATTAGTTTTAGCTGGCTAAAACCTGTCAAGCTGTTTCTTCCAGCTGCAACGAATATAAAGCGATCAAAGGAACGGCGAGTGTGTACTTAGAAAACTTCAATGTGTCTCTGGTGGTGTTGGATGAGATATACAATCACAGTCACTAAGGGTAGGAAAATTACTGCAGATCAAAGGACAATTCCAGAAAATGTATTACATGAAGGAAATTATCATTACTGCTCTTTATTTATATAGTGACAGCATATTTCACAGCACTTTACACTTTGGGCAAATTATAAATTGAAGACAAGAAATACAGAATATGTATTACTCAAAACATAAGGCAGCTCTCCCCCCAAGAGCTTGCACTCTAAACGAGAGAAGAGCCCAAGTTCAATCACATCTAGTTATACAAGAAAATTCTTGTACATAAACACAAGGTACCTGCTATACAAGCTGTAGGATCAATAATTTAGTGAAGTTACAGAACACTATGACCTACAGTATATATGGAGGTCACATTCCATTATTTTTGCTGCAATTCTTGGAAGCATGCCACTAAGGCTAGGTTCACACCTATGCAGGCTGCATTTGACCCGTTTCTGCATTGTTTTTCGGGGTTTTTTCTTTCTTTTTTTAAAATTTTCTTGTTGCTAGGCAGATTTAAAATGCATCGAAAATTTGTTAAAAACGCAATACATGTTTTTCTACAGCATTTCCATTGAAGTCTATAGAAACAAAAACACAACTTTTTGCGTTCAAAAATGTCCCTGACCCTTTCCAAAAAATGCACGGGGTGAAAATCACAGAGATGTAAACATATCCCATAGGAACTCATGTTAAATGGATTGTACTGCGTTTCTGCAAAACGCTGCAGAAAAACACAGGTGTGAACCTAGGTTCATTTGTGTTTCCAATTTTGGGTATCATTAGAAGAGACCACTATAGCAAAACAGCCTTCTAGAGACCTTTTTGCTCTGGTCCCAAAATCTGATTATCTGCATCTCAGACCAGTAAGGTCATCTGATTAACCACTTGCCCTCCAGAGGATTTACCCCCGCGCGCACACACCCTGCCCCGAAGTACAAAATCACATATATACACACACACGTGGTTTTGTGCAGCCCTGCTGCCCTGTAGCAGTAATGCTGCTATAGGGCAGTTGGGAAGTGGTTAATATTTAAAGAGTAACTCGACTTTTGTTGATAAAAAAAAACATTCCCCACTAGGTGATCAATGTATATTGTGGGGATTTTAACAAACGTTGTGGCAGATTCCTATCTTTTGTTATTCTGAAGAAATAGCAGTTTGTTTGTGTCCACATGTAGAGTGAATTTGTATGAGAGTGGTTTCATAATTATGAATCCACTCCTGAACTTACATAGTTCCAATGCGGAAAGTAGCAGGATCTGCATCCCTTTAAATGTGATTTCCCTTTGGGAGTATCTCACCAAAAATTACTTTTTTATTGCAAGAGTTTCCCCCAATGTGACTTGTATGCAAACTTCTGGGAAAATCAGTGATCCAATCACACATCTGAGGGTCGTTCTGTATACCATTTGTGTACAGAATGCCTCCAAGTTGCCATATTGCATTGCATTTTACAGCTCTGCAGATTGAAAAGGAAAGCTAATTTTTAGCAATATTCAATTACAATATAACTTGTGTAGCAATTGTATACACTTTATAAATTGTTTTTATTTCCTATTTTTTCAGACAAAAGTGGAGCTTTTTATATATATATATATATATATATATATATATATATATATATAAAATAATATATATAAATATTATAATAACAGGTACACTGTTCCAGTAACTGCTGCTCACTAGTTAACTGCTGACCCATACTGACTGCTACATTCAAGAACCAAATTATGAATTAAATGACAATTTGTATCAAAAACACTCCAGTATTTAAAATATTATGTATACATACACATATACACACACACACATATATATATACACATATACACACACACATATATACATACACACACATATATATATATATATACATACATACATACATATACACACTCCCTAGTGCAAGGACTCTTAGCCCTCATACACACTTGACGTTTTGATAACACTGGTAATATTAGCTGTGTAAAGTCATGTTAAAAACATGAGTTTCAGCTTTTTTAGCGTGTTTTGCATTAGCGTTTAGCAGCGTTTTCCAGCATATTTCTGCATTTGCGTTTTTCAGCGTTATTTTGACCAAAAAAAAACCCTCCAAAAACACCGGTTTGCAGCGTTTTACCACGTATTTCAGTGTTAGAGTGTTTTTACAGCTAAACTCCTCTAGAAATCCACTAGTCCTGGGTTTCTTTTCCATCCAAAAAACATGGATTACAGTCTGTATGCATAGGCACATAGGATAACATGCTGGGGGGGTTTACTGGCTGTAGAAAAAAATGTCAAAAGCCAAAAAACAGCAGCTGTAAAAACGTCAAGTGTGCATGAGGGCTTAACCTGGGGTCCATGGATAGAAGGTTTCAGGTGGTCAATTATAACCTTTACATTCACTATACAGCCCTCCCCCTTGTCCCAATCAATGGTTTTCCATTAAAAGAAATGAAAGAAAACACACCCTGCCACTGCTAATAGCACAGACGTCTAAGCATCTTATGACTCCTTGTTGGCCAATGTTTACCATGTAAATTTGTATCATTGTTCTCTGCACAACTGACATCCTGTGCTACTCCGTAATAACAAGTATGAATTCTCAGTTTCTAGTAGTAGTAGTAGTAGTAGTAGTAGTAGTAGTAGTAGTAGTAGTAGTAGTAGCAGTAGTCTGGGTAATAGTAGATTTGAGCAGAATTAAAAATATTTTGTTTAATTTGCAAAGAAGATTGTATTTAAATTTTGTAATGAGTGACCATTATTATTTTGCAAGAATTTGTTTATTGTTAAGATGTGTTTAATTTATTCAAACTTTGTACATGCCATATATGTATGAGGCAAACAAATTGCAATAAAATAAAGTACATATATTCACTGTATGCAAAGTTACAGTATGATTATGTGAATATTTCTGGAGGGGGTGGGGGGAGTTCACAGTTTTCAGCAAATTCCTAAAAGGGTCTGTTACTCAAAACAGGTTAAGAACTACTGCCTTAGGGCATCCTCTCCTAACCATATTATAGATTTACCAAAACATATTTAAGCTATAGTTATATAATGGATATGGGCTGAAAGTGCACACTCAGGTTTATTTTGAGGGTATGTACATCCAAATTGGAGGAAGGAAAATGATAAGAAGCAGTCAAAGATCAGAAGGCTAAATTCAAAGACTGCAATGGCATAAAACCAGTAATTACAATTAAAAAACACAGTAGTTGAAGCATACAATATATAAACTGCTCTATTTCTAAACGTGAAAAACATAGGATAACATTATACCAGAATCATACTTCTGAGCAAATCCCTAATCACCAATGATCGTGTAGAGAGGAATAATAAGTAAATAAATATAGAGTTCAAATGTATATATACAGATACACACAAGATAAAAAGGGGAAATAAAAAATGGTATTTATATATAGTACCATATACACACACTCCCTAGGGGATCCCCTCCTAATCAAATGGTTTTATTGACACAAAAGATTAAAAAGCATTTATCTATCTGGATTTATTTTTTGCTGCAGTGAAAACAAAAAGGTATATAGTGGCTAAGTACGCTGAAGAATAAGGGAACCTGATGAAGGGTGGTGAGGCCTGAAACTTTTGATCAGCATACTTACCTTTGTGTCTTTCTTTGCACCAAAGAAATTGGACAAATTTGGCACTTATATGGATATACATGAATTTACCTGCAGATTATCTCTAAAAAAGATACTTCTTAACTACGCCCCAGACACACAATCCTTTTAATAATACTAACGCCTCTCTTTTTAATCCCCCAGTGCAGTCACATATTAACACTTTTAAGAATATGGTTTTAAGGGACCTGGATAAGATTAAAGTCAAGAATTTACGTAATCAGCAAAAGATTGATAATGGTATTAAATCCCTGTTAGCCAATAAAGATCTTGTTATTAGACCTGCGGACAAGGGAGGGGGAGTGGTTATTATGGATAAGAAGAACTATATGACTCAGGTTTTCCTCTTGCTGGATGACAGGGAAACTTACCAGCCACTCCCAAAAAATCCATTAATTCCCTATAAGAAAGAACTGAAGGATATTATTAAAAGGGGTTATCTGAATGGTATAATAACCAAAAAAGAAAAGGCATATCTATGCCCAGCTGCTCCTCGTCTTCCGGTGCTATATTGCCTCCCAAAAATCCATAAAGATCCTATATGTCCCCCGGGGAGACCAATTATAAGTGGCATCGGATCACTCAATTCCCGTATAGGGGAATATATTGACTGTTTCCTACAGCCTTTGGTTAAAACTACATCAGCATACTTACGATGGTGGTGGATCTTAAAGATTTTAGGGTTAATGAAAGAACCTATCTAGTTACTGCCGACGACTCATCTCTATATAGCAGTATAAAGCATAGTGATGGTATGGTGGCAGTTCGATTTTACCTTGGCATCGTATCAGATATACCCAATGAACAAAAAGAGTTCATCCTGGATCTTTTGAATTTTGCCATGCGTAAGAACTTCTTTTGGTTTGACCATACCTTCTACCTACAAATCACCGGTGTTGCTATGGGGGCTAAGTTCGCCCCCAGCCTGGCCAACTTGGGAGGAAGATTTAATTTATTCTCGTGACTGGCCTCCCCTTATATTTTACCGGCGATACATAGATGATGTGTTTCTTTTATGGCAGGGGGATGAGTTCTCACTTAAGAATTTTTTTATCACTCTTAACAATAATGATCTTAATATTAAGTTGTCTTATGAATATGATTTTAAAGAAGTCAACTTTTTAGATTTGGTTCTTATGAATGATGGCAGTAGTGTTTTAACAAAAACATATTTTAAGAGTACGAACCGTAATGGGTATATACCCATTGATAGCTGCCGTCATCCAGCGTGGTTAAACAACATCCCAAAGGGCCAGTTTCTCAGGCTCAGGAGAAACTGTACCAGCATATCCGATTATCAGAGCCAATCTCTGTTGCTTAAAGCCAGATTTACAGAAAAGGGATATAATCCAGATAATTTGAATCAGATCTTTCAAGAGGTTGGTTTGCTTAATAGGGATGACTTGCTCACTATTGAAAGGAAAGCAAAACCAGAGAGATTCTGCCCTTTCATCACAGACTTTTCCGCCCAACATAAGGAAATTGTTAAAATAATTAAGAAGAATTGGACCATCCTTAAAGGTGACCCTGTATTGGGGGACTCATTACCTGAATTCCCTGAGACTACCTTTAGAAGGGCACCTCCTCTCAGACTTATGGTAGCTCCCAATGTGGTTGACCCACCAAAAAAGATGTCCTTATCCTTTGGGCTCAAAGGGTTTTACCCATGTAATAGGTGTATTGCTTGCCGATATAATGGCATACACAAAACCAAAGTTAAAAACTTTGGATCCAGTATCACCGGAAAAAATTACACCATCCATCCAGTGATAACTTGTAATACTACGCACACAGTGTATCTTTTACAATGCCCATGTAACCTTCAATATGTGGGTAGGACCACGAGGCGTTTGAGGGATCGCCTTAGAGAACATTATAATAACATCAAAAAAGGCTTCAAGGACCACTCTTTGTCCAAACACTTTAGGGACTATCATGCTAGTGATCCCTCGACATTAAAG
Source organism: Staurois parvus (assembly GCF_062004578.1). Classification (NCBI taxonomy): domain Eukaryota; kingdom Metazoa; phylum Chordata; class Amphibia; order Anura; family Ranidae; genus Staurois; species Staurois parvus. The sequence continues at coordinate 557,492 of NW_028318059.1, forward strand.
TTTATGGCCATTGATATGACTGAACAACACTGGAGGGGAGGACACAAGAGAAGGGCAGTGTCCCAGCTTGAGACCAAGTGGATAGTGGAACTTGGATCCTTGCAACCTCAAGGCCTTAATGTGGATCTGGACATAAATTGTTTTATAGATAATAGTTCATTTCTTTTTTTATCATTTTTATATGAAAAAAAAAAAATGTTTAAGCTGTTAATTCTGATGCACCATAGGTTTCTTACATTTTTACAATATATATTTTGTTCTTTTATCCGATATTTAGATTGAATGGGGTTGTTTTTATATCTTTATTTACATTAATATGGTTTTCCGGCAAAATGGGTCATATATCCACAGCAATTATTATTTAGCATATCCGTGGCTTCATTGTTCCCATATTCCCTTTTATATATTTATATGTTTATGTTTTAACTTCATTTGTTTTATTAATTTTTAAATGCCAATCCTCTGGGGTTGAGCTGTCTATAGACTTTAAGGATATTTATGTGTGATATTTTTATATATGTACAATGCAGGGCATTTGGGATATATTATTTATCATCATTTTACCCTTTGCTACATGCATTGGATTTCTTTGTCTCTGGACTACAACTCAATGGAGGCTTCACCGATGAAGAGGGTGTTGTCTTTTAATATGTTTGATTTATATGGCTGTATTGTTTATTCATGTCTGTGCCCATTATCATATTGAGACTCAGCCAGAAATTTGTGTACCAGAAGATATTCTTACACTGAATTGGATTATGGCTCCTGCTCAGCTGTTTATATTCATGTTTGTCTCCGACTCAATGGCGGTCGGAGACATAGGGAATTCCATCAATGCGGAGGATGCGTTCGTTCGTGCGCAGTGACATCACTCGCGCATGCGCGATTGCCTCTGGCGGCGCGTAGTGCTGGCGGCGGGTGACGTCACTTGCGCATGTGCGGTTACCTATGACGGCGCGTGGCAGTCACTGCGAATGCGCGACCGCGGTTTTTAAACTGGCGTCTTTGGGAATGGATTCACCCCTTTGATAACGAGCTGGTTGCTCGAAACATGTCAGGGGATCCACCCAAGCGACGCCACTTACTTATGAGAAGCCACTAACCACCAGAGAACGTATCCAGTAGACCTGGGAGCTGTTATGTGCTTGTGTGAGTTTTATATAGTTTATTCTGCTTCCTGCTTTAATAAAAGACATGCTTCACTATTAGCACCATTTTTGCCCCCTGGCTCTTTATTTATTGAGCCTTGCAAGGTAGAGCAATTTTTGGGAGCGTGCTGTCGGGGGTTTTGATCTTCGCTGGACCCACCAGGGAAACTGAGATGACCCCAGAGTGAGACTTACCATCCTTGACAACCGGATGCTGTTTCTACCGCTGATGGGGCCCTGATGTCCACCGATGATACACTTTATCATACATACAACGCTCAGTTTGTATGTTCCTGTGGTAAGCGCATATTTATACTAGATTATCTGAATATACAAATCCGGATTTGCAGCGCACCAATTGCTGCGAATGTCACCTGGTGTATCCTATACCTCTTATATCAATTAACATTTATTTATGAACTTATCATTATGGGCTCTGCTGTACTTGACTACTTGATTATATGAGCCTCAACGTAAGGACTGCTATATGTATGTTTGTATTACTATTTGGTTGATTTCTTTATTTTAAATCACAATATTATTCTTTTTATCATGTTCTAGCGCTGCATACCCTTTACATGTTATTTTATTTGAGGTGCTGAGGATTGCCTTTTATGCTAGCAGCTCTCTCTATGTTTTGCGCTCACTTACCTTTATTTTAACCTTTTGTGTCTTGTTTGCACTGGAGCAGAAAATAATGCCACCGTGTGGTTTTGCCATTCGACTGTACAGTGTCATATTTATATATTGTATTGAAGTTTTATGAAATTTTTTTTTAAATATACATGTTTGAACTCTATCTTTAGTTACTTATTATTCCTCTCTTTTATGTTCTGAGCTTCCCCTACACGATCATTTTGTTGATTAGGGATTTGCTCAGAAGTATGAATGTGAACAAAACAGTTGGAGATGCTCTTCAATCACCGGGCACCAACGAGTAATCACCGGCCGGGACTCGGTGATTGACAGCTGCAGCCGCCAATGGCACGCACTCCCTACCTGGAAATGCGAAATCACGTATATATACACATGATTTTGCGCACCCCTGCCGCCCTGTAGCAGTTTATCTGTTATAGGGCGGAGGGAATGTGGTTAATATATTTATAAAGGATATGTAGGATCTGGGATTAAAAGTATCATTTCAGTCTTTCCCGATGACACCAAGCTTTGCAGTGGAATAACATCATTACTGGATATCTCCAACTTACAAGCTGACCTCAATGCACTGTATAATTGGGCAGTTATGTGGCAAATGAGGTTTAATGTTGACAAGTGTAAAGTTATGCACTTGGGGGCTAAAAAATATACATATATCATACATACTACCCCAGTTACATCATACAACTGAGGGAGTCAATGCTGGAGAAGGATATGGGTGTTCTGTTAGACCATAAACTTATAATGCCAAGCTACCGTTTCCAAAGCAATCAGGTCTAGGGGCTGATTTACTAAAGGCAAAGACTGTGCACTTTCCAAGAACAGTTGCTCTAGAGTAGGGGTCTCCAAACTATGGCCCTCCAGCTGTTGAAGTACTACAAGTCCCATCATGCCTCTGTCTCTGTGAGTCTTGCCTGTGGCTGTCAGAGTCTTGCAAGGCCTCATGGGACTTGCAGTTCTTCAACACCTGGAGGGCCATAGTTTGGAGACCCCAGCTCTAGACCTAAGTAAATAGGCAGAAGCTCTGTTGACTTCCATCATCCCATCATGTGCAAACAAAAATGCTGTTTTTTTTCTTTTCCTTGCATCTGATTGGGTATTCTTTGCAAAGTGAAGCCTTACCTCATTTACTAAGCTCTTTGCAAAGTGCACAGTCTATTTGCCTTTAGCAACTCAACTGTATTAGTTATTCTTTTATATCTACAGTTTTACTAATCACTCCAATGTACCATGGTCTGAAAATACATTTTAGCAGGGGTCCCTTGAGACCTAATTTTTTTTTCAAGGGTTCCTATGGAACAAAAAGGTTGAGAAAGGCTGGACTAGACAGTAATATTTTAAAATGTAACATGTCTTTTAACCACTTTCTGTCTGGACACTTTTACCCCCTTCCTGTCCAGGGCAATTTTCAGCTTTCAGAGCTATCACACTTTGAATGACAATTGCGCGGTCATGCAACACTGTGCCCATATGAATTTACCATTTGTTTTGAGACCGATAAAGCTTTATTTTGGTGGTATTTATTCACCGCTGAGATTTTTATTTTTTTTGCTATGTAAATGAAAATGTCCAAAAAAAATTTTTCTTATAAAATTTTGCAAATAATCTATCATAAATCTTGGCCAAAATGTATTCCGTTATCTTTTTAGTAAAAAAAAAAAGCCAAAATTAGTTTATAACCAAAATTTATAATTTTTAAACATTTTACATTTTTATATTATTTACGTTTTTTTTTTTTACATACTGTCACCCTAGCAGTACAGTGTCACTGTACTACTTGGGGGTGATTAAGATTTTTTTTTTTTTTTTTTTACAGTGATTGCTTTTACACCCATATAGGATGTAAAAGCAATCATTTCTCTTTCTCTGTCTGCATTCTTGCAGCCATTGAGAACTACTGAGTGAGCTGTGATTGGTCACAGCTTGTCACATGGTACAAGGCTGTTGTGAATAGCCTTGTACCATGTGATCTCTGATCATTCAGATTTCACACATAGTAAGCAATGATGTCACAAGTGACATCTTGCTTACTACTTTGCATGTGATCACTGGTTGGCCAATCAGTGATCACATGATCAGGACCTCGTACAGAGGTCCCGTCCGACGATCGGAGTTTCCCTGTGTCCGGAGAACACAGCGGGCATTGGATCGCAGTGCTGCACGCTCCCAGGGAGCGCGCACAGCTAGAAATGGCAGGTTCCATTTATGAACGGCATCCCACCCCTGGAGTGCCACCGTCCTGCTGTTTATAAACAGCAGGCGGACGGCAAGTGGTTAAGAGCAAATGTAGTGCAAAAATTTGAAAATAAGATACCTATGGAATGTTACTTGAGCTTTTCATTAACCTCCCCAGTTTATGAAGGATTTATAATGAAAAGAATCCAAACTTTTACTACAACCTATGTTAGTCCAGAAATTTAATGAAGACAAGCAATTGTTTCATGTTGGATTCTGCAGCTTCTTGACACTGCTATTTCATGCTACCTTTGGATGAGGCTACAAAAATAGAAATGCTTTAGATCTGTGTCTGAGTGGCCCAACCTTTGAAGACATTCTAATCCTGAGCTAGATAACAATAACAAAGAGCTGCTGGCAGGTGAATTACTAGTGCCATTAAAACAGAGTTGCAACAAAAATCACAGTGAAAATAGCCTGTATGGAACGAAATTAAATCAAAGTCAACTTTACAATGGATACCATTGCTACTGGGCCAATTTTTTTAGACTATGGAATATAAGCAAGAGTTTAAGCGCATTTGACATTATGCAGTCTGATAAAAATGTAGTGATCTTGGGCTCCTAAGCTCTTTCCCAGGATAATGTGACAAAGCCAAGCCATACCACCAGTGCCTGCGCTCTGGAAGCAGGACTTGGAAAAAGTGTGGGCAGGAGGGGCATCTTTCCTGGGCGCAGTAGGGATTTGGGGGTTGTGCTAGACGGGGTGATTTGGAGGGGGGGGGGAATTTATACTAGAAGAGTGGATTTTTGTCAGGAAGGGGGATTGGGGGGATTTGTGCTAGTAGGGATGATTGTGGTAATTTTTGCTAGGAAGGGAAATTTGAAGGAGAGGATTAGTGCTAGGAAAGGGAATTTGGGGGATTTGTTCTGGGAGAGGGAAATTATGAAGGGGGAATTTATGCTCAGAGAAAATGTGAGGGGGGTTTGGGGAGGAAGAGGATTTGAGCTGGGAGAGGGGATTTATACTGGAAGAGGGGGAATGTTTGTTTGGGGAGACTTTTAGCTTGCAAAGGAAATTTATGCTTGGGGGGGAAAGTGTAAACTTAGTCTAATTTTTTTTTGGGGGGGTGGGGATATTTTTCCTGACACATATGACTCATTTTTATTTACAGGGGGCATGCCTTTGGCATCTTTGCCCTGGGCTTTAGGTGACCTTGTCCTGGCCTGCATGGAAGCCATTGTGTAAGGTAAGTATTATTTACATTTTTTATTTTCCACTTTTCCATTTTAGTGCATTCACACTATTGCATTGCATAACATGCGTCCTGCAGTGCATGAAAATGTGTGTTGCATGCATTAGTTTAATGCAGTGTCATTCATTTTAATTGGCACCTCAATGCAGCTTTCAGACAGACATGTGTCAGAAATGGTAAAAGCATCTTTTTTTTGTGTGTTGCTGAGCTTAATCCTGCAGCAGGATAGTGTAAATGAGCCCTTAGTGTACTTACATGGGTAATTTTCTGAGAGTTTCCTTTTAGCATGAACATTTTCCTCATAAAAAGTCCAAAGTATTTTCCAAAATGCATATCCTCTAAAATAGCTAATGTACTGTATCCCTCATGTGTGGTACAGGGGCTGACTGGCAACTATTGGCCCAGCGGGCAAGTACAACCCAGAGGCCCCTGGTGCAGCAACTCCCTCCCGCTCTCCCTCTTCCCTACCTCCTCCTGACCCCCACCTGCCACTTTCATCATCAACCGAAATTAACACACAAAACAGAGCCTCACAGACACATACATGATCCTCAGGATAGAGGATGATTTGTTTCAAAAATGTAAATTTACAATTAAATTTGCTTTTTTACACAGAGAATGATATCACTTTGTCTGAGCCTACCTTAACCACCTGATAACAGCGCCATAGCTGAATGACGGCTACAGCGCAGTTGTCCAGTTCTTGGAGGGCGTCATATGACATCCTCCCAGAATGCACCCTCCCGCGTGCCCCCAGTGGCGTGCATCCGGCGATCTCCGTGATTGCTGTGTCCTACAGATACAGCTGATCACGTGATGAGGTAAAAGGCCAATCGTCATTCAAAGTACGACGGCGCTGAAAGCTCGAAATTGGCCCTGGCACAAAGGGGGTAAAAGTGTCCGGTAGGTAAGTGGTTAAACTCAGGTAATCTGTAATCACACAAATGATCTCACCAGATTACAAGCATCCCTCCCCCTTCTACACAGATCAACTGTTTTAAAAGAAAAAATGTCTCCCTTTTCCTGAGAAGGAATGTTCTCCGCTTCATAAACAGGGGGATTAAATAACACCAAAAGAAAGCTATATTTGTTTGAAAAAAATGATAAAAATGTAGTTTGGGTGCAGTGTTGCATGACTGCACAATTGTCATTCAAAGTGTGACAGCGCTGAAAACTGAAAATTGGCCTGGGAATAAAGGGGGTAAAACTTCATTAAAATTAGCAACTGTTGAGAGAATGAACACTTTGGTCAGGACTATGAGCTTTATTCAGTAAAGAATATTTCATGAGATAATTAAATCACGTGACACATTGGGGTCAATTCAATCAAGGTTACCGCATGCAATATGAAGATCAGGTAACTCATTTTCAGAACTATCACATGAGAGAATATAAGAGTCAATACATCAAAGTAAAATATTGAATGTGAGGTAAATACTGCACATTTGTTAAAATAGAGAGACAAATACTGCAAAAAAAAAGATAAATCATTAAAGTCAATTCATCTTTATCTTGTCGACCTGTCCTGTCCATAGGTAATCCATGATGGAGGGACCACTGCCAGGTTGCACAGCTAGGGAAGTATTCTTCACAGTATATCCCCATGGAATCATTCTCTTTTGATTGTGTTTGCCTTGGCTGTTTTCCGTCCCATTTGATGCTGTTTGTTTGGATTACAGACACGGTTCTCTACCTTGTTGGTTACGAGATGTTATGTTGTCAGACTTTAGCTTTATTGTTTTATGTCTCTAGTTTCCAGAAATTATATAGGTTAAAGGTGTATGACAAATGGTTAATCACTTGGATGTGGTTTTTATGATCAATGTATACCAGTTACAGTCTTCCAAGGTTATTAGGATAAGACTAATCTTTATGATGTTGCACATTGTTGCCTGAGACTCGAAACAGATTTTTGTGATAATGGCTCTGAATACAAATCTCCCCATATTCACATGTACTTTGTCTCTTGTTATACCAGCTGTTCCCACAGTAATTACCACAGTCATATTCATTCATTCTTGAATGACGGCTTCAAATACTAGACAGCTCCTCCCTCTAACCCCGCAATTTGACATTTCTTTTAGCTTTTCACCTGTAGTCCTTCTGTATCGACCTACTGCTGACACTCATTTAACCTTACGATAGGGACTATAGTTTCCTTGCTCCTACATTATTTCATTTTTTTGTTTTTTTTGCAGTATCATAAAGGTTAGTGATATATAAGATTCTACCTATCCAGGGACGGACTGACCATTTGGAAACTCGGGCACTTTCTGAGGGCCCGGGGTCAGCAGGGGGCCCCATGAGATGCCCCTGGTACCTTTTTCATCGGCTTTTTTGAGTTTGGGCAAGGACACTGGGGCCCCATGATCCCCTATTGCCCGGGGGCCCCATGAGTTGTCAGTCCGCCCCTGTACCTATCTCTATTTTCTTTCTACAAGTCTAACGCACCATCAGCAGTATTTTTAAGATATCAACATGGCTTATTCATCATTAGGGAAAAAATCTCTGATCATTTCCCACAATGTTAGAGGTCTAAATGTACCTGAGAAACAATCTCAACTGTTACGCGAGCTTGATAAAGCCAAACCTTCAATAGTGTTTCTACAAGAAACTAATTTTAAAACTGGGCAGATCCCTAAATTAATAAATATTTCACGAAAGCATACCATTCAACTAATGACCTGGCCAAGACTAAGGGGGTCACTATACTGATTAGTAAAGCAGCAATTATATTGATAAAGGAACATTTAATAGACCCCGAGGGCAGATACATTTTCCTGAAAGGCTCCTGGGCAGGCAAACCAATCACTGTAGCTAATGTTTATTTCCCCAACTCAGCACACATCTTCTGCCAGAAGATTGTTGATAATGTTTTGGACTAGGTCACCTACAGACCATTTACCGTGATCTACCAGTGAGCCAAATTAATATAGAATTACGTGCACGTGGAAGCAAGACACTGACACTGTTGCAGTTTGCCAACTTCCTAAAATTCTGTTTTATTGAGGAACTAACAGTATCATTTATAGGGCTTATGATGCAGGCAAAGCATATACATTGATTGGGTGAAAAGTCCACTGGGTTTCTGCATGTTCTTCCATCCGTGTTGATATCTTCCAATCATTGTCCCCAAAAAGACTCATTCCCTTTTATGGGGGTTGTTTACATTAAAAGATACTTCTCTCCTAATGAGTCACCAAGGGTGAGACTCCGGATGAAGGCGCCATCTTAATTATCATCATTGTTCTGTCAATCTATATCTGATTGTTTACTTAAGAGAGTAAGGAATTTAAAAAGCAAGAAGCAGAAAGTAGCAAGACTGTAAAATTGTCATTTTACTGATCACCTAATAGAACGTGGACTGTCTATCACAATCCACTACAATCCCCCCTTAAAATGGCTATTTTATTCCTGACTGTCCCTATGTCTTCTGATGTCCTAACTGCCTGGTGGCCCTCCCCTTGGAACTCTTTTAAGACGCATATAGAGCCCCCCCAGTGGCTAATCCATCCCTAGAGTCTCGATGCGTCCTGAGAAGGCCACAGTCAGTCACTGTCTTTCCCTGCTTATAGTTGTCTGTTAAGGGGGGAAATTGTAGCATTCCCTCTTTTTTATAAGTCTGATATATGATGGTCAGGGGCCACGGTCTGTAAGGGAGTATAGGATTCCCTTTCTTCATGGGGGAGTTCAACATAGTTATAGTTCAGGAATGTAGGGGAGATCTCGTTCACAGCTTTTCCTTATTAGCCTCTTAATGCAAGGGATCACACAGCAGGTGACTACTGCCATTAGAATGATAATACCCAGGATAACCACGCCTGCTTGGGCGAGGGCTTTCTGCCAGCCACTCAGCCATCCAAACCACTGATCCCAGGGATGTGTAATACCTGAGTTTTCCTTAAGTTCATTTGACAGGTCCTCCAACCTCTTGATGGCCAGTGCCACCTTTCCATTTGGGCCTGTGTTATCTGGGATATACGTACAGCAGGTTATGGTCTTTGGTATCATTTTACAGACCCCCCCCTTTTTCAGCTAATAACATCGAGTGTCATACGATTTTGAAAAACCATGTTAGAAGTAGCCTCCAACTGCTCTGCTATCCCCTTTAGGGCATCTCGTGTATAATTTACAAACCGTTGTTGATTATAGTAAATGTAGTTTATCCAATCTACATTCTTTTTCTCAGTGATGAAGAGGAATAGGGATTCAAATCCTGCAGCCACCTGGTCTCTGGCCTTGAATTCATCGGGTACCCCTCTTGGGACTCCTATTGCGTCTATATAGACATGGGGGTCAAAACTCCCTTGTGGGGCACTTCGTTTGTGCTTGGTTGCACGGGGGGGGGTTGGGTGGCCCCTTAAGTAATGGATCTGAGAGGATATGCAGTGGCATTATGGCATTGGCAAGGGTACATTCCCCTCTCCATTTCCCTGTCAGTCGGGTCCTAATATTCTGATCACCACAGATCCAGAATATATCCCCCAATGATATGACCTGGTTCTGGGTTAGATCTGACCGAGCTGTACTATAAGCAGCACAGAATCCCTTTGTGAAATTCCCCAGGAACCTTCCTCCTCCATCGTAGTTGGCATAGCAGGTATAATCACCGGGATATATAGTTAAACCATTTGGGGCCTTTTCGTCTCCTTGGATTAGGGGATAACGCTTCTTCCAGTCCTCACATAAAGACTGGTTCGTAGAGATGTTAGTATACAGGCTTAAGACACACTCCTCTATGGAATCTGGTAGGGTTAGTGGCACCGTCCCCAGATGTGGTCTGACATGCCCACACACATAGCAGTTGGACTTATTATGCAAGTTTGCATTGTATCTCATCCATTCTAACCACAGATTAGTGTCTGAGAGGCCGGTTTCTAGTGCTATGGTATCTTCGTATGTAGGGTTTGCTATGGCCACCATCTCTGCCAACGTTTTGATCTTTGGCATCAGTGGGTTGTGGGTGGGAGTGGTATTTCTGGAAGATTCCCATCGTTTTGACCCATACATATCCTTTATCCAGAATTTTCCCATCATTCCCCCATGTGCCCCTGCCAACCAGTGTCCCAAACAGTAAAGCCCATCATCTCCTGGGCTGGGGTTCTCTATGGTGAGGGTGAGTGGCATAGTTCTCCCTATTGGTTTTCCATATGAACATGTGCCTGTTTTAAGTATAGTCAATCAATTAGGCACTTCCCATTCTTATCTTTGCGGTTTAAAGCACTTAGTGGTTTATACCCCCAGTCAGGCCTCGTATTCCATCCTACTGAGCCCCAGTATCCGCACTCATCTCCCCAATAGTCATCTGTCACACATATGTTTATACTACTGGAGTGATCCTGATACATAGTACATTGCCAAGGTTGTTTCGGACAAGGCACTATGTAGCAGAAGTCAAAGGTGAAAGTGGCCACACAGGTGTTGGAAGAATTGTACCAAAATGTTATCAGGCCACTCTGTTCGGGTGTCCCACCTTCCCTTGTGATTGCCACTATTTGTCCCCTACCCATTCCCCAGAGCACATACAAAAGGATATATGCGTATAGTCTCATGTTTCTAGTTGTCTTCTGGGGGTGCAGCTTTCTTGCAGTGAGAGACGTGGATCCAGGTACTCTTTCCTTCTAGCTTCACTGAGGTGGCCATCACCAGGAGTACCTGGAAAGGACCGTCATATCTGGGTTCCAATGTATGTTTTCGCAGAAACCTCTTGACTAAGACCCAGTCTCTAGGTTGTAAAGTGTGTGTTCTATTATCCGCCTCAGGATCTGGAATGGAGGAGAAAACTTGCGCATGGATATTAGTCAACACACGTGCCAAAGATATCACATACTTTGTCAATTAATCAGACTGCAATTGTAATTGTTGAGGATAGTAGGTAAACAGTCTAGGGGCAGACCCAAACAAAATCTCATAGGGAGACAACCCATGACTCCCCCTTGGTGTGTATCTAACACTGAAAAGAGCAATAGGCAAGCTGTCCGGCCATCCCATGCCTACCTCTTGGGCCATTTTTAACATTCTTGATTTCAGGACCCCATTCAGGTGTTCTACCTTCCCACTACTCTGGGGATGATAGGGTGTGTGAAACGTAAGTGTGACCCCCAGAGCCCCCCAGATCTCTTTTGTGACATTGGCAGTAAAAGCTGGTCCCTGATCACTTTCAACCACCTCGGCACCCCATATCTGCAGACTATCTCTGTGAGCAGCTTCTTGGCAGTGGTTCTTGCCGTCTGGTTGGTTACTGCGAACACCTCTGGCCATCCTGAGAACATATCCACCACCACTAGGGCATATTCAAATCGTCCACTTTTTGGCATCTGAATATAGTCTATCTGGATCCTCTAAAATGGATATAGTGCCTTGGCCAGATGTTTGCTTGGAGGTTTCTCAGGTCTTCCAGGGTTGCACTTGGCACACACAACATAAGACTTACAGAATCTGTCTGTGTAAGCCGTAATTCCGGGTGCTACGTAGTATTTATTGATCAAAGAGTTCATTAGCATCTTGGACAGGTGTGACGCCCCATGTGCCCACTGCACTGTGGCCGGATATAAGGATCTGGGAAGCAAAACCTTCTTCCCCACCACCCACAACCCTTTGTCCTCAACTGCTCCTTTCTGCATCCATTCCTTCCTTTGTTCTTCTGAAACGTTATCCTGGGCTTCCTGGAGTTGGTTGTCCTTGGCCTGATGAATTAACACAGGCACCACCTCACTGCACATCTCTTCAGTCTCTTCCTGCTCCCTGACCGCAGCTTGCTTAGCAGCCATGTCTGCCAGATGATTTCCTTTTGCTTCCATAGTGGTCAATTTACCGTGGGCCTTCACCTTCAGTATGACCACTTGAGCTGGTAGTAAGAGTGCTTCCATAAGGCGGTTGATCGCCTTTCCATGCTTTACAGGAGTCCCAGCTGCCGTGAGGAAGCCCCTCATTTTCCAGATTAGGCCAAAATCAAATGCAACCCCCAGTGCATATCTGGAGTCAGTGTAAATATTAGCTGTCTTTCCTTTTGTTAATTCACAGACTTTGGTGAGGGCCCTTAGTTCAGCCTCTTGTGCAGAAATAAAAGGTGGAAGAGGTCTAGCTTGCAGTACCATTGTGTCGGTAGTCACAGCATATCCAGTGTGGTAGGTGCCAGCATTATCTGCAAAGTGATCTACCAGTGAGCCAAATTAATATAGAATTACGTGCACGTGGAAGCAAGACACTGACACTGTTGCAGTTTGCCAACTTCCTAAAATTCTGTTTTATTGAGGAACTAACAGTATCATTTATAGGGCTTATTATGCAGGCAAAGCATATACATTGATTGGGTGAAAAGTCCACTGGGTTTCTGCATGTTCTTCCATCCGTGTTGATATCTGCCAATCATTGTCCCCAAAAAAACTCATTCCCTTTTATGGGGGTTGTTTACATTAAAAGATACTTCTCTCCTAATGAGTCACCAAGGGTGAGACTCTGGCTGAAGGCACCATCTTAATTATCATTATTGTTCTGTCAACCTATATCTGATTGTTTACTTAAGAGAGTAAGGAATTTAAAAAGCAAGAAGCAGAAAGTAGCAAGACTATAAAATTGTCATTTTACTGATCATCTAATAGAATGTTGACTGTCTATCACAATCCACTACAATAAAGTCAAGGGATTTGCAGCTAGCTGTTTGATTTTAGGAGCAGATTTCAACATTTTCTTTAACCCTACCTGTTGGAAGGCAACTTTTTTTTATTTCAGACAGTATTATTATACAGTATTTATATAGCACCAACAGTTCGCTCAGCGCTGTACATTACAATGTGAGACAATACATGAGACAGTACAATAACCATACAATGCGAAACATGAGGGGTTTGAGGGCCCTGCTCCTTGGAGCTTACAATCTAGGAGGGAGGGGATAGTGGTACGGGAGGAAAAGCTGTGGGGGATGGACTGGTAGGAAGAGTGGAGGAGATCGGCAATTAGAGGGCAGGGTAGGCTTCCCTGAAGAGGTGGGTTTTCAGGGTGCACCTAAAGGAGAGGAGAGTAGGTGATAATCTGATAGATTGGGGTAGGGAGTTCCAGAGGATGGGTGATGCCCTGGAGAAGTCCTGGAGGCGGGCATGGGAGGAGGAGACCGGGGAACTAGAGAGAAGGAGGTCTAACTAGAGAGAAGGAGGTCTTGTGAGGAGCAGAGAGTGCGTTTTGGACGGTATTTGGATATTAGGTCGGTGATGTAGTTTGGGGCAGAGTTATGGACAGCTTTGTACGTCAGTGTTAGCATTTTGAATTTGATCCGTTGGGCAATCTGAAGCCAGTGGAGGGATTGGCAGAGGGGGGTGGCATAAACAAAGCGGTTGGTAAGGTGGAGGAGTCTGGCCACCGTATTCAGGATCGACTGAAGCGTGGATAGCCTGTGGTGAGGCAGGCAGGCCAGTGAGGAGGGAGTTGCAGTAATCGAGTCGTGATATGATGAGGGAGTGGATGAGTTGCTTAGTAGTTTCTGGGGTTAGGAATGGGCGTATTTTGGAGATGTTGTGGAGGTGGAGTCTGCATGAGTTTGTTAGCGATTGGACTTGGGGCTGGAAGGATTGATTGGAGTCAAGAATGACACCAAGTACTCTGGTTTGCAGGGTGGGCCTGATGGTGGCATTGTTGGACGTGATGGAGAAGTCAGTGGGGGGGGGGGGGGTGCGCGGGCTGAGGGGGAAGACTAGGAGCTCTGTTTTGGAGAGGTTCAGTTTGAGGAAGTGGAGATACATACATACATCTTATTTTTCTATGTTTCATAAATGCAGTTTACTATTATTGAAATAAATATGGGAGGGTGGTTTTGGAATCCCCCTATTTATATTAAATGTACTATCTTGTCGTTCCGTAAAAATTAGTTTATATAAGCTCTAACAATATGGACGGTAGTAATATATTACAATATTAGCTATAATAATAAACAGTGCTCAAAGAAGCAAGGTCTTATTTATTTACAAAAGAAGTAAAACGCTAACAGAGAAATCTAAACAAATATAACAGAGCATACAGGAATAAAAGAGGAAAGATGATACGTTACTTAAGTTCATCCTCAATGTTGAGTATCCTTTGGCTGGGCCCTGGGTAGAAAGAAGAACATGGCTTGCATTTAACCCCCCCCGGCGGTATTCCTGAGTGTAGCCCGGGGTTAACTTTCAGTACCAGAAGCAGTAACGCCGAGCTACACTTGGGAATACACAGCAGCATTGCTCAGGGATCCCTCCAGCACTTACCTTGTACTGCGCTCCCACGATGTCCCCCCTGCAGTGTCCCCAGCCATCTCCTCCGGCCGATGCCGGCATCCGTCTTCCAGGTTCTGTTCCCTGCAAGCATTTTTACTGTTCTTTCTGCCTGGAAACTGAGAAATGCCCATGGCGTCCACAAAGTGTCCCTTTAGGTCAAAAGCGGTTTTAGACCAGCTAGAGAACAGAGATAGTAAATTAGAACCACTTGAAGAATTGAGTGATAATGATTTGTTGGGAAATTCACCATCAGACACTGAAAATGATTTTGAGACTAAGCTCAATGATGTGCAAACTTGGCGCTCTATTTCAAATTTCAGTGTTTTTGGTTTGATTACATTATTGAATTAAATTTATTATTCTACTTTTATGATTATTTAATATTATAATTTCATGTTTCAAATTGTATCATACCCGGGACGTTTACTAGACTCTTGTTCAGACAGATTTCAGCGAGTTATTCCTAAGAATTACAGGCCTACAACATATTTCCATGCAAAAAAAATGTACCGCTTTGAGCGCAGAACTACTGACATAATCAGACCTCTAGGCTAGGTTAAAGCACTCACAGACACCACCCACACAAACACCCTTGACCCGCCTGGTATAGTCCAATTAGCGACAATCCATAACTCATAAGGGGCTGTCCTCCATACTCATTAGGAAGTATAGTATTACCCCAGCCATCCTCCTGGCTATATGGTCAAAAATGCTATGACCCAGGTCAATCCAGATTCTTCCTACTGGCTAGAAGCCATGTAATCTGTCCTTTTAATCTTCATGTGGGAATCTGGGCTGAGGTTCTCTTATCTCCATGCCCCACAGCTAGAGAGTATGTGTGAACTTCCAGGACCAGCATTTTGGTATGCAGCCTTTTGTTGCACACGCCCTGTTGTAAATTCTTATTTTACTGACACACCGAGATGACACGGTTCTTTGATAACCAGGCAGTCCGAGAATCCATAAATGTCTGATATAAACATGTTACCTTCCAACATTTGTATTTCAAAATGTAACAAACGATATATATTTTTTTTTAATAGGTGATACAGGATATCCTGGCTCCACCCACTGGAAATTACCTTCATATCAGAGACGTACAATAACTTATTGCATGAGAATATGTGGTAATTAATGCCTTATTGAAACTTTACTGCAGTAGTTATTTACTGCATAATTGGTGAATTGAACATTTACACAATTGTTTCCGCATGCATTATCTTACCACATTTTTTAAAGTGTTATTTAACTTAGTGAATTGACCTCTTAGTGCGTAAAAAAAAAAATAAAAAAAGTGAAACACAGTGCCAAAAATACCTCTAAATTTAAGTGATATCGCAAAACATAAACATTTAACACATTCGGTAAATAAATCATGTTTTTTCTTATTGAATTGACAACTTTTGAGATAAATACCACATGAGTTAATTTAACTCAAAAATGTACGCAGCAGTTATCTTAGTGAATTGATCCCTATTTTAACAAATGTATGGGATTTGCCTCACACTCGATATTTTACTTTGATAAATTGATTCTATTATCTCATGCAATGTTTCAGAAAAAATTAGTCACGTGACCTCCATATCGCATGGGGTAACCTTTAGTGATTTGACCCTGAGGTATTTAAGAAATGTTAAAAAATACCAAATATGGAGTAGTCTCTGATTTTTTGGATCAGTCCTACAACAGTAATGCATAGAAACCTAAATATGGAAAAACAGAGAATCATTGGGGTTGATTTACTTAAAGTATAACTAAGGACTGGTTCACATTAGTGCAGGCCATGCAGCCCGCATTTGCTTAGGCACAGCAGCCCATTCATTTGAATGAGCTGCTGTGCCGTGTGTCCCGCACAAAAAAGGTGCATGCACCTTTTCAAAAATGCATCTGCAGGGAACAAACAGATAATGCAGTTTCCCTTCGGTTCCCACACCCACACTTGCACTGCGGGCTGAGATGCATGGGGGTGCCATTCAGAATGAATGGCAGCCCCGTGCGTCTCGCAAGAGCAGCATGATTTGGTTGCAGGTGGTTGTGGGTGCGGGAACAGGTGCGATTCCTGAACCCACAACCAGCCTACAGCTTGCAGGCTAGTGTGAATCCAGGTTAAATGCAGAACATTTTTTAGTTTTGGATGGAGTGGGGAGGTATTAGAACCCCTGGCAGGTTTTTATTGCTGTCTGTGCCCCCCCCCCCCATTAAAGAGATTCACCCTATTTGTCCTGTTTATGGTTATCATTGAAACTTAAAGTAAAAGAAAATCTCAAATTTTTAGTTGTCCCCAGAAAAGTAATAGAAGGGGAAATCTTCCAATGAGGACACTGGTTCTGGTGACCAGGGGGCCCCAAGGGATTCTTATAATTCGTAGGGTTTTCCTCACACCTGTTTTGGCTATTGGACAGAAAGTGAAGTGAAATCTCCCCAATGACAATGTTGTCTTTTTTATTGTTGGAAGAAGGGTATTTATATTTGTGTGTGATTTCTTTATACTATTTTCATTCAATATTTGACATTTTTAATAATATTTTGTATTTACTTAATGTAACTTAGTTCTTTTGATACACCACGTGTCCTGTGAAAGCAGCTTCCCTTTGACTGGTATTCTAGTCACCTTTTTCTTTTGTATTAATACGTATGCTGCAGGGACCACACGACTTAGTGAGTTAG
Organism: Staurois parvus; assembly: GCF_062004578.1. Classification (NCBI taxonomy): domain Eukaryota; kingdom Metazoa; phylum Chordata; class Amphibia; order Anura; family Ranidae; genus Staurois; species Staurois parvus. Next base: position 574,636 of record NW_028318059.1, read on the forward strand.
CATATTTCTATGGTTTAAACCATTTTAGCTCTTTATTAGCTAGAAAAACTGATAGGGATTCTAATTCTTCTCCACTGTATCCATCCTACTAGATATCGCATGAGATAAAATACTGAATGTTTCATGAGATAAATACGTCACATTTTTATTTAATAACTAATGTTTGATTTTAGTAGGGTTTTTTCAGAATTGCATAAAAAAAATGCTATGAGCTATTTTATCTCATATTTTAACTGCTTCTGCGCTGCCCTATAGCAGATATACTGCTACAGGGTGGCACGGGTGTGCAAAATAACATATATACATGCTTTTGCAGTTCTGAGTAGGGGCATGCACGTGCCCTACCCATGTCGCCATTCGCGACCTTGGATGTCAATCATCGGGCCCGGCCGGTGATTCCCTACCAACATCTGAGGATTTCTGACGGGAGAGAGACCTGTATGTAAACAATACTGATCTCTCCCGTCAGCTCCTGCACACGGCTTTGTATGGCTCTGCATAGCAGTCCCACTACAAGTCACTGATCACCGCCATTAGTAAAAAAAAATAAATGACAGTATATATACCGCCATTTGTAAATGCTATAACTTTCAGGTAAACCAATTAATTTACATGTATTGGGATTTTTTTTTTTTAGCAAACACATGTAGCAGAATACATTTTGGCCTAAATTTATGCCGAAATTAGATTTTTTACATTTTTCACTGGATAAGTTTAATAGCAAAAAGTAAAAAATAGTTTTTTCAAAATAAAAAACACACAGGCAATCAAATACCACTGAAACAAAGCTCTATTTGTGGGAGAAAAAAAAAAAAAAAAAAAAAAAAAAAGGACTCATCCCTCTCTTTGAGTTCAATTCACAAAGTTATTTTCCTTTTTAAAATCTGAGTATAAATGATTTGGTGAAATATAGTGCCAAGTTCGCACATCACTGAGCAAAGTCGCAAAATCGTTTAGTGTTTGATGAGAAATTTCCCCACGAATCATCACTCAATTCTGCAAGTAGTTCTGATTTACTATCTCTGTTCTCTAGCTGGTCTAAAACAGCTTTTGACCTAAAGGGACGCTTTTTGGATGCCATGGACATTTCTCAGTTTCCAGGCAGAAAGAATAGTAAATATGCAGGCAGGGCACAGGACAAAGCAGTAGGGACAAAATGTATGTGAAATGCTTTGATACAGTAATGTTTTACTATGTGATTTTAGTGTATTTAGTGAATGTCACTTTTTGACATTTTTTAAATTTCCCGCCAGTTCCGTCCCTGTACGTCCTGACATCACAAGGAATGGAACCCAGAAGACAGTTTCTAGCATCGGCCAGAGGACATTGTCGGGGACGCTGCAGGGGGGACATTGCGGGAGCGAAGGACAAGGTAAGTGCAGAAGGGATTCCGGTGCAACGCTGCAGAGTATTCCCGAGTGCAGCTCGGGGTTACCGCTTGTGGTGCTGAACCTTTACCCCGAGCTACACTCGGGAATAACTCCAGGGAGGTTTATCTCCTCTTCTCAAGAAAGAATAAATTCAGTTCCTCTAATCTGTCCTCATAGCTGAGCTCCTCCATGCCTCTTATCAGTTTGGTTGCCCTTCTCTGTACTTTCTCCAGTTCCCTAATGTTCTTTTTGTGGATCAGTGCCAAAAACTGAAGTGCATATTTCAGATGAGGTCTTACTAATGATTTTTACAGGAGTAACATGATATCTCTCTCTGGAGTCTATACCTCTTAATACATGAGGATTTTGCTCGCTTTAGAAACTGCAGCTTGGCATTGCATGCCATTAAGCTTTTGATCTACCAGAACTCCCAGATCCTTCACCATTGATTCCCCCAGTTGTACTCCCCCTAGTATGTAGGATGCATGAATATTCTTAGTCCCCAAGTGCATAACCTTACATTTATCAACATTAAACCTCATTTGCCTCATAGTTGCCCAATTAAACAGCGCATTGAGGTCGGCTTGTAAGTTGAAGACATCCTGTAAGGACGTTATTCCACTGCACAGCTTGGTGTCATCTGCAAAGACTGAAATGGTATTTTTAATCCCAGACCCTATATTGTTTATAATGATATTAAAAAGTAAGGGTCCCAACACTGAACCTTGGGGTACACCACTAACAACCCTAGACCATTCAGAGTACGAATCATTAACCACTACTTTTTGAATACAATTTTTTAGCCAGTTTTCTAACCATTTACATACAAATTTTTCCAAGCCCGAAGACTTTACCTTACACATTAGCCGTGTGTGGGGAACTGTGTCAAACGCTTTTGCAAAATCCAAGTATACAACGTCCACTGCCACCCCTCTTTCCAAGGTTTTGCTTGAACCCTCATAAAAAGAAATTAGATTTGTTTGACAACTTCTGTCTTTCATGAATCCATGCGGTCTGTTGCTTAAAATATATTTTTCCAACAAGAACTCATCTATGTGGTCTTTTATTAAACTCTCCAGCAGGGGCGGACTGACCATTTGGAAACTCGGGCACTGCCCGAGGGCCCGGGGTAAGTAGGGGGCCCCATGAGATGCCCCTGGTACCTTTTTCATAGGCTTTTATGAGTTTGGGAAAGGACACAGGGGCCCCATGATCCCCTATTGCCTGGGGGCCCCATGAGTTGTCAGTCCGCCCCTGCTCTCCAGTATCTTCCCAACTATAGAAGTTAAACTAACAGGTCTATAATTACTTGGTAAAGATTTTGACCCCTTTTTAAATATTGACACCACATTGGCCTTACGCCAATCCAGTGATACTATGCCAGTCATTAAAGAGTCCCTAAAATTAGAAACACTGGCTTTGAAATGACAGAGCTCAATTCATTAAGGACCCGTAGGTGTATGCCATCCGGTCCAGGTGCTTTATTCACCTTTATTCTGTCTAAATATTCTTGGATCATATAAATTGTGAGCCAATGTGGATCTGGAGCTGTATCAATACCATGCTTATGGACAAGAGCTCCCCCAGGCTCCTTTGTATACACAGATTATTTTGTAAAGGACCTACATGCTCGGACCGAACCTTTTTACTATTAATATATTTGAAATTCCAGAATTGCTTCTAACATCAAATACAAGCACAATTTTCATACTTTTGGCTCTGTATGCCACCAGAATAAATTAACAATCTAAATGAATTTGAAGTGCAGACTTTCAGCTTTAACTCAAGGGGTTGAACATAAATATAAAGTACAAATGTTAGGAAGTGCAACCATTTTCATACAGTCCCTCCATTTTCAGGGGCTCAAATATAATTGGACAAGTGAATATAATCATAAATAAAATGTTCATTTTTTTTATATTTTGTTGAGAATCTTTTACTGGCAATGACTGCGTGAAGTCTGGAACCCATGGACATTACCAAAGACTGCATCAACTTCCCAATATACATATAAGTAACCCCAAGAAAATTCTACTACAAAAAAATATAAAAATAAAAAATAAATAAAAAAATAAAATAAATGTCCAACAGTTTTAAACAAAAATGTCTCAAAAAAGGAGTCCAAGTGTCTCTGTATAAATATTTTCAAACTCCCAAGTGGACTCTTATCACTCTTAACTCATCCAGTGTAGAATTTCCAAAAATCCTCGTAACCCCTTTGCAATGAATGACAGGTTTTGTAAAACAAAGGCACTCTCCAAGCTTCCGGATATCGTATGTACTCTCCAGCGCCTCAGGATATGCACAGCCAAAAGGGAAGCCAAGGGTACCAGGACAGCGACAACCAAAGGAAATGCTTCAGGGGTGAAGCCCTCCTCAGACAGGGAAATCAGCCACTGGATAGAGAGAAAACAGGTGGCGCACACACCTAGTGCATTATCCAAGGTTTATTGTAGGAGTGAAAGAATAATAAAAACACACAGGTGAAGCATGTATCTAAAAAGCATAGAAAAATGACAAGGGCCACAACGGCAGGCAAGGTGTTCTGTCAGTGCGGTCAAATCCTGACGCGTTTCGGGGACAAATCCCTTTCCTCAGAGCTGCTGACCAGCCTCTGATGCAGATGTATGATGAATGGAAAGTAGGAGCCTTGCTGTTGATGCCTGAGTGGGATGGTGTTCCCACTCTTCCATATTCCTTATAAAGGTAAATAGGAGATAATCAGCAGTATATCATAAAATATATAAACTTTTATTACTCAATCTTACATTAAAATTGAAGAAAAATGACTTCCAAGTTTGAGAACCATTCAGGTGTAGTCCTTAGTATGGAAAAACCAGCATGTTCCCACTTCCAAGATGGCCGTGACCGCACTTCCGGTTTGCGTGAGTGCGTCAGAAGTCACGTGTCTCGACGCGTTTCATCACTTCCTGTGCTTTTTTCAAGGGATCTAACTGCAGCTGTCTACAGTTTTGTTTGTGGGTCTTTCTGCCTTTAGTTTTGCCTTCAGCAAGTGAAATGCATGCTCAATTGGGTTGACATCAGGTGATTGACTCAGCCATTGCAGAATATTCCACTTTTCCTTCAAAAGCTCCTGGGTTGCTTTTGCAATGTGTTTTGGATAATTGTCCATCTGTACTGGGAAGCACCGTCCAATCAACTTTGCTGCATTTGGCTGAATCTGAGCTGACAGTATCTCTAAACACTGCAGAATTCATCTGTTACATCAACAAACACCAACAACCCAGTGCCACTGGAAGCCATGCATGCTCATGCCATCATACTGTCTCCACCATGTTTTACAGATGACATGGTGTGCTTTGGATCATGAGCTGTCCCAAGCCTTCTTCACACTTTTTTCTTCCTGTCATTCTGGTACAGTTTAATCTAAGTTTCATCCATCCAAAGAATGCTTTTCCAAAACTGGTCTGGCTTTTTTAGATGTTTTTTTGGCAAAGTCTAATCTGGCTTTTCTACTCTTCAGGCTTATGAATGGTTTGCACCTTGTGGTGAACCCTCTGTATTTGCTCTCATGAAGTCTTCTCTTGATTGTAGACTTTGACAATGATACGCCCGTCTCCTGGAGAGTGTACTTCACTTGTCTGGATGTTGTGAATGTGTTTTCCTTTACCATAGAGAGGATCCTGCGATCATTACCACAGTTGCCTTCCACCTTTTTATGTTGCTCAGCTCACCAGTGCATTCTTCTTTACTCATAATGTACCAAATTGTTGATTTGTCCACTCCTAATGTTGCTGCTATCTCTCTGATGGATTTGTTTCGTTTTTGAAGTCTTACAATGGCCTGTTTCACTTGCATGGACAGCTCCTTTGAACGCATGATGTAGGTTCACAGCAATAGATTCCAAATGCAAATACCACACTTAAAATCAACTCCAGACCTTTTACCTGCTTAATTGAAGAAATAATGGAGTAGCCCACACCTGGCCATATAACAGCTTTTGATTCAATTGTCCAATTACTTTTGGTCCCTTGAAAAAGGGTGGAGCTCTAATTCTTAAACCCAATTTGGATGTACACACCCTCAAATTAAACCTGAGAGTGTGCACTTTCATCCCATATTCATTATATAACTATAGCTTAAATATGTTTTGGTAAAACATCTCTATACTTACCTGCTTTGTGCAGTGGAATTGCACAGAGCAGCCTCCTCTGGCGCTCCTGGCTCATCCTGTTTAATGCCCTCATAGGAAGCAGCTTCCCATGTGGGCAATTGTGAATGCTCGCTCCCAAGCCCCTGCTGCTGCATTCATTGAAACAGACAGCAGGACTTGGGACACGGGACTGAGATTGAGCTTTGCAGCATTTGTTTTCTTATTCCGGTCACAGTCCTGTGCAATGTCCTTTTATCATTCAGTTGACCATGTTGACCGCGCTTATGCTTATCAAAAACGTTTTGCCAGAAACTGTATATGCAATCATAATCTTTGATACTGTACCTCACGATACCACAAATGAATTGCCAACTTCAGTCATATAGGCACCAGCTAAATGGGCACCAACAATTTGCCTTCCTTGAAGCTCAGTAAGCTCTGACATGACTCCATATCACTAGCAACAAATGCAGTGAATGATGAAAGTGTCCTTCCCACCTGTAAGCTAGGTGTTTCATCAGAAGCAAAAGAAAGTTACATCACTTAGGCTTTAAATGCAAAACATGTTGTCACTTTCACACCTGCAAAGCATGTAGTGTTTCCATTTTATATCTAATCCCTGTAAAAATGTTTAGGCCTTAGAACCACTTTAATCCTGCTATTTCACCTTGTTCCCCCAGACAATGACAATCACAATTATTTTAAGGGATCTAAACCAGACCTTTCTGACAAATACTGTATAAGATACAACTGTTATTTTTTCCTATTCTGACTTCATCAGCATTCTTTTCAGATCTCTAGAGATGTGGATTCTAGTGATCCAAGCCAAGAGACTGGAGCTGTGGTTTGAATGTATCTCCTTTGTTGAATTCTTTACATATAACTAACTTTCCAAAATCAGAAATATGCCTAATAGGCTCTAGCAGCACACCGCAGTGTAACAATTAGAGACCATATGAACTAAAGCTGTAAGACGTAAAGTGGCAGCTCAACTTAATTTAACTGACCAACATAAATGTCAATACAGTAGCTTAGTGGTTAGCACTTTTGCCTTGTGGTTTTGGGGTCCTTGGTTTGAATCCCCACCAGGATACTATCTACATGGGGTTTTCATGTTCCCCTTTTGCTTGAATGGGTTTCCTCCCACACTCCAAAGACATGCTGGTATAGCACTATCAATTTAGAAACAGGAATACTGTCCAGGTCTTCCCCACACCCAGGCACATAGGCTCATTCACACCTTTCCGTCCAATATAGGGTTGCCACCGCATCCCTTTAAACCCAAACACATTGATTACACAGGTTCTGAGGCTAATTTAATGCAGATAAAGCACAAAGTGAGTTTAATTACCACCTTAATCAGCCATCCTGTGTAATTAATATGTGTTCAGTTTTAAATGGATGAGGGGCAACCCTAGTCCAATGACCAGTCTAGGGGTGTTTTTGGAGCACTTGGATGGGGTTGAGGAAATTAGGTGTAATACTCCAAAGACATTATGATTTCTACCTTCTTTCCAGCTTTCTGAATACAGGAGGTTCCTTGCTCAGCACAAGTGACATTCATAATCATTACCTTGTCCAATCAAGAATGCCTTGTGTTTGAGAAAAATGCAAAGCTTTCTCTGAATGGCACCCTGTGCAGCCACTTAGCATGGAACCAAAAAGCTAGCAGCAATCAGTCTAGTAGCAGACCCTACTACAGTGATTTCACCTTCCAGGGGGATCCCACAAGTATGACATGCATACATACATTGGTTTAAGCTGGATCAAACATTGCCATACCTGGAATTCAGCTTTAAATTGGTCCTAGTATATGTGTGGGTTTAACCACTTAACCTCCGGAAGGTTTTACCCCCTTCACAACCAGGACATTTTTTGCTATTCAGCACTGTGCTTTTTGACAATTGTGCAGTCATGCAACACTGCATCCAAATTACATTTACAATATTTTTTTCACACAAATATAGATTTCTTTTTATAGTATTGATCACCACTTCACTTTTTTTATTATATTAATGAAAAATACCAAACATCTTGAGAAAACATTTTCTACTTTCTGCTATAAAAACATTTTAATTGTTCTGCATGAATGTTATAGCATCTACAAACTAGGTTATATATATATATTGGAATTTATGTAGCTATGATGCTATACTAGTAATGGCAGTGATTAGCGACTTAGTGTTACTGTGATAGGGTGAAGGGCAGTCTGGCGCTAGCTGATACTGGCTGGGAGGTACACAGATAGTGACAATACATTGATCAGTGCCAATACTGTACACTGTCACTGTATTAATGACACTGGCTTGGAAGGAGTTAACATCTATGGGCAATCAAAGGGTTAACTGTGTGCCTAACAATGTGTAATATATGTGATAACTGCTGCTTTTATATTTACCGTAACTGTTTTTCAGACAGATCGCTTTTCCGAATACTCAGTTCTGTGTTGTAAGCACAGAACTCTGTGTGTGATTGGACGCAGGTGATCAGCTGACGTCAGCCAAAATCATTGACTGAAATCTGCCAAACTTGTGCTGCATCCAATCACAACATGGGTTAGTAGGGGACGCAAATGCTCATGCCCCAAACCCCGAAGATGGACGATCAGGTACATGTATCGTACCTGCACCTGCCGCCTGCTCACAGTATATTTACTGTGAACAGTCGGCAGTTGGTTAAAAATCCCATCAGGTGGTTAAAAATCCCAACACCAGACCCTTGTAGCACTCTGTCGCTTGACTAAGGCTGGCCATACATTATACACTTTTCTTTAGAAAACTGCTTTAGATTTACCAAAAAACATATAATAGGAGGTCAAGCCTAAACAACACTTTCAATTGTATCCAATTAAGCAGGCCCCTGCACTACATAGTTGAAGGTAAATCTAAAGGAAATTGGGTAGAAATTGAACAGAAAATTGTAAAGTGTATGGCCAGCCTTACACAGCTCTAGTACTCATTTTCTAAGGTCAGAGTGCACTGAAGATTGCAATGCAGTCATGGGATTGATGAAACAAAGAAATGCAACATTTTGACATTAATTGCCATTTTGCTCTGCCATATTAAATAATTCTACAAATGGTTACACATTTTAAAATTTAGAATACCTTTTTTCTGCTTATAGCAAGCCCAGCACAAAGCTCAGGATGTTGAGAATCATCGTTAACAGATATGACCGAACTCTGCTGGTAATCAGATTCACCTTTGGGGGGACTTTATCTGGAAAGAAATGCAGCATATATTTTTAACTGTGCAGTCAATACTAAGTGTGTTTACTGAGCTGTTTTTCCACATGATATGTATGCCAACTTATTTCATGCAGCTTAGGCAGAATGTGAGATTCATAAATAATAAAGTTTCTTGAGGATCACAGCTTATTAAAATTCACACTTGACATGGATTGACAGGGCACATGTCAGCATTACCAAATCACATTATTATTTTTCATAGCAAAGTACCTCTTTATTACCATAAATTAAAAAAAATATTGATCCCCTGCTCCCAGCTTAGACCATTTGATTTCTGGTTAGCAATATTAACTTTGCAGAGGATACAGTTTGCAATAAACACAGAGATAGCAGGCTTTACTTATATATAGGGATACTGTACACAGAAGGGTTTTAATAAATGAATACTTGGGTAAGCCTTTTAACATTAAAGGCAATTTTTTGTTCATTTATTATGTTCATACCCAAAAATATATTCAAAAGTCAATTAAAAATGATATATTGCATACAATGTAATATTGTATACTTACATTTATTTTCAGCAGGTGTTGGACTTATTCACATGTTTACCTGTCTGATACTCTAAGGCCTCATGCACACTGGATGTTATGTTTAAGTTTTTAGCTTTTCTGCATTAGCTTTTTTTTAGTGTTTTTCAGCATTTGCGTTTTTTAGCAGTTATACTCTCACAAAATCTTCAGGCTCAAAAACGCTCAAACGCTGGATAGCTGCGGTTTTTAGCTTTTATTGGTGTTTTTCAACTTTTATCAGTGTTTTTCAGCTTTTATCAATGTTAGAGCATTTTTACAGCTATAAAACTCCTCTTAAAACCCACTAGTTCTAGGGGTTTTTTTTCCAGCCAGAAAATGCTCCCGCAAAAAGCTGATTAAAGCCTATGTGCGCACCAGAAGCCAAAAGCAGCAGCTGTAAAAACCTCCAGTGTGCATGAGGACTGAGCACACTTGATGTTTTGATAAGGCTGGTAATGTTAGCTGTGTAAAATCACGTTAAAAATGTGAGTTTTTCAGCTTTTTTTTAGTGTTTTTGTATTGGCGTTTAACCACGTTTTTCCACATTTGTGTTTAGCGTTAGTATTTTTTTTTTTTTTTAGCAAAAAAACTTTTTCTTGGTCAAACAAAGTTCAAAAAAGTTCAGCATTAGAGCATTTTCACTGCTAAAAACTCCTCTAGAAACACACTAGTCCTGGGTTTTTTTTCCAGCCAAAAACCGTCCCTGCCAAAAAACATTGATTGCAGTCTATGTGTGCATGGACACATAGGATAATATTCTGAGGGGGCTGTAGAAAAAAACGTCAAAAGCCAAAAACAGCAGCTGTAAAAACATCTAGCATGCATGAGGACTGATACTTTATTGAAAGCTGAAACAAAATGAGAGAGGAGTGATTCATTCCCCCTCCCTCCTGCTCTCTGCCTATTCTGTTCAGATGGGGTTGTGTGGAATTTCAATTAGAGAGAAAAGGGGGAATTCATTAAGGGTGTAATAGATACCCTTTAGAATTTTGTTGGGCTGCCACACAAGAATTTCTAGCGTTGGAGGAGAGAGGTACATTAATCTGTCCGTGCACAACATGAAGGTGCTCTCCTTCCCTCTCTGGCCACCGCGCACGTTAACAGATGCATGGTTAATGAGTGGATGGTCCCCATCAGGTCTGCCTTGCTGTTGACTGACAGCGTACAGTAGTGTACAGAAGTGGCTTTTGAACTCTCCCACTGCCAGTAAGGCAGTCCTGATGTGCAATTAGTCTCCCAGCTCCCCTTCAAGGCTCTGCCTACTCAGTGATGTAAGTCATTACCGAAATATGACATCACCACTATCCCTAACCCTGTTCTTTACATTTAGCTTTTGACCAGGGAGTCTCCTGGCTGACAGATGAATGTGGCCAAGTATAGAGCCATGTGAAGAAAGTTGTCACATTCACGACAGCTTCCCAGCATAGACATGCCCCAATCTGAGCATTGGTGTACTTCCGTATGCTAGCTCAAACCTGGTTTTAATCACTGCCAATTTCTTAACTGCTTTCCCACCGCCCTATAGCAGAAATACTGCTACGGGGCGGCAGGGCTGCCCAAAATCACGTATATATACATGATTTTACATTTCCGGATAGGGGGTACGCACATGTGATGCCCTACCCATGCCACCATTGGCGGCTACAGATGTCCATCACCGAGTCCCAGACAGAGATTCCCTGCCCGGCACCCGGCAATTGCCGAGAAACAATGACAGCGGAGAGACCTGTGTATAAACATAGGTCTCTCCTGCCAGCAATAACATGCTGCTGTGTATTTCTCTGCATAGCAGCGATACACAGCAGCATGTTTCCCTAGTAAAACACACACAGCACATACAGTAAAACAGCACACAGTTAACTCTTTGATTGCCCCAGATGTTAACCCCTTCCTACTCAGTGTAATTAGTGTCAGTGCTTTTTATTAGCACTAATCACTATATTGGTGTCATTGGGATGTCAGTGTCAGTTAGTCAGTTTCCACCCAGTGTCAGAATGCCCGCCGCAATCCCACAGTCCCACTATAATAAGTCGCTGATCGCCGCCATTAATACTATAAAAAAATTAAATTAAAATCCTAGTAATTATACTGCCATTTGTAGATGCTATAACTTTCACATAAACCAGATACTTTACATGTATTGGGATTGTTTAGCAGACTACATTTTGGCCTAAATTTATGACAATTGGATTTTTTAAATTTTTACTGGAAATGTTTTATAGCAAAAAGTCAAAAATATTGTTTTTTTTTCAAAATTGTTGGTCTTTTTTTGTTTATAGCGCAAAAAATAAAAAATGCACAGGTACCACTAAAAGAAAGCTATTTGTAGGGAAAAAAGGACAATTAAAAGTAATGCGGCGCTGTATTGCAAAAAATGGCCTGGTCTGGAAGAGGTGTAAATCCTCTGGAGGGCAAATGGTTAAAATTGTTCTAAAGCCTTGAGTTTTTATCTTAATGCACTCTAAAAACCTTCTGTGCTGCAGGATCCTCCCAGCACCCCCACCCCCTTCCTTACACTTATCCGAGTCTGATCCTGATCCAGCGATGTGCACGAGAGCAGCGTCTCTCACTGCTATCCTCCTCCACACTAGCCAGACTAATAGTAGTGGGAGCAAATGGCAATGAAATGCTGTTACAGGGGGGCAGGGCTGAGACGCCTGGTCTGTGTCAAAGGGCACACACAGGGTGGCTCGTTAGGGAGCCCACACAAGTGCCCCCATAGAAATTGGATTTATATGAGGGCATTTGTTGAAGAGGAGGAGCCTGGGGTGCTGGTGGGTGACCTGAGAAGAGGAGGATCGGGGCTCCTGTGTGTAAAATCATTGCACAGAGCAGGTAAGTATAACAAGTTTATTATTTTAATAAAAAACTGAAGCTTTAATGTTACTTTAATCTGTAAACTGGCAGCAAGTCATAGTTAACAGTTAGCCTGGCTGAAAAAAGATAAAAGTTATAATTCTATACCCACAATTAATACAGAGGAAGGCAAAAAAAAACCCAGCAAAGCATGACCCAATTTGCTCCTGCAGGGGAGAAAAAACCTTCCTGATCCTCAGAGGCAATCAGATATTCCCTGGATCAACTTTATCTATAAATGTTAGTAACCAGTTATATTCTGTATCCAAGAAAGAATCCAGACCTTTTCTAAGCAATCCACTGAGCTGGCCAGAATCAACTGCAGTACCATTACTCCAGTCAATTTCCAGGTAGTTAAAATCCCCCATTGTTATCACTGTTCCAGCCCTTGCAGCCCTTTCGATCTGTGCAAGGAGCTGAGTCTCCACCTCCTCATTAACACTGGGTGGCCTATAACAAACTTCAGTGATTACCTTTGTAGTACGCACCCCCATGTGCAGTCCAACCATAATGCTTCAGCCTCATCACACTCTCCATCAAGGTACGCTTTCACACTTGCTCTGAGATCACTTCTCACACAAACACCACCACCTTTCCTATTTACTCTGTCTCTCCAAAAGAGAACATAGCCAGGAATATTAATTGCCCAGTCACGCGAAGAATGAAGCTAAGATTCATTACCAATACCAATTAAATCATAGTTCTCTTCATACACCAAAGCTTCCAACTCACCTATTTTACTTGGTAGACTTCTGGCATTGGTGAACAAACTTTAATTTATTGACACCTTTTTGCACACATATTTTGCATATTTTTTATTTTCGTACAAATGGTACCAATTCCAATGGTTGTTTGTAACATGGGCACCTCCTTATTGGCCATAGCCCTCCCCCCATCTTTCCCCATTTCACCCACCAATAAGAACTGACCCCTGTCTGATCCGTCTGCCCCATTATAATCTAATTCTTCCTACCCCCTCGATCCTAGTTAAATACTCAAGCGGTCCCATAAACCTCTCCCGCAGCACCGCAGACCTCCTTCCATTTAGGTACAAACCATCTCTAGCATATAGGTTGCAACCCAATGAAAAGTCAGCCCAGTGCTCTAGAAACCTAAATCCTTCCCTCTTACACCAGGTCTTTAGCCATGCATTGAGTTCTCTAATTTCCCCCTGTCTTTCCTGAGTTGTGCATGGCACAGGTAATATTTCAGAGAATATCACCTTGGAGGTCCTTCCCTTCAACGTGCAGCCTAGTTCTTTAAATTGATTTTTAAGGAGCCTCCACCTTCCATATTTTTCTGTCATGGGTTCTAACATGGAAAAAGACAGCTGGGTCATGCCCAGCCCCTCCCAGTAATTTATCAGCCCGGTCCACCACGTGCTGAACCCTGGCACCAGGGAGACGACAAACCATTTGGTTGAGGTGATCATGGTGACAAATTATTCTATCAGTCCTTCTGATTATAGAAGCCCCTATTACCTCCAGCTGTCTAGGCCTTCCTGCACTACTCTCACCACCGCTCCCAGATGGTCTCCTCTCCTGGCTGTTAGGGATAGCAGTGACATCCAGAGCTGCCACCCCCACATCTTCACCCAACTTGGCAAATCTGTTTGGGTGCTCAAACCCAGGGCTAGCCTTCCTTTTCTGTGAGCCCCTACCACTCCCTCTCATTACAGTAACCCAATTTCCTACCTGATAATCATGACTAGCCCCTCCACATCAATCCCATTAGCTACCTGCTCAGAGAGCAGAAGACCCCTTTCATGGTTGTTGGTTCTGCCCAGTGTTGTAATTTGCTCCTTCAGATCTCTAACACAAGCTTTCAGAAGGGCAACCCACTCACATCTGCTGCAGCAGTATCCATCCTGGAGCTAATGCTCCATTGTTGCATACATACAGCACACTGTGCACTGATAAAACCTTCAACATTGCTAGCACACATTATCTCAGTTACAATGTTACTAATAGGAAATATCATTTGTCACTTACAGGTTAATAGACTCCTGTTATGTTTCTGTTTTCAATTCCATTTTTTTTTTTAACACCACTTGACCAAAGGTCCAGCAAGCAAGGTCCAGAATGAGCAAGCTCAGAGTGAGCTCTACAGAAAGCTATATTGTACCTGGAGCACCTGTGACCAATTAACCCCTCCCCTTAATTAGCTGACTGAAGGAAGAAAGGGAAAGGAGAAAAAAATGTTATTTAAAAAGTGACAGAAAAAGTGATTTAAAAAAGTAAAAGTTGCTAGCTACAAGCACCAGCAATCACCAGCAGAAAAAAAGCAAAACTGTTTTTAAAAGTGATTTAAAAAATAAAATATGCTAGCCACAAGCACCAGTATTCATCTGCAGAATAAAGCAAAACTGTTTTTCACTCTCCACTCACATCGCCCACTCTTTTGAACTTTCAGCCAGCAAAATGTGCTAGATCCAATCGTTAAGATACTGTTGCTGCCATAGGGACAGGTTCCTAAAATGGTGGTAGAACTATCTGAATTTGTCAGCCATGCTGGTAATGTCATAAAAAAATGTCACAAATGCTTGTCTGAATTAGGTGCAGGTATAGTAGTTCTAAGGAAACTCCCACCAGAAAAACAACATTAACACTTTATTAAATTCCTCTAAGAAGGTCTGAAGGAAAGCAGCTGTGCTGTCTTTAAAAAGTCCAGTATACTCATAACATCCTGTGCATCCCCCCACCCATGTTATAAAGAAAGTGAAAGGGGATTTTTTTCTGTAGTCCTAACACACTTCCTGCCCTAGGGTGACTCCTCCTATAGATACAGTACAGCAAATGAAGAATGCCACCCTAGGACTGGAAGTATGTTGCTGGAAGGATTACCATGTAAAAATAAAGTACAATAAGCCTGAAGAATGCCACCTAATGCAGCCACCACATCTAAAAAGTGGTAAGCTCTGATATACATACATACATATATATATATATATATATATATATATATATATATATACTGCAACCTATATTATTTTTTGTAAATTAGCAGCATAGTGAGGAGTTAGAAATGAGTACCATTTTATAAAATTGATCCTGTTGTTGCCTATACACCTAAACATTTTTTATTCATCCTAACGATTATCTTATCAAACTTTGACTATTGATTAATGGTCTCCTCTTGCATAATTGTCATAAGGGCATATGGATATAGAGTATATACAGGTGCATCTCAATAAATTAGAATGTCATCAAAAAGTTCATTTATTTCAGTAATTCAATTCAAAAAGTGAAATGCATGTATTATATAGAGTCAAAACACACAGAGTGATATATTTCAATCATTTCTTTCTTTTAATGTTAATGATTATAGCTTACAGTTAGTGAAAACCAAAATTCAGTAACTCAGAAAATGAGAATATTACATAAGACCAAAAAAAAGTAATTTTAATACAGAAAGGCTTTCTGAAAAGTATGTCCATGTACAGTATAATATGCAGTCAATACTTGGTTGGGGCTCCTTCTGCATGAATTACTGCATCAATGTGGTGTGGCATGAGGTTATGGCGATCCTTCCGATGTCTTTCTAGTGTTGGACCGCCCACCCCTCTCCCAGGCACCTCTGCACCGTTAACATCATTGCTTTCCATAGCCTATCAGGTTTGACAAAAGGAGCTGCTTGTTGCTCCGAAATGCGTCACCTAGGCGACTGGCCCTCCCCTACCTGACGGCACTTCCAGTTATGCGGTCCATGGTGGTTTCTAACGTCACTTCCGATTCTACATTCCATGGTGGTTCCAGAAGCTGGCCTTCTCTAGCTGAAGCACGGCTTTTCAGTTTGTTCACCTATGGTGCTCTGGGTTCTGTGAGCCGTTTCTGACACATATTCCTGGAGTGTGGACGATCCTTTAATTGTAGTTTAGTGTACATACAAGCACCTTATTCACTGAATAATGTGAGTGCATACACAGCTGTTCTAAAATTGTATTTAATACTACACTTAGTGTTGCCCCCTTGTGTCCCCATTATTAAAGGATAAGTTGACTTTTAATAAATAAATGCACATTATTTTGCAGGTAAAAAAATGTCAATTTACAATTTGCACACAGAACAGGAGGAATCAATAAACTACCACAACGCTCAACAGTGCCATGGTAGTTCATTGAAAATCAAAGCTGACAGCCGCAGAACTCTGTGAATGAATGTTATGGCCAGGCAGGCGGAGCCCCACACAGGCATGTTTTTTTAAATTGTGACGGCTAGTGGGGGAGAAGATCCCCCACTAGCTGTCACAATAGGGGTTGGGGGGGGGGGGGGGGTGAGGGCCGGTAACATGTTACAAAATGTGAACTTATCCTTAAGTGACATCTGATTTTCCAGGTAGGCTGCTTTTACACCTCTAAAGAGTTTCTCGTGCAGTGCAGTTGTAGTGCAGTGTAGTCTGGACACTTATTACATGTGATAACATCCATTCCCATAGGAGGTGCATTTTGCTGGAGATCACAGCATGTGGAATTTTTTTAATACACTCCACTAAGGGTTCTTTCATACTGGCATTAAAAAAAGGGCCATTCAGTCTAATTTTTAAAGCTTCCGAATGCCTATCAATGCCACTCAAAATTGCTAAAATAGAGAGCGGATGGAGATGTTCACACTGCAATGTTAGCGTAGTTTCACATTTCAGCAAGGCAAAAGTAAAGCTGCCTGCAAGGTTAACAGGCGTTGGCGCTTTGCAGATGCCTCCATTCACTTCTATTGAAATGGACCACAACCGCACCTTGAAAGCACTGTAAATGTGCCTATAGCATTTACAGACAATTTACAGTGCAGTTGCAAAGCATCAAAGTGATAATTTCTGATTTTATTCTTAGTATATTAAAAAAAAATCACTTTGAGAAGTTTTGCATTACACAACATGAATGCCTGCACAACAAATTCTAAATGCTCATTAACACTATAAGTGGGTTAATGGGCTTTTAAACTTCTTTAAAAATGTAATGCCAATGTGAAACAGTCCTAAAAGCAGACCTGGATTTAGGTTAAAGTTAATTTCCAAAATGAGAGACATTCAGTCTAAGTACAACAGGCCTCACTGGAGTTACAAAATGAAACATTAAAAACTGTTAGAGTCTAAAACACAAAGAGGTTAATTTACTAAAACTAGATCTGGTGCACCTCTGCATGGTAGCCAATCAGCTTCTAACTTCAGCTTGTTCAAATAAGCTTTGACATAAAAACCTGGAAGCTGATTGGTTATTGTGCAGAGCTGCACCATATTTCGCACTTTTCAGTTTTAGTAAATCAATCCCACAGTGTAGATCCAAACGATACTTAAGTGGTTCCTGTTTGAGTACCTCAATTAAAGTCATCTTTCTGCTGAATGCTTTGTGTGTAAGGTCTTTAGCAACCTGGTGCTATGGGTTTGCACCATTGTATTATTGTATACAGAGAAGAAAATTGCGCAAGTGTGTGAAGACAAGAAAATAAATAAATAAAAGCTGCAACCACTACTAGGAGATGTCAACCTACATGGCAAAAAATTGGAGTTTCACTAAATAAATATTTCTTAATCAAATGAACAACATAAAAAAATATATGAATGGAGAGATCAAAATCATAATTTAATACAAATAGGTGTTACTATAAATCACTATGCGCACACTCAAAAAGTGTCTAAATAATCCTTTACAAATCAATACAACTGGAAAAAAACAAACAGTCCCAAAAAAATTAAAAATAAAGTCCCTTAAAGTGTGAGAATGAATGCTTTTTTTCCTTCATCCAATAAAAGTGCCAAAAGTGTCCAACTGTCACCCAGATAGTGGTAAGATGTAGGCTTACCAGATAGCTATGACCCCCTAGTTAAAGAGAAGTCATAGAAAGCATAATTCATGTAATTAAGCAGCAAAGGTGTCCGACCATCTCCTCCACAAACCATCACATATCTGCATGTCCTCAGTCCTCCACCTCCGGTTCTTAGCAGCACAAACTCAGGGGAGAGATAAGTGCACAAACCCTCCACACAGTGTAAGGGAGCATCAGGTACCATTAATACTCCTAAAAATTGCACTTACATATGATAAAACAGAGTTGAACATTAAAATACCACAATAGCCGGTAAACAGCGATGACTATTGGTTCGCTTCCAGTACGCGATGATATCAGCAAAAAACCTCTTTTGGACACATCTTGCACAAAAAAAACAATTTTTTCTCGCACTTTAAAGGACTGTTTTTTATTTCTTTGGGGATGATTGGTTTTTCCACTTGTATTGATTTGCAAAAGAATTTTTAGACACTTTTTGAGTGTGCACATTTTTATCTAATGCCACAATAAGTATACATTCTTCTTCATTTTGGGGGTTCCCCTTCGTCTCTGTTTTGAAAAAAAAACATAGCTAAGATTTAAATACCCTATCTACACTCATTTTAGTCCATTCTTAGTCCATTGTTGACAGCTCTGTTTGAGCATAACAGTCATATCATTCTGTCAAGAATTACATACCCTATTTACACTCCAATATTGTTCCCAGCTTCATCCCTGGTCCAGCACTGTTGGTCCTCTTCGGGCAGAACACTAATCATGTCACTCTGGCAAGGTTTACATGCTCTATCTACTCTCTAGAACTATCCCACAGCTTCATTCTCAGTTCAGCACTGTCGGTCCTCTTCAGACAGAAGAACAGTCATATTATTCTGTCAAGGCTTACATTCACAGTTTACATTCCAGCACTGTCCCCTGCTTTATCCTCAGTTCAGATCTGTGGGTCTTGTTTGGACTGAAGAACAGTCATATCATTTTGGCAAGGTTTACATACTCTGTGTACACTATGGCACTGTCCAGTGGCAAACTCCACAGTATCAAGCAACCGCCAGCTGGCTTACAGTAAGGGACCGAGTTTGAGAGGAATACTCAAAGGAACGGTAGCTCAGCTGCTACACTGGCCCCAAACACCCGGCATGTTTCTCTGTCCTTTTGTTCTCCATTTCTACCACCCCTCAGATGAAGGATCATTCATGACATAGCAGCATCCCACATGATCAATCGGCATCTGTTCCCCTCACCCCGACCATTGTCTGCCCCCCTCCTCCTCTCATCACCTCCATGATCCACCAGCCTCCTAGGCTCGGCTCATCTCTGATGGCTACTGCTGGGTTGCGGAATCCAGGCTGCGGTTCTCAGTGTGGACAGGCAGCCTTCTCAGCACTACATTGCTTCCCTCTCATACACATCGGGTTCTGATCATCCCACTCACATAGGGTTAACCCTGCAACCAGAGCACACCTCCGCCTGTTGATTGGCTACAGCTGTGTAGAATAAGGTGGAGCTAGTGCTGGACATGCCCCATTCGGTCACTAGCCAGCTCCCTGTTACAGCTGGAGGATCATGTGTGCCATTGTGTTTACCAGAGATGTACGGACCAATCCACTGATCAGAGATTGCTGACCTCCCGGGGTCCTGGGCTAATGTCATCACTTCCCATCCTAGGGGGAGGAGACATTTAACTGCTACATAGAATACTGATATATATGAATATATATATATATATATATATATATATATATATATATATATATATATGTACTAAATGCTCATGTGTGTGGATAGGCTGTGAAGCAGTTGTGCAGAGTAAAGATATCATCATTCCCTCATCATTTCCTGTGTATGAGAAGAGGGGGACTCTGCAGAGAAATGAAGAATTCATACAAGAGGTCCATAGGCCAACAGAGAGAGCGCCAGCTTGTGCTGCATCCAGGTACCCCTGGGTGACAGTGCGCCCTAGGCGGTTGCCTAGTTTGCCTAATGGAAGGAAAGGCCCTGCCTGTGATGCCACTGAATTGGCTAGGACACAGGTGTCATACTGGCAGTCCTCCAGCTGTTGCCAAACTACAAGTCCAACAAGGCATTGAAAGATTGACAGTTACAAGCATGACTCCCAAATGCAGAGGCATGATGGGACTTGTTTTGCAACTGCCGGAGGGCCGCCAGTTTGACACCCCTGGGCTAGAAGATAGTAAAATATACAGGAAACCAGTAAGTATAGAAAGCATCCAGCCATGATAACTGCAGGTAATCGCTGGCATTGCAAACAGTCACAAGCAGATCCAGCTACCGTCAACCTATTATTGCATTTGCACACACGTCATTCCAGAAGCAGGAATCCATGGATTCTTGCTGCTGGAAATTGCAGGGTGTGCTAATCACCCATGTGAGTGCAGCCTTAATCTTCTGATGTACTAAAAATATTTATATTTGCTTAAAGAGAATTTCTTCAACATTTGGAAATATGAGTCTGACACAAAAATGTAATTCTGTCACAGTGTTTCTAGTATAATTCTAATTGCTTCACCACTTGTCTAGAGGACGCTACATATATTTCACATTTCTTGAAAATGTAGTTAATTTGTGTCATGCGCTGTTCCTAGAATAGATACAATAGCAATGTGAAAAAGTTCATAAAAAAAAAAAAATGAAAACAAAAGTATTCAATGTAAAAATACTTCAATGAATAACACATTTGTGTATGGGTATAACAGTCTAATATCTTTTATGCACAATTGTTTAGTCTGCTTTCATTTTCATTCAGCGAGTGGAAATGAAGGGTCAGTCTACCCAAAACTGGAACATCAATTAGTAAAGCAGTGAAAATATGGAATAGACTCCCTCAAGAGTTGGTTCTGGCCAGCTCACTGGATTGCTTTAAAAAGGAATGGCCCTGATGATCAGTGTCCCTTCTGAGGAATGCCAATTACCGGCTCTCCTCTCCTCACGAGCTGTCAGCCTGACAGCTCGTGAGGAGAGAAATGCCGATACCCAGCATTTCCTTATTTACATGTGATCAGCTGTGATTGGACACAGCTGATCACATGACAGAGCCGACATCTTCGGCTCTTTCCGTTAATCGGTGATCTGCTGTGTCCAAGGGACACAGTGCACCACCGATCACTGCGCGCTCTGGGATCCTTGCATGTGCACTTAGAGTGGGAGGACATCATATGACATCCTCCCAGAATGAGAAAACCGCCTTGAGCCTGTCATTTCCTTATATGGCAGACGGGAGGCGGTTAAAGTGTTACTAAACCCACAACAGTAAAATCAGTCTGTATATGCAGTAAAGCATGCTTGTTATACTCATTGTGAAACCTAAGGGATTAATCCTCTGCATTGTGTAATAACGCCATTTGATCTGGACTTCTCTGCCCCTCCTCTTGTTCAAATGTCCACCTCTTATTTCCACATAGGACAGACTGAACCGTAGCCATTCTCCACATGCTCAGTTTAGCGTGTATTGCTAGAGAGGTTTTTTTTTTTCTTGGAAGAGTGCATGTTGCCAGCACAGGGCCAATCAGCACTGTCCAGACAGAGGTCAGGGGTTTTGCATCCTCCTAGAGCAGAAAGAAAACTCCTCCTACAAGCTTTAACCAGTGCTCTGCTGAACACGGATAGAGGTCACAAGACAGCCCTAAATGCTGATGAGAAAAGGTATTTAGCAGTTTATATTTACTAAAATAATTGCAGTTCCATGTTCTGTGTATTGTGGGAGACCAGATGTAGTGAATGCAGGGTCCTGGGTTTAGTAACACTTGAAGGTTTAAACAACCCATTTCTCATGAGAATTTACAGTGTTGAGATTTTTTAGTTACCAGATCTGAATAGTTGCATGGTTTTCCTACTCGCCCTGTCTGGTTTTCTACTTATTTTATATTTGAAATCATGAAAAGAAATGTGGTGCCACCCAAAGGTGAACAGAAGACCCTGAGCTCCAAGGTGTCAACGGAAAGTAATGCAGGAAGATCTTCCTTACTTGTTTGTGAGAATACTCTTCTACAGGTTTGCTAGTCACCAGCCACTGAAGTAGCCTACCATTAGGAGGAAGAGCAAGCTGCACATTACAGCTGGTTGATTTGTTACAGGGCTTAAAAAATGGAAGCCAACCAGACTGTGAAACATAAGCTGGGTGACTATCTCCTGTTGGGAGTACACTATGGGGTTGATGTAATAAAACTGGAGAAACCAAAATCTGGTGCAGCTCTGTACAGAAACCAATTAGCGTGCAGTTTTTATTGTCAAAGCTTAACTGAACAAGCTGAAGTTGGAAGCTGATTGGCTACAATGCACAACTTCATTCTGAGTGCACCAGTTTTAGTAAATCGCCCCCAGTGTTATACAGCAATATCCTTGTTGACAAGCCAACATTTGAACACACAATTTTCCAAACATGCAAAACAGACCTCCTCCTCCTTTCTGAAGCAGATGTAAAGTCTTCTAACACTTATCTGAAGACATCCCATCTCATAACAATGCTTACAACAGGGGTGTCAAACTGGCAGCCCTCCAGCTGTTATGAAACAAGTCCCATCATGCCTCTGCCTTTGGGAGTCATGCTTGTAACTGCCAACCTTGCAATGCCTCATGGGACTTGTAGTTTGGCAATAACGGAAGGGACACCAGTTTGACACCCGAAGCTTAAAGGGTTATTTCCAAACAGCTTACCATCCTTAGAGAAGAGCAATTTGCTGAACAATATTAAAAAACTGAGGGGGGCTCCTGTTTATGGCAAATGCTCTCTTTGGTACACTCAAGTGTTGGGATATGTGCCTATGTCTCACTACAAGATTAGGCAAACACAGCTTGTATTAATTCCAAAGATCTTCCGAGCAGGTGCAGTCCACTTTAAAGCTTCACCTCCACTGCTGCCCTCTGCCCATTCAGAGGTTAGATTTAATAGCCAGCATAAAAATTAAAAAAAAGGCTCCCATAGTTTAGTATCTCAAACATCCAAATGTATTTGACACAAGTGACCAAGGTACTCACAAAAGCTGTTAAAGTATATAGATGCGTCAGCAAAGATATACATAGAAGTTGCTGGCTTCCAGCCACTCCAATCCTTCCCAGCTCACCAAAACAGTAAAAATGACAAGACATTGTTCCTAATCACTCCTAGCTTCAGGTTCACCCTCCATGTTTTGTCTGCTATGACTTCCTCATTCCCTTTTCATAAGGTCAGACAAAACATGTAGGGTAAACCTAAATGCTGGGAGTGAGTAGGAACAGTATCCTGTCATTTTTACTGTTTATGTAAGCTAGGAAGGTTTCTAGGGGCTGGCGGCCAGCGGCTTCTCTATACAGTCAGGTCCATAAATATTGGGACATCAACACAATTCTAACATTTTTGGCTCTATACACCACCACAATGGATTTGAAATGAAACGAACAAGATATGCTTTAACTGCAGACTGTCAGCTTTAATTTGAGGGTATTTACATCCAAATCAGGTGAACGGTGTGAGAATTACAACAGTTTGCATATGTGCCTCCCACTTGCTAAGGGATCAAAAGTAATGGGACAGAATAATAATCATAAATCAAACTTTCACTTTTTAATACTTGGTTGCAAATCCTTTGTAGTCAATTACAGCCTGAAGTCTGGAATGCATAGACATCACCAGTCGCTGGGTTTCATCCCAGGTGATGCTCTGCCAGGCCTCTACTGCAACTGTCTTCAGTTCCTGCTTGTTCTTGAGGCATTTTTTCTTCAGTTTTGTCTTCAGCAAGTTAAATGCATGCTCAATCGGATTCAGGTCTGGTGATTGACTTGGCCATTGCATAATATTCCACTTTTTTCCCTTAAAAAACTCTTTGGTTGCTTTTGCAGTATGCTTTGGGTCATTGTCCATCTGCACTGTGAAGCGGCGTCCAATGAGTTCTGAAGCATTTGGCTGAATATGAGCAGATAATATTGCCCGAAACACTTCAGAATTCATCCTGCTGCTTTTGTCAGCAGTCACATCATCAATAAATACAAGTGAACCAGTTCCATTGGCAGCCATACATGCCCACGCCATGACACTACCACCACCATGCTTCACTGATGAGGTGGTATGCTTAGGATCATGAGCAGTTCCTTTCCTTCTCCATACTCTTCTCTTCCCATCACTCTGGTACAAGTTGATCTTGGTCTCATCTGTCCATAGGATGTTGTTCCAGAACTGTGAAGGCTTTTTTAGATGTCGTTTGGCAAACTCTAATCTGGCCTTCCTGTTTTTGAGGCTCACCAATGGTTTACATCTTGTGGTGAACCCTCTGTATTCACTCTGGTGAAGTCTTCTCTTGATTGTTGACTTTGATACACATACACCTACCTCCTGGAGAGTGTTCTTGATCTAGCCAACTGTTGTGAAGGGTGTTTTCTTCACCAGGGAAAGAATTCTTTGGTCATCCACCACAGTTGTTTTTCGTGGTCTTCCGCGTCTTTTGGTGTTGCTGAGCTCACCGGTGCGTTCCTTCTTTTTAAGAATGTTCCAAACAGTTGTTTTGGCCACGCCTAATGTTTTTGCTATCTCTCTGACAGGTTTGTTTTGTTTTTTCAGCCTAATGATGGCTTACTTCACTGATAGTGACAGCTCTTTGGATTTCATCTTGAGAGTTGACAGCAACAGATTCCAAATGCAAATAGCACACTTGAAATGAACTCTGGACCTTTTATCTGCTCATTGTAATTGGGATAATGAGGGAATAACACACACCTGGCCATGGAACAGCTGAGAAGGCAATTGTCCTATTACTTTTGGTCCCTTAACAAGTGGGAGGCACATATGCAAACTGTTGTAATTCCTACACCGTTCACCTGATTTGGATGTAAATACCCTCAAATTAAAGCTGACAGTCTGCAGTTAAAGCACATCTTGTTCGTTTCATTTCAAATCCATTGTGGTGGTGTATAGAGCCAAAAATGTTAGAATTGTGTTGATGTCCCAATATTTATGGACCTGACTGTATATCTTTGCCAACACATCTGCATGCTTGATTTTAACCAGTTGCAGCCCCTGGTCATATTATACACACCCAAAAAATGTAATTATTGTACACAGGGCATGTGTAATATGTCCAGTCCTTCTGCCCTACTTCTAGGGCCTCCCTTGCCCCAGTACTTGGTAACTGAGCTCTGATTTATCAAAACGGCATTGCCAAGCACACCGAGAAAGTTCCAACAGCTGAAGCTGTCAAAAAAAGCAGTCTTGCAATGTTTATCAACAGCATTGCTCAATGTGAATACAGAAACATACAAAGAAACATTGTTTCATTTTGTCTTTCTGTTTATTCATCTACAGATCAAAAGGATGAACTTCAATCTGGAGATTAAGTCAGTTAAAGCAACATGACAAGTATAAAAAAGTTATTTTTTTTTAAATTCAATGTTCCTCTATTAAACCCCTTATTAATCCTACTTTATTCTAATCAGCCCTAATTAACTCCTTATTTTCCTTCTCTATTCAATTATTATTCTCCTGCTGATTTGTTTTTTTGTTCTTTTCTCTTTTATTATCTAATAATGTTTGAATTTTTTTTTTTATTTGTTTTGTTCATGAATATTTTTACACCTTTAACATATATTTACACATTTCACATATAAAAAAGTACATAATTAAAAAAAACCCACGTTATTTTATTTGTAAATAACTTTGCAATGCTTTGCACCAGAATCATAATTTTAGTGTAATTTTAAACAGGACAAGTTACAGAATAAAATGTGCACTTTTTATGTGCAGTAACACTTTGGGGTTGATTTACTAAAACTGGAGAGTGCAAAACCTGGTGCAGCTCTTCACGGAAACCAAGCATCTTCAAGTTTTTTGGGTTTTTTTTAATCAAAGTTCAATTGAACAAGCTGAAGTTAGAAGATGATTGTCTACCATGCAGAGCTGCACCAGATTTTGCACTCTTCAGTTTTAGAAAATCAACCTTTTTAAACTAACACAGCTCCAAAAAAAAGAAAAAGTGCATTTTGTTATGTTTTGTTACGTTGAATTGTTGAAGGATTAACAAAAAAAGAAAAATTGGTGCAATACAATATTCATGAAAAGAAAGTCTTGTTTGTCCTTAAAAAAAACAATATATGTATTACATTTTTATCTTAAAGTGTTACTAAACCCAGGACCCTGCATTCACTGTATCTGGTCTCCCTCAGTACACAGAACATGGAAAAGCAATTATTTTAGTAAATATAAACTGATAAATACCTTTTCTCATCAGCAGTTAGAGCAGTCTCATGACCAGGGGTGTATTTACCACAAGGCAAACAAGGCATTTGCCAAGGGTGGCATTTTTCAGGAGGGTAGCACTGCCCCTTGGAACAAGGGATGGAAGAAGGGACACACGTGGCATGGGGACCTGGTGGGTTCTGAGAGATGCTGTGGATTTCATGCCTGTGTATGCACAGCCTGACTCTCGTTCCTGGGGATGTCCGGAGCTGTGAAGGTGTCTTTCTCTCTCTCGCCATGGGGGATGGTGGCTGGTGTATAGGGGGAAGTGTTTGTGGGGTTTGGGTGGAGGGCAGGGGTGTTCTTGGTCAATGTCAGGCTCTTTCTGCGGGGGCACCAATTTTTGTGTTGCCTAGGGCAGCACAAAACCTAAATACACCACTGCTCATGACTTCTATCAGTATCCAGCTGAGCGCATGTTAAAGCTTTTAGGAGGAATTTTCTTTCTGCTCTAGGAGGATGCAGAACCCTTAACCTCTGTCTGGACAGTGCTGACTGAACTTCAAGTCCTGACAGCCTGTGGGCTTGTAGTTTTCATTGTAGGTTCCTGTCACAATATATGCTTGGCAGTACATTCCTGTATGGCAAGCAGATATTCTGACAGGTCTGCAGGAGACCTGCTTTGCATCAGTGATCTACTGATCGGTAATGCAATGCTTTTCTGGCTTCTTTGGACAAAAATAATACACATTTCTTTACCTGCATTTATTATTTTTGTCCAAATGGTGAACTTATCCTTTAAACTGTCTAAAATCTTTGTGCATGGCCCTATAACTGCAGATCTCCTGTACAATTGTATCAATTATTTTGTGGTTTTTGGAAGCCATAAAGGAAACCTCTGATCACAGCATACACGCTCATGTTATAACAACAGCATTGTATTAACAATACAAAAAATATTTTTGACAATCCAATATACACCCTGTTCCAAATTATTATGCAAATTATATTTTTCTCATTTACCTAAATAATTGATGTGAATAACAATCAGCATAATTCTCATGTTATCAACTATTAAGAGTACAATTCAAATTTTATTGAACAAACCTCCTAATGATAACAGTATTTTTTTAAACATAAAACACTTACAATGCACTGTTCCAAATTATTATGCACAGTAAGTTTTAAAACACTTTATAGGTTGTAAAGAACTGAAAATTGTCATTTGTTGCGTTTGCAGCATACTTACTGAAATTAAAAGCTATTTCAATCAAACTTTTAACAACATTTTAACTTTTTAAACATTTTAACAGGTCACGTTACATTTTAACATAGGACCCCTTATTTGATAGCAGCTTCACAAGTCTTGCATCCATTGAACTTGTGAGTTTTTGGACAGTTTCTGCTTGAATTTGTTTGCAAGATGTCAGAATAGCCTCCCAGAGCTGCTGTTTGGATGCAAACTGCCTCCCACCCTCATAGATCTTTTGCTTGAGGATGCTCCAAAGGTTCTCAATAGTATTGAGGTCAGGGGAGGATGGAGGCCACACCATGACTTTCTCTCCTTTTATCCCCATAGCAGCCATTGATGCAGAGGTATTCTTTGCAGCATGAGATAGTGCATTGTCATGCATGAAGATGATTTTATTACGGAAAGCATAGTTTTTCCTTCTGTACCAGGGAAGAAAATGGTCTGTCATAAACTCCACATACTTTGCAGAGGTCATCTTTACACCTTCGGGGACCCTAAAGGGGCCGAGCAGCTCTGTTCCCATGATTCCGGCCCAAAACATGACTCCACCACCGCCTTGCTGACATCCCAGACTTGATGGAACAGATTGGCCGTCCACCAACCATCCACTACTCCATCCATCTGGACCATCCAGGGTTGCAGGGCATTCATCAGTGAACAGGACTGTTTGAAAATTAGTCTTTATGTATTTTTCTGCCCAATGCAGCCGTTTCTGCTTGTGAGCATTGGTTAGTGGTGGCCGAATAGAAGGTTTATGCACAGTTGCAAGACTCTAGAGGACTCTACACCTTGATGTCTGTGGGACTCCAGAGGCACCAGCAGCTTCATAAATTTGTTTGCTGCTATGTAATGGTATTTTATCATCTGCTCTCTTGATCCGATGCATGTGCCTTTATCTGCACAAACCCATCTGTGCTCTGAATCAGCCACAAATCTCTTAATAGTGCAATGACCACGCTTAAACTTTTGTGAAATATCTAATGTTTTCATACTTCGTCCAAGGCATTGAACTATTTCACTCTTTTCGGCAGCAGAGAGATCCTTTTTCTTCCCCATATTGCTTGAAAATGGTGCTCTGCTTAATAATGTGGAACACCCTCCTTAAATTGGGCTCACCTGCCAATCTAATTATCACAGGTGTCCGAGATTGTTTTCAGTGATCAAAAGAGCCCTGAGACACAATGCCATCCATGAGTTAAACTGAAAAACAAAATATTTAATCTTTGTGACACTTAAATAGAATTTGCATAATAATTTGGAACAGGGTGTAAGCTTACTTGAAAATTTCCCTTCCATGTTGTGGGTCCTGCCTGTCTGCTGGCCATCTCTTTCCACAACTTTCTGGTTTCCCTGCATGCTTTCCTAGCATGGTTGGCAAGTGGTTAACGGTAACTGTGTAATAGAAGATGCTTGACTAGAAGGTATTTTTCCCATCAATATCTTCCGGGCCTCTAAAGATGCAGCAATAGTAAGGACTCGGGAAGAAAAATTTGGTCAGATAATGTTAAAGCTAGTCTTAATACCTAATATGACGTCCTCCCAGAACGCACCCTCCTGCACGCCCCCAGCTTTCCACCCCCCAGCGCTCTCTGTGACTGCTGTGTCCTACACAGCAGATCACAATGTAAATACAGTTGAAGGTTATCGGTAGCACTTTCCTCAAGCTGTCACAGCAGCAGTGCCGCCAGTCAGTGCTGCCAGTCAGGGCCGCCCATCAGTGCCCGTCATTGCTACATATCAGTGCAGTATCATCAGTGCCTCCTCATCAATGCCCACCAGTGTCGCCTCTTCAGTGCCATCTCATCAGTGCTCATCACTGCTGCCTATCCATGCTACCTCATCAGTGCCCATCAGTGCTGCCTATGAGTGCCCATAAGTGCTGCCTATCAGTGCAGCCCCATCAACACACATCAGTGAAGGAGAAAAATTACCTGTTTGCAAAATTTTATAATAGAAAGAAAAAACTGTTTTTTGCTAATTTTTTGCTCTTTTCTTGTTTTAATGCAAAAAATAAAACACCTAGTGGTGATTAAATACCACCAAAAGAAATCTCTATTTCTATGAAAAAAATGATCAAAATTTCATATGGGTACAGTGTTGCATGACCACGCAATTGTCATTCAAAGTGCAACAGCGCTGAAAGCTGAATATTGGCCCTGGCACGAAGGGGGAAAAAGTGCCCAGTAGGCAAATGGTTAAATTCAGGTAATCTGTAATCACACAATTATCTCATGAGGTCACAAGCAGTCCTCCCCCTTCCACACAGATCTAAACTGTTCTAAGAGAAAAAACTTCTCCTCCCTTCTCATTCTGAGAACAAATGTTCTCCGTTTCATAAACAGGGGGACAGAGGAGAAGATTTTTTACTGAGAACTGAAATGAGATAAATTATCTCTGCTTAATAAACATAACTCTTTATGTGATAGACCAACACAGAGTGTCACATATTTGTGAAGTGGAAGGGAAATGATAAATGGCTTCCAAAAGTTTTTACAAAATAAATATCTGAAAAGTTTGTTGTGTATTTGTATTCAGCCTTCTTTACTCTGATACCCCTAAGTAAAATCTAGTGGAACCAATTGCCTTCAGAAGTCACTTAATTAGTAAATAGAGTCCACCTGTGTGTAATTTATTCTCAGTATAGATACAGCTGTTCTGTGAAGCCCTCAGAGGTTTAGGAGAATATTAGTGAACAAACAACATCATGAAGGCCAAAGAACATTCCAGACAGGTCAGGGATAAAGCTATGGAGGAGTTGAATGCAGGGTTAGGTTATAAAAAAAATCCCAAGCTTTGAACATCTCATGGAGCACTGTTCAATCCATCATCCAAAAATGGAAACAGTATGGCACAACTGCAAATCTACCAAGAAATGGCCACCCACCTATACTGAGAGGCTTGGCAAGGTGAGCTTTAATCAAAGAAGCAGCCAAGAGGCCCATGATAACTCTGGAGGAGCTGCAGAGATCCACAGCTCAGGTGGGAGAATCTGTCCACAGGACAACTATTAGTCGTGCACTTCACAAATCTGGCCTTTATGGAAGAGTGGCAATACCTAGGCAATTGTTGAAAGTAAGCCATAAGGAATCCTGTTTGCAGTTTGTGAGAAGCCATGTGGGGGACACGGCAAACACGTGGAAGAAGGTGCTCTGGTCAGATGAGACCAAAATGTAACTTTTTGACCTAAAAGAAAAATGCTATGTGTGATAGAAAACGTTGTGGGGATGCCTTTCTTCAGCAGGGACAGGGAAGCTGGTCACAGTTGATGGGAAGATGGATGGAGCCAAATACAGGGCAATTTTAGAAAAAAAAATGCTAGAATCTGCAAAAGACTTGAGAATGGGGCGGAAGTTCACCTTCCAGCATGACATCAACCCTAAACATACAGCCAGAGCTACAATGGAATGGTTTAGATCAAAGCATATTCATGTGTTAGAATGGCCCAGTTAAAGTCCACACCTAAATCCAATTGATAATCTGTGGCAAGACTTGAAAATCGCAGTTCACAGATGCTCTCCATCCAATCTGACAGAGCTTGAGCTATTTTGCACAGAACAATGGGGCAAAAAATTCACTCTCTAGATGTGCAAAGCTGGTAGAGACATAAACCAAAAAGACTTGCAACTGTAATTGCAGTGAAAAGTGGTTCTACAAAGTATTGACTCAGGGGGGCTGACTACAAATGCACACTACACTTTTCACATATTTATTTTGTGAAAGCTTTTGAAAACCATTTATCAATTCCCTTTCACTTCACAATTATGTGCCACTTTGTGTTGGTCTATCACATAAAATCCTAATAAAATACATGTACACTTTTGGTTGTAACATGACAAAATGTGTAAAATTGAATATGAATACTTTTTCAAGGCACTGTATGTTAGTATCTAGTGCAAGGGCCTGCTTGATTGGATACAGAGTAATCGGATAGATGGTGTCTCCTCCTATTATATAGATATGGTAAATCTAAAGATCGTACAGAGATTGTACAATGAGATTGTATAGTGTATGGCCACCTTTATACATCTAAAAGTATCTAGTTGCGCTTTAATTGCCATTATTTGTTAAAGGTACACCAAACACAGAAGCAAATACACATTTTGCCACATGAAAAAAGGAATGACAAACACAGCAAAACGCAAAGAAAAAATGTGCAACCCGCAACATGCCAAAATGCCCCATGAACTACTTTGGCACATGTAAAGAAGCTCATTGAAATCAACTGGCTGTCCTATGCGTGTCGTGAGAAAAAAACAAGCCAAAAAATGTGCACTTCCACTAAACTAGGTGTGAATGAGGTGTGAAACTTTAGATGTAGCTGTGACTTCAGTGTTTCTTCAGTGAACTTTTAAGATTATTTTTTCCAAAATAACTACAGGTACAGAGGTGAATGAGAATTTGTTTTATTTTTTTTTTTTTCATAATATTTATTGAGAAACTCAAAGCATACAGCGGAAACAAGCATTACAGGGGAGCACAGATGCATACAATAGTTGACGAAATGTAAGCAATAAACAGCAAGATGTATAAACATTATCGGGTAGCAAGAGTTATAAGGCATGAAGAAAGGCACGTCTGGTCTCAGTTCCCAGAGCAGCGTAGTGGAGTTGCGACACTGGTAGAATTGGTGATATAAAGCTGCAGCTATCAAGCAAAAGCCAATGAAGGGGCAACAGTGTCAGGAGAGCGCATTGTCATTATGTAAGGTGATCGCAGGAAGTTGGGTGTAAAGGCATATAAGGCATAGCCCCTGCTAATATGCTAATATGCAATTGAGGTAACCCGACGGAAGCTGCCAGTGTATGTGTTAAAAGCTAGGGAAGAGAGAGATGTTTGGCGTTAGGGAGCAAATAGGTGTTAGCACTCCTACAAGCAGGTTGGTGTATCCAGAAATAAAGAGGAAGAGGAGAAGAAAAGAAGCTCTGAGTGGAGTAGTGAGAAGATGGGGATGAAGGAATAAAAATAATCATAAAAGGAGGGGGAAATAGAGAGAAGAGAAAGAGAAAAGAAAAAAAAAAAAGGGGTGGGGGGAGGGTGGGGGAAGGAATGGGTAAATGGGAAAGGGAATGACAGGGAGGGGGTAAGGGGGGGTATGAGGGCTTATGAAGTGTCTTCACTAGAAACTGCCAGGGAAGGACATGCGTCTAGGGGCGAGAAAGGAACGCCTGCATACATAGTACAGTATAACTAGAGCTCCCAACAATGAGGGGCTGCAAAACCGGGGATCCCTAGCAGAAACGAAAATGAACAAAGAGCCGACAATGCACCAAGAGTACTACAGGACATAAGAGATATGCAAAGTCAATCAGCCAGGCCCAGGAGGGAGCGGTTTTCAGGGGTCGTTCGGAAATGCGTCCAACAGGACCAAGTATGGGAGCATTTAGTAGGGTTATCCAAAGATGAGGCAATCAACTCTTCCATTTTGGCAATTCTGTCAATGCGCAAGAACCAGTCTCTCAGTGTGGGTGGATGGGTAGATCTCCAAAGCACTGGCAAACAAAGTTTAGCCGCCGTGAGCATGTGCATTGCCAGAGATTTGGAATATAGACGTTTGGGGAGCGGAGTATGGGGAAGGAGGAGTTGGGCCGGAGAGTATTCAATATCAATGGCTGACACTGAAGAAGTGATTCGATGCATCTCCCGTCAAAGGGCTGGATAATGGGGCAATCCCACCAAATGTGCAAAAGGGATCCAACAGGAGCTCCACATCTCCAACAACTACAAGATTTGGAAGGGTCAAAATGGTGAATTCTAGAAGGCATGTTGTACCATTGGGACACCAGCTTATAACCATTTTCCTGGGCTGAGACATTCAGGGAGCATTTATGGGAGTATGTAAAGATTTGTTCCCAGTCTGAGGGAGAGAAGTCAATGTTTAAGTCCCTTTTCCACGCAATACAGGCGGGGAGTGAATCAAAGGGTCTGTCAGCAAGGAGAAGCAAATAGGTAAAGGATATTAAATGTCTCTGTGGTTCAGCTTTAGAGCAGATTGACTCAGATGAGGTGAGCGGGCGAGTCCATTTAGAGCGATATGTAGAAGAGAGTAGAAAATGTCTAATTTGAAGATAGGCCCAAAAGGGAAAAGTATGGTCCCTCATGGTGTTAGCCAAGGAAGAGCGAGTCTTCAGCTGACCTTTGTGGAAGAAGTGGTTTGCCAAAACTTGAGTATGTGGCCAATGAGCTGAGGGAAAGGATTTATGCATGCCTGGAGGGAAGTATGGATTGAAGCGAAGAGACGTTAGGGGGGTGGGGACATCTCAAATAAAGGCCGATTTACAGGCCAAGCAAAAGATTTTTAGGGAAGGACCGATGATTGGATGTGTGAGGAGATCTGGAGGAACATGCTTGGGCAGAAGCCACGAGATCGTTGCCAAGGGGGGAGAGGAGCAGGAATGTTCCAATTGAACCCACGTTTTGGTGGTAGAATAAAAGTTCCACTCAATTATCCTAGTGAGATGACAGGCCCAGTGGTATCGTTGTAGATTGGGTAATCCGAATCTCCCCTTTGGATTTAGGAAGCACGAGTTGGGAAAAGGCAATACGTGGCCGTTTATGATTCCAAAGAAAGAGAGAGCATAATCGTCTACATGAGGCAAAAAAGGCGGGTGGCAAGTAGATAGGCAAGGTTTGGAACAAATAAGAAGGCGCGGGAGAATGTTCATCTTTAGTATTGCAGCCCTACCAAACCAGGAGAAACACAGGTGATGCCACTTGGTTAAATCTGCTCGGAGGGCCCTAAGGGTTGGGAGAAAATTTTTAGCATAAAGGTCCGAAAGGTTGCTCGTGAGTTGTATCCCCAAGTAAGTAAGGGACTCCAGCTCCCAATGGAATGGGAACTGCGACTGGCAAAAGGAGACCAGGTCTGGAGGGAGAGTAATATTGAGGGCGTAGGATTTGGAATAATTAATTTTCAGATTGGAAATGTATTTAAAGGAGGAAAATTCCTTGAGTATATTGGGTAAAGTGATCCGGGGCTCTGATAGGAACAGTAAAATATCGTCTGCGTAAGCAGCAAGCTTGTATTCCTTGTTTGCCACGTAAATGCCTTTAATATCGGGATTAGAGTGAAGTTTACGTAACAGAGGCTCTAGGGAGATCACAAAAAGGAGCGGGGATAGGGGGCAGCCTTGGCGTGTACCGTTTCCAAGAGGGAATGGTCTAGAAAGATGTCCGTTTACGCGGACCTGGGCAGTTGGACCCGAGTACAGTGCCATGATAAAATTTATCATAGTGACCCCTAGTCCAATCGCCTGTAAGGAGGCTCTTAAATAGTCCCAAGAGACTCAGTCAAAAGCCTTTTCGGCATCTAGAGAGAGGATAAATCCAGGATTACGGGAGTTGTGAAGGCAGTGGAGGAGATTGAGTGCCTTGATGGTGTTGTCCCATGCTTCTCTTCCCGGGATGAAGCCCACTTGGTCTAAATCAATCAATGAAGGTAGCAATGGGAGAAGACGGTTTGCTAAAATTTTTGCAAAGATTTTGATGTCAACATTCAATAGAGAGATGGGTCTGTAATTGGTAACCAAAGAGGCATCTTTCCCGTCTTTGGGAATGACGGTAATGTGGGCTTCCAGAAGGCGATGATGTTGTTCAGGTAGTGTGGAAAGGGTATTGAAGGCGGAAAGGAAAGGTCCACTCAAATGGTCTAAGAACTCCTTATAATATGCCACTGAAAGACCATCAGGGGCCGGACTTTTACCCGGTTTCATTTGTTTGATAGCTCGGGAAATTTCCTCTACCGTGATAGAATGCTCCATACCCTGGACATCCTCCTCAGATAAAGTGGGGGGGGGGGGGGGCGTAGAGGCGAAGGAAATCAGATATCAAGTTATCTCTGGGCATGCTGATCTTGGAGGGGTGGCGTTCAGGATGGAGATTATATAATGTCTTATAATAGTGTTCAAAGTGGGAAGCGATATCCGCATTTGAGGTAGCTAGGGAGCCATCTGAGCCCCTAATCTTGTGCACCGTTAAGCTGGATTTCTTAGTCTGGAGGGACCTGGCTAAAAATCTTCTGCTTTTGTTAGCAAACTCATAAAAGAGTTTTTGCGATAAAACAAATCTACGTTTAGTTGCCTTACCTAGTTCATGTAAGAGTGTTGTACGAGCGTCCGTAAGATCAGATAAGGTAGAGGCAGCTTGGGTCTGTTTATGAGCTTTCTCCAGAAGTTTAATGCGGTCGAAGAGGTATTTGCGTTTCGTGGCCATGGCTATTAGGATTCCTCTGATAATGCATTTGTGTGCCTCCCATTGGATTAACGGTGATGTATCTGGGGTTTGATTAAGCGAGAAATAATCCGTCAAGTGGGATCGAATCTCAGCCTCATTGGCCACATCTGAAATAAGCGAAGTGTCTAGGCGCCATATCTTTGAGCGAGAATGTTGCTCCGGAAATCGTAAGAGCATCGTGACAGGATGGTGATCAGAAAGGATCATCGGTTCAATAGAAGAATCATGGAGAAGCGATAGGTCAGCTTGCGAGATGAAAAGATAATCAATCCAAGAGTATTTGTTATGTGTGGGGGAGAAAAAAGTATAATCCTTGACATTCGGATGAAGGACTCGCCAGGAATCGTGGAGTTGCAAATCTTGTAGTTGGGTGTGGATCTGTCTAAGAGAGTTATAAGGCAGGAAAGAGCTACCTGATGAGGAATCCAATAAAGGACACGGGAATGTTAAGATCACCCCCTAAGATTAGGATTGAAAAGAGGAGAGCAGAGAAGTAATGGAGTGGAAAAAAGATACCTGTCTGGTGTTAGGGGCGTAAAGGTTTGCTAAGGTGATGGGCCTATTGGCAAAAGTACCTTTTAGGAACAAAAATCTGCCCTCCGGATCTGGGAGTGAGTCTACAATAGTCAGAGGAAGATGCTTTGCAATCAAAATAGAGACACCTTTGGATTTAGCCTGAGCATTGGGGGCATGAAAGACAGTTGGAAAGTGTTAGTTAGTAAACCTGGGTATGGCATCCTGACGAAAGTGCGTTTCCTGTACAAAGACAATGTCTGCTCTTTGTTTAATAAGGTGAGTGAGAAGAAGAGAGCGTTTTTGAGGGGTATTTAGACCCTTTGCATTGATAGACAGGACTTTTAATGAAAGATGACCTGATGGAGAATCCAGGGAAGGCATAATCAAAAAGGTGAGGGGGACCTGGGGAAATTGGAAAAGTGATATAGGGTAAAGAAGGGAAGGGGGGAGGAGTAAAAAAAAAGGGGGGAAAGGGGAAAAGAGGGAGGGGGAGGGAGGGGGAAAAAGGATGCGGGGAAGACAGAAGAAAATGAGGTACCAGCAGGGAGGTAGACCAGCTGACCCACCAAAGAGTGAGAAAAAAAAGAGAAGGAAGGAGAAGGAGAGGGGAATAGACAGGGAAAAAGGTGAATAAGGAGACTAAGAAGGAAGGGAAAAGAAGAACAGATAGTGAGAGAATAGAGACGGCCAGTAAAAGGTCAGTGAAAGCTCTCAAAGCTCACTGTGTGGGAGACGCGGTGGGTCGAGAACCAAAACATTAGAGTCCACCTGACCATTGACCATTTATAGCGGACAAAATGTGAGGGGTGAGTGAGCACCGGGCATAAGATGTTAAAGTACGTGAAGGCACACAACCAACAACAATCAACGTAGTGGAAAGGAGAGATTAGCCACAAACGGGGGAAATCATATGGAAACTGTACAGTTTGTCAAAAGGGCAGGTGACCCATTCTGAAGCTGTATGTCGTGTAAAAATGAAAGCTAGATATGTAGGGGAAATATAATTACGCTTGGCTGATTGAAGACAATCTATACAATATCTCGTAGATACGGCCAGAGGTGCGGTAATGGTAGGGCGTCAGGGTATTGCCAGTATGCGAGTCCACGCTGTCTGCAAAAAGAAAGAACGACAAGGAAAAGCCAGACCGGGATCCTGCATATCAATATATCAAGTAACAAAATACAGCAAAATCCGTAGAGGATATTAAGAAAATAGTGGAGCCATACATACAACCTTATGGCAGTGAAACAGATGTGAAAAGAACAAGCAATTTGAGACACATGTAAACGGAGTGAAACCTAAGATCGCATCACAGATTGGACCTATGGAGTATCTTGCAGCCATCCCTACTCCTCATGTCCCGAAATTCCCCTCAAAACACATCTCACTCTCAGCAATTCCACTGCAAATTAAAAATCAAGTAGCACCTCGTGTCAATATAGGAGAAGTAACAGAAATTGGATAGGGGAAGGGGAACTAGGCCCGGGGGGGTGCACTAGAAACTAAAAGGGATGGCTATGAGATGTAAATAGGCCTTTGGAGGGAGGGAAGGGGATCTGGGCCCACGGGGCATAGCGGCAGGGATGAATGACAAGGTGATACTTGATTTCAGTACAGCATATTACAAGCAAGAATATGGAAATGACCACCTATAGTCCAGGCCCCCCACCCTCCAAAACAAAACACCCACCCCGGGTCCGCCCCACCCCTAAAAATAAACCTAAATTAGCTAGGATAACCAACTTCTTATAAGGGAAACTAAAGAAAAACAAAAGGGATCATGACCATTTGTATACAGATCGAATATGTTAGAAATTGTAGAATCTGCCTCCGACCATTGCAAAACCTTCTAAATGGCCCTGGGGGCAAATGAAAGGACTAACAAAGGAGAAGCTTAGAAAGTCTAGGGACTAACAATCTCCAGAAGCTTCCTATAGTGGGTACATCAGCAAAAACAATACAGGAAAAGCATAATAAATGCTAAAGGGACCTCTCACAGGAAAACATCAGAGACATGGAAAAATACTGCAACATAGGGGCGAGAGGTCAGGGAGGTTGCTTTAAAGAGATGGCAAAAATGGCAGTCCTTGAATGCGGTTGAGGTGGAAAGTGTAGGGGTCTTTGTGCTCATCAGGATGGGGCAGACCACAATCTCCGAAACTTTTGGGTGACCTTTACGAAGGCTGGTGAGGTAGGCTGATGAGGGAGGCACTAGAAAAGAGGGTAGAGAAGGTGTTCCATGTAGAGGTCTCAGGAGACACGAGAGGCTACCGACATGGTTCCGGAGCTGGATGAGAGGGACTCAGGAGAGTTGTTCTCTGGACAAATATTGCTAGTGAGAGAAAGTCTAGGAGGAGGACACAGGAGGGCCTTTAAGCCTCATGACGGGGTCTGCGGTGTGCTGGTGAGGCAGTAGGGCTGGTAGAAGCTGTAGGGCCTCTGGCAGGAAGTCTCAGAGTCTTGTCCATCCATTTCACTAGATACTCGGCTAGATTCTGGAACAGGTGGAAGGCGCATTGATCTGTGCCAATCAGGAAGCTCAACTACAGGGATGTTCAAAGTGCCACAAAAGCTGGGCAGATCTTCTGGAACTCGTAAGTAGGCTGTGCGCCCCTGAGCCTGAGCAGAG
Source organism: Staurois parvus (assembly GCF_062004578.1). NCBI lineage: Eukaryota > Metazoa > Chordata > Amphibia > Anura > Ranidae > Staurois > Staurois parvus. The sequence continues at coordinate 613,294 of NW_028318059.1, forward strand.
AGACCAAATGGAAATCGCCACCTATATAGTAGTTATGAGAGCGTAGAGTGTCCAGCAGGGGGCGAAGGTCTCGCCTTTGTTGCAAGGTAATGGAGGAGAGATCTTTGAACAGGTGAATCTCATTGCCTTGATATAAAAGGTGTCTCCTCTCTCTGGCCCTTTTGAGGATGTCTTCCTAGATTGGAAAGCTGACCAAACAACATACCACATCTCTGGATGGATCGGAATCTCTATTCCTAGGGTGCAGTGATCTGTGTACCCGTTCCAAATCAATGGGTGCAGCAGGAGGGCAGCCCAGCAGATCATTAAAAATCGCAATGATGGTTTTAGGGATGTCACGTTGTTCTATAGATTCAGGTAGACCACGCATTCTGATATTGTGCCTGCGACCCCTATTATCCAGGTCTTCAATCTGCCTTTAAAAGTCCCGAATATGTGCTGTATTTGAGGCTGACAACTGTTGAATTTCCATAATGGCGCCTGAATTAGATCTACTAGTGAGTTCCACCTCCTCTAACCTGGTATGGAGCAAGTGAAGATCCTCTCTCAATTCACTGAGGGCCGTGGTAAAAGTGGCTTTAATGTCTGCAGCCACAGCCTGCAGATCTCTCAAAGAAAGTGTATGGGTGTCAGAGGAGAGATCATGCTGTGGGATTGATTCAATACCAGCCCCAGTGTCAGTGTTCTGTGCGTTCTGAGCGCATGCTGTAGCTGTGGAAGGAGGAGGGGGGGGAGAGGGGGATGCTGTGTGCGGCCTGTCCCTCTGCTGGGAGCTGAACAGCTCCTGTATGTGGCGGGATTGCTGGGGGCCGTGCGCCCTTGGAGAGCGGGAACGGGAGCCCAAAGCATTCCGTTCCGCTCTCCCCATCGCTATACATCTGCTGCTCACCCGCTCCTAGTGCAAATGCCTTGCAATGTCTCCGGCCGGCGGGAGCCCTCGTGTCACGTTGCCATCTTGGATCGCGGCAGACCACGTACCCCCGAGAATTTTTTTAACGTGTTTTCAAAACCCTCACATATACCCAATGAAGTGACTAACATCAGATGATACACAGAGCTGAAACAAATCCTCCTGCATAAGTTGTACCAGTTTATCTGCATCCCTCTCTCCTCTACATCAGTTCAAAGTCCAGAATATATACAAGATCTCTCATCTCTGAAAAGCAGTGGGTGGGATTCTGAAGTCTCACAGTGCAGATCTCAGTGAGGGGAGCGCTGAGCCCTGGTTGGAGGGAAGATACACAACCCTCCTCATAGTACATGGGAAAAATGCAGAACTGAGGATATCAATCACAGGCTGTGTGCTGGAGCTCTCCTCCCCATCACCTTTGTGTCACTTGGTGTCAGGAAAACCTTTCAGATGTGACTCATGCTATTAACAGAGGAACGAGGCAGCAGAGAGAACTCATACTCGATGCTTTGGAGAGAGACAAGTACACAGTATAGAAGAATGTGCTTTGTTCATATTTCATGTCTGAGATTTACAAACTGTGATGGACCGCCTGTCACCCTGATTGGGTGATTCCATCAGAGAATTGCTTTGTCGCCACTGGGACACAGGACCAGGGTATTATAGCTGGACATCACATCCAAGACTAGGCGACATTAGCTTAGGTGCAAAACTGGAAATGTTTATTGAACAGAAATACAGGTTTTTATACACTTCATAAATAGGAGCAGTCCCTAAATGATCAATAAAAACAAATATTACACATTGGAATAAACATCCCATACTGACTGGATAACGAATTAAAGTTCACACAAGACTGGTTCCGTCATGTAGGAAACTCCAGAAGGACTAGCGAACAGACAGAAACAATAGGTGTCTCATTTAACAATGGAATAAATACACAATGGTAAACACATCACATCTTAATAAACTGATTACAGCAAGAAACCTCAGCAACAGGTTGTTTTATATTAACATCTGCTTTGAGCCTCTTAGTCTAGGCGGGGGGTTGAAGCAGCCAATGCTGGTTTAGGCTCAGAGGCCCCAAGTCTGTATCCAGGTCTTCCAGTTCTCAGGAAGACATGGACTTGAATCTCAAGTAAAACTACTCCAAAGGTCCCCCAGGCAAATACCTTGCAAATAATAGAGCCCACGCAGATGCCAGGGCCCATGGTCACTAGGTAAGAGGCTAGCCTACAGTCCCCTCCAAAAGCCCCTGTCCCGGTTGGGTCTATCACACAACCACTTTAAAGTGTTT